>NC_086175.1:62832239-64032239 GCF_023053635.1 Elgaria multicarinata webbii
TTTGAGGAACATGGCAGGAATCACTGAAGTCCCCTCATTGAGTGTGTATCTAAACATTTCTGTATCAGGGCATAAGTAGCATCTCTCAAAATATAAAGGCACTATAAAGTTCTTGGGAATTCTAGTATTCTGTGGGTGTCAAGAGGGTGAGAAATAAGCTCTTTAAGAAATTACAGTTAATTCTTTAGGGTAGGTAAGGTTTATTATACCGCTTTTCAATACTGACAAACAATAGCAGCTCAGCTTTTACAATTCCCACTTTGCAGAATTTATTCTTCCTTGTTACATCTGTTTTCACCCAAAGTGTGGCAATTCAGAATGATCATAACAATACATGGCCACATTACCTAACTCTTCATTTATGTGTAGTCTTGGTAATTCTGCATTTCAAGGCCAGGTCAGTTTTCTTCTACTCAAGGGCTCCGAGACTCTGATTCTTATTCTCCACACAAACACACACACACACACACACACACACAGAGTAACTTATGTATAGTCCTTGTTTAATCCAATTTAGTTACTGAGAATAAGGCTCCAGAATTTTTTAAAATATATTTTAAGATGGGTAACAAACATATAAACAAAATATATTTAAAGAAAAATACGATAGATAGATAGATAGATAGATAGATAGATAGATAGATAGAGATAGCGATGAAAAATCCAATATTTTTTTTAAGTTTTCCTGTTAACAACAGGCATTATTAGTCACAGCAGGGCCGGCCCTTCCATGGGGTGGGTTGAATAATCCACCTCAGATGGCAGATTCTGAACAGCAGTGGATCCCACCACTAGAGAAATACACGCCTTGCCCAGTGCTCCAAAAAGCCATGTTGGCTTCTTCCCTGCTACGAGTGGCTGGCACAGCGATCTGGAGGACCACCCACCTGAAGCCTCAAACTGAAGACCCCCTCAGAACATGGCATGGAGTGGGTAGACTGTCTGGGAAGCCCCACCAGCTGCTTAGAAGACGGAGTGGCCAGCACAGCTTTCCAGAGAGCCCAATATAAATTCCTCATGGTAAGGGTTCTTTCTGAGAGTGAAACATTGGGAGGGAGGGAGCCCTGGACATTGCCTGTGCAGCCATAGCACAGGTGATCTCCAGGCCACCTTCCCCACCAATGCCTCACTCTCAGGAAGAACCCCTCACAGCAAGGGTGAAAAGGAAGCAGAGAACAGAGGAGGGCAGGGCAGTGACCAGTGACTGATGCTGCCATCAGGAAAGGGAGGAGGAGGGTGGACCATAGCCATCATGGCAAGGGGAGGGGGAGAGAGGAGAGGAGGGCAGTTGGGGGAAGAGGGGAGGAGAATTGCAAGGTGGCTATCATCATTGTCATCAATGTCATCATCATTGTTGGGGGGGAAAAGTGGAGGAGGGGTGGCCAGCTACCACCATGGCAGGGGGATAGAGAAACAAGGGCAGCAGTGAGGCAAGAAGAGAGTCACCACCAATGTCATTATCATGATGGGAAGAAAAACGCAATGGACTGGTAGGGAGAATCACCACCATGGGGGAGTAGGGAAAGGAGAAGGAGGTGACAGCTGGCCACCATCAACATTGTGACTAGGGAGGGAGAGAAGAGAGGGTAACAGTGCAACATCCCATCGCAGGCAGCAGCAGGTCTTGCACCAGTCATAGGCAGGATCTACACTACTTCTTTAAAATAGTTTATAACAGTATTGACAACCATTGGGGCTCAGGACACACTCCATGTACAGTTTTCAAACCATTTTCAACATGTTTTATCTTGCTTGGTGTAGATCTGGCCCTGGTCACAACCATCAAAATGTTGGATCCATACTTGAAGAGGGTTGATTAAATAGTTCCAGTTCTTAGCCACTGAGATTTCTAGAGGGGTGCCAATCAGATACTTGGGATTTTCCAGTCATAAGCATTTGTACAAAAAAATATGATTTTGAATTGCTTTTCAAAAATGCTTCAGTTCAGTATTAGCTAGTAGTACAGTTATTTGTATCTTGCCTTGAGGGATATTGGGCAAAAGGCAGGATACAAATAAATATAATTATAGTATCCTCCAAAAGTGATGGTGCTCAGCACTGCAACACAGCTTCTCCCATCTCTGCTTCCCTCCATTCATCTCTGTAAGATTTTGTAAATAAATAGAAATAAAAGAATATGTTACTAAGACCTCAGCCATCGGGCTAGCCCATAAAAGTCCTCTTATCATAGGGCCTGTGCAAAGTTCCTATCCCAGCTAAACTGATAACTTTCCCATCCCTCATAGACATTGGACTGCAAACATTTGGATAGCTTTGTCCCTGAAAAATTGAATTGTTGTAGATAGTCAGTGCCATTACACCAGTTCAGCCAATCAACATCAAAGGGTTTACAACCACTGGTACAGAACCATCCTCATTATACTTTAAAATTACTCCATACAGAAGAATAACCACAGCAATTATCAGATTATTTTAAAAGTTTGAAGTCTGGGGTGCCACTCTTCAAGTGTAGTAAATTGTGGTACATGAGTGAAGCTTTACTAACAGTGGTGAATATAAAAGTAGATCACCCCTTTGATGCATAGCTTAAAGTGAGTTGCTTATAAAAATGTAAAGGTAAAGTGACCTCTGTGCAAAATTATTTTTGTCCTCTTTTCCCCTAATCAAAGTATTGTGGAAGAATTAAGTGGGCACTAGGATGATGATGATGATGATGATGATGTTATTGCTGCAGAACAGCCCAATGAGAATAAATGGATGGTCAGTTCCTAGTTCTTTCAATTTAGTTCATACTTCAATGTGGCACAATGTCGTTCTCCAGGTGAATGTCACCACTTTAAAAATAAATAAATCTCAAAGCTGCTCTCCTATCAGTAACTCTAACTCTTACAAGCAGGCAATTAATATAATCACCTAATGCTGATAGCTGCTGAGCTCCAAAGCTTCCTGAAGCACAGTGGTTTTAAATGAACATGTGCAAGGCTGCTTGGCACCTATCATCCAAGGAGGGATCCTCAACATGGACTCCCATTTGTATCAATGGGAATCCTAATGGAATTTGTTGACATGCGTAAGCAGCACTTTGCTTTTCTGTGCAGGTGTGAAAATTTTCACCACTTTTGTACATATGCAGAAGCCATTGGCTGAATTCAAATGATCTTCCAAACCATGGTTTTAGGATCATGAATGAGCTTCATTCTTATTTATTCTTCCTCTGTCTTCCTCTCAAGGTTAGCACTTAATTCAGTATTTTCTGTCTTAATAAAGCTATAGTTTCCTCTTACATCTGAACTGGCAAATTATGATTTCATTGATTTCTCCAAATGAGGATTCCAAATCAGAATCAAGCTGTGGTTTGTAATCTTGATTTGGAGGGATTGTTTTAAACCACAGTTTGTTCATTCAGACATAACAGCAGTTAGTTATGTAAATCAATGGGAATTCACTAACTTTTCATGACTAACTTTTCATATTGATTCAGAGGGCCGAATACCTTGTGTCAAACCATTATGAATGTGGAATAAAAAGAAGGAAATAACGCTATGAAAGTGGTATATGGAATGTGGATTGTGCCCCAACAGTTACCACCACACTTCAATACTGCTATAAAGCAGTAGTGTAGATCTAGCCTTAGGCTGCAATACTATATACACTTACTACCTGGGTGTAAGTAACATTAAAGTCAATGGGTCTTACTTCTGAGTAGACATGTATAAGCGTGCACTGTAAGACTGGATCTTAATAGAGATCCCCAGCTATAAAGAGACCTTTTCCTGTCATTAGCTTCCATTGAAGCTAATGATAGCCATCATAAGATTTGTTTTTATGTACAATCTGTTATATTTTAACACATATACACTTGGTCTGGGCCTTTGAAATAGGGTGGGATTAATAAAGTGGGATTAATTCAATCTAAAATTGAATTGAATAAAAGCCAGGCCTATAGCCAAGATAACAAGAAGAGGCAGATGAAAAGAGATAATATAAGGAAACATCTCCACATATCAGTCCATAGAATTATTATTATTATTATTATTATTATTATTATTATTATTATTATTATTATTCCTTATCTACTTAAGGAGACATCAAGGCCATATGCAACAATCGAAAACAATAAAACCTTAAAACAATAAAAACTGGAACATTAAAAAAATAGATAAAACATTAAAGCTACGCATTTTGCAAGGCTAAGTTGAACAGATGAGTATTTACACCATTTCTAAGGGCCAATTGTAATTCTAGTGTGGGGGCAACCAAGGACAAAGCCTTTTCACGCATGCCTGACAAACAAGTCTTTGCCAGCAATGGTGCCCTTAAAAGGGTGTCTCCTGTAGATCTTAATAGGTAGGCTGAGTTTAATCCCAACTTTTCTTCCATGGGGAATGACTTGAGTACTCATTTTCATTAATAAACATTCTGAGCATACAGGCCGGTAAGGAGAGTAGGTTCGTGGGAAAAGAAATCCAGTAAGCTCATCATTCAGCATTACTGGTGCAGTCCCTTAGATATTCTGCTTTTAAAGAAGCCATATGGTGTTATTATTCAAAGCCATTTTTTAAAATAAAAAAATAGGCTGGTGAGAAGCTTGTTGATAAAATTATAAGTAATGAAGTAGACCAAGGAAGAATGTCAGAGAGAAGAGGAGATCTTGATGCGAAGGACTAGCTTCCTAATTGTTATTATGCTTACAAGGACATTCTGTAAAAAGAAAAATGAGTGCCTTGCTCAACACCTGCTGTAAAAAGGTACTAGGATCCTGAAGCCGACTTAAATCATTTTTCCTTTTTCATTTTTGCCTGAAACAAACTACCGAACAAGCCTTAGGCCATTTAATTTCCAAATACCAATAATTAAAATGAGTCACATCATCAGAGTTTGGCAGGGCTACAGCCTCCTTTTTCTCTTTTCATTTCCACATAAATTTCAGTGAAGGTCAGGGTTTGGAGGGACAGAGCAGAACCTGCCTGCTTTGTGCTCAGGGGAGGCTAAAATATGACTTGTTCACAGTGTCCCTCATAGTTCAGGACTTAATGGCCCTTGACGGGGATAACCTAGAAGTTAATTTCACTCTGTGTCCCAAAAGCAGTCATTGTCATTGCAATTTGTGCAGCCTGAAGGGTACTATTTTCCTCATGATCAGGAGTGACCAATAAGTGGTATCCATGAACCGCAGAATGATTGCTTATTGATTGCATCTTTTTGTTAAAGTAGTGAGGTAACAGAAAACTCATTGCCACATTTCCCACCCTTCACCTCTACACTGATTTTCAGTAGTATCCCGTATCTATTTTAATACCATTTTCTACTACTTGAATAACCCCTGAGGGAACAATTTCATCATTAATTGCATTGGTGTAGTCTCAGGGTAAGGGGTCACTTAAGCTTACTCTGCCAAAAGCAGGACACTGCCACTGATCCACTGATATAAACATACTATGAGAAATTCTGAATTAGAAATGAAATATTTTCCCCAATTGGTGAAGCTCATAAGCTGCTAGGGTTGCTTCCAGATCATTACTATCATTACTAATCAAAAGGTGCTTCGGAAGTATTCCAGCTTTTTGTCCTTAACAGATTTTTTGTGGTAAGAAAAAAATGGAAGACAATGTGGGGAAACAGAGGAGGGTTACAAATGGAAGTCAGCAATGTCTGGACTCCCCATAAAATTCTGTATTGAGGTAGAATGATTGCACTATAAAAACTTTGATGGAAGTATCCCAGGCTAGTACATGATTTTTCTTGTCATTAATTGTTGCAAAATGGAACCTAACAAGATGGCAGGTGCTAGCCTAATTTTGTGGATATTCCTACCCTTCACCAGTTATTTATTCCCAGTGTTGGTCCAAGAAACAGCTTATACAACGTGCACCACATCCTGGATTAGGGCTCCATTTTTGGTTTTGTTGCTAAGAAATGAATACCCCATTTAAGAGGTATTAATTTCTCCCTTAATATTCCTCACAATGGCCTGGTTCAGACAACACGCTAAACCATGCTGCTTAACCACAAAATGGTTAAGGGAATACTTTAACCTTAATGCATTCCCTTAACCATTTTATGGTTAAGCAGCATGGTTTAGTGTGTTCTGAACTAGGCCATTGTCTGGACAGAATTTGTATGAGGAATGTTAGAAATGGCAGATTAGGGTGGTTTCTTGCACATATGGTGGGTGGAGACTTCTTCTCTGCAGTGGATCCTTTGGAGGGAAGCAGGTTCAGCCCTTCAAGAAAACAATTTTGGTTTAGTTCATTTCGCACCCACGGGTGATTCTGCTCTAGACGTTTTTTCTTTTGCATTACAGTTCTGCTTGGGTTGAAGAATTTCATCCTGCCCTAGCGCTCTGGTCACTGTATGAAATAGGGCAGGGTCCTGCAGCTTTAACTGTTGTGATGAAGAAGGTATTTCACCAGGTGCTGCATGCATACAAATGACACCTGCTGAAGTGCCCTTTTATATACAACTGTTAAAGCCCTGTCTTCCTTTTCATGTGGTCACCCTACTCTATTCAAGATTTTCCCAAACAAGCTGTCAACATTCTATGACTGAGCCCCCCTCTCAGCAGTTTTGTTTTGAACATTTTTAAATTTATTTTCCTTTTCTTTATTGTGAATATTAATCGTGAAAAGAAAAACAACAATAACAATGACAAAACATTACGTATAGGAATATCATAATTTTTTCCATCAGGTATACCATTCATATTACAGGGAAACACAACAGTGTTTCCCTGTGTTAAGGATGATCAGTAAAAACAGCATTCTACCATGTTAAAAGGCGTTATTGGGGGGTGGGTCATTTTAGTATCCTAAAATGGAAAATATTTCACCAAACTTTCTGAAACGGAGTCCTGCCAGAAAGAAATGCTGGTTTTACATACCCTGCACTTTTCAAGAAGATTGGTGAAATACTGAAGGCAAGATGTCACTTTAAATGACAAAAGGGGGGAAGCCTCTCTGTTTCAAACTGAAACAGAAATGCTTCCGGGGTGGCGACCATTTTTTTGTGCTTTAAAAGCTCTGAATTGGGAGCCTTACTATGCAATCCATTAGTAGGATTGCGTTGCCCTATCCTCCCCATTGATGGAATGGCCTTTCTTTTTTCAAAAGTCCATTCCATCAATTTTTAATTATTTTTTTAAAAACCCTATGTTTCCCTATGGGGAATCTGATAAGGCAATGCATGCGCCTCAGATCAGATTCCCCAGAGGGAGGGGGAGAAGAAGGGAGAGTGCGGCCTGCGCCCAGCCGCGAGACATCAGGTAAGTGGGGGGAGCTTGCAGAGTGCAACGTGCAGCGGGGGGCGGAGCCAGGTAAGGGGCCAGACGGGAGGGGGGTTCTTACCTGCTCCGTCATGGCCGGGCCCAGGGTTAAACTGAGCACCCTGGTCCACCCGGAAGTAAGGCTGCACCTGCGGCCTTGTTTCCAGGTGGAACCGGGGGCTCAATTCAAGCCCGGGCCCGGCCACTACGGAGAAGGTAAGTGAAGTGGGGTGCGTGGGTGTGCGTGGGGCTTTCCAGGAGCTGCTGCCGCCGCCACAGTTCGTGCAGCAGTGGCGGCGGGTCCAGGTAAGGGGCCAGGTGGGAGGGGAAGGGCTGCTCTAAACAAAAAAAGGGGCTGCTCTAAACAAAAAAAGGAGCTGCTCTAAACAAAAAAGAAGTAGGTGGCTCTAAGTTGTTCGTCATCAGTTTTCCACAACCCCACAGTCACCTCTGCATATCTTTTTCTCCATCCTGTCCTCATGGTTTATCTGCTTTGGGAGAATGAGAATTTCACTGGCACTTTCTGCCTCCTTAGGGAGGCTGTGGCGTTAAGGCTTGTGAGCCTTACCTCCCAATTTCCCTGCTTTTTGGTGCTTGGTTGAAAACTACATCCTTGACGTTGTTTTGTAAACCGTAGGTTTTTGGTTTATTGAAGAGAGAGAGAGAGAGAGAGAGAGAGAGTTATGCATAGGTTTCAAGAAAAGCAGACCATATAGTCATCTATTTATCCACTCGCAAGTCACACCGATATAGCACCCGTTCAAATGTTGTTAAGTCCTCAATCCATTGCATTATGGGAGGTGAGCATTTGTCCTTCCAACGTGATAATATAAGTCTTTTAGCTGTCGTAAGGGCTCTGAAAATCCATTTGCACTGACCATGTGGTAACTTCCAAGGTAGGTAGTTTAGGAGGACACGCACAGCCTGCCATATTAAAGATTGTTTCAGTATAAAGTTTATCCTTATAATAACATCCTCCCAAGAGGAGGCAACTACTGGGTGTGATATTTTACTGTTTGTTGCTAATTTATATAATGTAAGTATTTGTGATGTTGAAATGCCCTTAAAGATGTAAGTGCTGTGTGGACTGCAAATACAATGTTGGCAAATAGTTAAATCTAGTGGGAGAGAGTGGAGAGAATGTGAAGTGAATGCTGATTGGCTGGTGGTTCAAAGGACTGGATTGGTTGTTAGTAGTGAGGGGTAGGAGTCAAGAGAAGCAGTAGAACTGTATGTGAGAGAGAGTAAGTGAGTTTGGGTCTGCTGAAGTTGGAGTTAGTTAAGATCTGGGGTTTGTCTGTGAAGGGTCTAGTGAGAGTGTAGGAACATCATCTTTTATTATTTTTGGAACAGGGTGATTGGGAGGAGAGAGTGTAGAATAGGAGGTACCGTAGGCAGGAGTGCAAATGAAACTGTATGAAATAAATAAGCATTGAACCAGCATTGTATTTCAGCTTCTGTAGAAAGAATTGACATTAGCCCCTGTACAAGGAAAGATAGTGAATTCAGAGTAAACTTGGATTAAACCATTATATTCAATAGCTGTGGCCATGAAATTACTGTTTTGTTTTCTGTTTTGTAAGTGATTATTCTGCACAAAATTCCTTTAAAATTCTCTGAAACCCACAGCATTGTTGCTGTTAAGAACAGCAAACTACAGGTATCAGCTACAGAATGAAGAATTGAATTAGTAAGTTAGCATTGCAAAATGTGCTAAACTTCCTTGTGTATATTGCTCTTCTCACATCTATGTGTAAATCCTATCAAATGTAGAATGTGGCTTTAAAAATGTATAGATTCACAGGGATGATGGCTTCATAGTCAACAGGTTGAAAGGGACTAAAAAAAACCCAATTGATTCAGATCTACAGCTGAAGGCAGGGGCTTCCCATTACAAACACTTCACAGGTTAAACATAAGGGGGGGGAGCTTTAAGACTCCTAGCACTCTCCTGTCATTGCTCTTTTGACTTTGGCACTTCAAGCTTATAGTGCCTTTTGTACGTATATAACAGCCTCCCCCAACCTGGTGCCCTCCAGATGTATGGGACTACAACTCCAATTTTTCCCAGCCAGTATGAGGAAGGCTGCCTTCTACATTCCATATACACTAGAGGGCGTGACATAGCCATATGGGTTTTTTAATCAATTTTAACATTTGTGCTAAATCATGTGTGTGTTTTTATTTAAGTGCTGTTGAGTGATTACTTTAATAACTTCTTTAAAATGTAGGCTAAAAGTTTTTTTAACAATAACTAAGTTGTAGAGAAAATTAACATGCAGCTAAAATGCAAATGCAGCATGTTGGTGTTGGTGTTCTAACCCACACCACTTGAAAAAGATGGAGGAGAAGCCCCAAGATGATCTACAACTGCAGAGACTGCATTACTGTTTTACTTTTTCCAGAAATAGAAATGTCTTAAAGAGTGTGCAGTTACTCCATGGCAATTAATCAAAATCCACATGGTCTTTTGAAAACATGGTTGGGATGTTCTTTAAGCAGAAACTTGTTTCCAGTTGGAGATTGGATCCTGAACTTGAAAATGATAAACTATATTATTTTTCAGAATGTAGAGGTACATAAGGGCATTTTGCTTTCCACAATGTGAAAAGCCTCATATGCAGTAAAGCCAGTTCCTGACTGACATGACGAAAGAATCATCTACCCAGCCCACCAGCTATGGACCAAATGATGCTAGAGAGCATGGCCCTGCTCTCACTCAGCTTCCGGAGGGCTGGGTAGAGGGTTATTCAAACAGCCCACCACAGTTCTGTTGCCCACTCTGGTCTACAGCATATACTTGATTTCTTTTCGGTGTCATAGTCAACATCATCAATGTTCATATGTAGTATAAATTGCATAAGCAAAGTTCAAAGTCACATTGTGAGAAATACGTTGAATCATTATGAATCATTATGCTTAATGGAACCAATACTACTCATCAATACAACCACTGCCTAAAACAACTGTGTACATAAAGTACATGGATCCCACTGGAACCAAAGGGAATCATTATGTAGAGGTAACAGCCAATCTAATTAAAAACAAAAAACAAAATTAAATTAAGAGAACAAAACTTTTGAAATGCCACCCAAATAATTATTTCCTCTTGCCCAGGGACAAGTTTTGGATTGATTTGAGATGAGAATGAGATAATATACAGCCTCTCAACCTTGAAAGGTATTAGAATACTTCTTTCTTGATACATGTTACCCTAGTAACTAACTGCAGCTGGCCTTGTGAGTACTAGTGACAAGAGATGCTGAAAGCAATTTAGAATCTCCAAGTGAAACTCGGTTGTTGTTTTTAGCTATGTTTAAAGCATGCTGTTGTCATGCAGAACATGTCAGCTTGAATAACCAATATCTTATATATTAGCATTGTGATTATTCCTTGTTGGGGTGCTTGACGTAGGAAACTCCCTTATACTAAATCAGACCATTAATCCATCCAGCCCTTACTGTCTACACTGACTGGCAACAGCTGTCTAGGTTTTCTTTTCCATCCTAACCTGGAGATGCTAAGGATTGACCCTGGAACTTTTCACATGAAAGCCACGTGTTCTGCCTTAGTTATGGTCCTTACTGAAATTGTCCATTGAGAACAACAGAGGTGGTTGTTTAGTGATCCTTGCTTTAAAAATAGGTAATTGATTATGGAAAATGTTTATTTCATTGGGAATTATTTCACAGCTAAGACCTCATTCACATAATCAAATTGACATTCTTTTTGGCAGATGCAAGCAGAGACAAGCATGTGATGAAGTGGCTGGGTTGCCTGTTTGTTTCACTGTATCTGCATATTCAACTCACATTCACCCAACCATCACACAATACATCTGTTTAGTCTTATGATGTCCCATAACTTTCACAGTCACAACTTTCATAATAGACACCCAAAAAGGCAATTACATTTAAATTGGGTAGAATCATCAAAAGTATTTGGTTATTAATCAGTTATTGTTGTTACATACACCATGCTAGATTTTAAACCATAAGTGACAACCAGCTCTTCTCTGGTTCACGGGGTGGGGAGAGATTCTAGGGATTTCACCCACCCCACTCCCATGATGTTTTCTTTAAGAACAATACTTCTTCCCTAAAGGTAGAATTTGCTGTTGTGAATGTTGGGGGGATGGCTGCTATTTGCAAAAGTTTAGAGCCTAGAGAGGCATTCATGCATCTTCATCCTCTTATCCACAGTCAAAGAAATCAGCACTATGCTTATGTAGGAAAGCAATAAGGAGGACTATCCAATTTGTTTACAAGATGATGACCAAGATGATGATCATCCCATTTTGCATAATTTGTTGCATTCACAACAGAGGCCCACTGTTCTCTATTTTGTCTGGCTATAGTCAGATTAAGTACATTGGAAAACACAGAATCCACCATAATATTGATACTTATAAAAGGCAATGTCTTATCATTTTGTTGTGTATTTTAAACGTTTATGGTTTTGTTCCCCCCCATGTATGTTTTAAACTTTGTAAGGCTGCCTTGAGGCCCAGCATTGGGCAAAAAGCGGGATACAAATAAATATAATAATAATAATAATAATAATAATAATAATAATAATAATATAATAATAATAATAATAATAATGTGACATTCAATGTATGGAATTTCTCAAAATTGAAACATAATATTTTAACTGTAATTCTTGAACTGCAGTATTAATTTGAATAAGTAATGATAGAATATATTATGCTAGCATTATAGTCCAGTGGCTAAGAAACATTGGGCCACAACTCAGGAAGTTCCTTGTTCAAATCTCACTTCTGCCAATACTTCATTAGATAGCTTTGGGCAAAATATCATATTTCAGCCTCAGCCTGACCCTGACCCCATCCCCAATAAAGAAATAAAAATGCTGACCAATATTTATAACAAATATTGAGAAAATGCACACGGAGAGCTTTGAACACTTGAATGCATTATATAAATGTTTATCCTTATAATCATCATCATTGTTGTTGTTTTCATATTGCTATATAAGGTTTCATAATTCAGTATACCTAGAAGTAAAGTAAAATCCTATTGTGTTCTATTCAGCTAGTAGGATTAATTGTTCAGTTGTATAAACCTCTGGACTTGATGCAGTGGCTTAAATGGTCTGGTATAAAAGTTCTAGCAGTAGTGTGAAGGGACGCACCTGTCTCCACAATACTAGTAATACCACTGTAGCTCTGAGGGCATCCAATTAGTATTTGCTCTGCATAGCTCAAAAGCTAATAATATTAATATCTCAAAAAGGAAACAATTCTCTGTAGTAAGAAAACCACTCCCTTTGGAACAGATTCCAAGCTCAGTCAAGATTAAGTACAGAATCAGCCAGAATCAGTAAGAACCTGGTAGAAAATGTCAGTTCTGCAACCACTAATTCAAACCTAAAGCTTTTCCCTTAAGCCACATCCTAAATCACTGGAATGAGAGCAATAGCATAGCAAAACATGTCTCATCCAGCAGAGCATTCCACAGAGTGAAACCTCTACAGAAACTGTGTAACTCACATTTATTAAGAATGAGGTGGCATTTGTACCCCTTTCTGAAAGAGTAGGAAAGTACATGAAGGAGGAGGTTCTGTACAAGGTATCCAAGCCCAAGACCATATAGGGTTTTAAGATCATCACCAAGACTGTGGAAGGGAATGCACTGTACATGGTTTAAAACTGCAGACTGATTCATATGTGTAAAACAGCCAATCTATGCATGCAGTGTGATCATGTAGCATAATTGTCCAGCATTGCAAACTGCCTTCATTGGGAAATGTGTCTGAGGTGAGGCTCACTAAAGATGATGCAGAGTTGTTGATTTGTGAAGGCTGTAGCACCTGTGTGCATGTCATTGTTGATACTGCAGCCCTAAAATGATGGACATGTGTGTATGAAGTCTACACCAGAGACATTTAGTGATAAGTAAACATTGTTTAAAATTAATTCAGAATGCAAAATTCGCTTTGAATTTTCATCCTCTTCGGTCTCTTTATTTGTTACTTAATATGCAAACAAGCTAAGTTGCATGAGCTGCATCATACATTTTGAGTATAGAGAAATTGCTAAAGAATTCTGATTCTACAATATCACATTTATATTTACTCTAGACAAAGTTGTCTTGTTTCAAGCTTTAAGCCTGACCTTGTTCACCTAGATACCACAGAAAACAGGCCCATTATTTTTGCACACTGCCAAATATGTCAAGGCCATGTTTAATCAACTGAAAACACTAACAGCCTTAGAACTAAGTCTTCTTTCCAGAAAGATTACATTTTTCTAGTATGGTGTTATTTGACTACTTCTACATTTTAGGTTTCAGCTCTGTATATAGTTTCATTTTTTGATTATTTTCCTATGAGACTCAAATCTTTGCTTTGGGGAAGAATCAACATTTTTAAAATTTTATTACATATGGCTCATTCACTAAAAAGCATTGCTCCATCTTCATTCAAAAAATTACAGTTTACCCTAAGGTATTGCAGAAAAACATGTTTCTAAGATAATACAGTTTACTTTTTGTAGTCATTTTTACAGTGGGAAAAATGTATACATATAAACATTGGACTTATTTACCAGTGTGCCAGGAAATGATCTCCTCACCATATTAGACCTCACACCATAACGAAATGTTAAACAGAATTGGAACTAATCTCACCAAATATAGGTGAGAGCCATTAGAAGGCCCACTCTAAGACAATGGTGGCTGCAAAGAAACCTTCCTTCTCTGACACCGCTGAATCCACACAGTGCTATCCAACTGAGCTTTCCAAGGGCTCCATCACACCAGTGTTATAGCCCACTGTCGCCCTGCATTGTATGTTGATGAATCACAGTACACAGTCCCTGTCCTGCCCTGATCTCACCTCCCCCCCCCCCCATTTAGTGCTGTTTTTTGGCGCAGGAAAAGTCCGGTTCTAACAGTAACACGAAAGGACACCGCTCTACCCTCAACGTGTATTTCTAGGGGGGGTGTCTAAGGGCGGTCTTGCTAACAAAAGAGGAGGGCAGTGTGATCCTCCACTCAACCATGAAGGGGAAGAAGAGAGGTCCCATTTAACTCTATGTTCTTACTCCTGAGTAGGCATGACCAAGGGTACATTTTCACCTTAAAAGAAATGTGGAAAATGCAACCTCCTTGCCCGCAGCTCCCTCATTTTTAAAGATAAAGAGATAAAAATTGGCTCTTGGGTAGAGTTTTCAGCACGCCAAGTTTGAATGAGATCAGTCCATCCCTTGATTTTTAAGACATTTTTGAAGTCCCTACCTTAAACCCTTTTCCTGGTAGTCCACAAGTGCAAAGGATCAAACCTTTGATCATGCTAAACTGTGCATTTCCAAGTTTATAAAATAGTGATCTGCTGATTCCCTTACTCAAGAGTAAACCCCATTGATTTCAACTGCATTTACATCCAACTCATGTGTTATGGAAATCAAGGTGGATATTTCAAGGGCAAACCACAGCAAACGTATAGGTGTGGTAGAGCAAGAGGCAAGAGGCATATTATAACCTAGCTTAAATTCTGGTAGCTACTGTGACATGCTTCAAAACACTATGTTGATAAAATCCTCTCAATCCAATTCATTCTGAATGAACATGTGACACAGAGTACAGGTCCTGGGCAAGAAGTATCTATGGCTGCTGCTTGACATATTTGCTTAGGAGTATTTGAGTTGATGACACCTGAGGAACTAGATGGAGACCTTGAAAAAGTGCTGCCGACCACACGCGTTAGACTTTACCCATCCTAGATGGGAGAGGTTGGCCAAGTTAGTCTTACAAATACCACTCTTCAGGATAAGGTAGTTTACCCTTGAATGAGGCAATTGCAAGGTTATTATTAATTATTGTTATGTTTGTTATTAAAAAATACCATCAGGGTCTGAATAACTACCAACCAATGCAACTCCAGGGAGTTCTGGATTACAGTGATCTTCATGATCTATATCATTCTGCTTCAGAACTAGTTTCAGGACTAAAACCATTTTGGACACCTTAACTGAATGACCTATGCTAGTTTGTAGACAGGAGGAATCTGGACCTAGATTCTCCTGGACCTCACAATAGCCATCAGTACAATCAAATGGTATATTTCTAGATCTCCAGACAGGATTGATTTGGAGGTGTGCTCTCACCTGTTATGTAAGTCTCAGAAGGTGATGCTGAGTGACTCCTACTCTTTTTCATAGGAGCTACTCTATGGTATTCTGGAAGTTTCCATCTTGTCCCCTATGATGTTTAATACCTACATGAAATCATTAGGAGAGGTTGCTTGAAGATTTGATGATGTACCATTTCCATTATGTAGATCTGTGTATCACTTTCAACAGAACCAGTAGAAGCAGTGGATGTCCTAAACAAGGGTTGAAGGGACATAAACTGAAACCCATTCTAGAGAAGATGGAGATATTATGATGGGAGGTCTGACTGATCTGTAAAGTTTGTGAGTCTTCTGTTTTGGATGGGATTGCCACTTCCCTAAATGATCCAATGTGAGATTTTGTAAGTGCTTCTGGACCTAGTGCTGCTTCTGGAACTTTTAGTAGAGATCATGACTAGGGTTGCTTGTTCAGTTGCAACTGCTTCTAGGAAATGGTGACTTGGCTACTATGATGTATGGTTAAGTAAGTTCTATAATTTGCAATTCACAAGGCAACCATTAAAGCAACTAACATTTGTTCAAAATATTGCAGCCCACTTACTAGTAGGACTGAGACAATGGGGAGCACATAACAGCTTTTCTGACAGATCTGCACTAGACTTCCAATTTTATTCTAAGCACAATTCATAATCTTGGTGCTAACCTTTAAAGCCCAGAATATCCTTGGTCCAATTTATCTTAACGAAAACCACTTCTGTATGAGCCTTCCTGAGTGCACTGGGTACACCGATATCATCTGAAGGGAACTTGATCTGAGTTCTGTCTTTGTCAGAGGCTTGACTGATGGCTGCAAGGAGCAGAGCTTTTTCTGCAGTGAAACTCTTCTTGTGGAAGTCCTTCCTCAAAGAAACCTGCTACACCAGCTAAGTTGTGTGTGGGTTTTTTTAAAAAAAGAAGGTAATAAAACCTTCTTGTTCCATTGACTGAATAAACTGGCATAGGTTTTATGATTTTTGAATCTGCCAGAAAAAAAATGTTCTGACTTCCATTCCTTATGTTGATTTGTTGATGATGTCTTAAATAGTATTGCTTCTCTGAAGAAACCAATGTTACCTGAGAAAAAAGTTAAATGGGTATTGTTGGTGCGGTTTGTTTTGAAAGAAGAACTGAGAGGTGAAAGGTTAATTGAAAGGTTAATTGTAAAGATAAACACTCTATTTTCCTGGTGGGTTATACTATAGAAAGTTACAGTGTTTAAATGTCAGGCTGGCAGACTGCCAAACAATGGTTATTTTGTAGTATGGTAAACAAAGAGCTGGGTATGTACAAGAAAAACTCTTGTCTTATATATTGATGGATGGAATCAAAAGGTGGTAAACTTCAATTGGTAGAATTGTGCCTCTTAGTAATTTGTTTGAAACGTGTGTGTGTGTGTGTGCGTGTGTGAGATTCTACTCATGGAAGAACTGCTACAGAGTCATGTCTGGAGTGTATTTAAAGAGACGTCCAGAACTGGGAGAGTCACTCAGAAATAAGAAGTTAGCGGCAGAAGATAGCAAGGGAAGAAGTCAGAAGAAATCTAGCAAGGGAAGAAGTCTGAAGAACAGCAGCAGAGGCTGAAGGAAGACTGCAAGCAGAGGCTGAAACCACTTGATACAAGAGCTTGAGAAGGTCTACAAGAGGGAAGCTGAGGCAGCCTTCAAGACGAAGCTGTGAACAAGATGTCAGTGGGAAGCAGTGAAGATTAGGAGAAAGCAGTTGCTGGTCCAGAGCAAAGACTGAAGAAGTAGTCTTCAGAGAAGTCTTATGTGTGCTTGTGTGTACAGAAACCCTACCTGAAATAAGACAGTTAGCTAAGTCCTCACAGCCATTAGTTAGTTCATGGGTGGAGCCTTATGAGGTAATTAGCTAAAATGTTAGGGGAAAGAACTGTTGCCTTAATATAACTAGCTTTTTAAAGCCAATAACATATGTTTGTTTTATAAGTAATCCTTTAAAACTAATAGAAATATTGAAAACAATGTATTATTAAGCTTTTAATATATATTATATTTAATATAACTAATGTTCAATACCTTTTCTATCCCTTTGTTTTAGAACCTCTGGACTGTTTTGTCCCATGCCTAAAACCAGCTACTGGATGGAGTAAAAAGTCACCAGGAAACAAAAGAGTTAATATGCTGATAGTGGGAAGGGAATAAGGAATTATTAGTAAAGGGATGTGAGCCTTCACTTAGTGAAAGTTACTAGTCCTCAATGAGGTGTTCTGCACACATCAGATACCAGTATTGGGAACCCACCACAATTTGGTTAGTAGCAGTGGAAGCACCATCACAAGTTGGTGTGTGATGGTGGTATAACCCATATCATTGTAGTAATGGTGATGGGGATATGCTAGAGAAGAGATTTTTCTTGATTTTTGCTTTACTGCTTTTATTGTTGTTTAATACTTTATACACCCTGAGGACTCAGTTTAGTCTTGTCCAGCAGGGTTCAAGTCTTTAAATAAACAAATTAATAATAAAACTGAAGTTGAAATACTAGAAGTATTCCCATACACAAAGAACATGGGGGGAAAGAGCAACATGTGTTTTTAGGAGAGAAATGATGCAATAAAGCACTGGCATGGGTGCTAGAAAACTACAAAGATTAAAGGTGTCAAAGGCCAAGCATTATTCTTGGACAACTTGCATCTATTTCAATAGCATTTATTCAGAAGCAGAATCCACTTAATGAGTGAAGTAGCTTTTATGGGCTTGTACAGACTGCATCTTTTTGTGAACCAAAATTGTGTTTGTCCTCTTCTTGCCACAGGAAATACACCTCTTTTCCTGTAGAGTTCTTTTCATGATCAAACCAATTCTTTTATATTTTTATGTTCTGACAACCCAAAACCACAACCAAGTCTCCAGTAGCAGAACATGCACCACGAAAATGTAGTGCTGCTGTCATAGCTACCTATGAGATAACTTCCATACCATCACTGGAGATGAGTGACACACATTTTATCTCTCTGTGCCCAGTACAGTTTTACAACTGCTTTTGAAGAAGTTTTAAAACATTACTTTGGGCAAATTCCAGACAAAATTAAGCACTTTAAAACCTCATTCATATGAATGGTACAGGTAAGCACTAAGCCTCTCCTAATGAAGCCACTGAGCCTTAAAAGTGTTTAACATTTTCTATTTTTGACAGTGGGGTATTTATTAATAAGGGCTGCTTTTTATTGAAAATAAGTTGTTTGTACATTGCAGCCAAAGAAATAGTTGTTCAGTCCTTTGCCAATCACTGGCAACATGTACTAAAAAGATACAATCCATAGGGGGTGCAGGGCGGGAGAGGAATATGTTTACATGGGCCTAATTCTTTTTTTTAAAAAAAAAGTTAATGTAACTACAAAAGTTTCTGCTAGCTGAGCCTTATCTTTAACATTATTTCTTTAAAAGAAAGAAAGAAAGAAAGGAAGGATATTCTTAGAAATTCAGATGTTGCTACTTGTCAAGCTTTTAATTTGGAACATTTTGAAATTTTGGAAGTGTCTGTTTTAACGGGTTGTTGTTGAAGTAGATTTAGAAGCAGTGAGAATACTGTTTTAAAAATGGGGAGGGGAAAAAGACCAGTCTTTATTACCAAAAGGATTAGACTCAGGAGAAAGTAC
Source organism: Elgaria multicarinata webbii (assembly GCF_023053635.1). NCBI lineage: Eukaryota > Metazoa > Chordata > Lepidosauria > Squamata > Anguidae > Elgaria > Elgaria multicarinata. The sequence goes on from NC_086175.1 coordinate 62,851,214, forward strand.
ATTTTGTTACTATCTAACTATACACTTATCCTCCCACCTGCCTTACTTGCTTACGTGGTAATCAGAGTGAAAGACAGAAAAAAATATGCTGTCTATCACAAGAAAAGAACACACGTCTATGAGACCATAACAGTGCGGCATGACCCACAGCATCTTATCTCTCAAAAATGCATCTCCCTCATGCAGTGACATCATAGGCGTTTTCAACACCTTTCAGAATGTACACAGCTCCATTGGCCTTTGACTTGGTGTGCTTCAATGAAAGAGATTTTGCAAAACAGAAAGTCAAATAAATTAAAAAGGCAAGACTGTGTCTTTCCCACTCCCTGGTTTCCTTTTGTTTGGAAGAAAACCCAATTTAGAATGTCCATCAGACTTGTTAACATGTTGCAGAGCAGACCTTCAGATTCTGAACTCAAGTACTTTTTAAAGTGCCTCAGGTTCATGTTGTACAGATAAAGCAGATTGTTAAGCTTTGACATCAGATGCTGCTTTTCAAAGCAGTGGGGGGTCGGGATGGACCAGTCTCTCATAGGAGGGAGCATGCTGTACTTTAGAGCCCCATCACATCTAGGTAGAAACTCGCGGCTCCCGTCGCTTCTCTGTCGTCGCTTCCTGAAAACAGGAAGTAACGAGGCCCATTCAGTCTGGCAGGAGGGAGCAGCAACCAGACTTTTTTGGGGGGGGGGGAGTATTTGCAGCGCAAGGAAGGCCGGAAGGGGCGGAAGATGCAAGAGAGGCAGATGACGTCATGTGAGCAATCCATGAGTGCCCAGTAACAAGCGTGCAGTAAAATGCTCATCAGATGGAGCTTTCAGTCAGTACCAGCTGCAGGAAACTCCCTACATGGCAAAATATGGAACATATGTACTGGGAGGGGGAACCCCAAGTCTCAGGGATGAACTGGACATTTTCTTAGTGGAATGTTAATTGCAGTGAAGAGATGCAAAGTATGCAAGTGTGTGGTGATGGTGGTATACTTTCCAGCATAGACATGAAGGCAGGAGCTGGTGCCTTTATTTTTCCCCTGCAACTATCTGTCTCTTCAGGCCCCTTTTCTCATCACAGAGATTATTTCTGGTCTTCCCTAGGTGCAAAGCAACTGAGGAGAGGATCTTGCAGGAGAAAAACAGCAAGCAGAGAAAGGGCCCATCACCACCACCTGCCTATGACTTCTCCACCAGACATCACCTTCCTGCTCTGTCACTTTGCAACTGTTCTAAGACTCTGGTTACTGCTGTAACATTTAGATCATTCATAGGATCAAGATGCTGTTTTTCACCAGACATTTATACCAGGTCTGCCTAATCCAAGATTTTCATACTGTTTTCTGTGCCTAAAGATGGCTTTCAGGTCTGAACATACACAGACCCAGGTAGCTGACCAGGTGTGGTCCCATTAGGGAGACTGAGACAGTTGCCTACAATGGCAGATGCTGGATTACATTTGGAGGGGCAATGGTGGCATCCCCTTGGCCATTTCCCTCTGTTTGAGGAGAAAGCTGTGTGTTCCAGGCATCCTGCCATGTGTCCCCATAAGATAGGGGTGTGGTGGAGAATGCTGAAGTAAGATTCAAGTGCCAATATGGTTGGCTTCCCAGGGTAGAATTAAGGGTGGGGGAACCATCTTCTCTGGCTTAGACAGAAAAATGTTTTAGTGCAGTCCTACCCTCACTTCTTCCTGTGCACAAGGAACTCTTGAGAAGTGTGTCACATACAGAAGGACACATCTCTCTGTGTGTCTTGAACTGCAAGTCCCAATTTAACTGAACAAGCACACATACACACACACTGTTCTCAAGAGTGGCCTGGCCCAGTAGTTCTGCTGTTCTGACAGTGCTTCTGATTGGCTCCAGCAGATCACACAAGATCTGGGGAATAGGAACATAGATACAGGGAAATATGTTTCCATGAATATCTCCAGATCTGCGATTTTGCCTCCGTTTTTCTCCTCATGGTAATGGAATTGCAGCTTGAGGATCTCCAGGACCTTGTAAAATGTATCCTCCATCCTCACCATTTTCAGTGTTTGGGCCCTGGCACAAAGAAGTCGCTGACCCAAATGTTAAGGAGAGAAAGAAAAACAAATGGCTGAATGTTTAGCAGGAGGTTTTTCTCCTACTTAGCCAGTACATTCAATATATCATTTTTGCAATTTGATATTATTCAAGGAACAGATGATTCAAGGATAAGGAAACAAATCTAAAGTGGATTGAATGTAGTTTTGAAATGTTTAAATCTGGAAACAAAAAATTCAAAACAACTGCATGTCCTTGATCAACAGGCTTATGGTACACTTGTATATTAGTCTGAACAAAGTCAAGCTGATAGACATCTTTTCAATTCTTACACAAAAACAATATTCAAGAATGTCACAATGCAGACACCTTTACCAAGTATATCCCTGCTGTGGCATGCACTTCAAATGAAAAATCAACTCCGCTTAATAATTGTTGATGCTGTGAATTTGTCTCTTAGAATGTTTAAAAATGTGTTTGATATGCCTACAGGAGATGATATACATAATTTCAATAAGCTGGTGATACTGGAGAGTTCAAATTGGAAAGTAATTCACTTCTGCAAGCTCTCACTCTACAATAAACTGCTAATAAGTCAGGCACAAAAGAATTTGTAATTCAAATTAAAAGCTTGCTGCAAATAAAAGACACAAATTGTTGCTGCAGAAACCTGAAGGTTGATGGTTTAAACTGTGACATGCCAGCAAGATTTGCCAGGTGTGATATATGAGCAATATAGCTCAAATAAATTATGAAAGCATGCCACCTTATTACTGGGGTAAGGTATTTGCCTGTTTATCACTGTGGCAACATAAGGGCTTTTAACATTAGACTAGACAAAGCTAGTGAGTAAAAAAAACTGTTGTGTTCTGCCTGGAAACATAGCAGTAGCCACTGAAGCTGTTGTAAGAAGGGAGTCACATGTTCTCTGTAACTGACCCTAGTCAACCGTCTGGCCACAGCATTCTAACATTTCTGAACAGTTTTTGAAATTTTTGACTGTGCTCCATGTAGAACATGTTAGAGTATTCCAAATGGGATGTAACTAAGGCATGTGCAACCATGGCCAGAACAGATGTCTCTAGGAATGGGTGCAGTTGGTGCACTGGCCTGGGTTGTGCAAATGCATTCCTGGTCACTGCTGAAACCTGAGCCATGACTACACCCAAACTGTAAGCCTGAGTCTTCAGAGACAGTGTAACCCCATCAGCCCAGGTTGTATGCCTATCCGCTGATATGCCTATCCCCTGATATGACCAAAAGCACTCCTATCTTGTCTGAATTGAACTTAAATTTGTTTGTCCTCATCCAGTCCATGATTGACATCAGGCACCAGTTTAGAACCAGAATACCTTCCTTGGATTTAGATGAAAAGAAGACAGATAAGATGAAACCCTGAGGGACACCCCAGACTAACAACCACATCACTTAAGAGAAATCCCCAAGCATCATTTTTTGAGATCACCCCTCAAAGAAGGACCAGAGCCCCCAGTCCCATCTCAGCCTCAGAAGAATACCATGGTTGCAAGCCACTGAAATGTCCAACAAAACCAATAGGGACACATTTCCCTTGTCCACTTCCCAGTACAGATCGTCCACCAAGGTGACCAAAGCAGTCTGTGTCTGATAACCACACCTGAAGCCAGACCAAAATGAATCTATTTATTTATTACATTTTTATACTGCCCAATAGCCAAAGCTCTCTGGGCGGTTCACAAAAATTAAAGCCATAAAGAGCAAAACAACCAACAATCTAAAAACACAAATACAAAATACAATATAAAAAGCACAACCAGGATAAAACCACTCAGCAAAAATTGATATAGGTTAAAATATGGAATTAAAACACCAACGTTTAAATTTAAGTTAAATTAGGTGTTAATAATAAAAAGGTCTTCAGCTGGCGACAGAAGGAGCTCATTCCACAGCCGGGGTGCCACAGCAGAGAAAGCCCTCCTCCTAGTAGCCGCCTGCCTCACTTCCTTTGGCAGGGGCTCACGGAGAAGGACCCCTGTGGATGATCTTAAGGTCCGGGCAGGCACATATGGGAGGAGGCGTTCCTTCAAATAACTGTTTAGGGCTTTGAATGTTAATACCAGCACTTTGAATCAAGCCCGGACCAGCAGCCAATGAAGTTGTAGAAGGACTGGCATGATTTGGTCTCACCAGCCAGTCCCTGTTAGTAGGCAGGCTGCCCTGTTTTGTACTAGCTGAAGTTTCCGGACCGTTTTCAAAGGCAGCCCCATGTATAACGCATTGCAATAATCCAAGTGAAAGGTTATCAGAGCATGTATAACTATAGCTAGGCTATCTCTGTCCAGAGAAGGGCGTAGTTGGTATATCAACCAGGGCAACCAGGATGATCAGGGGTCTGGAAACAAAGCCCTGTGAAGAGAGACTGAAAGAACTGGGCATGTTTAGCCTGCAGAAGAGAAGATTGAGGGGAAACATGATAGCACTCTTCAAATACTTAAAAGGTTGTCATGCAGAGGAGGGCCAGGATCTCTTCTCGATCCTCCCAGAGTGCAGGACACGGAATAACGGGCTCAAGTTAAAGGAAGCCAGATTCCAGCTGGACATCAGGAAAAAAATCCTGACTGTTAGAGCAGTACGACAATGGAATCAGTTACCGGGGGGTGGGTTGTGGGCTCTCCCACACTAGAGGCATTCAAGAGGCAGCTGAACAACCATCTGTCAGGGATGCTTTAGGGTGGATTCCTGCATTGAGCAGCGGGTTGGACTCGATGGCCTTGTAGGCCCCTTCCAACTCTGCTATTCTATGATTCTATGATCAGCCTAAGCTAGGGTGACCATATGAAAAGGAGGACAGGGCTCCTGTATCTTTAACAGTTGCATAGAAAAGGGAATTTCAGCTGGTGTCATTTGTATAAATGGAGAACCTGGTGAAATTCCCTCTTCATCACAACAGTTAAAGCTGCAGGAGCTATACTAGACTGACCAGATTTAAAAGAGGGCAGGGCACTTGCAGCTTTAGCTGTTGTGATGAAGAGAAAATATCACCAGGTTCTCCATATATACAAATGACACCTACTGAAATTTCCTTTTCAATACAACTGTTAAAGATACAGGAGCCCTGTCCTCCTTTTCATATGGTCACCTAAGCCTAAGCTGATAAAAGGTGCTCTTTACCACTGAGTTCACCTGTGCCTCAAGTGACAGTTCTGGATCCAAGAGCACCCCCAAACTATGGATCCGATCCTTTAGGGAGAGTGCAATCCTGTCCAGGACGGGGTAATCATCACCTCGCCGGACAGATGAACCACCCACTAACAGTACCTCCGTCTTGTCTAGATTGAGTCTCAGTTTGTTAGCCCTCATCCAGTCCATTACCGTGCCCAGGCACTGGTTTAGAACAGCCACTGCCTCACCTGGGTTTGATGAAAAGGAAAAGTAGAGCTGGGTATCATCCGCATATTGATGACACCTCAGTCCACATCTCCGGATAACCTCTCCTAGCGGCTTCATGTATATGTTAAACAGCATAGGGGATAAAATAGAGCCCTGTGGAACCCCATTTTTTAGCTGCCATGGCACAGAGCAATAATCCCCCCAGCACCACCTTCTGAAAACAGCCATTTCTTCACTGCCCTTGTTGCCAAGGAGTAGGCTTTCATATAGCTCATGTTCAATCAGATACATGCTGAATTTTCTGCCAGCATCCTTCTAGTTGACATCTCACTCATTTCATCCCTGGAAAACCAGAGACTCATTTGGTTCCACTCCATGTGAGAGGACACTCAGGAGTGAGCATGTCAACCATTTGAGCCATTTCCTCCATTCCAGAGATCAACCAAGGCTTGAACAAAATCACCTGCTAAAGTGACAGGAAAATCCCCAAGAGCCATAAAAAAAAAATCAAGATCCATCAGTTCCCTGGGGTGGACCATCGTAATCAGACCCCTGCCTCTGCAAGTCTATCGGAGAAGGTGATCCTTCAGATAACCTGGCCCCAAGCTGCTTTGTGTTTTAAAGGTTACACTTTATATTGGACAAAGGAATTGTCTGGTAGCCAGTGAAGAACACAAAATACTTACATAATGTGATTACATCAACCAGTTCATGTTAACAATTGCCTAGTTGTATGTTAGGCCATGTTTCAAGGCAACTCCATGTATAAGGCATTGCAAATGAGAGGTTAAGTCATTGATAACTGTAGCTAGGCTATCTCTGTCTAGATAAGGTAGGGTGACCAACTGTCAGGATTTCCCCGGATTTGTCCTGGTTTTTGTTCTTTCCATAGTGTCAGGGGGGATTTTCTATAATTTTCAATAATGTCCTGGAATGACACACCTTCCCCTTTAAGGCTGCCATTAGCATGGCAGGAGGGAATGACATGCTTTCTTGAGGCACGTCATTCCCCCACCCCGAGCTCCAATTGAGGTCTTAAAGGGGAAAGTGGGTCATTCGTGGAAATTATAGAAAAGGCCCCCATTGGAGTGGGTGGTGGTGGTGCAGAATGAAATCCTTTCCCCTCCTCCACTCCAATCGGGTTCTTTAAGGTGGCGGGGGAATAACGTACTTTATGCAGGACTCAGAAAGCTGCTTCCCCACACACACACTAGGTGTCCTCTTTTTTGGTTTCCCAAATATGGTCACCCTAGATAAGGTCATAGTTGGGGTATCAGCCTAAGCTAATAAAAGGTGCTCTGCACCACCAAAACCACTTGTGCTCATAGCAGCACTGCTTTATCCAAGAGCACCCCCCAAAATATGAAGTTCATACTCCCCAAGAGCACAACACTCCCCCAATAGGCTGCATACCTATTCACCACAGCAGCAGCCTCACTTGAGGTCGGAGCTCCAATCACAGGTGAGGATGCAGATGAGGAGTAAGGGGGTGAGGAAAGGAGGCATCGAGGATCCACAGTTCCCCCCACCTCCATCCTCATGACTCCACTCAAAAGAATCTCATTGAATATCAGCAGAAAGGAGGACAGAGAGGCTACTTCTGCTCTGCCAGGCACCTGGCAGCAAGAATAGGATATCAGTGACACTCGGACACTCCCTGGATGCCCATAGGATTATTCTGCCCTTCATTCTTCTGTCCTTCATTTGTCTTGGAAATGCTAAATGCTGTGCCACTCTGGATATGATGTGGGCTGTATTACCCTGAGTTTGTTTTATATCACAAATTCTTCCTCTTCCTTTGTTCAAAGTACAACTTCATTGTTTAAATGGATACTGTTGTTTTATACTGTTGTTTTTATATTTTTGATGGTTTAAAAATTTGTATACTTTTTAATTTTCACTCTTGTTAACTTTTGTAAACCGTCCAGTGAGCTTCGGCTATGGGGCAGTAAATAAATTTAATAAATAAATATAAATATAAATAAAATAAAGAGATTGGATCACATCCTAAAAGTACCACAGAAGCAATTGTGGATCATCTAATGTTTCATTTCCCAGCTTCCCTCAATGGTGGTAGTAGTGATAAGGGATGGCTACTTTTTCCTGACAGAGGAGCTGCACTTGATGGGCAGAAAGTCAGCTGTATGGTGAGCAGAAAGTCACTGCATTTCCATATCAGGAAAAGCTACAATTATGTATCTGTTCAAGGCACAGAGTCATTGTCAGGGGGAAAGAAGGGAAAGGGTGGGGGAAATTTGGTGGCAACTTCAGAGCATCAGTTTCAGTTTCCATTAGAAACTTATCAAATCTCTCTTAAAAAATGTTTATTAACAGATTGAAAAGTTGAAAAGGAATTGTCGGGAAGCAGCAACTACCAAGCCAATGCTAATCTAGTTCCAAGTTGTTCTCGGTGTCCACATACTGTCCGCTTCTGCAAGTCCCATCTTCTTGCATCTAACACAGCTGGCACCAAATTTATTTTTCCTTGGCTTCAGCCTGCAGGTAGCTGCTACCTGTAGGAAAACTCTGTCAATTTTCTGCCATGGATGAACAGATTGGTTTTAACGAAGGCCTTCTCAGTCTGAAAAGTTGCTCTTTATCAGCTGTATAATTAGAATTCTGAAGAAAAAATGGTGCCTGATCACTATTTGCCTAGCCTTTGGTCATAGGAAGCCTCCTGCCTTATAGCAGGCCAGACAATTTGTCCGTCAAGCCCATTATTATTTACTGTACTTCAATTGGCAGTGGCTCTGCAGGATTCCCGGCAGAAGTCCTTCACATACTTGCTACCTGATTCTTTGAACTGGAAGTCCTAGGAATCAAACCTGGGACTTTCTGCATGCAAAACGTTTGCTGTACTACTGAGATATGGCTGTTCTATTCTCTAAGCCAGGAACAAGCAACCTAATAGAATCCAGATACTTTGGACTACAACTACTATCAGGTCCAGCCAGCACGGCCAGTGGGCAGGGATTGTGGGAATTGTAATCCAACATATCTGGAAAGCACTAGGCTATCTACACTGCTCTAAGTGTTCCCGAGAAGTGCCTCTCATAACAAGCTGCCTCTTTAATCTTTTCTTCAGTATTTTCAAAGAAAAAATAGGAATGAGCATCGGAGGCACTGTCCTACAGTAGTATCAGTCCTACCTATGTGGTCATTTTCAGAGAATAACATTGGGTGACTACTCCCAACCCCTTGGCAATTGAGCTATGGGATTCTGCAGGGCACCATTTTATCCCCAATGTTGTTTAGGATCTCTATGAAGCCACTGTGAGTGGTCATTAGGGGATTTGGTGCTAAATGCCATCAATATGCTGATGACATGTAGCTCTGTCTCCCTGTAACAACTGAATCAGGTGAGGCTGTGCAGGTCCTGGACTGGTACCTAGACTCAGTAATAGGCTGGATAAGGGCCAATAAAGTGAAACTGAATCCTGGCAAGACAGAAGCCCTGTGGGTGAGTGGTTCCCGAGTCCAGGAGATAGGTTCATTGCCTGTTCTGGATGGGGTTGCACTCCCTCTGAAAGGTGACGTTTGTAGTTTGGGGGTACTCTTTGGTGTTGGAGGTTCAAATGGCCATGTAGGGTCGGAGTGCCTTTTACCAGCTTCAGCTTGTTTGCAAGCTATGGCTTCCCCTGGACTGGGATAGCTTGGCTATGGTGGTACCGCCATTAGTAACCTCAAGATTGGATTACTGTAATGCACTCTATGTGGGGCTGTCCTTAAAGCTGCTCTGAAAGCTGGAGGTAGTGCAGAAAGTTGCAGCTTGACTGTTGACTGGAGTCGCCCCTTTCCAGCATATAACTCCCTTGCTGAGGGAACTGTACTGGCTGCTTATTCGCTACTGGGCCAGGTTTAACGTTCTCGTATACAAAGCCCTAAACAACCTGGGATCAGGATACCTAAGAGTGCACCTTCTATCCTATCAACCTGCCCAGTCAATGAGGTCATCCAAGGGCATGCTCCTAGTGGTTCCACATGGACCTATCATCCAATTGGAGTCCCATCCTATGAAATTCCCTGCCTCTGGAGGTCAGGCAGGCGCCAACTTCTTTTCCTTCCAGTGCCTCCTGGAAACCAGCCATGGTCTATTTTGCACTTTGTTTCTTTTAAAAATGTACTTTTAGTGTGTTTTTATTCTGTTTTTATTCTTATTTTATTTTGTCTACTGCTCTGAAATTCTGCATGGGGACTGATATATAAATGTTGTAAATAAATAAATAAATAAATAAATAGTCTTATCAGCTACCAGATCCATGCAGTCTAAACAGTTAAAAGTGTATTCCTCCCATCACAAAACAGATTTCAGTCTGCTATGCCTAGTGGAGTAGTAGTAAATTTTAAGGTGCACATGCTCATCATGACAATTCCCAAGGAGAGTCCAAAAATGCAGGCAAGGGTGTTGATCCACATCAGGCAGTTTAATTGCCCATTCAAGACCATCCACCCTAAAATACTTTGCATTACAACAGGAATAACTCACAAGAATATACAGTTGCTGGGAAAATCCATTGTGCCCCCACACTGCAACAGCTACTGTGAGGATTGCAGCTGAACTCAGAGGGAACCTGGAATTTTGAGGGGGTGGCAGATGATGTCAGCATCCCTGTTAGTCAAAAAGTGCTGGTGCTGCCTCCCTTTGAGCCTGACTCCACTACACCACTGGCTAGGCCTAAAATCAGGGCAGAAACATATTTGGGGAGCTGTTTGTGAGCCAGATGGTATAAGGAATAGTGTTGGACTTTGATGGATGAGACCTTGGGAGGGTTCAAATTTTCCACTCAGCCATGAAATGCATTGAGTGGCCTTGGACTGATCTTTCTCCCTTTCTGTCCCTCTCAATTTAATCTGCCTCACAAAGTTGTTGTGAGTGTAAAATGATACAATCCCAAACTAGGGGTGTGGCAGTTTTGCTAGTCCAAATGGCAAATCTGGGGATATCTAGCAGGATCAGCACAAGTGGTACAATCTAAAAGAGTTACTACTGCATGAAAACTTTCCACTAACTGGCACTTTTCTTTGCTACTCTCTTTCCCCTTCCTGTTTAGCTTTACAGCACTAAATCAGAACTCAGGGAGAAGAAAGCTGCACTAAAACATATAAAAAGTATTCACGTGCATCTCTGGAGGTTGATTGTTCTGTGCTTTGTGTGACAGGTAACATAAAAAAGCTGCTAAAGCCACCCTTTGCCACACAGTCTCCAGTTTATTGTTTTTCCATAGTATGTTTATTTCTCCCATAAGCTTGCCCCCATAAGCTTGTCCTATCTTAGGAATTGTCTTTGAAGAGACCCCACAGGCAAACACAGGCTAGTTTTCCAGGTGATGAAGTTTCAGAGAGTTCTATTCAGATAAGCTTCCAGACCTTAGCCTTGAACAAACTGAACAGAGCCTCTGAGTCTAGGAGCTCCATCACACCTAGGAAAAAGCGCTGGCTACCGTCGCTTCTCCATCATCGCTCAGTTACTTCCTGTTTGAAAACAAGAAGTAAACAAGGAGCACAAGGCCCATTCAGTCTGGCATTGTAATCATGCTGCTTCTCCCACACACACCAGGAGAGAGCAGCAACTTCCGGTTTACAAAATATTTCAGGGTTTTTCTAGTTTTTCTTGCAGCACAAGGAAGGGCAGAATGTGCGCGGGAGGCAGACGATGTCAAGTGAAGGACCTCCGAGAAATCCACGAGTTCCCAGTAATGAGGGTGCAATAAAACACTCATTGGATGGAGCTCTATGAGGATTGAAACAGGGATGCCACTATCTCTGAATTGGCCATGTTGGTGTAGAAAGCTACTGTACAGTGTTTTAGAATCTCTGCTTCACTAAAGGTGCAATCCTATGCATGTTTAGACAGAAAAAAGTACTACAACTCTCAACATTCCCCAGTCAGCACTGCTAGCTGGGGAATGTTGGGCATTGTAGGGATTTCTTTTCTGTCTAACATCTATTTATTTACAATATTTATATTCTGGAACAGTGAACATAAAAGATTAACATAGAATATTAAAAAAATCATTTTTAAACAGAAACTTGCATAGGATTGCACCTTTAGTTCTCTCAGTGCTCTACTCATGAGCAAGGAGCAGATTTATATACCATACATACTTACTACTGAGCAACCCCAGAACTTTTATAGAATCTCTGGTGGATATAACACAGATGTTATATTTAGGACAGTTGATCCAAGCCAAACTACATGTTACTTTTTACTCAGAAGCAAGTGTAGAGGACCCAATCTGAACTGGGACCCTAGCATGGGGATAGGGTGGTGTTTCACCTTTCACCCGCTGCTGTCACAGTCTGATTCACACACATTTGCCATTTACATTGTCAAAAAGAGATCCATTGTTAAAGATCAAGGCGCAGGCCAAATTTATGAAAGCAGCTTGTTCACTCTTCCTGTTCCTTGCCCCGCTTGAAGGAGCTACACTGTCCTATGCAACAAATATTTCAAGTGTTTCATCTAGCAAATGCTACAGACTAGGAATGAGCAACAACAGGGGTGGGCAGAAAGTAGATCTCCAGATGTTTTGGATTTCCAATCCCAGTATTTGTCACCATTGGCTATGCCAGTAAGGACACCTGGGAGTTGAAGTGCAAAACATCTGGAGAACTACCTTCTGTTCATCCCTCGTTTACAAAGCAGGTTAAGATACTGTGCACTAATAGTTAGCTCATTGTCCAAGTGTGGATCATTACATAGCCAAAACAGCTTCCCCAAAAGGGAAGCATCAATAGGCTTGGGGGAATCTTGCGGTTCTCCCAAGCCTATACATAGAGATTCATACCCAGTCCTGCACATAGCACTCAAAACCCTCAGCCTGGAGGGGCAAATCTGTCAGTTTGGGCATCTTCCACATTTGATTTTTTTAAATCTCAAGTTCTTTTGGTCCCAAATATGGAGACCTTTTAAATTTTGGTGAATTCTTACCAAAACTGAACTGAAACTAAATACTCATTGATAGGCACAATTATGCACACTTAAAAATAAGTCACACAGCTGGATCCCTTTCCAAATATTCATTTTATCTTAGGAAAGCATTACCTGGCATGTTGTCTTTCATTCATTCCATTGTCTTTCTCTTAGATTCAGTAAACCAGCTCTATGGCACCTTAAATCCCTGTATTGTTATTCAATGCTTGTCACCCACCAAACACATATGTTTTGAGAGACTGATTAATATTGACCACAGGTAATGTTTGCAGCCAGACCATCACCACAGTGGAGGCCTTGACAGTTCCATGACCCTCATTTCCCCATCCCCACCTCCCCATCATTCTCTCCTTCACTATTACTGCCTTCTGTTCTGTTCCTTGAGCAAAACATTGCATTGGGAAGTCAAAACAAGACAATAGGCATGTAAGTCTGATAACCTTGTTAGCCCTGTAGGATCAGAGATTCTAAGAGGTAGAAGAGTTTGGTGAAGGGGAATAAAAGAATTACAATATTTGTCAATAGACTTGCAGCTTTTGTCTTTGAAAAAGGAGAATTTCTTGGGCTTTTTATTTAAGCCTAAAGCCAGACTCAAGGACATCAAAGCAAAAACAATGTGTACAAGGTCAGTCACAGGCTAATTTCTTTCTAAAATGATAGATAACATAAGAAGCAGGTATATCGAGTCCTTTACTGGGCACCATTTCCAATTACTTGAAGTACTTTTCCAGAATCGCTTTGAAAAAGATCAATGTGTTGTGTTTAACTAGAAACCTGAACTGAATGGCCAGAGCAAAGCTGGGTGCCCATAGGAACAAACAAACATGTCACACATACTTCTTGATGATTCTACTTGCTTCAGCTGATAAATCATTGAAACCAGATATTTTCCTATAGCATCTGATCGACAAACCATTCAATGATAGTCAAAGTTCATGTCCAAGCCCTAGCCAGTCCTTCCTTCCTTCCTAGCATTTATGCTCCATCCTTCAGCCAGAAAATCTGCCAAAGCAGTTTACAAATCAAGATAGTCCCTGCTATCCATCTAAAAAGACATGACATGAAAGGAGAGGAAAAAGGGATGGGGGTGGGGAAGGAAAACAAGGGCACCAATTACATGGATCTTGTAACAGGCAGCTATAATAGCAGAAATATAGGCAGAATTTGTTTTCTTCTTAGCACAACCAGCTGGATATTGGGATATTTATCATTTTTCTGCTAAGGATATTGGTTGTTCTTCCATAAAATATTGGGGCAACATATATCCTGGCATCCATCACCAGCCTGATTTTCAAAGTCAGGCACACTTCTCTATCAATGATTTTAAAAATCTACCAGTTTAAAAGACCAGAGTTAACGCTATCTCATGTTAGTCCAAACTCCAAAAAGCCTCCACTACCACCCCAACGCACACACACCCCAGGCACAACATCATCATTGATCACAGGTTATGTCAGTTATGGGATCAGCCTTAGCCTCCAATTTCCTCACATTTTGTCATTTGGGTATTTTAAAACAACAGTTTTACTTTGTCAAAAAGTAAAACTGTAAAAAAACAACAACCAATGTCTGTGGTTTTTAATAAAAGTATTTTGTGTCCCCAATGTATTTGCTTTCAGATTTGCCACTCTGAGCACTCATGAACCTCACTGAGTATAAGAGTTCAAGGTTTCTGCACAACACTCCTAAGTGGTGTGTTGATTGTATGCATGCAAGTTTTAGGTGTCTAGGTTTCATGGTCTTGGAGCTATGGCACTGACAGACTGACAGTTCCACTTTTAGCATTATACTTGTAAGCAATTCTTGGTCTTTTAAAACCCAAACACTGGGGGGGGGGGTGTAGGGAGGTACATATAGTGGAGAGATACAAGCAGTGTTGGATAACACAGATTTTCTAGACCCATTTCAAACTGGCTTCAGAGCGGGATACGGAGTTGAGACCACTATGGTCACCTTAGCGGATGATCTACACCTAAGTATTGACAGGGGGAGTGTGTCCCTGCTGGTGCTTTTGGACCTCTCAGCGGCTTTCGATACCATCAACCATCCTTCTGGAATGCCTGAGGGGATTGAGAATCGGGGGCATTGTGCTTCGGTGGTTCTGGTCCTACCTCTTGGGCAGGTTCCAGATGGTGATGCTTGGGGACAGCTGCTCTTCCAAAAAGGAGCTGCTCTGTGGTATACCACAAGGTGCTATCCTTTCCCCAGTGCTATTAAATATTTACATGAAACTGCTGGGAGAGATCATCCAGAGGCATGGGGCAGGGTGCTATCAGTATGCTGATGACACCCAAATATATTTCTCTATGCCTTCAACAACAGCGTCAGCTAAGGATAGTGTGTCTCCTCTGAATTAATGCTTGGAAGTGGTAATGAGCTGGATGAGGAAAAACAAACTGAAATTGAATCCAATCAAGATGGAGGTGCTCGCTGTCAAAGGCCGCAACCTAGGTTTGGAGGTGTGTCAACCAGTTCTGGATGGGGTTACACTCCCCCTTGTAGGCCCCTTCCAACTCTGCTATTTTATGATTCTATGATTCTATGAAAGATTGTGTTCGCAGCTTGGGGGTGCTTCTGGACCCATTGTTCCAAATGACAACCCAGATAGATGCGACAGCCAGGAGTGCCTACTATCAGCTTCAGCTGATACGTCAGCTGCGCCCCTTCCTAGAGTTAGAAGTTCTAAAGATGGTAGTGCACGCGCTGGTAACTTCGAGGCTTGACTTCTGCAATGTGCTCTACATAGTGCTATCTTTGTGCCTAGTCCAGAAACTTCAACTAGTTCAAAATATGGCAGCCAGGTTGGTCACTGGAACATCTAGGGTTGATCACATCACACCAGTCCTAAAATCTCTTCACTGGCTGCCAATTAGTGAAGTATAAAGTGTTGGTTATCACCTTTAAAGCCCTACATGGTTTGGGTCCAGGCTACCAGTGGGATTGCCTTCTCCCGTACAATCTGCCCCGCACACTCAGGTCCTCTGGGAAGAATCTACGTCAGTCAGCAAAGACTAGGCTGACAACTATAACCCAGAGGACCTTCTCTTCTGCTGCTCCTAGACTATGGAATAACCTGCTGGAGGAGACTCATCAGCTTGACAGTCTTTTAGCATTCAAGAAAGCTATCAAGACTGATCTCTTCTGGCAGGCCTATCCAGTAGAATTTTAGGATATTTTAGTATGTTTATAGGATGCTTTTAAGATGTTTTTAAACAGTGTATATCATATTTTTAATCAGTATTTTATGTATTTTGTGCTTGCTGTTGTTCCCCGCCTCGATCCAGTCGAGAGGCGGGTAAGAAATAAATTATTATTATTATTATTATTATTATTATTATTATTATTATTACTATTATTATTATTACACACTGAGTGGAGGGGAGAAAATACACACACATCCTGGGGGTGGGGAGGTAAACATACACAGGGGGCATGGGGAGATACACACACACACACACACACACACACACACCAAATACATACTGGGGGAGTGGGTGAGACACAAAACTTACAAACATACGGAGGGGATCCAGGCTGTCTTGGTGGGAAGTAGGAAATCTGGACTGTTGGGGTGGGGGTGGGAGAATGGCTAGAGAAGACACAAGGCAACAAGGCCTCCTCCCTTCCCCAATCACCCCGAGCAGATTGCCACTTCTGCAGTGTTGAAGCAGTGACCAGACTGCCTGGGAGTGGGGTGACCAGGGATTGGAGGAGGCCTTGCCCAAACCTCCTCCCTTCCCTGGTCAACCCCCACACACCTGTTCCCAGCTAGTCTGTCAATCTTCTTCGGGTAACCAGGAAAGGGAGGAGGCCTTCCCTGATAACCCAGAGTGGAGCAGCACTGAAGCGCTGACCAGGCCCCCATCTTTAAGACAACGGGATTGCTCCTCATTGAATATAAACCCAAATTTTTGTAGATTCAAATCTAGGCAAAAAGCATCACACTGCAGCAGCAGCAACAGCATTATATCTCCTGAATTTACTGCTCAGAATATGCAGTCATAGGAGAGCCCTTGAGGAGCAAAGTTGCTCCACTAAGCGTGAATTATTTTTATTTTTTTATTTTTGGTAGTGCAGTTATTAATGTGCACATACAAAGCTATGGAACCCTAACATTTTATCTGCGGAGCTCCGCAGATTCATATAAGAGAAAACCTGGGGGGAGGATCAAGGCAGGAGGAGGATGTGAGAGGAGGACTGAACACGTCTCCTCCCTCTGGCTGCCCATTCCCCCCTCTTTGTTTTAATTTTATAAGCTCTCTCTGTGGAGCTCCACAGATTCATATAATTAAAAATGA
This sequence comes from Elgaria multicarinata webbii, assembly GCF_023053635.1. Classification (NCBI taxonomy): domain Eukaryota; kingdom Metazoa; phylum Chordata; class Lepidosauria; order Squamata; family Anguidae; genus Elgaria; species Elgaria multicarinata. The sequence continues at coordinate 62,867,832 of NC_086175.1, forward strand.
AAACTGTGGGAAGGAACGAGGCAGCCAGAAGAGGAAAAGATAGGACGGACAGCAGGAAATTGGCCAATCACTTTGTCCTGCACTCAACATTACACCCACATTTCAAAATTCGATTTAACTCCCCCAACGACACGTAACTATAATGCGGTGCAAACTCGGACACTGATCACAAAGCCGCAGTAAATCGCAACTACGAATCTGCACATTTTTCAGTTAAAAACCCGGCACTGCGGCAAATGGACGGCTGCATCATGTGTCCTGAAACATGAATCTGCATGTTTAGGTCAGGATAACGAAGCCGTATAGACATCCCCCTAGACTGCCATCCTGGTTGTGCTTTTTACACTGTATTTTGTATTTGTGTTTTTAACCTGTTTGTTGTTTTATTATGGTTTTAATTTTTGTGAACCGCCCAGAGAGCTTCAGCTATTGGGCGATATAAAAATGTAATAAATAAATATATAAATAAATAAATAAATAAATAAATAAAAGTGCTATAAGCTTAGTTTATTATATGAAAACGAATATTCAAGGAAGGTTCTTAGTATATTTCTGGTGAGAACCTGGCCTGTACAAAGTCTCTCATGGTGAAGACCTTGGATATGTCGAGAATTAATATTTTTGAAGTTAATTCCACATGTTTGTTTGTTTTCAACATTTTTATCCCACCTTTCATTAAAAATATTTAAGCCAGCAAATAATAGACAAAAGTTTAAAATGGCAGAGCAAAAGTTATCAAATTAAAATTGAACTAGCTAAAATTTAGAGTTAGCAGACATCAAGACAGTAGAGATCAAAAACTACTTTCAAAAAGCAATACATACTGTTAGTTTTACCCTACCCTGTGCCTGCTTACCCTACCCTGTGCCTGTTTGCATTCTCTTCCCCTCCTTATTGTTTCATTATGATTTTATTAGAATGTAAGCCTATGCGGCAGAGTCTTGCTATTTACTGTTTTACTCTGTACAGCACCATGTACATTGATGGTGCTATATAAATAAATAAATAAATAAATAAATAAATAAATAAATAATAATAATAATAATAATAATAACATAAAAATGCCCACTGAAAATGGCCATTTCAATAACTGTGTAGAATTCCGTGTTCCACCACTTGGGGTGCTTAAGAAGTATCCTCAAATTTTCGCTTTCAAACCCTAGTTACCAGACAAGTGGTCTTCATTTTCATAAAATATAAACCTCTTCCTTGTTGATCACCCACTCATAACTTCTCAATTTTCTTCATATGAAGATTCCCCCTTATGTCACGGGGGAGGTTGTGATATCCCAACCCCTGTAAATTAGGTGTTACATGTCAAGTCATCATGTAACCTTGCATTATAAAGATATTTCAACTTATTTAACATTTCATACTTTCATAAAATTATAAAGAGTACCATGATTTGTACAGTTTCACATCTATGTCCATTTCTATGAATAACCCTATTCTTGTTTATCCCAAGTTCTGTATTACATTAATGGGTGAGGGGTTTTTTACCCACAACTATACGGAATATTCTCCTCAATTATGCATAGGTTGTTTAAGTAATTTCTACAGACTACTCAATTCCTATTCCAAATGAAATAACCCACTTCATTTTGTTTTTAGTTAGAGAAGACTGAATGACTATAAAAAATGCTCTTCAATAATTACACTTTTTTCAATACAAGCAAGTCCTTTTTGATGTGCGAGAGTTTCTTGCTCAAGGTGAAGCCTTGAGTAAAATTTGATCTGCTCTTTGTTTAATGGACTAGATTAGTTAATTAACATCTTAATGAATGTCAGATGAAACAACAATTTTATTTTTAGCCTTGAGCCCAGGGTTGCTTCAGCATGTCACTTACAATGTCAAACTAGCTGTCTGAATTCACCTCAGTCCTTGGAAAAGGGAAGGAAAATGCTACTCAGGGGAGGTACAAGATATTTTGTTGCCTGAGATGAAGCAGAAAATGGTGTTCATACCCCTGCCTCACATCAAGATGCAAAGAAAGCCAAGTTATTCTGAAGCAGAAAATCCTTCAAACACTTTCTCCCCCTCCTTAGCAGTAAAAATACAACAATAATACATTCAATAGATAGCAATGTGCTGCTCTTTCTTGACTCCCAGCACCAGCTGCCTGAGAGGGACACCTCACCCTGACTAATGATAGGGACGGCCCTAGCACTACTCATCTCTGAATGAAAGTGAATTGGCAGACTCTTTTACTGCCTGCTTTCCATAGAGGGACTGGTTGTGGCTATGTAGGACTATAATTGTATTCATATTTCTGTTAATAGTATATGTGTATATTTTAAAACTGGACAATCCATTTAATGATTGTAGAAAGAATATCATTTTTTAATGGCTAATATTTTCAAAAGATGAAAATAGCAGATGCCTCTCTGATGTAGTAATATTGAACTTGAGAAGATGTGGGGACAAATTAGTCCTCAGCCAAGCCATCTCTGGTTGATTTTGAGCAAATCGTGCTCTCTCAACCTTGGGAGAATTAGTGATGCAAAGTTTTCCTCAAAACAAATAAGATAATTGCTGTAAAACACACTCTGCATACTAATAAGTGCTACTAAAATACTAAAATAAGAGCAAAATAAATCTTAGTGATACTATTTGTTAGTTCAGCATTCCCAAACCTGACAACCTCTGGCTGGGGTATGCTGGGAGTTGTAGTCCAGCATATCTTGAGAGCGTCAAGCTGGGGATAGCTTCTTTAGTTCATTACAGTTAGGTATTAGCAGAGTTATTTGTCATTGATGGGCTATTGGTTCTTTCTACTTGTTTTCATCAGTCCCTTATTTTTCTTAATGATTTTCTAGCTTTCAGCAACTTCACTTTTTTATTTGATTTGATTTTCTTTATGTTTTATTACAACAATATAAAAGTAAATAAGAATCAATGTAATAAGCTCACAGTATTATTTTCTGCATAATGAACAATATTACATCTTAGAAAAGGTGTGGGGAAGTACCTGGCTTGTACTTTTTGTATATGTTAAACAAGCATCCCAAACCATTGCAAAGTGTTGTGAATATAGATCTTCCCTACCTTGTGGGGGGAAATGGGGATGTAAACATCCCCCATAGCCAGGACTCCATGGTTCATACACAGTGTTCTTGGCTTGGTATCTATCTGTACAACTGACCAGATGATCATCACTCTAAGTTCCAGGGGCATTCATTATTGGGTAGGGGAATGAGTCCAAAGTCCTGTTCTCCTTTCGCCAGTATTTAATCAGTACTGTCAGAGATGGCTGTGCTGACTATCTTCTGGGGCAAGTGAGAAGAGCTCTACAAATGAAGCAGTAGGAATGTAGCTTTCTACTCCACTACATTTCTGTGGATGGTAAAAAAATTGTATTCTCAGATATGTTTAATTTGGGTTGTGGGGAGTAGAATTTTGAGGGAGATGTAAAGTGGAAAACAAACTACCGTATTTCTTCGATTGTAAGACACCATCGATTGTAAGACACACACTAATTTCAGTACCACCAACAGGAAAAAAAAACCCTAAGACACACCCGCGATTCTAAGATGCACCCCATTTTTAGAGATGTTTATATGTGGAAAAAAGTGCATCTTAGAATCAAAGAAATAGGGTAGCTCACCAAAGCTAGTAAGGTGTAAATACTCATTAAAGGTTTAATTGTAAATCGGATATGAGCTACAAACTTGAAATTATGACACAGGTTTATGAATCAAAGGTTTATGAAAAACTATCCAATGAACCCATTTACAAAAGCAAGCTGGGGCCTGTTACCATTAATCAGGGTGCAATGGTAACATAGTGTAAATTTGGGGTCACCATTAAAGGAAAATAAATTGTCTGTTGTTGTTATTGTTATTTTACTGTTGACAGAGAGTATCATGATATTTTAGCCCTCAGGGACCAACATTACTTGGGCCTTCTCTGTACAATAGCTTGTTTGCACAAAAAGAGAGAAAACAACACCTTAAGATTTTAGTTTAATATTTTACTGGAAAAGATTATTGGTTGCCTCCTTGGGAGGCATTATGTATTAAGCAATCGGAAGAGATGAGGAATGTAATTCTGAAGGTTAAACATGACTAAGGTGCATTATGAATCACAAGGCTGAAGGAAGAGAGAACAATGCAGTTGTTTGAAAAGGCACTGCCTGGAGTGAGTGGATATTGTATAAATATAGAATAAACTGATTGCTACTATAACAGAGCTTAGATGCAAATGTCTGTTTATTTCATAGCTGGCATTAAGCCAAAGTTATCCATTGCTCTGGATTTGCCAGAGTCCTGCAGCTAATCATCTGACCTTGTTGCCAAATCCTGTACCCTCGGCTGCATCTGGTGCTAAATAAGTAACAGGCCCCTTTGACAACAGTAAGTGAGACAGGAATTCATGGCCAGTTTTTGCAGCTCAATTTAGGGTGGTTTGCGATGTGCAGTTACTATGCCAAATGAGTGGAGCTCCTGTGCTGCTCTTTAGTGGCATGTTAGTTTTAAAAATATGATGAAAAATGATCTTTTGGCATGCTAACAAGATGTCCAAAACCACCCAAATAATTTCAGGGACAGCTGAGCAAAGATATAATAATACATATATGGAGCTTTTTCAAGTTTCCCAAACAATTCACATATATGTTATCAATGGTCCTAACTACCAGCTGGGAAGACTGTCTGTATTGTCCCCATATTATAGATGGGGCACTGAAGCTGGCACCAAGCTCACCAAAGAAGTTCCTCCAAGCTCAGTGGTATTCCTGTTGAAAAATAGTTTTGAATATAGGTTTCCCTAATTTATCTCCATTCATGCCAATGTAAAGCTTTTAAGAATGCTTGTGCTCCCTTTTATTTTCTTCACTGGGCAAGACTTCCACTTTCTGAAGGAAGCCCTATTTTCTACAATAGCTTCTTTAATAGTGCTTGTTAACCATGCTGGTAACCTCTTGGACTTAGTGCTACCTTTCCTAACCTGTAGAATGTATTTTAGTTGAGCTTCAATTACTGCGCTTTTGAATAAGCTCCATGCATTTTGCAAGGATTTAACCATCTTGATTCTCCCTTTCTACTCTCTTTTCACCAGTTCCCTCATTTTAGAGAAGCGTCCTCTTTTGAAGTCAAATGCAACTGTGTTGGACTTCTTGGGCAATTTTCCACTTAAATATATATTGAATCCCATAGCACTGTGGACACTGTTACTGATTAGTTCAACAATATTTACATCTCATATTAGATCCTGGGCAACACCACTCAAGATTAAGTCCAGGGTTGCCTCCCCTCTGGTCGGTTCCATGACCAACTGTTCTACTGCACAGTCATTTAGGACATTTTGTATTATGTGTGTTGCTGGAAAAATAAAAAGGATTATTATTAAGAAAAAAAGAATTTTAACCTCTTTGTCATGACTGGAATATGCATTTATCCAGTAAATGCGAGGATAATTTAAATCATCCATTATTACAACACTTCCTCATTTGGAGACCTACCTGATTTCATTTTCCATCTCAAGGTCACCCTGAGCATATTGGTCTGGGGGACAATAGCACATTCCTAGCAGTACATTAGTTTTGGGGCTCTGTATTGTCACCCACAGCACTTCTGTGGAAGAGTCTTCCCCTTTTAGGTGCTCTAGTCTACATGTCATAATGCCCTCTTTGATGTTCAAAGCAACACCGCCCCCAATACACCCTTCCCAGACCTTCCTATAGAGTTTATATCCAGGGATGACCATATCACACTTGTTCTTATTTGTGTGTGTATGGGTTGTTGTTTTTAAAATAAAAACTAAGGAATAAGTTGAATTCTTAAACTTGCTTTAGTTAATAAAGTGCTCTCTAAGATCTAAAACCTGAGCCTAAACTGAAACTAGCAAGGAGCGGGTCTTTTAAATTCTTTTTTTCCCCCTGTGTATGTGTGTGTGTGTGTGTGTTTTAACTTAGTGATAAACTGAACTCTTACACTTGGTTTATATAAAGTGCTATTTAAGGCCCAAAACCTGAGCCTAAACTGAAGTTAGTGTACACTTTTTTCTGTTTCTAAGTGGACACCTCCAATATTTACTTCTGTACAGTGGCTCCTATCAATAAAGAACTATGAATTGCTCCCCCCATCTTTATAGTTCAGATTAGTTAAAATATGTAGCTGGGATTCTTTTCAACTACTCTGTAATCTTACAGCAAGAGCTGTAAGTTCTTGCTGGATCCCCCCGCCCCGCCACGCAGCACCCCCAATATTTAGCTCTCTACTGTAAGTTTGTAAGTGATTACTCGTCTGGGATTTAACTCCCTTTGTTGTGCCCTTGTTTTGGCTTCAGCAGCTGTTTATGAATTTAAAATTATTAATAATTACCTCAGGTAACTTAGGGTGACCATATGAAAAGGAAGACAGGGGTCCTGTATCTTTAACAGTTGTATTGAAAAGGAAATTTCAGCAGGTGTCATTTGTATACATGGAGAAGCTGGTGAAATTCCCTCTTCATCACAATAGTTAAAGCTGCAAGTGCCCTGCCCTCTTTTAAATCTGGTCACTCTAGTACAGCCTGCGCTTTTAACTATTGTGATGAAGAGGGAATTTCACCAGCTTCTCCATATATACAAATGACACCTGTTGAAATTCCCTTTTCTATGGAACTGTTAAAGACACAGAAGCCCTGTCCTCCTTTTCATATGGTCACCCTAGGTAACTAAATAGTTGGTTAGTTAAGTAATTTCACTTACCTTTCCTCACCCAGTTGCTTAACTCACGTGTGTCCTGACGCTTCGTCACTGGGGCTCCTCGCGCTTGGCGAGATCATGAGCACACAAAAAATGCTTCATGTAGAAATGTTCTTAGTTGTCTTAACAAAGAGCTTCAACAGTATCGATAGTAGCAGAAGACAATAGCTCTGTGTGTGTCTGTGGCTGTGACTGTGGCTGGCTGGCTGGCTGGCTGGCTGGCTGGCTCTCATTGGATTGGATTGTAGCTACACAACCCTATATTCAAATTTCATATTGTTGTGCTTTTACAAAGTATAAATTTTCCACATTGAGTAGCTTCAGTCCAAAACAGAGACATATTTTTATCTTGTCTGAAAGATATAGTCATTAAAAAGGAATAAGGCAGAAAGCTTCTACAGTTACTTTCTTTGCAAGCTATAATTGGAGCAGTAAAAGTTGGCATTGTACAGCACAGGTCAGTCTGTCCCTCAGAAGTCTGGTTTTTTAAAAAAGTAAGGGTGTTTAAAAAGAGCGATGAAAAGAAAGTGTGTGTGTTTCTCTGTTGTGCTGCATCTGGTTTCTGTCAGAATGAATCTTGTTCATCTTGGTTTCAAGGTTTCCATTCTGTGTGTTTTTAAACCAAGGTCAAGCAGTAGGCAGCGTAGAGACCTTGAAGGTGTCATTGACAAGGCATATATAAGCTTTATAGCTATAGCACTAATTATTTAACATTTATAAAAAGGATATAGGTGGGCATGTTGAGACACTTTACTTTTCTCTATACCTGTGCCTCCGTACTTTTCTCTATACCTGTGCCTCCGCACATAAATATTTCAATAGACCAAATGGAGTGAGCACCTGTATGTGCACAAAAGTACATGTGTAAGCACATGTCTGTGTGTACCTGGTTACATCTGTATGTAAAATATAGGTGTATAAAGAATAAAAATACATTAAAATTAGGTGAGTGCATGTGTGCCTGAAACCTCCGTGGTTAACACAAACTCTAAACAGAAAGACAAGGCACTAACATTTTAAATCAAAGCTTTTCTATAATTGTAAGCTACTGGCCTTTTTCTTCCTGGCATAGCCTTGAGGATTTCTTTTCAGTAAAACCCAAGCCGCTACAATAAAAAACCTAATGAAAGAACGCATCAACATTTATCTTCCTCTTCCATAACCATAGATGTTTATCATTAATTTGAGACTAAGGTATACCATTGTTAGTTCCAAATCAAAAGGTATATAAACAAAAATCAGAATAACTGCTATGTTATGAAGCTGAAAAGGTATCCTCGAGAATGGTGTCATTACATACTGACTGGAAATAGCACATTTCAAATGTGTGCCATTGGTTATTGGACTCTGATTTACCAAGACATAACTCAAATTCACAAATTGCAAAGGATCTTCATGCTGCTACCAATTGTTTTCTGCATGCAGGGAGCTTCTGCAACTTGGGCTAATCAGGATGCAGCAAAATATTAGTAGAATGCAACAAATATACAAGGACAGCTAGTTTTAAGTGGATTAATGCCCATTGATAGCATTTGTCACTAAATAAATAATGTAGTGAAATTTCAGCAACAGAATAAACACTATGTATTCATTTTTTTCATAGCAGTTTGAACTTATCTGAAGGAAAATTCATTCCATGCTTCAAGTATTCAATGAGAAACCTCCATATACGTACGCATATGAAGGAACATCTGGACTCATTCTTCTGATCTCTTGTAAGAGGCTGTAAAGAATACAATAGAAACTCCATATGTACACACGCATGCACAAATCCCTTTAAAATGAATAAATGGGATGCAGAGCATGTAATGAATCCCTCAGAATAATATTCTGATATTTGTGAACTGCCCAGGGAGCTTTGACTATTGGGCAGTATAAAAATGCAATAAATAAATAAAATATTGTTCAGGTGACTAGCTTGCTTATGTCACTGACCCATATTGATAAATAGCGCACCTGCTTATACTGTCTTGTTCAGCCATCAGGGTAGCATCATTTGGGACTTTTTGGATTAGAAAATATGAATAAGGTGGGCAAACATAACTGAAATGTATAAAATTATGTGTGATGTAGAGAAAGTGAATAGAGAGACATTTTTCTCCCACTCTCATAATACAGGAATGTAGGGTCATCCAATGAAGCTAGATGGTGGGAGTTTGAGGACGGACAAAGGGAAGCACTTCTTCACTTCATAGTTTCACAGAGTCAGACTATGAAATTCACTATTGTTTATTTATTAGTTGTTACATATAGAGACCACCTTTCCTCCAAAGAGGCCAATGCGGCATACATGATCCTCCTCCTCTCCATTGTACTCCCACAATAACTCTGTGAGTTAAGTTGAGAGCCTCTGACTGGCCCAAAGTCACCCAGTGAACTTCATGGCCCAATGGGGATTAGAAACTGGGTCTCTTAATCCCAAGTAACATTCTAAACACTTCCACAAGACATAATGATGGCCACCAGCATGGATGGTTTTAAAAGGAGATTAGACAAATTCATGGAGGACAAGGCTATCAATGGCTATTAGTCCTGATGGCTATATATTGCCTCCAGTATTAGAAGCAGCATGCTTCTGAGTACCAGTTGATGGAGAACATGAGCAGGAGGGTGTTAGTGCACTTATGTCTTGCTTGTAGGCTTCCCATAGGTTGGCCACTGTGTGAACAGAATGTTGGACTAGACGGACCTTTGGTTTAATCCAGCATAGCTCTTCTTGGGTTCTTTGACTGTTTAATCCGCGAGAGAAATAAAACAAAAAGTGTCCTTTATCAAGCAAACAAATATATTTGGGTGTTTTAAAATATAAAATTAGTTGAAATAGACATTTGTTTTGTTTCTTTCCTGCTATGGTATCTAGTAGCTGTCACATAATCCTTAAAGATGCTTTTACTGGGTTGGAATGCACTGAGTAACAGTTTCCTCATTTTCGGTATAGTCTAACGAATGTTAGGTCAATGTGCCCTTTTGTCAAAATAGTAACACACTGGAAGACTGAAACAGAGACCTTTTCAGAAGCTTCTTTTTCTTTTATTACTGTTTTCTTTTTCATATTCCTGCTTGGCTAGATCTGCATAGTTCACGCACAACAACAATGAATGCTACAAAAACCAATATCCATGTTTCACGTTCTCCCACTCACCCCAGAATATGAAGGTATGCTGGCTCTATGGCACGTCATCATCAATTTGACTTTTTCCCTGCCTTTGTCAGATAATGAGGAGTGGAGGAAGCAAAATGCTCAATCTGGTGATGTCATTTCACAAAATGCTTATATGTTACAGTGAAGGGCAAAGCAAAACTCAACACATTGCTGCCATTTTCACTGGAAATCGTGCTGAACATCTGACATTTCTCTGCGCATTGAACACACTTTCACCCCAGTGTTCAGACGCTAAAATGATCCTAGCACTCAAGGCTGTGCTAAAATGATCCTAGCACTCACAGCCTTAACAGCTTGGATCATTTTACAAATAAGAGCATTGCTGGTCAGAATGAAGTAATTTTGAAACCTGGGCCGGATCTACACTAGTCTTATAACGTTGCTAGTGTCCCTTTCTAATGTGGTTCTCTGTATCACGGGGCACACTAGCGTGACTTACGTTTAGCTGTAATGTTACTGCAGGGCACATTGTTAAATCCTTTCCGTTGTTCTCCCTCTTCTCTGAGAGTAGCAGAGTTGCTGGGTTTGCTCCACCCACTGCCTGCCTCATTCCTAGCCAGCAGTGCAGGGCAATAGTCATAAGCACACACAAACCTCCTCCCAAAACATCTTAACACAAGTCCCAGGGAATTGCCTGAATGCATAGGAGCCAGCCACTTTGCTGAAGCTAAGCTGGGCTGGGTCTGGTCAGGGTTTAGATGGGTGACCAAATTGAAAAGTTTTAGCAGCAGCCCCGTTTTGGACAGGGAGAAGACACCCTTGTTAATTTTCCTGCACAGAGCTACAGCGATCCTTTGAGCACTCCTCAGCTCCTTTGCAAAGGGGGGGGAAAATGTTTTTAAAAAATCATAAAAAATCAACCGATGATTTTTGATTCAAAATTGGTATTTGAATTACTGTGCCAATTTTGGTGTCTTTATCTATAAAGCTTACGCAGATGTAAGCATTTGTTTAAAATCCTGCTCCTGCGCCCACAGCAGCGGCTCGGGCGAATCTTTTGCAAAAGAAGCACAATTAAGGCTGGATGCATGGGAGTACTTCACAATAAAAGTAGATTCTAAGGTGGAAAATTCAGAGTCCTTTGCATTCAATTGTCAGTGATTGCACAGTATAACGCTGGTGTGATTTATCTGCTGTAGCAGATAAGATAGCAAACGGGGCGAAGGAAGGAGAACAGGAAGTGGGCGGAGCAAACCCAGCAGCTCTGCTACTCTCAGAGAAGAGGGAGAGGAAAATTACCGGTAGAACGGGGCACATGAATCTGTAGCCGCGCTGGAACTAAGAAATAGAACCTGTAAGTACAACTCATTTACAACGTTAGAGACCCAGGGTCACGTGACGCTGTGCATCACAGTAACCCATTCAAAATGTTAGAATAACATCAGTGTAGATTCCCACCTGGCCTGAATCTGGCTCAAGGGGAGCTTCCAGATGGATGATGCCTAGTGCTACTATCAGAAGGTTTTGTGCAGCAATACCACCTTTTCCTTAATGAATTTAATTCCTCCTTAATGAATTTTCAGCAGTAAGGAAGAAGTGGTAGGAAAAAATGGAAGGGCAACAAGTAGAAGACGACATCTGGACCTGTTGTAAAATTCTGCGAATGAGACATGGTGATGGCACTAGAAAAACCTTGTCTGGAATCACCCTTAGACAATGCAGTTGTGGAATGATGTATGACATGGATTGTCATGGTAATGGAAGGAGGGGTGGGAAGGGAGTGACCGTATCCCACGGGTTCTCTCCATTCCACCAGGTTTCTGTAATGCCCACTATGTCCAGCTTCTCCTTTGAAACGAAGCACTCCAATTCTCCCATTTTGGCTCAGATTGATAGCCCCAGGAGAGGTTTCATCTCTCTAATGAATGTAATGTACCAAGGGTTAAAGATGGCTTTTCTGCCAAAGGGTTGCTTCATATGGCTATATGCCAGATTTGCATTCCTTAACGGTGGACATCAGACAAAGGGAAAAACTTTTGACCAATAGAGCATTGAATGTAACCTATGACTTGTTGAGATTGTGCACATTAACTTGAAAATTGAATGTAACTTAACTTGCTAATCCAGAACTGACCAATAGAAGGGTTAGAAAGAGACTAACACCCTCTTGTAGTCAGGGCCTATATATACTGTGAGATTCCTTTGTTCTGGGTGCCTCCATCTTGTGGAACCGGAGAGCACCCCCATACTGCAGTATCGGAAATAAATGGATTAAGTGTATTCTCCAGCCTCGTGTGTTTGATTGGCTATTAACGTGCCAGGGAAGCGGGCCTTTAAATCCCTAGTTGAGGGACAACAAGAGGCTTCTAGCATTTGCATAGAAACACCTATACACAGTGTCCCTCCCCAGATGTCTCTGCCATGTCCCTTTCTTCCTGTTGCACTTTAGCCTCTTTGATTGGCTATCATATTTTATCCTGAACGCATGGCCTATTTGCTCCCCTTCTACACTGGGACAATAAAAAAACCTGTTCAGATTCTTCTCCTTCAGATGATTTAACCAAACCAGATGCTTCTCAGCTCCTGTTGGCTTCTCCACCCCACCCCAGATTTAGCCTTAATTGCTGCCCCCCAACAATGCCCTCACACAAGTACACACTGCCTCTGAACTCTCTCCCCCACTGATCCTGATACAGATCCCTTTTCCCTTGCTGGTAGCCATCTGCGTCAAGATCATTTTGGGAGCAGGGTGGAAAGAAGGCTCTCCACTCCCTAGCCCAGCAGTCCTCATACAAACTTCTTTCCCTGCTGCTGCTAGCAGTGAGGAATGAGTGAATTATATCAGAATCTGTGTGCGCGTACACATGTGACCCCCAATCACTGAGCCAGAATTATATGCAGCCCTTGGGGCCAAAAAAAATTGTGCCCCCCTGCTCTAATGGAACCATTCTTTGTTTTTCTAAAAAATAAATTTAAAAAATCTAGCCTTATGCTCACCCTTCAAAAATATTCCACCAGAGTTGCTAAGGATTGAAGGAATTCTGCCAAGAACAGTTTTATGACTGTAATGTTTGCCACACTGACACCAAATGTTTCCCTATCCCATTGCTAGACTAACCTCTCTCTGTCTTTGTCTGTCTGTCTGTCTCTCTCTTTAAAGAGTTTATAAGAATTGTGTTACTGAGCAGCCATCTAATTTGGGAACAAAGCAGAAGAAATAAAACCACAAGCTGGGGAAAATGTTGCAAAGGAACACAATTGCTTCCATTAATGTATGACTACGATGACAAAGAAACCAGGAGCCCACTGTGAGATATTAGAAGCTCCATCACACCTAAAGCCTCATCCCACATACACTTTTGTTCTGGTTTACCCTCAAATTATCCCATTTCGCTTATATAGTGCTTATATAGCATATGAAAGCTTGTAAACTTACACCTCTGTTGTAGCATGTTAGGGTTCACTCACACATGTTGTTATCCCCATCCCCCAAACCTTCTTTGTACCTCCTCCTACCGTTTATTGGTTGTTTGAAGTGGGGACAATTCCCCCTCGGACAACAGGGATTGGGATTTTCTTCTCTTGTTACTGAACACCAAAGTAAGACTGCAGTCAACTCTTTTGCATGCTTACTCAGTAAATAAATCCCATTGAGTTCAATGGAATGCATTTCCAAATTAGAGCCCCTCGGATTGCAGTCTTAATTTTTGCAACTTTAAAAAGGAAAAAAAATGGGGTGGGCGGCTGGGGTGGGGGAGCAAAGCGAGGTAGGAAGTGGCCATCTCAACTCCCAGTGTATGGAGGAGCGCCAGGACCTCCAATGGCAGAGAAATTGAGAGGCAAAACACAGTTAGTGAGAAGATTAAGCCATCCTTTCCCATGTGGGGGCTCCCAATAAAAACTGGGGGAAAACCCCATTGCTAAAAAGAAAGAAAAGGAAAAGGTGGGGAGATGCAGGATCCTCCCCCTTGCAGAACGTTTCCATCTCTGCTTCCCTCTGTCTGCAGCTATCCCCCATTCAGTTTTACATGCTCAAAGGAATGGAAGATCTGTGTCCTTCCCCCACCAACTCCCATTCAAATAAGAACAAGAGCAACGCAAAGTAGGATGGAAAAGGAGGAACACACACACACTCTGATTCAGAAGCAGCCAAAGGACTTCGCTTGAAACTGACAAGACATTAAGGGTGAAACTATTCCTTTGCAGTTAAAAAAACACACAGAAAGAGATCTAAAGAGTCTCTCCCCACTCACCTTCCTTTCCTCCCTCCCTGTCCTGTATGCTTGATTTGTATATATGTGGGTGAGGGTTGCTGCTGCTGCTGCTTTCTGCTAGTTCAACTGGGGGATTGTTTCCCTGCCAGGAGGGAGCGAGAGAGTTCAGAAGCAGGAGGAGGAAAGGATTTGAATTTGCACACCCCTTTCCTTCATCAGCAATACCACCCCTTGAAAACATGCCCACATTGGAAATGATGGATGAAAACATATGTTGAAATTTGAGAAATGTGTTTTCACATGTCCGGAAGAAGCAGACTTTGCCCGCACCAAAATATTTCACTTTAATGGGGGGAAGAACTACCATCACAGCAGTCCTTCGCTCTTAACACAGACTATAATGCCCGTCATTTGGGTCTTTTACGTAGATTTTACTGCAACAGCACAATATAAGGCTGGTGGGATGAAGCTCCTAGGAAGAAATGCTGGCTACCATTGCTTCTCCATCATCGCTCAATTACTTCCTGTTTGAAAATAGGAAGTAAACAAGGAGCACGATCCCATTCAGTCAGGCATTGTAATCACACTGCTTCTCCGACACATAGCAGGAGAGAGTAGCAACCGGACATTTTCTGATTTCTCTTGTGGTGCAAGGAATGCCAGAAGGGGCGGAAGGGGTGCGAGAGGCAGACAATGTCATGTGAGAAACATCCAAGAAATCCGTGAGTGCCCAGTAACGAGCGTGCAATAAAACGCTTGTCGGATGGAGCTCATAGTCTCAAACATTTTAAATGTGGTATAGATTGAAGTGGTATAATCACACCCTTCCTCAACTTGGAATAGTATTATTGAGCATGAAAGCTGAGAGGATATCTCAGCCTCCAGCTGTAGATCGATGCAGTTGTCACAAGCCGGACAAACAGTAAAGTTAGGTTCATGTGAACTAAGTGTATGGCAAAAATGCAATGAAGAAGAAATTATTTATCTTTACAAAGGATTCAGAAATCTTCAAGACTACAGAGTAACATGCATCCAGAGCGGTAATACAGACCTTGGTCAAGGAGAAATGAAAATGTAACAGAGAAGAACATGATACATATGTGTTCATGGTTTCCAACCTTAGAAAACATTTATCATTTTTTGTAGATTTATTTCCCCATAATTGCTAACAGAAAATCCAGGTCACTTTCATTACTGATTTGCTCTTCTGAGTTAGTGTAGAGCAGCCCTTCTGGCTACCTTCACAAACTTGAGATCCATACACATTGACTGATTCAGGGATGCTCAAAGGATGTGACCCTGAACAGCCTGTCGACGCTAAACCTAATATGTAATGGAGAAGATGGTGGCATCTAGTGATGTATGGAATTGATGCAACTTCTAGGTATGGAAACAGTTTCCATGCAAGACAGTGTGAGCTAAGCCCCAGTATTTCTTACATAAAAAGTTAAAATGTCCCAAATGGCATGTTTTCTTGATTCTGAGCAGTTGTTTTTGTTTTAAAGAGGAACACTTCCAGAAACCAATATGACTAAAGGTTTTTAAACAGCCTTCCCCAACCTGGTGCCAACCAGACTCCCAGCATTCCTGACCATTGGCCATGCTGGTAGTGGGTGATGGGAGTTGAATTCCAAAATATCTGCAGGTCACCAGTTTGGTGAAATCTGTTGTAAAGTCTTAGGAAACATTGGCTCCTGGTCTTTATTTATTTATTTATTTATTTATTTATTTATTTATTTATTTATTTCCAATGGTCCCAGCAATTCCATTTACATAAGGATGTGGCCATATTGAAATAAATGACTCATGAAAGTGTCAAGAAATGGGGCCAAATCTGGTGACTTTTATTCAATGTGCTATCCCTTTATCTCCCATTCCAATGATGATCTCTGTATTCATAGGCTTCTGCAAATTCAGAAATGCTCTTCTGGAAAGTCATGCTAGGATAAAACAAACAAGAACAACAACAAAGGACACTGTGGCTGTGAAAGTGCTGCAGGCAATGTATTATTTGTACTCCATGATCTCTCCTTTTGTTTGCAATTATTTATTTATTTTGAGTTCTGTAATGCTTATAAAACTTTACTAATATCTATATTTAATTCCCCCATCCCCAAAGCACACCATTTCTTCTTCTAAAATAAAACAAACTAATGCTCTTAGCCATGACATAGAATTATGATTTGAGCCAGGGCTCAGAAGAGATTAGTATCAGAACCTCTTTTTAATATCATAGTTGAGTTAGTGTTTTTTGCCACTGAGAAACCAGTGCAATATGGCCGGGATTAGGCAGAACTTGTTCCAGGTTTGGGCGAGAGGGTATCAGGCAGTGTGAAATTCAGATAGGTGCAAAGCAAGCTGGAAATCACAGCTTTGCTTCCCACCACTGAGAGTAGAAGGTAACAAATGGATGTTGTGGGTTAACTCACAGTCTGTTTGGCCTCATCTACTCGAAGCAGGTTATTGCAGTATGAAAGTGGTATGAAAGCGGTATATAAAAGGCAGGAGCCACACTACTGCTTTATAGCAGTATTGAAGTGCACTGACAGCCGTTGGGGCCCATTGACACAGACCATATACCACTTTCATAATATATCTTGCTTGGTGTGGCTCCTGCCTTTTATATACCACTTTCATACTGCAATATCCTGCATGGTATAGATGAAGCCTTGGAGTTACAACAGTAAGTGAGTTGTGTGTGTTAGCTTAGATCTTGCAGGCTTTCTGAGGTTACCCGCACATTCCATCTGCTACTGTGCTAAGACAGTTTATGACAATCAAGTTGATGCCTCACTAGCTTGTGGCTTATCTTTTCCCTTTCTGTTAAAAGATGGCAGTGATCATTAGTAAAGTTTTCTTGTGTGAAAACTGTGTGTTTAGCTGTGTGTTCAAGTTAGTTGCCAACAGATTATGGGACAGCAGTGGCAGTACAGAAGTTTTGACACAGAAGATGGGGACAGAAACTCAAATATCATTCCAGTTAATAAGCCACCCATATAACTACTCTATGATTGTTTGTTTGTTTATTGCATTTATATCCTGCCTTTTTTTCCTTTCCTCCAAGGAACCCAAGGTGGCATACATAATCCTCCTCCTCTCCACTTTATCCTCACAATAACAATCCTGTGAGGTAGGCTGGGCTGAGAGTCTGTGACTGGCCCAAAGTCACCCAGTGAGCTTCCATGGCTGAGTAGGGACTAGAACCCAGATCTCCTGACTCCCACTCCATCACTCTAATTACTACACCACACTGGCTCTTCATCTAAATTATGACTATTTGGCCGTTGTTAGACCAGGGTTTAGCCCGGGGCTCGCCCCAGGCTCACCACTGTGCATTCAGATGATGCACAGGGGATCCCAGGGTAAGGCAGGGGTAACCCTCCCTTGCCCCGGGGTATTTGGCTACAGTTGTAGCCCAGTATTTCCCACGGTCTCGGGCTGAGCCTAGCCCAGAACGTGTAGCCCATTCCGCCACTTTTCCCAGCTACCGCAAGTAGCCAGGAAAAGCAGTGGATGGGGCGCAGTGCTCCACAGGAGCACTGCGGCCATCAGGGCAGGGAGATCGGAGCGGGGGGGGCAGGGAGATCAGAGCCAGGGCAGGAAGATCGGAGCCGGGGGACAGGGATATCGGAGGGCAGGGCAGGGAGATCAGAGCCAGGAGGGGCAGGGAGATTGGAGCCGGGGGGGGAGGGCAGGGCAGGGGGGAGCGGGGAGAATGTTTTTTTAAAAAAAAGATTTACCTTTGCCCCTGGTGCACTCCTGTGCACCGGGCCCTTTAACACTACAAACAAAATGGTGGATGCGACGGGGCTTTCCTGCAGCCCATCGCATCTGACGTGTGGATTGGAGTGACAGCCCACGCTACTTCTAGCATGGGCTGGCCCCTCTTCACCATCGGATTATCAGGTAGGTCTAGCAATGGCCTTCGTAACGAACTCACATTAAAGTTCTACCTTTTTCCTGTGCTTATTTAAGTAATGCAAGTGTATCTAATGACTTCCACCAAAAACCATTTCCTTTCAGACAACTTTGTTTCTCAAAGCTACTATACCCTAACATAATTCCCTCTTTATTCATTGGAAAGTAAAATCAAACCCATAAAGTCATCTTAAAAGAGAATAAATCTTTTTCCTCCATAACTCACCTTCAGATAACTGGGATTTTTGTGTGTGTTTGTGTGTGTGTGTGTGTGCAATACTGTCAGGAGTATAATGTTAAGTGCTTCGTTAATGATTATTTGTGCTTTTAAAAAGCCTAAAACAAGGAGATTTTGGTGAAGAACATGCCTTATTTATTTTCATTGTGTGCATTAAGCAACATAAGGAACATCTTAGGAGCAGTTTTGCTTATATTTGGGGATAATATAAGTAATATTTCACATGCCAGTGTCCCAGAGATTGCACTAATCTATGGAACAGTAATAAGGGAAACACCTTTTTACAATATATGTTTGTATCTATGAAGAACAAACTGAGACATTTCATAGCCAGAAAGGATGATGAAGTTGAGGAAAAGTTCTATGTTCTAAAAAAGAAAGAAAGAAAGAATTGCAAAGTTTCTGTTAACAAGAAAGACTGTAATAGTGGGAATTAAGACATATAATAAGAAGGACACTTCAGAAAACATAGATTAACAGAACATTTCTATACTCCACTATGCCAGTGGAACAGCTACTCAGCTCAGGAACAGAGGGGGAAAACATGTTTTGAAGGTAGTTTATTGCAATGTGCTCTAGATGAAGCCTTTGAAGATTGATCAGAAACCTTAGCAAGTGTAGAAAGTGGCAGCACTCAAAGTGTCACCTCACTTGTTTCTTTTGGGGCAGACTTAAGACTATCACACTTCATTTCAATGAATATTGAAGCAGGATTACACCAGCATTGGGGAAAGCCACTTAACCCAGGCCAGAATTGTTTGTGGAGCTGCAAAATGCAAGCACTTGCAAAGAAACAGCTTCCTCTTCCGCCGACATCTGAAGTTTTAGGTCTTGGAGGAAGAGGAAACCTTTCTGCTTCTACAGTGCCTGCCTGCTGCCTTTTCCAGTTCCACAGACAGCTCTTGCCTGGGCACTGCTAGAACATTCAATTGAATGACCCTGAAGAAAACAGCCTGTGTTTTGGAGACCATCGGATTTGTGGGATGGCAAAAGCATTAAATATCTGTGGCCTTTCAAGAATATGTGGTGAGTGCTGGCTGTGATAATATATAAGGAGTGAGAAACCCAAGGCCTGTGGGCTGCATGTGGTCCTCAGTCCTGTTTTGTGTGGTGCCAAGGACACACACACACACACACACAGAGAGAGAGAGAGAGAAAGCATATCCAATATCTTCAGATTCATTCCCATCCATGCCTTCCACCATGTGGCATCTTTTCTCTTTTCATTTGGCCCTATTTGCTCTCCATTTCTTTCCTGGTTCCCTGAAAAGTACAGGAAAGTACAACTGCTTCCCTGGCCATCCTTTCTCTGCCTTCTCTGTGCCCTCTATTTAATTGCTTCCTGGAGCAGCAGCATATGAAGAGTGCAAGTGCCAAAAATTCAATGGTGCCAGTTGAACGGCATGGAACAAGCCTGCGTAGGGCAGCACATGTGACTCATAGAGGAAAAGGGAAGAAATGCAAACATCAGTCTGAGCTCCAGATCTGGGGGAGGGACTGAGACATGTATGTGGGTAAGCAGCAGGGTTAAAACGGTAAAAGGGTAAGTCTACATAAAGAGCAACGTGAGAAAATAATACAGAAAGTCACTGGAAGTCTGAGAGGTGGAGGGGAGAGAGTTAATGGCAGATGTCTTACTGGCCCAACTCCTTGTCAGCATGTGGTCCCCAACAGATTACCCAGGAGGAAATGTGACCCTTGGTAGAAAAAAAGCTAATCCGCTCCTACAGTATACTAAAGGACCCTCAACCCAATCAAAGCAGCTATTAATGTTTTGATTGTACATGAGCAGGCATTCAGTACTATGAATGGCTAATAAGAAATCCACATTACTAAAAACAGCATCCAATCTGATATTCATTACTTTGGTTGGCCCTCCATTCCAGGTTTTTAAGGCAGAAGATTCTGTAAAACAATGGTTGAAAAAGTAATATAATCCTGACTACACTTCTTGCCCACATTGGGGCTATTCACACGACACAATGGCCTACTGGGTGGCCACCATTTTAAATATGCAACCCCCACTTAGGGGTTGTCATGTCATACAAACTTGTTGAGTGTGGGTTATGTGAGGGTTAAACAACCCATGGTCTGTTGTTTAACCCTCACATCACTCACACGTGCTGGGTTTGCTTGGCACAACAACATCCCAAGCAGGGATTGTATATGCAAATTGATACCTGCAGGTGCATGGCAGATCATAGGTTAAATAGCCCACAACAAGCTACAGCCTGTCATCCAAAACTCAGTCACTCAGAATTTTGGAAACTTTTCTAAAGTATGTCATGCCTAATATTAGACCACCATGGTTAATAATTTTGACTTCATTTACAGTAACTATTCTTTTCATGGTAATGATTATTAAATTAATGTAATTATTTCTGTGAATGTTCAGGGTTGGTTTGCAGTCTTTCTAAAGGGGCAGATACACAGTCTGAGCTGCTTACCAATTTATCTCTGTAACTTGAGGCGCAGCTAGCTTCATTGTCATGAAGCAACTTTGATATGCCATCTGTGGATAGAGATCACTTAGCCATATTTATTCATACCCTGGTAACTTATAGACTGGATTATTTTAATGTACTCTACTTGGGAATGCTTTTGATGTCCACTGCAGAACACTGCAGCCAGACCATTGCAACTAAACTTCTAATAGGAGCCAGGCAACAAGTTCATCATATTTTTTAAACATCTTCATTGGATCCCAGTTCATTTCTGGGGTCAATTTGAAGTGCTGGTTTTCACATTTAAAACAGGGGTGGGCAAGTTGTGGCCCTCTATATGTTTTGACTTACAACTCACATCAGCTCTAGCCAGTGTAGCCAAGGACAAAGAATTATGGGAGTTGTAGGTCAGAACATCTGGAGAGCCACAAGTTGCCATCCTTGTTTTAAGGTCTTACATGGTTTGGGACCCAGAGCTCTTCCCATAATGGTCCACCCAGTGAGGTGAAGGTATAACAACATTTTATTTGGTCAGATTCATCGGATTGGGACTAACTTGGCTCAAAACAGATTGGGGTCAAATCCAAACCTTCAAATCGGCCTTCAAAGCAGGTCAGGGGGTGCATGCACAGCCCTAGTTCTTTATTAGCTATTTTTTACTATAGTTTTGTAAGGTTGACGCTGTTGTTGCTAAGATGTCTTCATACTTCATTATCATTAAGAACATAATAAGTGCCATCCTGGATCAAACCAAGGGTCCATCTAGTCCAGCACTCTGTTCACACAGTGGCCAACCAGCCATCAGCCAGGGACCAACAAGGCAGGACATGGTGCAACAGCACCCTCCCACCAATGTTCCCCAGCAACTGGTTCAATGTTTATACTACAAGAGATATAAGTAGAGCAGGAAGTACTATGCTACAATACTCCAGATTGCTGCCTAATAGGGAGAACTTGAGGCTATTCCCCGCCCTCATGTACAAATGGTGATAGCAAGGCATAAACAGTAGCGTTCAAACGTTCCAGATAGGCAGTGAGGGGTGTCATCCGCATCATATGTCAGAAATAGACTGGCTGTTCAGTATCAGCAGAAAAGAAAGAATGTTCAGTCAAGGCTGCTCTCTTCTTTAATGGGAACTGAGTTTTGCCAAGCACTGGAAAGGGAGTACTCATCTGAAATGTCACTAATCAGTATTTGTCAGCTTAACACCAAAGAATGTGGGAAAAAGAGAGAGAGAAAGAAAGGGTTCAGCAAAAAACTAAAGCTGATCAGCAAATGAACATTTCAGCAGTGTTTCTCCTGTGGGCAGTATGTCTTTTCAGGAACTTTTGAATGGGAAGTACGGGATTGATTCAAAATACAAGCAATTAGAAGAACAACATGACCTCTTAAACAAACAAACAAACAAACACACACACCCCTACCTACCTACCTACCTACCTCCAGGTTAGTATGGAAATACAAACTTCTGTGAAAATTGGTTGCTAAAGTTAGATTTCCTTTAGAGAACATCAAAATTAAATGCTCCCAGGAAAAAGGAGCATTTTAAAGAACACTGATGAAATGTGTTTTATGTACAGAAAGAATGGAATTCTGCTGCTTGCAAAAAGCCCTGTTCAGACCTTCCTTCATGAAAAAATGACCCCCATTAGTTCCACCTTCAACTTCATGCATTCAGCAGAACATCTGAAAGGGAGTGGCAAGGGTTACAGGATACAAGTATGAGCAAACCCTTGCTTCTACATTATTCACAACACTGGCAGCATTTTAACCTCCTTATTTTATATAGACACTAGCTGATATGCTCAGCGTTGCTTGGGTCTGTGAATAACATTTATAACATTTATTTGATATATAATAAATTTCTATGCAACTTATTTATTTATTTATTTATTTATTAGATTTTTATACCGCCCAATAGCCAAAGCTCTCTGGGCGGTTCACAAAAATTAAAACCACAATAAAACACCCAACAGGTTAAAAACACAATTATGAAATACAGTATAAAAAGCGCAACCAGGATAAAACCACACAGCAAAATTGATATAAGATTAAAATACAGAGTTAAAACAGTAAAATTTAAATTTAAGTTAAAATTAAGTGTTAAAATACTGAGTGAATAAAAAGGTCTTCAGCTGGCGACGAAAGCAGTACAGTGTAGGCGCCAGGCAGACCTCTCTGGGGTTGGTTTTGGGTTGGTTGTTGTTTTTGGGTTGGTTGTTGTTTTTTAGTTTGGTTGAGTTAGTAAATTGTTTTGTTAGAATAAATGGGGAACTGTGTTAATAAGAACTGTATTTTAAATTAGAGCTTCGTGATAAACCACATTTTTTGTTTTACCTGAAAACCCTACACCTCCCATCATGGCTTGGCCAGAGCATCCATCTAAACTTCAAAAACAATCAGGACACACAACACCCTTTCTTCCAGCTAAAAAAGATGCAAACCTAAACATATGTTTTCAAAATATACCCAGCATTGCCCAGATATCTGAATAACATTGTAGTAAAACACACTTTCTGCTTTATAGGTAGAGATTTCATAACTTCATCTGGCTCCCAAAAACAAAGATTCCTAGATGGTGATTGATGCAAGTATAGGTACAGAGGTTATTACTTTTTTAAAAAGGTAGTTCTTCTCCCTCTCTTTCATTCCCTACACACACACACACTCACACACACACAAATGGTGAAAACAGTGTTCTCTCTGAATCCATTATCTGCTCTATATAAAGCATGGTAAGGCTTCACAGCATGCTAGACCTCATGTGCCATGCATTCATTATGTTGAAGCATAATTGTCAATGAGAAAATCAACTTTAGAACTGGGGAGCAGTGGGCTTTTAAACTGACTAAAAAGAACTCATTAGCAGTGACAGTTGGGGAAATCATTAGCAGGGGTGATAGTGACCTTCAGTAGCCTTGGGCGGAAGCTTTTACAACAGCTCAGAAGGAGATTACATTACCTCTGAGTCTCAAAGGTATGAGTCATGCATTGCCTGCCGGTAATAGATTTTAACTAGTACAACTGAAAATATTGGTCTTGTGAACTCTGATTTGCAATTAAATATTTAATGATATTACAGTAGTGGTTTAGAGCTAAGGAAAACAAATAAAACAGAGAAAGTGAGCATCATTAAGAAAATGTATAGCAGTGAGGAGCAATATATAAATAGATGTATAAATAGACCAAGTGATGGGTTGGGAAAAATGAGGGCCAGAAGGGGGCATTCTGTTATTGGATTCGAAGTTTTCAATATCAACTATAATCATGTTATTCAGTACCATGCACAATTTTTCTCTGAATTATTTTTTAAAAAAAATCAGTGGGATATTTGGTATGGTATTAAACATTGCCCCACATAAATTTACTCAAAGAATGGCAAATGGAAATTAGGTCAGGTGGAGAAAAAATACATATTTGTTATAGCTTTGCTGAGATTCTCTTCAGGTACTGGGAAGTTGCAGGGCTAATTCTGAACACGTACAGAACAAGGGAACCAATGCAATGCTAAACTGCAAAGTATTTTGTGGTAGAGAGTGCCTTCTTCATATGCTCAATCAACATCTATGAGTTCTACTAAGAATGCTCCTCTCTGATATATAGGTGCCATTCATGAATGGATTTATATTTGGATGTTTGGTCTGTCTGAGGTTTATATGTAATTCATTCCATTTTCCTTTCCTTTTCATCTTTTTTAAAGAATGTTGTAATGTTTGAAACCAAGGCTTTTAAAGTATGTAGTTACACTTGCATTTATTTATTTATGTTATTGTTTTGTTCAAGCTTACAATAACAAATTGATTTAAAAAGAAATATACATATTTGTATACATACTCCCGCCTGTATACAAAGTCCATGGTGAAGAGAGAGGCAGGGAAGCATTCTCATCAGCTGTCAAAAACATTAAAATTCCTGTCCTGCCCTGGTGATTCACTAGGGTTCAAACCTAAACAGCCTTAGGTGGGGAAGGGTTGAAAAAAGATTCCTTTCAATTATTTGGACATTCATTGGATATTATACGCGATCAGTTTATTATTTTACTTTTTCCTGTGGTATCTAAATAGAAATAGATAAAATATCCCTTGTAATTTCTGTCATAAACATATATTAACTTCTCTGTTAAAGCATATTTAATTATGCAAGAAGTTCCTTGTGCCAAGATGTTGGCATAGGCATCGCAGTAGCTATTGACAGTAGTTACCTTGATTCCAGCTAAAGGGAGCAGGGAGAGAGGCTGAGAAAGTGACATGGCCATGTTCAGCTGTCAGGCCTGTCAGTGTAAGGCCTGTCAAATGTTATTGGCTTCTCAAGTTGCCCAATGCCCTGCAGGACTGAAAGCTGAGGCATATGCTACTTCCAAGATCAGACGCAGCCTGCCTCTGAATACCAGTAAGTGGGGAACAATAGCAGGAGAGGCGTATTCCCCTCCCACACTACTCGTGGGCTTCCCAGACGCATCTCATTGGCCACTGTGGGAAACAGGATGCTGGACTAGACAGGCCTTTACTCTTCTTATTCTCATGCCAGTATATCTCTCAGCCTGCAGGCAGCCCTGGTGGTGGAGAGATTAAGATGGTTGGTGTCGCTCTGCCAGTTTCTGGTTTGGTACCTGTCATCTGCTGTCTTGGGAGGGGCAAGTCAAACTTCCCAGCATCCATATCCAGAGTTGGAAAGAAGGAAGTCTGGAACAGTGGTTCCCCAGTTACCTCACTGGAGAGCTTGCTGCTTAGAAAAAGAACAGTTAGATCATGGTTCACCTTGTAGTTAGGTGTAGTTCTTTTCCAATGTGTTTTCAATCATGCTTCTCATCAAGTATTGGGGAGACCCCTGCCCCCCTCTCTCTCCTATAGTCTTCCCCTTCCTGAGTGCAGATGTTGGAGGAAGAACTTGAACTGGCTGAGCTACTCCACTGCTTGAAATATCAGTAGGCCTTCCGGCAGAAGGTTTTACACTATGGATATTTTAATGGATGCTAAGACAAGTTCTACTTAATCCTCTCTAGCTGATTGCTGCATGTCTTAGACTTCCTGGGCTTAGCATCCTTCCCCAGACTTTTGGAGACATGTAACAATCTCTTCTGAGTTTACTGGCAAGGTCCTGTATGCAACTTTCAGTCCTATCTTAAGCTGCCCACCTGCCTCTCCACTTACTTCCCTTTAGCCTCCATCTCTCTCCATCTTTCTGCTATGGCTGTTGCTGCTTCATCCACTTTCCATGTCCACCTCTCTCTCTTTCTTGCTCTGTTGTTCACTCTCCTCTCGCCCTCCTCCCCCTTCCTCTATGGCCCATTAAAATGGCCTCATTTTGCTACTTGGCCAAGCTTGCTCATCCCTGGCAAGCCACACCTGCTGCTCTAGCCAGCTGTCAGGTCAGTTGGCAAGCACCCATGGCCAGGAGATATGAGGCCATGCCAGCAAATCCCAGCAGTTTGCTGCAGCGCCTTACAGTAGCTTCCTAATGACTGTTCAAGCAGGTCAGAGGTTCATTATTTGTGCAGCCATGCACCTATTTTATTTATAGCACAGGTTTTTAAATGATGAATAAAGCACAGAAGGATGCTACTGCTTTATTAGACAGGTAGATGATGCTCTGAGAAAAGGCTGGGAACACCTCTTGTTGATGCCAAAAGCAAAAGCAAAAAGAGATTACAGATCCCAGCTACAATGGTCCAAGAAAGCAAGTTTTCTATTTGGTTCATTGTTTTGGAATCCACCACTTACTTACTTTATTTAGGTGATGTAGTGCTATCAATGTGCATGGTACTTTACAGAGTAAAAGCAGATATTTAACAATCTACAATTTGTCCCAGGAAGACAAAAGAAGAAGGAAAGGAAATAGAGGCAGGACTAAGGGGTTGTGTGTCAAAACCTTCTCAGAAAATATAGGTTTTGGGAGATAGTTTTCAGGGAATAGGAGACCTTCCAGCAACTGAAGATGGTGGAGCTGGAGCAGCAAAGATCACAGGATACATAAGAATGGAAAGTTAAGAGGGGAAAGGCATTTTAGATTCAGGCTGAGACTGCTGTGTTTGTATGTATGTATTTTATGTATTTTATGTATGTATTCTAGTTTTGGTCCGTATTGGTTTTCCATCTGGTTTTCCATTCATAAATCCATCTCATGTCATTTCCTTATTAAACAGCAATATGAAAAACAATCTGCACAAACATAGGTATATGTTTTATATGTATTTAGTCATAAAATGTGCCTGTTTGGGTATCGTACACATTGCAAAACTTGGAGAAATGCAAAATTAGAAGGACAACTGTGTTCTGTTTTGCAGATATTTCAGGAAATGCAAACCATGTTGTTTGATCCCAAATGCAGACCAAACAAAATTCTCAAGCATCTCTAGTTTTAGAGCTCCATCACACCTACTTTTCCCCCAGCTTTGAGTCCACAGTTTCCCCCTCCATTTCCTTAGCGAATTTAGCGCTGGGCACTTTCATATCTGTGCGTTGTTGTGCTATTTCAGCTCATGAATCTTTTCACCTGTATCACTACTGTGCCAGTGAAATCTCTCGCCCCACCCCCTACATTCTCCTTCCCCCAGCAGTTTTTTAAATATATATTTATATATATTTATTTCTGCACAAATACCATAATACAGCAGCCTGATACTGCACAATTACAGTAAAACAACATTCTATGTTTTCCCCTAAGATTATATTAAACAATATAAGTGAAGAGAAAGTATTAAAATTAGTTTTGGGGGAAGTCTGTGGTGAATGTTGGCATGGCAACAGGAAGCCAACATTGTTCTGGTCAGAAAACCAAGACTTACCTTCTCAGGAGTAAGAACCATAGAGTTGAATGGGACTGAGACCCGGGCATGGGTGGCAGCGACCTCCCTTGCCTTCTCCACAAGGTATTTGGGCACCCTCTCTCCCTCCCCCTTCATAGTTGAGCAGAGAACCACCCCACCCTCCTCTTTTGTCAGCAAGACCACCCTTTGACACACGTGCCCCCAACAAAAAATGGGATGGTCTGATATAGTGCAAGGACAGCAATACACAGGATGGAGGAGTGGCTTTATTGCGCACGGAGGGGGAAAATGGACTTTCCCCACTCTAAAATAAGATGGAAAAGGGAGGGGAAGAGGTGAGATGAGTGCAGGTAGGGATGACATGTGAGTACCACGCTGCAAAAACACATACCAGGCATACCGAGAGTGCGATAAATCATTGGTGTGATGGAGCTCTATCAGCTCTGGCCTAACTATTAGCCAAAGTGAGGCAGTCACCTCAGGCTGCAGATGCTGAGCGGTGGCAACAAGGTGCTAGAGGAGAGAGATGTAAGCCACATGGCCTGCCATGTACCCAGTAAACTAGCTTGTTGCCTTCGGGTATGATACAGGATGCTGTCCTTTTGCCACTTTCAGTCCAGTCAGGTTTTGTACATAGAATGGAAGAGGACACCATCTTGTCCTTTACCTCAGGGAGCAAAATGTCTTGGTTTAGCCCTGCTTTGAGCCCTTCCCACTTATTTTCAAGTTGCTCCCCAGAAGCCCAAATCATGTATAAGTCCCATGGCCTGCCAAAAGTTTTTTTTAAAAAAATAACTCCTTGCAGTTATTAATTTTTTTGGCCAGATTCTTTCTGTATGTGAGCCGAGAAAGAGGCTCCTTGTGGAATATTCTGAATATTGAAGAAAAGAAATGTGGGGAGGCATTTGGCACGATTGTGGAAGAGGTTGGGAATTAAAGAGAAAAGGAAAGGGAAATAGTTTGTTGAAGAGAAGACTAATTTTCAATTGGCATTTAAAAACTGTCAAATTTGTATATTCCGCTACCCCCTCCACACCATCCTTCTTTCTTCATCCATATGATTTTCTGTTCAAAGCATTCTGAATGAGAGCATATGAGCATCTACTGTTTATGCCCTCTTGAAAGGCTTCCTGTTTGTTTGTTTGTTTGTTTGTTTGAGTGCTTTGGAAAGATATAGAATTAGAAGTTTGTCTCTTTTTCTAGGATTTTTTTTCCCTCCCTATCCATATCATTTTCTGTTCAAAGCACTCTGAATGAGAGTCTACTGGCATCTACTCCACACTCTTCCAAAGATGCTTCCTGCTTTTTCAACTTGAATGCCATGGAAGGATGTAGAAAATATATCCTTTCTCAATGCAAAAACAACCTAACCTGCCACTCGGTTCTGATGTGATACAACTACTTTCTCACAAGAAGAAGAAGAAGAAGAAGAAAACAATTGTCTCCAGGAGGTGCTCACTTCTGTGCCAAGAATACAAATTAGAAATATGTGACCATGGCACTTACTATGTGACCGTGGCATTTACTTTTGTGGATTATCGGTAAGCACTGGCAATTTCAACCACGGCTAAATGAAATCCGGTAAACCCGCTTTTTAAATAAGGTGAGATGGAAGTGGGCTGAGTAGGGCCAGTCCTCAAAACTGGCACAGCTGGGCACCTGCCGAGGGCCCACACCCAGGCAGGGGCCCACCAAAAAGAATTCCCTGGATTTGCTCCTCCTCTTCACCATTGCAACCTCCTTGGTCACTCAGACAATGGTGGTGATGAGAAGAAGGAGCAGTAGATGCCACTGCCAACTAGCTCACGGCCTGTTTGCTTGTCAAGCAAGCAACTGGTAGTAATGATGAGAAAGAGAAGAACAAGGAGCAATAGCAGCTGGTGACAATGATGGTGAGAAGGTACACGTATGGAAGGAAGGGGGCCATGGAGAGTGTCTTGCCCAAGAGCCCTCAAAAACCTGGAGTCAGCATTGGGAAAGGAGTATATGGCATTACCATAATTCTGCGAATCCAACTGTTACTTTGAGGGTGCTGGTCAACACTGTCTTATAAGAGATAAAAGGCTCTGTAGTTTAGAAGGAAGGGTGTGGGATGAAACTAAGGATTCAACCATTGCAGAAGATAGCATAGCAGCATGTCAAGCAGAGTGACAGGCAACCCTCCAGGGAGCATGGCCTGGTGGTTTGGTGCTGCAGGGGCAGTGGGGAAAGACTTCCGCCATGTCACTTCTTTCCTTAAAAAGGACATGCTAGGCCAGAGAAGGCAGTATATTTCTAATGGCCCTTTAGCATCATGACTAAATTGGTTGCCAGTAGACAGCACACTAATATCTTGCAGAGAGTTTCACAGTTTGTTTGATTATATATGTTGTTTAATGAATTTCTACCCTGTCTTTTGATCTGGACTAGACCCCTAAAATGGATGATAAAATATAAAAGAAGTCTATTTAAAATGCTAAAATATCAATCAGACACTGACAAGAGCAATAGCCAAGTTTCAAAGTGCCTTCTATCCTTGTGCATTTACCACTTGTAACCATCTATTTCACATGGACACTCCTACCCTAAACATGGACACTCCTACCCTAAACATATGTTCCTTGAAGTAAATTCTATTGGTATTAATAGTTAACTTTCAACTAAACATGCTTAGAATTACAGCCTTATTTTAATCTCCAGATTGTGATGGTCATTTCACACCCAAGCTATCATTAGTTGTACACACTATTATCACATGATAAATGTGGTACAGGAGGCTAGCCTTGAAAGCTAGCTGAAACAACACAGATTTCAGTGAACAAGACAGGACAGGAAGTCTAAAAATATATATTGAAATATTGATTCACAGACTGATCTTAAGAATGAAATGATACAGGGAATTCTGCTACAGAGAATTCACTCAGAATTCTGAAACATCTCGAATGCTCTTTGGTGAATGCAATCACCAGCACCTCTCCAATGTCTAACACAGAAATGAATGGTCATATAGATTCTTCCTCTTTGAAGGGAAACTTATTGCAAACTGTGATATATGCAATATTGTGCCAAAGGCTGCTTAGTGTGAAGTGCCTCATGTACTTCTTGAAAGTACCACTGTCAGATGTATTCAGAAGTGCCTGTTACCCTGACAAAGGCAAAGATTATATCGGCTTTACCCGGGTCCCCACTTGTAGCTCATCAAGCAAACAAATGACAGTCTCTAAAGGAAGCCAATATCAGATGTACTACACAGAGGTTAAAAAGAGTTGCTCTGTTTTTATGAAGTGTGTCAAACGAGTGTCAGTTTCATGTGAACTTGCTCTTCTTCCTTTCCTTCACATTTTTTCCCATTAAAACCATAGGTTAATTACAATGCCTCAGTGGCATCACACATATTGTCAGTGTCAGCCTCTTGAGCATACTGTTTCTTTCAAAAGAAGTGCATTCTCTCTAAGTCAATATAAAATATGTCATAGATTGTGGTCTAGGTACAGCCTTTTGACTTCTCCATCACTGTATTCCGCTTCCTCGATAGGTGTAGTAGTTTTTACAGTGTACCATATTTGCACCTAATATTGCAGCATCCATTTTAAAGCCAGTGTGGTGCCATGACTCGATTATTGGGCTTGGGTGTGAGGAACACATATTCAAATCAAATACAGACAGCTTAGCACAGACAGCACACACACAGGAACCTAACATAACAGTACAGAAGGCCCCATTCACAACAATGGAGTGCGGGAAACCATCCAGCTAATGTCCTATTCAGCACAAACAGGAAGCAATGGCCATGGCAAAAGAGATGCATGCCATTCCCATTCCCTCATATCATGCTCAGAGCAAGTGCTTTCATGCCACTTCTGATCATAGGGTAGTAAGGTTGATGTAAAGAGAAGGAAAAGAGGTGGCAGAAAGAGAGAAAGGGTTTTTTCCAACCACCATGCACTCTGGTTCTAAAGGGTCCGCTGTATTTCCATCCACCATCAGCTTTGGCCCCTGATTGATTTTTCCTGTGGGTCAACTGCCCTGGCATAGATGGAGGCAAATCAGGATAGCACTCTTAGTATGTCAATGACAATTAATGTTTATTGCTTGAGTCCAAGGATCATTGCAAGACAAAAACTGAATACCAATCATGGAATTCCCTACCACAAGATGTAGTGATGGTCACCAATTTGGATAGCTTTAAAAGGGGGTTGGATAAATTCCTGGAGGCAAAGGCTATCAATGGCTACTAGCCCTGATAGTTATGTGCTACCTCCAGTATCTGAAGGCCGTAAGCCTGTGTGCACCAGTTACTGGGGAACATGGGTGGGAGGGTACTGTTGCACCGTGTCCTGTTTTGTTGATCCCTGGTCGACAGCTGGTTGGCCACTGTGTGAACAAAGTGTTGGACTAGATGGACCGTTGGTCTGATCCAGCATGGCACTTTTTATGTTCTTATGATCTTAAAGCAGTAGAAGACTTATATATTAAGGCCAAAGATCACAAATTTAAAATCAATACAGAAAACATTAAACATAAAAAATTGAACATTTTTTTCTTAACAACAAAGCAAGGTAGCACTCATAACATGGAGCACACACCCTGCCCATATCAGATACACACACACACACACAAACAAACACACACACACACACACACACACAGAGGCCATCCCAAAATGCTTTCATAGTACAGCTAACCTTTCCCTCCTCTTGCTGTCTTTTTGTCTCTTTCAAAAACAGCAGTTTGTTTCACCCAGAGATCCTGAGTCCCACTCTTCTCGGGGATGGGGATGGGTCATCCTTGCCAAGTGGCTCTCACATTCCATGAGATGATCATGAAATCATCTTCTAACAATTAGTTCCCGTAAAGACACATCCACCACCCATCCTGGGCCATTACCAGACATGGCTGGCCTTGCTTGGCCAGTATTCATATTAGTACTTGGGTGAAGAGTTATTTGATGGGTCATGGAAATCACCCGGGCCATATGGAAGGGTCTTGCCTGTGCTGGTTGCTCTCCACCCTTGTATGAGGAGTGTGTCTTTCACATCATGTCAAATAAGAATACTACATTTCTTTGGCAAATGTGTAAGGTTTTGATGTGATCATAGATATCTAGTCACACTATCTTCTGTCTGTCATGAACAACACCCATTACCACAATATTTCAGCACACTGCACAGGATTTGATGCAATTTATCTGCCCAACAGCCTACCCTGCTTTGCACTATCCTTCACCACTAAAAGATACTATTATGGCTAGAGGGCTTAGTAATAGCTCTTCAAGGACAAACATGGTATTTAAAGACTTTAAATAGCACTGAAGTTTTTATTTGCCCTTTGGAAAAAAAAAATCTCACCGCAATGAAAAACACTTTGCTCAAGATAACACATGGGATGATCCTTAGAAAGCAGCCACTGCAGCACACAGCAGCACACTGGAATGCTTAATGGCTCCTGAAATCAGTATGTGGCTTTCGTGAGGTTCCTCCTCAAGACTCTCTTTCCAAGGACAGAGCTGCAATAGGGATGTTAACTTACACCCACACCTCTGTCTTCGCAAGCACTTCCTGCATGTCCAAAGGTGGTTGCTATAGCTATAGCTGTGTGATACAGAAATTCTGCATAGCAACTGGCAGTTCTTTGTGGTGGTATAAACGGGTTTCTGTAAATAGGAATCAGTGCATGCATACACACACACACACACCTGATTGTGTATCCCAACGTTGATATTCATTTCAGCTCTTGATTAATATTTTTTAACCTTCATTTCTTCTGTATAGGCATAGTTCCTCATTTTCACATGTTAGAAACAGAACTGCCATTTCCAGTAGAAACTGCTGGCATTATTCCAAAATCTATATTAATGTAATATCTTTATTAGGTCAACCAAAAGATCACAAAAACGTGCAAGCTTTCAAGATCTCCAGATCTCTTCATCAGGCAAAATATTACAAAAGGCAGGTTGGGGTTGATAGGGAAGGGGGGAATCTGAGTTAATGTTGAACTCGGTGTGTGTCTGTACATTCAGAGTCCCAAGATGAAATGGCAGGGAGGGCTCTGTCAACATTCAAATAAGGGTTTGCATGTCAGGTGATGACTGGACCTGTAGCTGCTCCTAGGATTGCTGATTTTTTTGTAAAAAAAATTGTTGATCTAATAAGGTTATTATACTAACATGGATTTGTGCATTTTTCTTAGAATAAATAGTTGCCTTTGGAGTGAGTGTGTGTGTGTGTGTGTGTGTGTGTGTTGTGTACATGTGACTGCTAGTATCAGTTACCTGAGTGGCCTTTTTTTATTATTTATGCCCTGCATGGGCCTATAGTGGGTAACTCTAAAGGTTTGGTTTGTACGTGTAAATACTTGTTCAAGGGCTTCAAAACAGCCCAGTTGGCAGCCCATTCACAAGGCTTTACATATGTAATGCATCCTTCCCTTGCTACTGAGGAAAGATGCCTACACATCTATGTGAATGGGGTTGCAAAATGAGCAGAGCTCTGAATCAATGTCATTCATCCACACATTAAAGGGATAGTGGTGAACCCTGCTCCCATAATCACTAATCCACACAATCAAAACAAAACAGCTATTTCTGCTCTAACTCTCCCCACTCCAAGAAATACCTCATTAATGAGATGCTTCCTTTCTGCCAGCTACCACCACTCATTGGAGTGACATGCAGAGGTTCACTGATTATGAAGGTAAGAACTCAAGTTATTTCAAAGCAAGTGAGCCACCAAATCGAGCTTTTCTATTAGGCACTCGTCATCCCCTACTCAGACAGCTTGGGAAACACCATGCAAGTGATGGAAATGTCCAGTGCCCAATACAGGCCAGCATCTTCAACCAGTACCTGCAGTGGGTCCTGTTGGCCATTGACTAGCAGTCATTTGAACTGCTGGAGTTCACAGAGGTTTTTGTTGTGGTTGGGAGCTGTGCTGTATTGTTATAAGAAGGCTGTTTCCGCATTACAGAGTCCTGGGACTGTGCTTCAAAATGGCAGTTTTGTCATAAAATGGTAGCTCCCTCGTAAAATGGCTGCCAAGGCCTCGGATTTTTGAATCTGAAGCTGAGGCTTGCACAGCCCTAGTAAGAATAAAGGAATTTCAGATCTCCTAAAGATGCCTTCACAAAAAAATCTCTGTATCTGTATTCTATGGGTATCCTGTATTTGACAGCCCCATGCTCCTGATCATAGAAACCCTCTTGGTATCATAATGGAGGAGGATTATGTATGCCACCTTGGGTCCCTTGAAGGAAAAGACGGAATTTAAAAGTAACAAATAAATAAAAACTTACTGCAAGACCGGCCCAATTCACAAATAGCCCCAGCATATAGGTTTACTTTTTCTTTGGCAGACCAAACATATAAGTGAAGCCTACTCACATGGGTGTTTATATGCACCAGCCCCCTTTCAAAATTAAGAAAGTTCCACAGCCCAAAGTTCTTTTGACCCCCATGCCATGAAAAGTCTACTTTGGTGGCTGTGTGTGGACAAGAACTCAATGACATTGATTGAAACAGAACTGACATTTAAGTATGATGCTTTTGCCATACAGTTTAATGATTACTTTTGTCTTGTACTTAACCCTGATGAATAAAAAGTACACCATCTATTCTTCTCAGCATCTTTATTAGGCAATGCCAAGGGTGTGCAATATTGGAGTAGCAAGGTCACAGCACTGCCACATTTGAAAGTGCATCAAAATATCAACATAATGTCATTTATGATTTGGGGGGAGGGGGTGTCCATCCCCATCTGAAATAGAGGAAGACAATAAATATGTTTCTTACAAAGCTGACATTTATCTGAAAGGTAGGGTTTTATACATACTATATTTATCCAAGAAGAAAGAGAGAAATGTAGGGAAAACCTGAGAGAACAAAATTTCTTGGGTATGATGCTACTGAATGCCTCCACACAAAGATCAAAACAGGTACTTTGTAAGTCTCCTTTGGTATATTATGAAGTGTCACAAAGACATCCTTTTGATTTGGTCCTTGACAGTTTGCCATCTTCTCCATTTCTGTTGCAGCTAAAACTATATAATTCGTCTGCATATGCTTTAAAGAAGCTGTTAAAAATACCAGAAAAAGTCATGCTTGTAAAAAGGCCTGCAGCATGAAGCTATATTGGTAAAACAGTGACATCTTGTGGTAAGTAGAAGATAATGAAATGATGCTATTTGATTTTCAAACCAAGCATAAAGCTAAGAAGTATTTCATCTCACAGAATTGTTGTTGATGAGATCAGTCTTTGGATATGGAAGTGTTTGCATTTTCTTCTCAATTTTCCATCTGGGACTTCAGTGTAGCATGTAAGACTGGTTCCGTGCAATTCGTATCATTTGAAAATCTCTTTGATGGTTCCATCCTAGTATGGAAACACCTCTTCAGCCTGCATGCACTTTCCCTCATGCACTGCAATCTTTGTATTTCAAATGTGCTGTGAAATAGCCTGTTGATGAGAGACCAACCATATTCTTCTGGATGTATATCTGGAAGATGCAAAGAAGTAGTGGCAGCAAATAATACAGAATACAAATCTGAAGAATTTGAGTCTGCTAGCACCCTTGAGCCTGCTAGCAACCTTATCTCATGGTCACTAACTTGCAGTAAGCAGTGACGCATGGAATGGTTTTGTGGGACACTAAGGATTGTGGCTGAAAGTTATTCCACATGCTCAACTTCATCCTCATCAGTAAGGCTTTCTGACACTCTATGAACTGCAGACCTAGACTCTTGCAAAATATCCCCTTTTAGTGCATTTCTTGCATCTTGCTGCTTTAGCAGGACAGCCTTTAAAGTGTTCCTTATGATTAGGATTTCCGCAATGGAGCACTAGTAGGCAGTTTGTGGTTATAAAGGTACAGAAGCAGTGTATGTTTGCTAGTTGTTGTTGTTGTTGTTGTTAGCTGACTTAATTTACATGGCATGTACCACAGCTGGATCTGAGGCATCTAAGCTAATTGAGAATGATTTAGCACACCTGAAGACACTTTCTACACTCCTGCAATTTCAATAGGTTTTTCCCCCCAAAGTTAGATTCTTTGTCATGAGAAACTTTTCATGGATTTTAGGATTGTTTGTTTTCATGACAGCTTGATCACTAATCATCTCTGCAAAGATTGCAAAAGCGCAAGTAGCAGTCAACTCATGTAGAAAAGCTACATACTTGTCAATGGGCTCCTGAGGTAACTGAGATTGATAATAGAAGTTAAAGTGTTTGGATAGAACATTCAACAATGGATTAAAATGGATATCCAGGGTTTTTATGGCAGCATCATAGGGAGTAGTTTCTGGCAGCAAATCAGGGACTAGAGGTAGATCCTTTGGCCTTCAGGGCCTAAACAATGTAAAAGGAGAGCTTGCTTCTTCTCTGATGTAAGGGCACTACTATTTATAGCCAGGACATACTGAAATACGACTTCTGTTGCTCCCATGGAAGTGGTGGATCACCAGGAGTAGGCAGGAAGAATGGTGGAGGTGGAATCTGTAACATGGTGAAAATTTTCTAGAAAGGCATGCACTCAAACACTTGAAGAAATTGGAGCTGGATAAGCAGCACAAAGGGAAGCTCTGTACCTTTAATGATGTAATGGTAAAGGCCTATAACAACTCCAGGCAGAGCTGAGAGTAAAACATGACAAGCAAGCTCACAGGATTCCATCTATGTTGCCAAATTGTTTTGTATTTTCTTCTCAGTAAGGAGCACCCAGAAATAAGGTTTGGATGTAAACAGAACTTCATTTTATTTCTAAATCCTTATTTTCTATCTCTTTATTTTTCCCACTTCCTCCTTTCTCCCTTTCTTTCTTTCTCCTCCCTCCTACTGGTGACAAACCTCTTCTTTCTTTATCCTCCCTCCTACTAGTGACAAACCTCTTCACCTCTTCACAACACAAAACAAGCAAGTGCATACAACTATTAGAAAGCATCCTTATCCTTTTCTGCTACAGATATTATCAGTTGGTCTTACCAATGAGTAACGAAGGAAACTTCCACCACTAGATAGGATCTGGGATCTTCCGCCATTAGATGGCGCTGTCTCAATAGAAGTGAAGGGAGAGGAAGTATACAATTCAAACCACTTGGTCCCCTCTCTCCTCCTTGTAATACAGCCCATAACAATCACACCAAAAACACAGGAAGCACAAAGCCCTGGGTAATCATAGCAATTTCCCCTTAATGTAGAGATACTCTAAGAGACAGCAGCTGGCTGTGAAGGGATTTGACCCAGTCCTAGTCTGACATTCCCCATTTCACTGCACTGATTCTTTTTAGCCAGCTGTTGATCCTGAAGACAGTTGAGATATATTACATGCATTCAGCTGCTGAAGACATTATGCCAGAAGCATCCATGATTTCCCTTGTCTATTGGGACTACTATTGATAAAGTGGATGTTTTGAAATGGACCACCAAGAAAAATGCATTATGCACTTATAGCAAATGTATGTGGGTTAGGAGCACACATTATTCTTCATTAGGTCAAAACTGTGGAAGACATGTCTCATAACCATTTCCAGCTGTGACCATAACTGTCATGTTTTCTTAAAAACTTCCTACCTTCTTAGGAGACAAAAACTGAGGCCTCCTAAGTAATCCACAAAGCTTTATTTAAGCAATAAACATCTCTTTCCACCTGAAGAGGGTCTAATCTCTTGGAAACTTCTCCCTAAGCAAAATTATGCAAACTAAGCGAGACAACTGTCATTTCAAGGAGAACGGAAAGCCTTTTCTGAAAAGGTGTTAAATTCAGAGAGGTTAGTTCTGATGCAGCTTCAGACGCGATGCGAGCTGGACCAACTTTCTCTCGCCTTCCTTCCACTCCCTGCGTTTTAGCCTGCACCACACCCTAGGATCAGTTAGCCTGTTGGTGACCTTTCCTTCAGAAGAATATTGGCTTCCCACTGCCTCTGTATGATTTTCCCATGTTGAGATAACCTCTGGAGAGAGATTACGATCAGTTGGAGGAGAAAGCATGAAAGCTCTGTCCCCCACTGGTACAGGCTGCCCTGCATCCGGGGCCGCCTCCTCTACTTCAGAGTCTGATTCTGATTGATTACCTGAAACACCTTCTTCCAAAACAGGGGGAGCAGGGCTAGACATGACAATAACAGTGGCTTCAGGAAGTGAGGATGGCAACGAAGAAACTATATCCTGAATGAATATAGCTCATTCTAACCTTTCCTCTACTCGATAAAGGGGAAAGGTAGAATGAGCCAAAGAGATGATTTTCTGTTTAGACTATTATCTCCCTGCCTTTGTGTTTGTCATCTCAAGCTGGTCCTTGCTCATGCTTTTGCTACAGAGTTGTCCTCACTATGGGCTAGCTGCTTTGTTTATTATTGATCTTTTGTGGAGAGGACTAAGTGAATAGTGCTCTCATATAATGAATAACTATTTTTGTATTCTACTATGTCACAATATTCAATATTGTGAATATTGGCATGAAAGCATTTCATTTCAAGGGTGTTCAGAGGACAAATGGAGAAACAAAATCCATAATAATATATGGAATGCACATCCTAGGCAGAAAAGTGATATTTAAAAAGAAAAAGGTGGTGGTATATCTGGCCCTTGGCTCATCAGTCATGAGAAAGTTTCAACACTTGACATCCATTTTGCATCAAGAACCAATTTATTCTAACCTGATGGTGAAAGGTAGGCAAAACCTATATGTTTTACACTGGCATGCCGAAAATTACAAAATAAATCTTAAATAGTCTTCACCTGAAACATTAGACAACAAACAAGTCAAATATACTGGCTGGGGCATATGACTAATAGCACACTTACATAAAATGTGATGCTAGGAAAATTGCTTTTCTTGTTGGAAAGGAAGCCATACAAACCAATTATTGCAAAATCTAATGATGCATAAATTGGTTGCTGCAAGCAGCACACATCAAGAAATTCATGATGCTTGTTTAACTGCCACCAGAATATGGGAGAGGCTGCATCATATATGGGAAGAGAAAAGTACACTTTTCCACCTGCTGTGCGGCTCATGAGACCTGAGGATAACAAAACCCATTCACAAGAACATTGTGTATTGGGTGTCCACAAGAACTAGATTTGCCCATGGTTTGTGCTATACATAAACCCAAGGCAGGATTGAGCTCCTCTGCAGAGCAAACAAAAGAACATGAATTCTCAAAGAATTAATATGTCTCTAGAGCTTCTGGATGGCATCCTTGTACTGACTAGATAGAATGTGTTGCCTTTGTGTTTTCAACAGTACAATGGTTGCCCTAAATCTCTACAGTATATTTTTTCTTTGGAACCAAAAGATGAGTTTAAAAGCCTTGAGTTTAAGAGAATAGTTAAAGCTCTTATACATTCACTCATACTCCAAAAAACATGAGGCAGTAAAGAAGTTGTACAGTCTCACCTAATGAGGTTGCTTTTGAAATTCGGCTCTATTCATCCACATTTCATCCGGATCTTCCTACTCCAATCTTTCTTTGTAGATTGTGGATAACAATGAAACTAGAATCAGTGCTATAGATGTTTAATACGAATTTGGTTACATGTTGAAATTAATGACATGGAATGTCCATTGGAAAGAAGAAATGCAACAGTCACACTAATTTGGCAATGGATCCTATTGTCTTACTCCCACCCCCAGATCCCATTATATGTTTTTGAAAAAGTGGAGCTGCATCTTTAGGATGGGGTGGAGGGAGAAGCAAAGTATGAAATAATTAAAATCGTTATTGCCTTGAAGAAGGACTTTGTCCGAAACACGTTGGCAACTTACCAATAAATAACTTGTAATATATCTCTTTTTCCATCCCTTGCCTTTGGCTTTTTCTCACATGAAATAATGACCAAAGCACTAGGGAAAGTGAGTGGAATAGCTGCAAGGACACAGAAGCACGAAACTATGTGGAATGTTAGAATGAATGTCAAGACATATACTGAATGAATCTTTTCTGGGAGAAAAAAAGCATTTTAGAGGCAAGACAGGAAACTCTGGCCCTTTTTACACCATACAGGTGCAGAAGGAAGGGGAGCGATCCCAGACTTACCTCCTTCCAGGATCGTCCCCCGTGTCCAAATGGCCAGCGCAACATCCGGGATGGGAGGAGGGATGTCATGCAAGTGGAGGTGGACATTTTTTAAAAAAAAGTTACAGGAGCTGGAGCGCACTCGCACTCCAGCGAAAGGTAAGTGGGGGGGGAAACTCCTGCTCCGGCTCCCCCACCCACCCCCAATTCCTCCCAAGCCCAGCTCTTTCCCTCTACTGATCCCTGCTACTTGTCGGGAGGAGGGAAGAAGCCAGGATTGGCGGCTACACGCCTCCTGCAGTCTCGGGATTATCCCAAGACCGCGGGAGGAATCAGGTTTTCCCAGGCGGTATTTATCCCTGGGAAAATGTATGCTCGGCCCCCCTGCCCCCAGCAGTCCCTGTGCATCATTTGAATGCACAAGGACTCAGCCATGACCAGCCTGCATTTTCAGGCTGGTGTAGAAACGGCCTCTAAGTAGCTGTTCTGCCTCCCCCCACCCGGTTGCAGCTTCTTGTTCTTTCATTCCATATTGCTTCATTCCTCCTTGTTGCTTTACCTCTTTTGCCGTTTCTATTGTTTCATTCCAGAATTGAAACTGGGACAGCAATCTCTTCCCCATCCCAGTCATGTGAGTTTAATCCTTATCTCCAGGGAAGGCAGGATTTCTCTTTTATCCAGCAATCACATGTCAAGCAATAGTTGTATTTGAAATTAAGTTCTTGAATGCACCTATCCCTCACCCTTTTCTTCTCTATGTATCCAATGAATACAAAGTACAAGCCTAACTTACTGCACTTTGTCCTCCACATATACCATGTTAGTACATGGCTGACCTTTATCCACATGCTGTGCTCCTCACCCATAGCTTCCAGAAGATATTCCATAGCCATTATCTTAGTTTCCTCTATACTTCTCTCCCCACCATTGCCACGGTTTTTGAACAGCCCATCATCCCTGTCCTGACCACAAGTGCGAATCTACAGGGCATAAAAGATCAACCTAACCAGGCAAGTAACAGGTTGCATCAGAAAGATGAGATGCTCTGACTGAGGCCAAATCTACACCTCGTGTCAAATTATTACGATCCCATCATGGCATCGCTATATCCCTCTTGCACATTTATACCTCGCATGACACACAATGACATTTGTTGCGGTATTTTGGATAATGTGGAATAAAAAGTAGGAAGTAACACTATGGCCATGGCTAGACCAGGCCTATATCCCGGGATTGTCCCGGGATAATCCCTGTACATCCAAATGACACACAGGGGATACCGGGAGCAGGCAGGGACGACCCCTCTATTTGCCTGGGATAATCCTTAGGTCTAGCTAAAGCCTATGATAGCACTATATAGAATGTGTAATGTGCCCCAACAGTTATTCATGCACTTTAATACTGCCATAAAGCAGTAGACGTACCCAAAGTCTTTCTATCCCTCTCTGGCTAGACAAAGCCTCCTAGGCTCCGTCACTTTCGTAAAGGGAGGCGAACCTTAAAAGCTGGTCCTTTTGTATTGGTGATTCTATTACAAAAATTTGGAGGTGATGTTCTTTGAATCCCATCTACAAAGTAAGCTCTAAACCACATATGTGCAACTTACAGGTCACCTGGGTGTCCAAGCGGCCCTTGTCAAATATTCTCCATCTGCTCAGCCGAGTGGTGAACTGTGTAGAGTGTGGTGCTGATGGGAAAGAAAGTGTTCAAGGATTAGATTCTCTGTGTGCTGTCCTTCCTTCTGCATGGAGTACAATTTAAATGGTGAGAGCAGCACATGGAGACAGTCATTTCTGAGCATCTTCCTGCCCCAGTGCCAATCAGCTGGGGGCAAATAGGTATCACAGGCTCTCAGTGCATGGGGAGAAGGTTTACACCTCCCCATCCCTGCCTGCTGAGATGGGCTGTGGAATGTGTGTGTGGTGTGCATGCAATCCATTGCCTGTTGCTGCATGCAGCCCATGGAAGGAAAAACCCTGTCAACCCCTGCTATAAACGTTTCACATGTCAGTTTGTCTGTGTATCTATGTAGGGAGTCTTCCAAATCCATCAGACTTGTAAAAATCACTTTGAGAAGTAACGGTGGCTTTTAAATGCATTTTAGCATATGAAATATACGAACTGCATGTCAGATTCCCTATGCTCACACTTTTACAATCGATTTGCTACAGCTGCTGCCAGAAGTGAAGTCCGAAGGAAGAAAGAGATGAGCTCTTTCATCTCCATGGTCTGTCTTGTACTAATATTTGAACTAGAATATTTCAGCCATTATAGCTCAGATGTCCTCAGAGAAACAGGGATATCTGATAAAGCATTGCAGATGACATTGCAGTTGCCTCTCCCAACTGACACAGCCCCAAATTTCTAATTTCCTTTCAAGCTACCCAAAACAGGACAGGGAAAGTTTTTTGAGGTGGGGATACCATGATCTATTCAACAATTTTCTCTCTGCTTGCTATTTATCTACCCAGTCACTCCTATTTAGCATCTTTTTCTCCTCTGAAGAACTGTGACAACATTTTCTCTTGTGCTTCCAGGGTAATGAAATATTTTATTGTACAACTCTACAGGGTAAGATTTTGGCTCCACTCAATCTACAAAAGAGAAGACAGGGAGTAGACTAGGGAGGGTTTTCAACACACTAGCTGACTGGAAAGGGAAAATAGGCTATCTAGCTGGAATTAACACAATCACATTAAAACTCCCTAAACTCCTTTTCACCTCAGTGCTTTATTACTGAAAACACACCGTACTTTACTGAAATTAAGACAATGATTGATATATTAAACAAAGTAAGACACTGAAAATTGGCATGGATGCTAATGGAATTG
The DNA here is from genome assembly GCF_023053635.1 of Elgaria multicarinata webbii. Lineage (NCBI taxonomy): Eukaryota > Metazoa > Chordata > Lepidosauria > Squamata > Anguidae > Elgaria > Elgaria multicarinata. Next base: position 62,911,018 of record NC_086175.1, read on the forward strand.
TTATTGCATTTATACAGTCAGGGCTAGTGGCATATGGTCATCTTGAAAGCATAGCATTTTACCATGCCACCCATGAACAAGACTTCAACAAAGACCAGCTCTACCATTAAATTAGGGGTGGACAACTTCAGAGGATCCAAGGACCAATTTCCAACCTTCCCACTGCTGAAATCAGCCAATGAACTGTGGCAAAAAAAAAGCACCATATTTTCCATTTAAAATGGCCAAGCAACACACATGTGGGGGCCCACAAAATTCAGCAAAGTCACAGCAGCAAAAAATAACAGTTTGCAGCTGAATTCTGGCAGCTCATTTTCAAACACAATCTGTCCCATTTAAATCTCCATTGCAGTTTACCGCTGAAATTCAGCAGCAAACTTTTTTTGCTACCACCACACTGTAACATTTTGGTGGTGTGGCAGTGGTGGCAGGTGTGCAGCCCATGGGGGGGGGGGCAGGATATGGAAAGTGGCCACCAGGTCCCTTAAATTTGTCCACCTCTGTTTTGAAACAAGGTGTGTGGGGCCTGTGCCTTGTTTTGAAGAGAAAATGCAGCTTTTTTTGCTACTACCTCCACTGCCAAAATTCAGCAGTGGCAGAAGTTGGGGGAGCTGCACAAGACACAAAAAGGCCAGGATGGCCACCTGCCACCTGCCAGTCACATGTTGCCCACCTCTGCATTAGCCAGAGTGAGGCAGCTGCCTCTGCAGCTGACTTCAGATATTGTGACTTTTTACTCCTAGGGAGAGACATTTGTGGGATTTTACTGTCTTCGTTGTTCATCTCAAGAAGCAAAATATCCTGGGCCAGCCCTGACTGTGGCCCAAGACAACTATTACCTTCAGCGGCACAGGAGCTGCTACAACACGGCTGTACCTGTGCTGCTGCCAGTAGCATTTGATGCAACCACCAATTGGAGAGAAAGCAGTTTTGTGAATCTGCCCTGAAAAATTACGGTTTACTGACCCTTCTCCAAAATGCATTAGAAAGGTTGGCAGGGTTCTACAAAATCACATTAGCTCATAATTCACTACAGTGGTATGATTAAACTCTTGATTCAAACAACTCAGTGCTTAAAATCCTATTTTTAGCCTACTCATTTGTATGTATATGAAGCCAGTGTGGCAGCATATTGCAGGCATTGTTTCATTCCAAGACATTTAAATGATCGGACTAGAAATTTAAATGATCTAACTGAAATCGCTTCCCTTCTCAGTTTGCAGTTCCGCATGAGAATAAAGCCCAATTCAAACATTCTGTACCTAAATAGGATGAAAGAGTGTGCTGCTGGCCCCTCTCCTTCATTGCATGGTCACCCTCTGCTTGGATTGTGACTGACTGATGAGGAGTCTCCTCTATCTATAGAGGCTCTCCATGTGACCCAGAACACTGGAAAAATCAATATCCTGGCTCATGTGGAGTGCCTCTATGGCTAGAGGAGACTCCTCATCAGACAGTCAAGATTAAAGGGCAACCAGCACAAAGTAGACTAGCAGGGCTAGTGTGCTTCCTCGCATCATATGTTTCTCCTGTTCAGGCACAGAACACCTGTATGGCTTAAAATGTCAGCACTTCTCTGTTCCCTGGAATATTCATTGATCTGTTGATGCATCCAGTACAAAATTCATTGCTAAAGCAGAGGGAAACAAAAGCTAAGGAAGTGGTTAACATTTTAAAAGGCTGTTTAGTTTCTGTTAAATACTTCAACAGTATTTTTGAGTTTGACTCAAAATGAGCTTGACTCATATGCACACAAACAAATGTGGGCCAATTTTAACAGATGACAGATGTACCATAAAGCACAAAGTTTTGGATCAATATTAGAAGTAGTGAATAAGTTGCCATCATGCACCATGCAAAGTTATTTTCTCTGACTCAGCAACTGTTTAGATGACACCCATGTATTGCAGCTTGAAGCCAACACTGATATCATTACAATGTCTTCTGTGAAAGGATGAGCCTTGGCTTCAAATTTCAGCTGCATGACTTGCCTCCTGTGTTCTCTCTCTATCTAGCCATCTATCTATCAAATTGTGAGTCACATTTCAACTCCAAAAAGGTTCCCCAAGATACCCTACAATTCAAAAACTTTAAAATAATATATCAAGATGGATGGATTTGTCAGTCTTGGCCTCACCAAGATTACTGGGGTTCTTTGCCAAACACACTACAAGATCAGAAAAGTATGGATTTCCAACTGCAGATTCCGCTTGGTTTTGCATCGGGATCCAGTAATTGCAAAATGGGTAAGTTTGCAATTGGGCAAGGAGGGGCTGTGCCTCAGTTGTAGAGCACATGCAGATGGTTTCAGATTCAATCTCTAGCATCTCCAGGTACGGCTGGAAAAATCCCTGCTTCAAACTCTGGCATAGGGCTCAAAAGGCTGTTGAATCCAAACTTCTTCAAAGAGAAAGAATCTTCCACCCAGCACACACAGATAATCTACATAACCCAGGCCACATGTGCCACATGCAGAAAGCTGGTCCTGGAACCATCTTAATGCTTAAGAATATTAATGCTTAAGTATATTAATAATGCTTAAGTATATTAGAAAACTCCTGCTAGATCAGACCAAGGGATCCATCTAGTTCAGCATCCCATTTCATTTCCTATAGTGGTCAACTAGGTGCTTGCAGGAAGCCTGCAAAGGCAATAGCTCTGCCCCTACCCCACCCCCGTTTGTCCTCCAGTGACTGGTATTCTTCTGAACACAGAGCTTTCAAATAGCCATTAAGGAAAATAGCCATTGAAAGATCTAATCTCCATGAATTTGTCTGGTCTCCTTGTAAAACCATTAAAATTAATGCCATCATCCTGTCAAATGGCAGTGAATTCCTTTAAATAATTATGCTTTGTGTGAACAAATACTTCCTTTTGTCAATACTGAACTAATTACCAATCCATTTTATTGGGCAACCCTGAGTCCTGGTGTTATGAGGGAGAAAAATGCTTTTACTATCCACTTTCTCCACACCATGTGTAATTTTATGCACCTCTATTATGTTGTTAATGCTCAAGAACCTATTTTATCCAAGGAAATTTCATTTTGCTTGAAGTAGCCCACAAAACAAAGCTGTTTGGACTACCCTTTTGCAGCCAATCAACCAATACAGCATAAAATCTTCACTACTACTAATCTAGTTTGCATTGGACACCAAAGATGATGCTTGGGCTCTGATCTCCTATTAGGCAATTTCAAAAAGAATCACCAACAAATGGAGAAAAAGCAGTTTTGTGAACCCACTCTGAAAATGTATATGTTTTGGACCCTTCTCCGAAAAGCACAAGAAAGGTTGGCAGGGTTCTACAAAATCACACTAGTCCATAATTCAGCACAGTGATATGATTAAACTCTGACAACAACAAGCACACAGAAATATAAAGAAGTAGAGGCCTCTGTGGTGCACAGTCAAATTTCTCTGTCAGAAAAATGTTCAACAACTTCTCAGAAGCTTCTTCCTTTCTTTGCTGAGGGTTCTGAAGCTGTAGACAATAAAGGCCCACCTGTGCCTCATTCAGGTGCAGGGGAGGCTAGGAAGTGGGTCCCAACAGTGGCTCTTAAATAGACATATTTCGGACAAAAGGGAAATAGTGACTGGTGATGCCTTTGGGTTTCCTAGAAGCTCTATTTCCCTGTTAGTCAATAAGATCACTTCCAGTTCTAGTCACTTAAGGTATTCTGTTGGGGGTGGAAGGTATTTGCTTGTTTTGGTTTTGGTTCTTTTGAGGCAATCTACACAGGTGGCTGCTAATCCATACCAAAGCTGCAAGCTGGGCCTCCTTACTGTTCCCCTAATCACTCCACATGTCTTTTTAGAAGAAAACTGCACCAACAAATGGGGCTACTGAGTGAGAAGTAATTTGAATAGATTGGAATTCCTCTTCTTTTTCAAAATATTGTTCCTCTACTCCTATAACAAACATTAAATTAATTATTTACCACAGCAATCCTATGTGCCTAGGTATTTTTCCTATTTTTATGTTAGACTAATATATCTCTGTGATGGACAGAGTGAAGCAAACAAGCTAGGAATATTTATTTATTTGGGTATGTGTTTTTAAAATCCTGCTTTATAAACAATTATTGTCTCCCAAAGAGGCTTACATCATGAGAGAGAGAGAGAGAGAGAGAGAGAGAGAGAGAGAGAGAGAGAGAGAGAGATCAGTCCTGTCCTGTCCAATGGAGGCTGGTAGCTCTGTTTTAGTGGGGCTGTGAATCTGCTCTGTGTTTCAGTCAGAACCAATCAGAACTCTAAAGGAGCTATCCAAGGTGCTGAAACTAATCCCCCAAATGGGTTGTGCTCACTGGATAGCTTTTTTAGAGTTCTAACTGGTTCTGACTGAAACCCAGAGTGGATTCACAGACCCACTGAAATCAGAGCCACCTGGCCTCCACTGGTCTTGTCTCTTTCCGAGGAAAAAGAAAAAGCACACAAGAGAAGGGGACTGGAAAGAAAAGGTAGAGGATCAGTTCTTGCCAGAACAAACCTTTTAAGATATTAGGAGCCAGATATGATATTATAGATAATATAGGAATGTAACGTTACACACAACTATGAGTGAAGTGCTACCTAACATGAGCACTGAATGTTTCTTAACAGACCCAGCATCAGCCCATGGCACCTATGAATAGCTTCTGAGGTCCCAGCACCTTGGCAGAGCCTTCTGGAGCGTGCTGTGGGCCCAATGCAATGCAATGGGTGGCTATGATCCACCATTTTAAATTTCTCACAATTCTCCAGAGTACTCAGCATCATTGCAGGGTATTGTGGGAAATGTTAGCCTTTGGCCAGTTCAGCCTATCGGTATAGGAGGGGGCTCACAGAGGTCACTTACTCAGGGCTTTCTCAGATCTACAGCCAGCCGTGTTTCTTAATATCTGTAACTGGCAGGATTGCTTGCCTGTGCTCCCTAATATGAAATGCTGGTCACAGCTAGAAGGCAAGGATCAGAGGTTATCTGAATCCATCAAGATGAAACAGAGATCAATGACTTTTCTTGTATGCAGTTGATCTTACCTTTACAATCAGAATATAGGCACAAGGTCACTGAAAAACTTAAATTCAGAGCTCATGACAGCTAGAATGTCAATGGAACAGAAGCTAAAACTGTCTCATCTCCTTGGGATTGCTGTTAGTTTTTAAACACTTACACAATCCTTTAAATGTATCAATGGTGTAATAACTCTTGTGATGTATTTAACAGAGGCTGACATCAAATACAAAGAAAAATATAAAATCATTAGGAAGTAATTTTTCCTACCTTTAAAAGAATATACTCTTCTTCAACTGGGGCTAACATGTGTACACAATATTAATAGTTTCATGCAATTGAGTTATTTTCACATTTTTATCACACTCAGTTCTCTGGAAAGATTATCAGTGTGTATCCTGAGTTCCATTCAGAATTTCATTGAATGAAGACCATTAAAGGCTTTAATATAACAGCATTTGTATGGGAGCTCTCTGCTCTTAGAATCGGGGGAACTTTATTGCCGCGCTATTACAAAATAATGATCATGAGACTGTGTTTGTGAGCTACATGTCAGCTGTTCATCACATGCCTAAGTAAAGAATGTTGACACCTGGAAAAGTAAAGTGCTTGAGAAATTGATTTCTATGGGATTGAAGAACACTTAGCTTTCGCGATTGCACTCAGAATCCTTTTTAAGCCTTTAAGTATACCATACCTATGTATGAACAAATCGTCCTAAAACACACTTCTGGAATATTTTGAACACATGCAAAATCAAGCCAACCCTTATATCAACTGTTAGTCTAGGGGTGGGTGGGTGAGTGGGTGTGGGTGGGTGTTGGGAAGGCACAAAACAATTTCTTCTATTTTTTCAATCGATATCTAAACAATTAAGTATTGAGCCAGCATGGTATAATGGGCAAAGTTTCAGATAAGGTCTGTAGAAACTTGGGTTCAAGGCCTTACTTAGCCATAAGGCTCATTGGATGACCTTTGGCCATTCAGTACCTCTCAGTCTCACCTACCTCACAAGATAAAAATGAGCAGGGGAAGAACAGATTGCTTACCTGTAACTGTACACCTTAGAGAAAAAGCAGAATATAAATACAATAACAAATAACAATAACAATAATGCAATTATTCTGTTAATCACCAGCATCACATCACATTTTTTTACAGAAAACCTCCAGAAACTGGGCCTACCAAAATACATCCACACCAACATCCAGAAAGCAGTCATACTTAAAATATGTTCAATAGTCAGGAAATTCCTGAATCAGTAAAAGACAGAATGACTTGGCAAAGTCCATCATGTCCATCTAGAAAAACCAGAAGTGAGAGATAATATAATAATAATATATAATATAATAACTTCAGGAATGTATCACAAAGAAAAAATACTTTGCTGAATTACTTCAAGATGAGACAGACTGGTTTTCTGTAGCACAAAGAAGTTTTTTTTTAACCTATATAATCAGGAACACACACACCCTTCCAACCCTCAGAACCTCCAGCTTTTAAAAATCTTTCATTAGTTTGAGTGTTTATTTTACATTACAAATGTACAGTGCTTCCATTACAAATGTACATGGAAGATGTAATGCCTAAGTGGTATACATAAATTCATAACTACTGTACCATTTGTACAAGTCAAGGATCAGTTTACAATTGTGAGAGAACCTAGAGTAAGACACAGCCCATCATTAAGAACCGACAATCATGAATTAAAAGTAAGTCATCTGAAAGAAGGAATATCTTCAAATATAGGTTGAATGCTATAGCACAGACCTCTGACTGCAGGGTGCAAAAATACAGGAAATGGATCACTGTAAAATAAGAGTGGGGAGAATCCTATTCTTACTTTAATGTATTTGGTCATAATATCACTTCCTTATTCTGTGACTTTCCATGATTGCACATCTGGCCCACGACCCGCTGAAGTCACTGATACAATTATTTAATTAATCATCTTTATTTTATTGGTCATGAATGAGATTAGCTTCAGTGCAACCATATTTCATTTAATTCACTGGTCTATAAAACTAATATTAAGAGTCTGTTTGTTATTCTCTTAACACTGCTCCTTATATAGCCAAAATGGCACTACCCGTGCCATTTTGCAGGAAGGTATTAGCAGGCTCAGGAAATCCCCAAGCTTTGCAGAAGTATAGAATTTTTTTTTTTTAATTCCTAAGGACTTGGGTTCTAAAAACAACCCTCTGAGGACTGAACATGCTCAATGGCCAAGAATTGCTGCTGACTGGGATGCAGGAGGGGAGAACCAGAAAACCAGCAGTGTGGGTGTGGAGACAGAAAGAATGAAATGGAATATCCTGGAAAAAGGAGCACTCCACACTGCAATGTTTTATTGTAGACCCCACCTGTACAATTGCTGGAAGAAAGCAGGAATTATTTACATCTGAAAAACAGTGAAGCTTTCTATATGGTTTCCAAACAAATCCTTTCTGCAGGAGTTCACCTATAAGATCATTAATATTTGGTTCTCTGACCATCTCCCAAGAACATATCACAGACACTAAAATCACTCTCCACCCCCCCCCCTTCTCTTGTTTTAGAGATAACTAGTTGCAGACAAGCTTTATTTGGTCACAGTGCTCATCTGGGAAATGTGGAGACTAGGAGTGCTCATTTCAGTGGAGACTTTCCCACTGGCTAGTCGCAGCAGGCAGTTAATCACCATATCTTTGGCTTTGGTCGTCTTCATGTTCCTCTCTTGTGATAGCTTCATGCTGATTTGATCTACGTTGGTCATGATGAACTCTGATGCCAAGAGCTGAGTGGGGGATGCACTGTTGCCCATGCCATCCATGATATACTGCTTGTACAGCTCCACCACCTTTTCTTCCAGGTAGTTATTCAGTATTGAATTAGAGAGGGGCTGCTGATGTTGCATAATGCTGGCCACTCGCCAGCAGGACGAATACCCTTGAGTTGGCTTGCGAGGGACCTCAGCAGGTGGCATTGATATAGATTCCATTGGTGGTGGTATCTCTGATGATTCCAGGAATGGGCCTATTCCACTGTCATAAGTAAAATCTCTTTTCACTGAACTCATAGGCAGCACCTGACCACCAGCAATATGCAGGTCATTGTAATTCTTGCAAATGCTTTTGCAAGAAGATGGGACCAGGTATGTATCTCTGCTTATGGCAGAGCCGATGCCGATATCCACAGCTGCTGAGGCTTGCCTTTCAAATGCTGTCTTTTGCGTAGTTTGTGCCAGGGTCTCCTTTTGCCTTCTACTGTTTCTGTTGTCTCTGGAACAGACAGAGTAGATCAACTTGCCAACTGACCTACACCTCCAAAAGAGATTTCTACCAGATGTTTCGCCTGTTGATTCATATGTGACACCATTTAAAGACCTCATCTCATGTACAGACTCTTCTCCTTGCTTGCTGCAGAACCTGTAATTTGAGAGATAGCCAATTCTGCAGAGATATCCTTCTGACAACATTCTTTGGGAAAAGAAAAGGAGACATATTGGCATATGCACACTTACTGAAATATTATCATGACTAAATATATCTGGGCTGGGTTATTTTCTTACTTAGGTTTTACTGACTGAAACTGACATGGTCATGTGAGAATCATGTGTGAGTCTAGAAATCATATTAGTGGAGTCTAGCATCTAAAAGAACAGAAGTCACTGCCAACTCATAATCATACATCATGCCTGACCAGAAGAGCCCACACTTGACACAACTTGGATAACCAAAAACATAATGTTTCAACTGCTTCTCAGATTCAATATAGATGTATATGGTTTTAAATGAGAGGAGAACAGTAGTGCCACATTAGTTAAGGTGGCAAAAACAACATATTATCTCCAGTATCGGAGGTAATATGCCTCTCAGTATCACTTACTGGGAAATATGAGTGGGAGGGTGCTATTGCACTCATGTCCTGCTTGTGGCTTCCCGTAGGCATTTGGTCGCCTACTGTGGAAACACAATGCTGGACTAGATAGGTCTTTGCTATCTAGGTCACATTTTACATTTTCATAAGATAGTGGCATAATAAGAAAAAATATCAGATGAAATGAGCATGTATATACCTGAAATCAACAATAAGGGAGATATGAGAAGAGTCATAATCAGGGCAATAATTTAGGTACATGTTAGATCATTAAATGCATTTACTAATTACAGGGGTGGGGAGAATTGCACAGGTAAGTTTTATCCAAGATGCATGCTGAGTACTGCTTTCTCAATAATCAGTTTTGAATGGGTATTCACTCTCTTTCACTGGAATTAAAATAACACACACAAATGTCTATGTTTACTGGTGGTATATACTTCATTGAAGTAAATCACTTTCACTTCCCCTTCCCAACCATAAGGTGGCAATTGGTTGAACTGAAACTATTGGTTTTGTTACGTAGTGCTCATCTGCTGGACAGAAGGGATATTTGGCCTAGTGCTGTCCCTGCAGAAATACTACAGCATTTCACAATCATGGGGGGAAAACCAACCTCTGTTCATAGACAAATGGCAACAAACCAGAAAGACCAAGAAATTTGGCACTAGAGAACATAATACGTAGTGTTTTTTCTACAGAATTTTGTCTCTCTTTTCCTACAGATATTTTATGAAGCTGCAGAGAAATCTCAGCAGACTGACTGACTGCAGATGAATGTTATGCTTCAATGTTTTGTTTGTATTTCCATTCTTGTGCCTGTCCTAAAGGAAACCTAAGTAAGTCGCAAGGCTTTTGGTTAAGAGAGGACAGGTCATTAGTTTTTTAGTGAAATAGAGCAGAGGTCATCCATTCCATTTCAGAAGTAGAATGCTATAGAATTGCAAAATATTCCTGTCTACTTTTTGAATAGCAGCACAGCTTGTCTTATTTTAATGTTGGTGGTTCCATTTCTTAATTCCCCCCACCACTATAGAATATTGCTTTTGCCATCCTCCGTCCAGATGCCCATCATTCTAACAGGGCACGCTGGTTGGGGATAATAGGGCCTGCAGTCCCAACACATCTGGAAGGCACCCAGTTGGGAAAAGTTGTTCTATATTGTTGCCAGCTGTGATAGATTTCAGACCTATTGTAAATTCAAGGAAAACTGAATGTTCTGCAGAGTAACCCAGTTAACTATTCACAGCCATTGCTACAGCTTTTCTTCCTAGAGATAATGGGTCTGGGAAGAGTAAACAATGAAAAGAGAGGATACCATCACCTGTGTGGAACTGAATAAAAAATGAATACTGTCATCTTACTATTACTCTGCTTTAAAACCTTGAAAGAGATCAATGTTGATGGATGTCTTACACTAGTACAATATTGCCCTACAGATGACCTATTGCATCTGTAAATTGTAGATAATAAAGAATGAATTTGGCATATTACAGTATCTACAAAGGCTGCACATTGCAGTTCCTTGATCACTCCTTGCATAAGGCCTGTTCAATTTCATGTGCATTTTTTGACATGGTAAAGTTACCACTATGTGACTTTTTATCTGTCATTTTCACAGTTGACTTTATCTTCTGTGTGCATGTTACATAGTAAGATTTGTGACAGAAATTTAGAAATGTACACTTCATTTCTCAATGTGACACATTTAATTCCCATCCAAGTTCCTCCGTTAAACTAGTTTAGTTTGCACTTTAGATAGTAGGTAAAATTCTTACAAATCTAATGTTCCTTCATTTAAACTATTCAGACATCACCAAAAAGGTTTGCAATAAAGAGACAGACCAGATTCTATCCACATTGAAAAAAAACTTACCTTCAAGAACTAAGTTGCTCCTTTCAGGCAAGAACTGTGCAGGAGTGAGTAATGGTGAACAGAACTGTCGCACAGACTTTTAGGTGCCTGAAAAGCTTCTTATGTAACACCGCTGGTTATGATACTGTAGCTTATGGGCAAGAGGTTTCATTTAGGCCGCATAGTTTCTCTCCTTCCCCCCAGTTCTTAATTTCACAGGTTCTTAAACGGAAGCGCCTGGGCATGACAGAGGAGGAGCTTTATAAGTAACTTTCTGGTGTTAAGACGCTTCTAATTCTTTCTTCCTCTTTTAGTTCTCACATGAAACCTTCCTGTGGAACAGTTTGTTGTTAAAATAGTTTGTTTCCACATTATATGCATTGGTGAACATTTCTGGGCTTCTGTCACAGAGGAGGAGGAGGAACGGCGGCAACAGCTCTGTTTGGTGTTTGACACTTTGCAGACATAAGGCACGAGTGACAAAAGTGTATTTAATACAAAATCTGAGCTATGGTTTTTTAACCAGTTTTTATTATAAGTTTGAACAAAACAAAACAAACAAATCATAAGTATAATTACATACTTTAAAGGCCTCCGTTTCAAATATTACAACATTCTTTTTTTTTTAAGGAATAAATTATACATACATTTTAGTAAAAGCATATCAAATATCCAAATGTAAGTCCATTCATGAATGGCGCCTATATACCACTCTTTGAAATGTTACTAAGGTTATTAGGCCTTCAATCCATTGCATTATAGGCGGTGAGTTTTATCTTTCCAGTATTGAAGCATCAATATTTTAGCAGTCAAGAGGGCGCAAAAAAATCATTTATGGTGAACCTGTGTAATGTTCTTAGAAGCAGGTACATAATTTAAGAGAACATGAACATTAGGAAATATTAAAGACCTTTCCAATACAAAGTTTATCCATATGATAACTTCCTCCCAAAAGGAAGCAACTATTGGGAATTTCCAAAACATATGAATAAAAGAAGCGCTAACTGTATCACATCTCCAACACTTAGCTGAATTAGAAAAACCATTATTAAAGAGATACTGTTGCATCCAAGACCTGAAGAAAAAGTTTTTGCTGAATAAGATGCAACCAGAGGTCCATAGACATATCAGATACCTACACCAAAACAGCAAAAATAGACAAAATAGGACATTCCAATTCCGTTACATTTCTGCATGTCATATTTTTTCACTGATAAGTATTTATAAACATGAATTGTGGGTCGATATATCTGGTCAGCTTCAATAAATGTTTGCAATAGCAAAGGAGACTCCAAGGCAGTAAAAGCCACGGAACCAAATCTAGATTCTAACAATTGCAAATATGGCCATTCATCTGTAGCAGGCAAATCAAACTTATCTTTCAAAGCAGTAAATGGCAAAAACTCATCATTAATACCTGTAATTGATCCAGGGTAAAAATCATTCTATCCATCCAAGTCCTCCACAAAAACATTTTCTTTCCAATTTTTAAATTTGGATTTCCCTATGGGAAAATGGGTCAAACTGTAATTGGTGTGACATTATATGCCACACATCTCTAACCACCAAGATTATGGGAGGAACTTTACCCACCTTAATATGCCAAGAACCTAATGCCATCCATTTGGAGAGAGGTTCCAGTCAGAAAGATTCCAAAACTAACGAAGGTGGAAAATCAAATCTGAGTGGAAAATATCAAAATTTGGTACTGGTCAGCAGATAAGCCGAATGATATGTAGCAAGGTCCAGAAAGCTGAACCCACCTTCTTTAATTGGAAGTTGCATTCTTTTCAGATATATCGTTGGTGGAGAGGAACATACACACTAAAATTGTGAAACAAAGAATTAGGTTTTTGAAAACCCCACATATAACATAAACAATTCAAGGTATAGTATTCATCTTGAGTGTATTAACCTTATCCCATAAACTCAACTTTTGTGATGCCCATCTATCTATATCTCATGAAATATCATTAATCAACTTGTTTCGATTTAACTTGATAATTTGAGATATATCTCTAGGAATAATTATTCCCAAATAAGTAATGACATCCGGGCACCATCAACATTGCCAATTAGAGTATACCCAATTTCAAATTGGCATTATTTCCGACTTAGACTAATTAACTGAATAGCTGGAGAAATCACCAAAAGTATTAATCAGTTCATTAAAGCTGGACTTTCAAGATAAACAGCAAAAGACCATCAGTATAAAGGGTAATTTCTCTTCATCTCTTGAAGAGTATGATCTCTTCATCTTCTTCTACACTTATGGTGTAGAAATCCATGGGATGTAATCCAATTATCCCATTCAGTCTAGCACTGCCAAATAGACAGCCGAGTCCTACAGATGGGTGAAATTCTTGTGCAACTGGAAGAGGGAAATCTTGTTCCATAAAAACCTAGGTCAGGTCTCATGAACTTCAGTTCAGATACAAGAATTCTTGACCTTAATGCTTCTGCTTTTAGAGCTATTTCTTTTCAAGCCTATTCAATAGCCAACTATATTCCAGAATGAAATTTACTACTAGAAGTGTTTTTCAGTGTCATAAAACAGCATTTGCATATAAAGTGGACAGCAGGTGCAGTTTCATTCTCATTTTTATGTTGTCATTAAGTTTAATTTCTCAATTTTATTAATATGGAATTTCTGAAAATAAAGTCTGTTCCCTTGTCTACTGTAAAAATTCTGTGATCAAAAAGCTAGTGTTACCAGAGTAGATATGTGGACAAAGTTGGCAACTGAGTCTGTCTGTCACAGGGTGATAATGTGATCTGTTGTTGCTGGTGAATAGCTGTTTTAGGTTGGAGAAATTTGTTTCACTTTGTTTTCTACCCAGTTCGCACATTGCAGATCAATCAAAGACTCGGATACATTCTGTGGATGCAGTTTTTGAACTTGCAAAGTCATTTGCGGACCCCCTCCCCAAAAAAACCACAACCCACCCATGGTCAGCAACATGCAAGCATTTGAAAAATGTGCAAGAAAAATTGCGTACAAATATGCATTTAATCAATGGGAGAAGAATGCATATATTTCAAAGATGTGCACAGTTGATGTGTAAATTGTAAAATATGCATGAAAGTATGCAAAGATTTTCATGTGAAAAGCAAAAAAACACCAAAGCTCACAATCTGATCTGGACTTGAGTCAGAATGAGCTTTGAGATGGAATGTGGAGATCTTCAGCAAGCTCAGGTTTTGCTAATTTGCACATCCCTAGGTTGAGCAGATGTCTGTAATCAAATACAGGCCTACCATCCGTGTCATTGCCTGGGATTGCTCATACATTGGAGTGGTTTTAGCTGTAACTGTAAGTAACAACAAGTGGTTTTGCCTGTTTTCTCTTCTGGATCTGACCACTAGAATATTCCTGAGTAGCAGTTTAATCCTATTGATCACTGTGTAGTTATTTTTTTACTTTGTTGGGTGGGTATTATAATCTGAGAATGCCTGATTTAAATCCTTCAGGTATGAGTCTATGTCAGACAAGCCTGAAAAGATATGGTTGTATTTGTCATAACTCAGCTATAATGAATCAATTTTGTGGCATGTTCTGGGTGGAATATGATTAATCAAAGTGTCATCCCTGTATCTCAGGAAAACAAGAGGGTTTAAGGAACAGGAGCTGACAAAATATAGTTCAAAGTCATTCATGTCTTAGAGGGAACAAAGCATGCAGAAGATCCTAGATTAAATCACTGGCATCTCCAGGTAGGATTGGGAAAGGTTCCTTCCAGAAATCCTGGAGAGTTGTGCAATGAGCATGAATAGTTGGATTACCCCTCCAGCTGAGAACATTCAGTCTCCCATGACGTTATAAAGCCGTCTGGAACTTATCACAGCTGGCAACACTATAGAACAGCTTTCCCCAACTAAGTACCCTCCAGATGTGTTGGACTGCAACTCCCATAATCTACAACCAGCATGGTCTGTGAGGATGATGGGAAGAGTAGTACAATACATCTGGAAAGCACCAGGTTGGGAAAGGTGGCTATAGAATAAATGTTCCGGGGGGGGGGGGACCTGAATCCCCAAAATCAAGATAGCAAAAGCTGTGCTCTTATTCAGAAAATAAACAGGAAGATTTTGTAATTCTATTTGTGAAATGATAGTTTTCTTCTGTCCCTTTCTAGAATAGAATGAATGACCTCTGCTCTGTTTCTTTTAAGCTACTGACCTGTCCTCTCTGAACCAACAGGTTCCCAATTTACAGGTTTTCCTTTATGGCAGGAACAAGAATGGTGAGACAAAGACATAGTTGGAGCATAATGTTCACTTACAAACAGTCAGTCTGTTGAGATTTCTCTGCAGCTTCATGAAATATCTGCAGGATAAAAGAGACAACTTTCTGAATAAAACCTACTAGGCATCCCTGAGTTCTCTTGTACCAGATTTTATGGCCCTTCTGGTTTGATACCATTTGACTGTGAACTGATCAGGATTTCATGGCCACAATGATAACCATGGGACAGTCATGTGGCATTTTTGCTGCATTTAATTTGTCTGATCTCTTCAAATTTTGGACTAGTTTAACAACATTCTTGAACTAGCAACTTAACTGATGCAATTAGTTTTCCTTCAGAGTCAGTAGCCGCTTTTTTCTTTTAATCTCCTGTGTGCATGGTCTCAGAAGTTAATCATTATATCTCACAATCTTTGATTCCTTATTGATAAAGAATATGGAGTTTGTTTAGATTAGGCTAAGAAACGTGCTTCAATGCTAGGGAAAAACAACTTTAAATCATGTAAATGCATATTAATATTCTTCCGCAAATTGAATCTTATTGGCCATATAGAGGAAAATCCTGCTTATTCTTATTTTAATTACTTTTCTGAAGTTTTAATTACTTCTCTGTTTTACTGTATTTGCTGTTGCTACCCTGAGATGTCTCTCATATATTAATGTAAAAGACTCTATTATACTGCTCTATTGAACCTGGTGTATTTATTATCCAGAACAGTATCTAGTAAGAGGAGGTCAGCAAAAAGAAGTCAGCAAAACAAATCAAAGCACAACTATACATAAAACAAGGAACAAGCAAGAACACATTTTTAGAAGGCCATATTTTGAATTGAGTAAAAGTTGGAAGACCAGCAAACCTTAGTTGCATGCATTGACTCACTCTCAAGGAAGCTAAGGCACAGGCTAAGAGGGCTTTAACACACCGTTCCAGTGTGAATAACAACGAAGGTTTTGTTAGCGCAATGACAGCTCAGTTGCTCACTGCTATTTGCCTGTGTTCTGGCTTACACACGGGTATGAGCAGGTGAAGTGAATGGCCACTTGCACACCAAAACCACCTGTGGAATAAATACACCAAGGCAGGCTGCTTGATCATGCAAACTGGCCCATTCTCATGCCTTTTTACATATGAAAGCCATTCCTACCTATGGCTATGTAAAAACACTTGTTTTACCAGTGCAAGGACTATGACATTCCACACATGTTTAAAAGCAGTGTTCCTTTATTAATGTGGTATAACTCCTGGTTTAAGGAAGGTAGAGTGGCTTAAAATCACCACCCATTCCAAAAGTCACCAGTCAACCCCACTACTCAAAACACTCCACAATTCCCAGCAGTTCAGTGGTACGTGTATGGGGATTCCTCTGTAGGATCACTGCAGAAAGGGTTCGCTGAATCCAGAAAGTTTGTAAGACGCTGAGCTAAGTGCCTTCCAAACCTTTATTTTTATTTTTAAAGTTTGTGTACAAATCCCCTCAAACAATGATAAAATAATAATATCCTTTGCTACTATTCGCATGTTTTTAAATTCAGAAAATTTTAAATTATGTCATATGTTGTTTTCTGTGGGCAACAAAGTAAATGGATAAATCAGGACAATATGCAGTGATTAAATTCAAGTCTACCAATAAACGGAGACAATTGTTATCCACTTTTTTCTAACTACTAGAAAGTCTGCCACTGAGATATTAAAAGGTAGCAGAAAGAAATCTATCCACCCCTGAACAGTATTTGTTTAAATATGTCAACTTTGGATTGTATTTGTGTATACCTTGAAAACTGAAAAGAAAGGCTTATTGTTTGTATTCGTTAAACATTCAGCTGTCCTCATATTGACCTCATTTTAAAAAAAGAAAAGAAACAGAGCAGAAAGCCACACCTTGCATTTCTATGGCTTTCTGGTTTTCAATATGCACTGAAATCAAAGTTAAATCGAGTTGTTTTTCTTCTTCTCATCATGCAGTCTTATCACAATATCTGAAATGTTTTTAACAGCTTTGTGGTATCCATGTAGAATAAACTCATAACATTTTTTTAAAAAGTGTTTGGGTATGTGCTCATTCTCTTTTCCTTAGCACTATATGACTTCAGTAGATTGCAATGACCAGTTGCAAAATGTTTACTTTCTGAGATGGAGTGACATAGCTCATTTCTAGCTACTGTATTAAGCTGTTTTCTTAATATTCACAGTGCAATTCTATATATGCCTATTCAGAAGTAAGAACAACCAGAGGATTGAATGATGTTTACTCCCAGGTTTGTAGTCCTATATCCATTTACATGTAAGACCATTGAACTTAGTAGGACTTACTTCAGATTAGACATATAGAGAGTTACACTGTTTATCTGGCACCAATGCTCTCATTAGGGGTTTTTGGGGGTAGGGTATCCACGGTAAGTGGGTGATGCTGAAGCTTTGTTGAGGCCTTGTTCTGGTGTGTCTCTGTCATCACAGGTTAGGATCTTTCTGCGGTTGCACCACATTCAAAGAATGCTCTGCACAGAAATATCACTCGATACCAACATCTTTCAGGCAGCAAATTAAAAATGGTTACTTTCTTTAGCATTTTTCCAGTGACCTTTTCTGCTGCTATGGATTTCATAGAGTAGAGAAACAACTTTATACAGCAAAGTTCAAAGACACCTGCTGCAATATAGGTGTTTTTGACAAACACAGGACTTCCCTATAGGAACTGCAGTGCTAACCTCTGCGCTTTTACTCAGAAGCCCCACTGAGCAACGATACTTACTCCCAGGTAAGCATGCACAGATCTGTACACGTCTCACCAATGTACACATCTCACCTTGTTCTTTCATTAGAGGAAACCATATATTTATTAAATTTATACACCGCCCCATAGCTGAAGCTCTCTGGGTGGTTTACAAAAGTTTAAAACAGTGAAAATTAAAAAGTATACAAAATTTAAAACCATCAATACACAGTATAAAACAACAGTATCCATTTAAACAAAAACAGTTCTGGGGTCCATTAAAAAACAGACAAACTTAGCATATGTTGTTAATTGCTGTTAAATGCCTGGGAGAGGAGAAAAGTCTTGACCTGGCGCCGAAAAGATAACAATGTTGCGCCAAGCGAGCCTCATCTGGGAGATCATTCCATAATTGGGGGGCCACCACTGAAAAGGCCCTCTACCTTGTTGCCATCCTCCAAGCTCCCCTCAGAGTAGACACCCGGAGGAGGACCTTAGATGTTGAGCACAGTGTACAGATAGGTTCATGTTGGGAGAGGCGTTCCGTCAGGTATTGTGGTCCCAAGCCATGTAAGGCTTTATAGGTTAAAACCAGCACCTTGAATTGGGCTCAGAAACGTATAGGCAGCCAATGCAAGCGGGCCAGAATCAGTGTTATATGTTCGAATCTTCTGGTTCCAGTTATCCATCTGGCCACTGCATTTTGCACAAGCTGCAGCTTCAGAACAATCTTCAAAGGCAGCCCCACGTAGAGCGCATTGCAGTAATCTAATTTGGAGGTTACCAGAGCATGGACAACTGAAGCTAGGTTATACCTGTCCAGATAGGGCCAGGGCCGGTGCGTCCATAGAGGCCACTAAGGCAACCGCCTAGAGCGCCAAGCTCAGAAGGGGTGCCGCCAGCCGGGCGCAGCACTCACCTGCGCGTTGGCTGTGGGGGCGGCTGCCTGGCCCAAGGATTTGATTGGGGACACTGGGGGAGGGGTGGTGGTGGCGCTCCATATTTGGACTCCTGAAATGCACCTGGAAGCCCCCCTCCCCCCCCCCCCCGCTCCCAGAGCCGCTCTAGCAGCTCTAGAGAGAAATGACTGGGCGGGCGAGAGATCCGCCCTGCGCCTGCCCAGCCGAGCAAAGCAGGGATGCTGGGGGGGGGGCAGGGGGGCTCCACTCGGCACACACGTTCATTCATACTTTCCGAACGCACCCAGAAGCTGCCCTCTCCTTCCACAGCCACAACACGAGGCGACAGGCAAGGCGAGAGCAGCCAAGAGCAACACCAGGCGACAGGCGACAGGCGAGGCGAGGGCAACCAGCCTTCCTCGCTCATGAAAGTAAGCTATTTTCTTGGTTTCTTCCTCGTTAGCTTTGCTCTGGGACTGCCAGTCTGCCAATAGTAGCCATTGGTCCCCCTTACTTTGCCAGTTTCTTTCTGGCGGTGCCTGAGCCTGCTGCAGAGAGGGGCTCTGTGATGTTTTAGCCAATCCTGTTAGCTGTATACTGTTGTTTTTATGTCTCTGATGTTTTTTAAAAAAATTATACTTTTGATGTTTACTGTTTTTGGCTTTTGTGAACCACCCAGGGGCAGTATATAAATGAGATAAATAAATAAATCCTGAATGGTGAAAATCAATTTAGGCTAATGAAGGCAGAGGAGATGGGTGTCCTTTAAAGGGTCTTTAGTGTTAATCCTCTGCTATGTCCTTTTTTGTGTGTAACTTGGTATTTAATGGTATGGCTAAACAGCAAGTAATTGCATTGTTAATTGCACCAAGTTACAGAAAAGGACACAAGCAGAGCACTCTGTTAGTTTGTTACAGTAATCACAAAATAAGAAAACTGGGGCACCCTAAAGTCTGATGTTTATTGTGGCTGAAGTTTTCATGGTGCGGGTTGTTGCTCACAAAAACTCACACTGTAATAAATTCAATTTTAAACATTTCTCTTCCCTCTTCATCTCCTTGTGTGTTGTGTCATTTTGGATTGTTAAGTCTGTAGGCAGGATCTGTCTCATTTTACTGCTGTTCCAGGAGCCTTTTTGAATAAGGAGGTGGTTAAAAATACTTTAAAGAAATTCTGTGGATTCTAAGGTGCCACACTATGCTTTGTACTAATACCCTCCTTTGGCACAAGAAAGAGCCCTTGTGGCAGCTTAAAGATTAACACATTGTGGCATAAATTTAGCCTTACATTTGTTAGCCTTTTAAGGTTTCATAGGGTTTTTTACAGTATGATCTTATAAACGTCTATTCTGAAAAAAGTCCTATTGAGTGTACTCTCAGATAGTGTGTGTGTCTGTGAGATTGTAGTAAAACTGACAAACATGGTTACACATGGGGTTGCAGTTCATGTGTGATGTGTCTGACTGATGGGGGTTTTTCTTCCTTTTTTTAATTACTTTTTCATACCTTAAATAGTATAAACGTTTTTAATGTTGTGTTGCCAATCGCGGAGGTATACTTTTTACTAAGAGCACTTTAGTTCAAAATTATTTATGTGCCAAAATATTTTCTTTTGTATTTGTGAAAGATAATCAAAATTTGATTACTTATTCTTGCACTTTAAAATAAATTTAGCAGTTTCAAGTTTTGTGCTTATTTTTTTCTACAAAACATCTGTTCTTAAAAATCAAAGTTGGCAATTTTTGGGTGTGTGTGTGAAAATAGCTCACCTTGCCTAGGGCGCAAAATAATCTGGCACCGGCCCTGGATAGGGGCGTAGCTGGGTCACCAAACGGAGTTGGTAGAAGGCACTCCATGCCACCGAGGCCACCTGAGCCTCAAGTGACAGAGACGGTTCTAGGAGAACCCCCAAGCTACAAACTTGCTCCTTCAGGGGGAGTGCAACCCCATCCAGAACAGTTGAACACCCACCATCCACCCAGAAGAACCACCCACCAGCAGCATCCCAGTCTTGTCTGGATTGAGTTTCAGTTTATATGTGGACTAAGGGGGGGGATTCCTTGCAGTACCAGCTCCTAGTTTTTGAGGGCCCTTGGGCAATACACCCCCAATAGGACCCCTCTCTCACCGAATTTACCTTTTCACTGCCACTGTCACCAGCTGCTATTGCTCCTCATCCTCATTATTGCTACCACTCCCTTCTTTGACAGGCAGTGATCAGGTAGTCAGTAACTTCATAGGAACACAGGATGCCACTTTATACTGAGTCAGATGGTCTAGCCCAGTATTGGCAACACTGACTGGCAGCAGTTCCTCAGGGTTTCAGGTAGGAGTTTTTACTAGGACCTTCTGCATGCAAAACAGGTGCTCTACTACTGCGCCATGGCCCTGCTGTTCCTTCTTATCACCACTTCTATTGTCTGGGCCGGAAGCAGGGAATCAAGCAGGTTGCAATGGTGGGGATGAGAACGGGCAACTCCAAGAGGCTCTTGTCAGTGGGCCCCCGCTGGGGTACGGGCCTTCAGCAGATGCCCAACCATTCCTACACCCGACTGCAGCCCTGATTCCTCGTTCCTTAGTCACGAACTCCGGCGGCGCTGTCAATCACCAGTGACGGCGAGGACGGTTGATTACCTCACAATATAAAGCAGAAGAACGCGCGCGGCGGAGTTTGCCCGACGTTCCAAGCCCGCCCCCGCCCGATGCGAAAGCTCTTGCATCACGAACCCCGTCTCCGCCCACCCGCGGCTCTTCCCCTCAGTCGCTGCGGCAGCGCAGCGGAGTCGATGCCGGAGAGCTCCAGGTACGTCAGAGGCCCCGGCGCACGTGACCGGCCGGTTCCACGGCGTTCGCCCACTCCCGAGCCTTTCGCCCATTTCCTGTCGCTCGTGGGAAACCCCGCCCTCTCCTCCTCCCCGCGCCCTGATTGGTGGCTGAGTGGCAGCTCCCCCTTCCCCGCCTTCAGCCTCTGTGATCCGGGGAGCCACGCGCGGTTGTAAAGCGAGTGAAGAGCGCCGACTCGGCAGCCTGTCAGGGTTCGTCGGCGCTTCCTGGTGGGCTGGTAGGGTCGCCTAGGAGACGGGCCACGGTCGCGCGGACGGGGCCTGCCCATGGCAGCCGGAGCAGCGGCGGCGGGCCAGGGTGGGGCGATGGGCCCGCTGGTGGGGGCCATCGACCAAGGGACCAGCTCCACGCGCTTCTTGGTAAGCGCCACCTGAGCGAGCGCGAGGAAAGCGGCCGCTCCCAGGGAAGGAAGGGGAAGAAGACGGGGCAGCAGCGGCAGGCAGGCAGGCAGGCAGGCAGGGGGCGAGGTTGCCCTTGGTGGGTCAGCGTGGAGGACGGGAGCCGGGGACAGAGGGAAGCCGGGAGGGGATAGGCATGGGCCAGCGAAGGGGACCGTCCCGCCTGTCCAGCGCGCAGGGCTGGGCTCGAACAAGTGTCTCAACTGGCAGTCGCTAGAACCTCTGAGGAAAGGATAGCTGAACGTGCCCTTGAGTAGGTACAGAGTGTCTTTTGCTCCCCACTGCCTTACGAGAGAGTCCCCCCACATGAACGCGGGGAAAGGCTTCTAGAGCAGAGGGTGGGGTTTACAGGCAGACCCACGACTGGCTTTGTCGACCTTAGGAATTACGCACTGCCAATGCAAGTAGGTGCAGCGGGGGCTCTTTGCCTCTTTTTCCAGCATGGATGTGCCTCTGGGAGGTCAGTGCTGTTGCCTCATTCAGAGATCAACATGCGCTGCATGTGGTCGCATTTGACAGGCACCTGGTGCCCTGCTGTGAGACTCAAAGCTGGGAACCAACGCAAGAAATATGGGTTTCTGCTTGACTCATGTATGTATACAAAGTTTGTGTCACACTTGCCTAATCCAGTTTTGTAACAACAATCCTACATGCACACACTTGGGAATTTCCAGTGGAACCTGGAAGCTCTTTGGGCTTGCGTAAAATAAATAACATGAAATTTGGCTTGGGTTTTGTACATTGACTATGCCTGCCTAGAGCAGGAGGTTTGAGTCACTGTCACTAGAAATGAATCCCTTTTCCCAGATTTAAGATTAGATCAATCTTAAAAATGCTTTTAGTCAAAAACCTGCTCTAACCTTTATTTCTAGTTCCTTAAACATCCTCTTTGCCAAATCTTTCCTTGTGTCCCATCTATTTCTCTCCCCCCTCTCTCTTTTCCTTTAAAAAAAAAACAAAAACAGGCATACGTTCCTAGTGAACTTTGCTAAAGTTCAGGAGTTTGTACCAAATGTTATGAAAGCATGCAAGGGCAAAATTGCTGTCAGGAACAGTCTAAAGTCCCTGCTGCTGCAATAGAATCCCTTTACAGATAAGGGGGATGTGTAAAAGGCAAGTAATGTAATTGCAGTATGGGAATGTACACAAAAAAGTATTAACCCTACACTAATGGTTTTTAATGCTTTGGCATGTTCGTCGTGCATGCTGCTTTCAGCTTGGTATGAGGTACGAGGATGAATTTGTCATTATTTTATGCTCTTATGATGCAACTTCCATCAGCCCTATTCAGCATAGCCAATGGTAAAGGATAATGAGAGTTGCAGTCCAACAATATTTGGAGGACTCCACGTTCCCCGACCCTGCCTTAAGTAATTGAAGGCAAGAGTAAAGTCTTACTTTCATAAAGATATGCATGCCAATCCAAAATATCTTCTAGAATACAATGCACTATAATGTAGGTTTCCTTCAGCAAACTAAAACGGTTCGACATAGCAAGGGACGCTCAGGTGTAGCTCAGTGGTAAAGCACATGCTTTGCATGCAGAAGGTCCCAGGTTCAATCTCCAGGTAGGGCTAAAAAACCCTCCTGTCTGAAACTCTGTCAGTGTCTACATTACTGCACTAAAAGAACCTATGTTCTCAGTATAAGGCAGCTTCCTGTGTTCCTAATAAAAACACCAACTAATAAACTGGCTATTGCTTGCTGCCTTATAAAAGAGCAAGAATTGTACCTCCTCTTTGTCTTATTCTTCATGTTGCATTTGGCCAAGCATCACAGCTCTCTAGCTAATTGTTCACATATCTCTAAGTATGCAGTCCAGTAATGTGTGTATGTACATATCCATAGTTACACTCCAGTGATTCAAGAAGCAAAGTGGACATGATTAGCTATTCCTACCCTCACAAAACACTTTATTCTTTGCAACTGCATTAACATCTATTTTCTAACATCCCCTGAACTTGTTTCAATAGGCAAGAGGAAGACTCTAGGCAAGGGACCTGAGCATTTAGTGGGAAATTTAGGAGGAAGCTGGAAAAACAATTAATGAAAAGGACTACGACATTAGCAACTGCATATATTAAATGTACCGATGCACTTATGTAAATAGGAGTATAGGAAGCTGCCTTATACCCGATTAGTCCATTGGTCCATCTAACCCAGTGTTGTTTACTCTGACTCGCAGTGGCCAGAACAAAGAATAATATTGTACTAATGATACCACTTATATTGTAAGAGTGCAATCTCATGCATGTTTAGACAGAAAAAAATCTTTATATGTGTCTCTGCTTTATATATTTTACCTCCCTTCCTTTTAGTAGTTATTCAGACTATAGTTAATCAGACAATAGGGGACGTATCCATTATCCATCGCTCTACTTGTCCATAATCCCCAGAAACTTTCTGCTACCTCCCTTAGTCTACTTGATACATTGACCTTTCATATTATTACAAAATCATTCCATAGGGTTGCAAAAGCCGTAATATGACACATGACTCAAAAGTCCTTGCTTATAAGTGCTTTTCAATATATATATATATATATATATATATATATTCAGTTTACAGCAACATATTGTTACATATCCTTTTCTAGAGTTAAGCAAGGGTTGTCATATCCTGATCTTTGATAATTTTCTGCTGTGTATAAAAGGCTTGGCATTTTATTAGGACTGTTAATCTGTATCTTCATGTCACTGTCATCAGTGGAATTGCTTCCAAGTAACTGTTTAAGATGTAGGTGCCAGGCTTCTTTGTCTGCCACTCCCTTTAATTATTGCTTTTGTAAACCGGTTTGGTGAAGTTTTGTATTATGTTGTTTGCAGGTTTTTAATGCGAACACAGCTGAATTGTTGAGTCACCACCAAGTAGAAATCAAACAGAAATTCCCCAAAGAAGGGTATGGATCTTCCTTTGAGTTCTTGAATGTTTGCCATTTATTGTGATGGTGATATTTAATTCTATAGCTTAATCCAAAAGTGCCCTACATAAGTGGAAAGGGACTTCTGTTCTTCAACTTTCCTTCCTCCAATTTGCACCAATTCCCCCTCTTTCTCCAGCCCCACCTACATCTATGCTGTTCTGAAGTGCTTTGGGAGGATGTAGCTTTTGGAGGGCACAGGGGGCTACATTGATAAGTAGGTAGTGAGAAAGCTGCATTTTGTGAGTGAACTTCTGCTTGCACATCTTTTCGTTCAAACCTACATGTTCCTTCTCAAGTCAATGGAATGATTTGTTTGTAGAAATACAAGTTCAAGAGGTGGGCATTCTTGGAACAATACACTTGTCTATGTGCTTTTGGTATGTTCCTTTTTTTAAAAAAAAAGAAACATGCAAAACAATTTTTGAGATGAAAAATTAATAATTGTGCTATTTTTTCTCCTGTATTTACTGATCATATAGTCATGTAAATCTATCCCTAGCATGATAAGATTTCCCAGAAAAGCAGTAAGCAATGATCTTGTCACATGTCATGAGATTTGTATGACTACTTCACTCTTCATAGAAATGTCAGTTCAGATAACGTGTGCCAGAAATGGTCAGAAAAAGTTGCCCTGACTTTGCCATCACAGCTTCCACCACCATTTAGCGTGTGTGTGTGTGTGTGTGTGTGTGTGTGTATATATATATATATATATATATATATATTTAAGGATTTTTATGCCGCCATTCAGCCAAAAAAGGCTCTCATGGCGGCTTACAAAAGTATTTCTTGACAGTCCCTGCCCACAGGCTTACAATCTAAAAGACATGACACAAAAGGAAAGGGGATTGGGAGGGAGGAGGAGGAGGAGGAGGGGGAAAAGGAAAGCAAACTCAGGCACTACAATCTTAGTTGGAAAGTTCAGCAGTTACAGGTGACAGCAGGAGGGAGGGGGCTCTCAGCTGGAGCTGGACCCAGGCACAGTGGAGAGGTGCCTGGCTGCTGCTTCCTCCCTCTCTGGTGGCCTCTGCAGTTACAGTTGGTAGCAGGAGGGAGGGGGCTCTCAGCTGGAGCTGGACCCAGGCACGGTGGAGAGGTGCCTGGCTGCTGCTTCCTCCCTCTCTGGTGGCCTCTGCAGTTACAGTTGGTAGCAGGAGGGAGGGGGCTCTCAGCTGGAGCTGGACCCAGGCACGGTGGAGAAGTGCCTGGTTGCTGCTTCCTCCCTCACTGGTGGCCTCTGCAGAGACAGTTGGTAGCAGGAGGGAGGGGGCTCTCAGCTGGAGCTGGACCCAGGCACGGTGGAGAAGTGCCTGGCTGCTGCTTCCTCCCTCACTGATGGCCTCTGCAGTGTCAGTTGGTAGCAGGAGGGAGGGGGCTCTCAGCTGGAGCTGGACCCAGGCCCGGTGGAGAGGTGCCTGGCTGCTGCTTCCTCCCTCACTGGTGGCCTCTGCATATATATATGCTTATTTGCTTGATCTAAGTATTGGCTACTCACATTTTTCACATTGGAAAATTTGCAATTTAACCTCTAAACTTAAAATCTTATTTTCACTTTGATTATAAATCATTAAACATTTTTCTCTGTTGGGCTTGGAACAAAAAAATGAACACACACAGCAAACTTAGTAAGTTTATCAATATGCGGTCTGGTTTTTAGAATGTTTCTAAAGGAGATAAATACACTTCTTTCTTAAGCAATAATACTATCTGAACAAGTTTTTGATAAGAGGAATTAAGGTGAAAAGATCCACTAAACTATACTTCTTAGCAAAACTGGCTGATACTATCTGAAATCAATGTCAATAAATTGTCATCCATTTCTAAGGCAATGGAGCAAGCGTGGCAGGTCTTTATGATACTCTGTGTCCCTGATATCAGTTGCAAAATGCAGCCTTCTGATGTTGGCCTTGCTTTTATGCTTCTTATCTGTTCAAGGTGGGTAGAACAAGACCCAAAGGAAATACTACAATCTGTCTATGAATGTGTGGAACGAACATGTGAGAAATTGAACCAGCTGAATGTAGACATTTCCAATATAAAAGGTATTGCTATTTTTTCATTAAAGTAACAGTTGATTTTCCAAACTAAGGCTAGAGGTCAAGTGGGAGGGACTGTCGTGAACTTTAGAAATCTGGCATGTAAAGTAGTAGCTAAACTATTAAAGTAATTCCCTGGGCTAGGAAAAAAACACCAGACAAGATATTTCTGTAGCTTATTAATATGCATTGTCAGAGTGTCCATTCCCATGCTTGGGATAGCTTGGAAATTAAGCCATAAGTTGTGTGCCATTTGTACAGTGCCTTTCTATTTTTCTGGAAATCAAAAGGTTGTGCAAAAGTTTTTAGCCTTCCCTTCTGGCAGGCAGCCTGCTGCTCTCCACTAACTCATAATTGTTAGGAATAGCATTCCACTTAGTGCAACGGCTGCTGCTGAAAAAATCAGCAAATTCCCCTCCCACAGAATGAGTGCACAGGAGCCCTTTGTGAATATATAAACTTCTCTGTATCCCAGCTAATATATTTGGGACGTATGTAAAGTGTATAAATAATAGAAATGATGAAAGTTATTGAAATATTTCCAAAAGGTAAATGCCTCGATCGAGAGATATCTTGCATTAGCAGAAAGGTACTGCTGAATTCTCCCAATTTCCCCATTCTGCCGCTGTCCCCAGTGCCTGTTACATGCCATTCCCTCACGAGTGGCCTTGTGGAGTACTGTATTCAAGGAGCTGAAAAGCCCCGTACTCAAGGAGCTGGAAAGAGTCGAGTTCTGCTTAGAGATGTGAAGGCCTGGGGGAAAAACAGGAAAAATTTGGAAAAAAACAAATTTTCCCACCAGCAACATGTTTCTCAACTGTGGTGCAACAGCTCCACCATGGAGTTCTAAAATCATCATTGACTAACATGTTGTCTGAACTGAGCAAGTGAGTTTAGATTTGTAAATAGTGCTAAAATAACACTAAAGGAAAAAAAAAACCTATTGCTTACTTTTCCAATATGTCCATTTTTCCCAGAGGGGGGAACCCATTTTTTCCATCATGGCCTCAAAATTTCCAGAAATGTTACATCTCTTCTGGTCATCTATTTCTGGATCCAACCAAAAATATGTAACATTAAATCTAGAAAACATTAAAACTTTCTTCTGTTCTTAAGCTGTTGGAGTTAGCAATCAGAGAGAGACAACTGTGGTTTGGGACAAACTAACTGGAGAGCCTCTCTACAATGCTATCGGTAAGTAAGAATGTTGTCTTCCATTAAACTATGTGCTAATCCTTTTTCAATGTATTTATGTCATATTGTTTCTCTCATGCCTGCAAGCATATTACATGTTTCATCCGAGTAATTACAATGTAGTAAAATTTTCTCCCTCAGGTATTAGTCTTTGTTCTTTCCACTTCACCTTTTAAAAAGTGCCTGAACAAACTATTTTATTTTCCAAAGGCTTCTGGAAATGCTACTTTTGCTTTCTTCTTTAGTGGTATTTTCTATTTCTGGTGCACTAATATCTGAATGAGTACATTCCATGCTGAAAGGGCCTAGTTGCCCACTTACTGGACCTGTGCTGCAACAGGATGCAGTTGCAGTAAAGGCCGCATCATCTACTGAGTCATCCTGCGAGGATGTCCAAATAGTGTCTGGAGTCTAAACAAGGCCAGCAGCTGAGGCTTTTAGAACAGGTCTCAAATGTAGGCAAGGACTCTTTGTGCTTTGTTCTAATCTAGAATGCCTCACTCTTGAGGCAGTCCACGTAAAACAGCCTTCCCCAGCCTGGCACTGTCCACTACTGGGACTATCGCTGCTGGGAATAGTAGTCCCCCACATCTAGAGGGCACCAGATTGGGGAAGGTTGATGTAACACACTTGCAGTGAACATAATGTGATCTTCGCTTCTTAAATGGGCATGCTGATATGCTGGCCTTTTCTGAATAAGTCACAAGTATTGGAGGAGCACTGGTAGAAGCCCATATAAGACGGAATTGCAAAAATCAAGCAGGGGTCAATAAGGCATTAGATACTGTAGCAGGATCATCCTGGAACATATATAGTTTATTATGACATGGATCCTACTATAATGAAAGCTTTCTGCCCCCCTTCTCACCCCTGTAGTTACCAGCACCCCTACAAGCCCCCCTGGAGAGTTTGGGGGGGCTCCTTTATTATTATTATTATTTTATTTATTTATTTATTTATTTATTTATTTATATAGCACCATCAATGTACATGGTGCTGTACAGATAACACAGTAAATAGCAAGACCCTGCCGCAATGTGTGATGGGGCACAGAGGGCTGCTAGAGGGAGAAGGCAATGGGAAACACATATGTGAACTTAAGTTACCTTACTCTAAGATCCAAGCTTGCCTTTTTCATATCTAGTAAGACTACTTGTACAGTTTGATTCTTCCCACTTTTTAGTAATATTTATTCTCTAAATTCTTAGTTGTGTGGAATTCTGAAGCCTTTTTACAATTGCAAGAATATTACCTGCACTCTTCAGATAACATAATCTATTTCTCCAAATGGTTTGAGTGTAACTCCAGTAAACATTTTTAGGTTCTTTTTTAAATCTGTTGCAATACTTGTAGTGGAACTCCAAGCTTGCAAAACTCTTGCTATCAGTTATATTTGCAATTCAGAGGACAGACTTGCAGCAGGCGTAGAGTTTGCAATTGGAGGTGCTCCCAAAGTAATATCACCTGCATCCTCCCCAAGGAATGCAGAGACCTCTTCATCTACAGGTTTTGCTTCCTACTTTCCATGCAACCTTTGCTTTCAATACTCCTTTCCTATACTCCATACAGCACTGTGAGTCTGGAATTCATATAACAACAACATATCTTCCCCATTCTCTTTTATCCTTTGCATTTTAGCAACTGCACCATAAAATTCCACAGCATTTTTAATCTCTTCATTTACATCCCCCAAATCCATAGCATTTAACAGAATAGTTTTATGCAGATCAATTCCCAACTTTCTGCAAACATTTATTGCAGCAATCTATGTTTGCAAGTTCACTTCCAAGCTCCACACTTGTTGGACACCAACTTTTATAGACTCGGCTTATGTTGGTTCTGTGGGGCTTAAATAAATGTGTGTTCTGTGGGGCTTAGAACTTGCAAAGATATAACTGAAAAATATGTCTTTAGTAAGAATTCTAGTTATATAAAAACATATAATTGCCCAATACAAATAAATTGAACAAATAGACCTTCTGAGTCCAAACAGAAATATTGAATTCGTGCTTGCAACTTTACAGTTAACCAGTCCCAAATGTTTCTCCAGTTCCACAAGATGCTGGACGCTTCAGTGGTCTTTT
Source organism: Elgaria multicarinata webbii (assembly GCF_023053635.1). Classification (NCBI taxonomy): domain Eukaryota; kingdom Metazoa; phylum Chordata; class Lepidosauria; order Squamata; family Anguidae; genus Elgaria; species Elgaria multicarinata. The sequence goes on from NC_086175.1 coordinate 62,941,057, forward strand.
TGTAGATACCTTAACTCCAGCATTCAGTTTCCCAGCAGAATAAGCTAACTTTTTTCACCTAGCTCTCTCCCTGAGTAGGGACTTACCACTAAACCATCCAGTTCATAGGAGCTACTCACATACAGTAAGCTGTGATAGGTGGATTTGGAGAAGAATATTTTCTCTATTGAGGCCTATTCACTGTTTCGGAACCCTGGTCAGCTTAAATGTTCTGCAAAATAACCTTTCCCTATTACTGATGTTTGTCTTTGGGTTATAGTATGGCTTGACCTAAGGACCCAGTCTACAGTTGAGAGGCTGCTTAAAAGAATTCCGGGACAGAATAAATCCTTTTTAAAGGTAAAATCTGTTTTTACAATATTGATGTCAGACAGTATTGTTCTGTTTAGTGTGAACAGAGTTTGGGTTAGACTAGCACAGTTCTGTTTAATATGAAATCATTTTACTAGGTCAGTGTGTTGATGTGAGGGATTCAACACCTGGGGGAACTAAATAGAGCCTTGAGTGGAGAGCAAGAAAGATTGAATGATGTAGGTGTGCATCATGAGTAAAAAGGTTAACAGTGCAATCCTATACATGTCTATTCAGAAGCAAGTTCCATTGAGTTCAACAGGACATCTTAGGTATTCAATATAGGATTGCAGCCTAAATGATTCCCCCACCCCAACATAACTTGCAAAGTAGTAGCCATTAGGATAGTAAGTGTTCAGTTTATAGAGCCACAGAAAATATGAAGCTACCAAACGTTTCTTAGAAACTTTATATTGTGAGAGAGATTATTTTAAAGTAAATTACATCCATTTAAGTTGTGTCTAAACTGCCTCTGACTGTTCTAACAATTCTTTGCTTAGGAAAGATTCTGTTTGGGAACATATTGGTAAACCAGTATCTTAACCTACCTACTTTGATAGCTGTCGCTGCCATTGTTCAATATGCTCCCATCAGGATTTATTGTTCAAACACTACCCTTCGTAAAACATGACCTTTAGAAGCGTTTCTGGGTGGTTGCAATGTGGCAGATCTTAAGACTATCTTCTCTCTTGATCTTTGATCATGGATCCTGTTTGAGCTGGGTTTGAGCACATGTAGGGCTTGCAATGTTTGGATGTGACTGGTAATGACACCATGAATATGATCCTTTTTATTATACTTTATACTACACAGATTAACCTTCTTTGGCAGTTTTATGGCTGGTGTTTATCTTTTATATCCTGACTGACTTTCAATCTTGCAGAGTAGGACTGGCCTCCCACTTAGCACATATTTCAGTGCTGTGAAGCTTCGCTGGCTTCTAGACAACGTGAAAGAGGTCAGGCAAGCAGTTCTGGAGGGACGAGCTCTGTTTGGTACCATTGATTCATGGCTGATATGGGTATGTCACAATAGGCTATATTGAAATCAACTTCCTTTGCTTCTGTCCTCTCTCAGCTTGAATCAAACAACCTTCAGCCTTGTACAAAGAAGTTGGTTTTTTTTGCTACATCTCAAGGTGCATTAATGTGAATTCATAATCTGCCTGAAACATGATTGGAAACTGAATATTTTAGACCTGGATAAAATGGGCACATATCCTTTATAGTCAACAAGTTTGAAGTTCTCATGATCACCAAGCTTGCATTGTGAAGGACTGCAATGCTAGAGTGTGGTTCAGTCAATACTAATCCAAGGCCTTCACTCATGACTCCACCCCCAAACACATGCATGCTGTCAGCTGCACGCCTGTAGTGGCTACACATTTGGCATAAGTGTGCAAGGGGCCCTACATGCTTATAGATTTTCCTCACAATTAGGAACCCCTAGCCAGTTAGGCTTTGTGGTTGTGTGGAGAGCTGTTTTAACCTGCTTGTGGTGATTCTAATGTTTTAGCATGGCTTTATACTGATTTCTGTGTTTTGTGTGGTGGTATTGTAGTTTTATTTTGATTTGTTGTGTGCAGCCTTGGTGACTTTTGTGGAAATGTGGTGTAATAATATTAAAAATAAAGGATAAATAATGTTAAACATGTGTCTGTCAGGGGGCATAGCCAGTGGGCATGATCCTCCTCTTCCCTTCTCCCTATTCCTTGAATGCATGAAGAGGGAACATCTTGTATCTTGTGCATAAGAACAGAATTTTAATGCAAGTCCCAGAAACAGGAACTTTCAGAAGCATTTAAACCATTAAGAATGGAGTTCTATGTAGAATAGATCTGCTCTACAGTGGTTTTTTATATATGTACATTAAATTAAGGACTGAGATCACTGCTTCTCTCTATTCCTGTTACTCACAAATATTTTATAGGCAGTAACAGTTAACTTGTAGTTTGCAAGATTCTCAACTTCTCTTACTATTGCTGCTGTATTGTAACTTCTATTTTATTGATCTACCTTTGGCTTATTTATTTTTTATTCAGAGTTTGACAGGTGGAAAAGATGGAGGTATTCATTGCACTGATGTAACAAATGCTAGTAGAACAATGCTCTTCAATATTCATTCGTTAGAATGGGATGATGAACTCTGCAAGTAAGTACCATGTCTGTGCATGTGTCTGTACATTTACTGAAGGGGCAAGTTTTGTTGACATCTTCAAAAAGCCAAACTTGACATCCAGATTCTAAGCAGGCTTATAGTGAAGTAAGTTTCCATTAGTTCAGTGGAACATAACTCCTAACAGTTTTTTCCAAGAATATGTGGGTGCAAAAAGCTTTGTGGTCTCAGCTCTGACACAGAAGAACAAGTTACTGCTGCCTTTTTGACTGCTTTATGTAGACAGGGGTCCTCACTGCACTAAACTCTCAGTTTAGCCAAGGATCAAGGAAGCTTGAAGGGCCCCATGATCCCTGGATGAAATGACAGATTTGCACAAAGGTTTTGTATGCCAAGGAGAAATGCAAGGAGCACTTCTCTGTCTCGCACAAAGCTGTGGTTTAGGGCTAGGTGCTTGGTAAACTGTGCATTCTTCTCCAGCTTGAATTTTAATCCAGGCAGAAGAAGAATTTGAGGGCTGCTAATCCCTGCTTCTTCTGTGAGGCAAATGTTATGAGCCCGCTGAAGCTCAAACCTGGGCTTAAGCCTGGCAAGCTCCACTGGCATTCTCAGTTATCATTTATAAGACCTGGCCACATAGTGAAGTGACTCTTACCTTGGAAGTATGTGGTAGCATGCATTTGGCAAAATACTTTGCAAATTGACTAATAGTTGAAGATCAGGCTTCTAGAGTGTTTAGTTTTTTGTGAACCGCCCAGAGAGCTTCGGCTATTGGGCGGAATAAAAATGTAATAAATAAATAAATAGTTTACAAGAAGCTATCACAGGGTTAAGTCATCTGTATCAGCTATACAAAAGTTACCAAAACCTATTGAAAGCATTAAGAGGGTAGGAAATTGATGAAAACAATAATTAGTTTTTATAGTCTTCCCTTAATCATTCTCTCTTCATTTCTTCCCCCAACCCTTCTTCATGAGTAAAAATGAAGGACTTCACAGTAACCTTTGGAACATGCTTCTTTCCCCAGGTTTTTTGAAATTCCTATGAAAATACTTCCCAAAGTGCGGAGTTCTTCCGAGATTTATGGATTGATGGTATATATTTAACATTTTCTCAAATGATTCTACTTAATTGAAACTATGTGAATTGAGCCTGTTTAATATAAATCAATAAGCTAGTTACCTGTTTTGTGGGGGGGGGAAATATTTTTGTCAAGCAGCAAAAGATAAAGATCTTAAATTTGCACTGTTGTCTTTAAGAAAAATTACATTTAGAAAACCTTATATCTCACAAGTTTTTATATTTTAGGACATTTTTATTTACTGTGAACTACTTATAGACTTTTTTTCAACTGGCATTCAAATTAAGGTGTTAGTACTTCCCCTGGACTAAATTAGGTCCAAGCCTCACAGGATGTATACCCATAAACATCTCTTGTAATAGTATGAAAGATGTGTGGATATAAGTGGTACATTTTTTGAGGCTGCTTAGAAGGAGGTTGAGGGGGAATTTTAGAAGATATTCCAAATTACCCAGTACTCCTTGGCTCTGTATCTTAGACACCACTACCAGAAACTCTGCCTAAGGTCCGCTTCTCTGACACTGCACTAGAATAGTTGATGTATTCCATTTCATAGAATCATAGAATAGTAGAGTTGGAAGGGGCCTATAAGGCCATCGAGTCGAACCCCCTGCTCAATGCAGGAATCCACCCTAAAGCATACCTGACATCCAGCTGCCTCTTTGAATGCCTCTAGTGTGGGAAAGCACGTTTAAGCACTTAAATCAGGGGTAGGCAGCATGTATCCCACAGGCCACATACATCCTCTGCATCCTTTTTTGCACCCTCCACCATCCCCAGATTACTGCTGCCACAAGGAAAAAGCCTCATTTTTGCTTTAAAACTAGGCACACAGGGTGATTTTGCATTCAAATTAAAATGCATTTAAAGCGAAAATGCAACTTTTTCCGCCACTGCTGAGTTGCTGCCAAAATTGGCCCCCAGAGCATCCAAAGGTGCCCATCCCTGACATAAATGCTAATGTAGGAAGCTGGTGCCTGGAATACTTTTACGATGTTTCTAGTAGAGCATTAGAAAAATCCTGGGAAAATCAGAGTAATTTTTTCCTCACAAGGACACATCCGTGCTCATCCTGGGGAGCCACTCGCCATCATTATAAGGCCTGAATTGCTCCTTTGTCTGCTAATGTTGGTCATGCAGAGTGTGGGGTGTGGATTGATGAAGGCTGAGACCCTACATGCCTGGACTGTGGGAGATTGTTCTGTGATAGACAAGACATGTTGAATCCACAGAGAACTATTTGGATGTGCTCCCTAGTCATAAAATCATCTACCATAATGCAGATGTGAATGTTCTGCGCAAGAATGAATTTGTACAGTTGAAACTTTTGAATAAAGTGTATATTTTTAAAAATAAATGTAAAATAGCAGGGGCACATGGGTCTGCATTCCTGCCACCTGGCTTTATATTGCAGGACAATCTGTCAGGAGCTTGCTCTTTAGATGTACTCCAGGGTGACTGTGTCACTACCTAGAAAAAAAGTCTGAACTTAACCCCAGTTAAGTTATCTTGCCTTAACCCCAGATAAGACAGCATCTCATCAGAGAACACTTACCTTATCAGAGAAGATACCATGGAATTGCCCCCTGGTTAAATTTAGTCTGTAAAGACTCATAAAATTTTTTTCTAGCTTCTTGAGTGGGGCCATTTGCAATAGCATGACCCAAATCTCTTCCCTCCCTCTTGGAATTAATCCAGAATTAACTTTCAATAGAAATTGTTTAAGACAATAAAAATACGAATAAAATGTACTTGATACAGCAGCTCTATTTCTTGCACATTTGTTTCTACAAAGTGAGGGTTTCTTGCCTCTGTAAAAATGAGTTATTGGTAAATTGAGTATTGGTGTTGGTAGAGCAAAAAAATGAATTTAAAGCATTCAGATTATTTAGATCAGCCTTCCCAAACCTGGTGCCCTCCAAATGCTTTGGACTACAACTCTGAGAAGCCACAGCCAGCATGGCTAATGGTTAGGGATGATGGGACTTGTCTAAAAAATGGAGGAAGCCAGGTTACAAAAGGCTGGTTTACAATAATGCAAAATACAAGTACATTTTCAGTATTTTCAGTATGTCTTAAGCCTTTGTGACTTTATGACCTAGTTCATTTGTAATGTAATTCATGCTTTGTTTGTTGTGACGTTCAAACCCAGAATTCTGAGTTATTAAGGGACAAATAAGTCAAAAAAATTAAGCCAACAACAAACTGTGGGTTAAAACTCTGGATTGTTTGTCCCTCAACGGTCCAGAGTTCAGGGTTTGTACATCGGGTCCGTAGTTTGGGGGTGCTCTTGGATCCAGAACTGTCACTTGAGGCACAGGTGAACTCAGTAGCAAAGAGCACCTTTTATCAGCTTAGGCTGATATACCAGCTGCGTCCTTATCTGGACAGAGATAGCCTAGCTACAGTGATCCATGCTCTGATAACCTCTCGTTTGGATTATTGCAATGTGTTATACGTGGGGCTACCTTTGAAAACGGTCCGGAAACTTCAACTGGTACAAAACAGGGCAGCACGTTTACTAACAGGGACTGGCCAACGAGACCACATTACGCCAGTCCTTTTCCAGCTTCATTGGCTGCCAGTCCAGGTCCGGGCCCGATTCAAAGAGCTGGTATTGACATTTAAAGCCCTAAACGGCTTGGGGCCAGGTTATCTGAAGGAACGCCTCCTCCCGTATGTACCTGCCCGGATCCTAAGGTCATCCTCAGGGATCCTTCTCCGCGAGCCCCTGCCAAAGGAAGTGAGGGAGGTGGCTACCAGGGGGAGGGCCTTCTCTGCTGTGGCACCCCGGCTGTGGAATGAGCTCCCTAAGGAGGTTCGCTTGGCACCTACATTATATGCTTTTAGATGCCAGTTGAAGACCTTTTTATTCTCCCAGCATTTTAACAGTCTATAAATAAATTTTAACTTGGTGTTTTAAATTTGTAATTTTGCATTGCTGCTGTTTTTATCTGGTTGAGCTTTTATATTGTATTTTATACTATGGTTTTATACTTTGAATGTTTTTAATTTTTGCGAACTGCCCAGAGAGCTCCGGCTATTGGGCGGTATAGAAATGTAATAAATAAAAAATAAACAAACAAACAAACTATGGTTGCTTATGAAAGTTGAAGAAAAGCAGAAGTAGTGAGCGGGTGGGAGACAGCATTGTTGTACAGTCTCAACTACCTATAGGTTGTTTAACCCATATTTAGTTATTACATGTGGACTGTGGAGTGTTTTGGGGGAAGGTGACAACCATTTTAAAAAGTAATGTGTTTAGAAATTACAGGAAATGCCTATCCATCACTGCTCATGTGCCGGTGGTGGATCCCACTGACACAACAGGAACCTAATACTCCCTAAATCAACTGAAACAAGGCAAAACACACTAGCTTTTTGTGCTGGCACAATATAATCAGCAGAGCACATGGGCAACCTTGGATACTGCCCAAAACCAACACTAGTTTTCTGGCATTTTCAAATAAGCTGCAGGTGCTTCTGTTTAAAATAACTGTAACCCAAATTCTAGAGTAGGATGGCCGGTATTGGGACTCAGGTAACATATTAATAGTTGGATAGCAGACAGAATACAGATGCATCTTATAACAGTTCTGTAGGAATGGGAAAAGCTGTCCCCTCCTCGAACCCCTCATCCCATTCTCTATTCAGCTGTTAATCCTGACTGTCTGAGGTTGCCTTCTTATTTATTATATTCATAGACTGCCCAATAACCAGAGCTCACAAGGCAGTGTACGGGTAAATTTAAATATATAGAGACAATGATCATGATGAGCCTTACCTGAGCTTATTGTTTAATAAGCATCTAAGACTATTGTTTTATCTATTTGATAACAGAAAGGAGAAATTAATGATGTTGCAGTTTGGTTTATAAACTCATGTTATTTTAGTGCTTACTTTCAAAGGGTGGGTGTATAGGTCTGGTATTCAATTTACCCCAAACCGCAATTTATAAGAGAAGAGAACTGCACAGGGGAATGGAGATGGACTAGCAGGCTTTGAACTTGTGAACTTGTTTGTGTCTCTCCCCTGTTCCCATTACCTTTCTTGCTGACTATAGAAAATCTCCCCTACCCTGGTGAGTAGGATTTTGTTAGGATGCTCACCAGTCACATCTTCATCCATTCTGCTCTTACAGTGCATTTCCTTAGGGGAAATCCCATTCTTTTCCAAAAGGGAAAAGTTAAACTAATTGCAGTTGAAGCTTTGAAAAGACATTCTGCTGAGTTGACACCGCCCCCCACCCCACGCACACACCAAAACACTTTTACAACTTTTCTTGTAAAAGCTTTTATGTATTGAGAGTAAAAACAATCAAGACCAATGCTAGTTTATGGTATATCTCATCACTACTTCAAAAAGCCGTTTTAAAAGATATCCCTAAATGGAAATGCATTGTCTGTAGTGTATGCATGGCTTCACGGAACTGAAATGCTACTGCTGGGCGTGCATGCATACAGCCCGCCCGTTCAGCCTGCAAAGAAAAGCTGTTTTGTTTTGGGAGGAGTGAGTGGGTATTAGATATTGTCACGCCTGGGCTGTTTTCAAGAACACAGTGGCATATTTCCTCTAGCTTTTTGAGAAAGCATCACATACTTTCACAATACCAATAGCGTAATCTTTCAAAATGAGAAGTCCTTTTTTCTCTCTCTCCGTTTAATCCCTGTCACAGTCACTCCTGTATTATAGGCATTGATCTGCCATTTTGAAGCATGGTGTTGCTCTTCTTAATGTAGTCCCACATGTTATGAAAACTCAAATACTATTCTTTGGGCTGCTATTTTAATGAGTAGATAGTATGGCTTGGCTTGGCGTTTTGATAAACTGGGGTATGGAAAGGTAACTACTTCACTTGTGTTTCTTGACTGAGCAGAGAGGGAAGGGCTGGGGTGGAATCTGAGAAACAAATACAAACCTCTTATTATGTTTCTTGTTTCTCTTGTATTTGTCCAGTTATAGTGACGCTTTGCACATCATGACTACCCAGAGGTTGTATAAACCTGTATAAATATCCTGACAGGGTTTAGTCTACTTAAGATTTTTATTTTAAGGGGTTTTTATATGTCAAACTTTGCTTGACTATGGCTTTGATGGTTTTCTAACTGGACATTGCTTTTATTGTTTGTAAAATACTTGAAGAGCTACTAGAGGAAAAGCAAATCGCATAGAATAAACTAAAAATAACCCATGTCTTTATTTTTGATAGAGTTCTGGAGCTTTGACTGGTGTACCAATTTCTGGGGTGAGTTCCTTAAATCAAGTTGGGATGTTCCCTTGGTACAATTTCTGGATACTGTTTGAATATTGGTTTTATAGATCATACTTTATTAAAAATAAACTCGGAGTATGAGTTGCATATGTCAGTTAAGCAGAAGCTAGTAATGCTTTCAGTTAGTTTTCCAAGTTCAGGCCTGGAAAAGGTAGGACTCCATTTCCTTCATTTGCAAAGCTGTGCATACTAGTTGGTTGCTATAACAGGCCTGGAGCAGGTAAGACCATAAAGAATGGGCATTTCCTCCATTTGCTAAGTTGTGCATACTAATTGGTTTCTGTAACAGGCCTGGAGCAGGTAAGACCATAAAGAATGGGCATTTCCTCCATTTGCTAAGTTGTGCATACTAATTGGTTTCTGTAACAGGCCTGGAGCAGGTAAGACCATAAAGAATGGGCATTTCCTCCATTTGCAAAGCTGTGTATACTAATTGGTTGCTATAACAATTAATGCAAACAAATAAACCCATGTACTACCTAGGAGCATAAAGCAAAAACTCTAGTCACTTACTTCTTGCACTATGCAGTTATGTCTGCTAGAAGACAAAGTGTGAAATTTTGAAATTAATGGATATTTTTGACTCTGTACATTCAAATAACATTACCTCAAATCACTCTACAGGATTCTGGCCCCTATCTTCAAGTAAAAGTTAAGCATGCTGTATTGTGAGCTAATTTCCCAGGAGCAAAAATGGCAATCACTTTTCAAAACAGTATTTTTCCATAAGATATAAAATAAATGTCCATATTTATATAAATTCAATAAATGATGTACTGTATCATATGTCTGACCTTCAGAAGACAAATATTTTATTTATGAATGTATTTATAATACTTCTATATGCTTAATATTTTTTAAAAAATCCCTAAGCAGTTCATATTATGTATATATAATACAGTATAAAAACAATATGAAATAATAAATACTTTACAACAAGAAAGATAATAAAAGAGGTCAGTTACATAATCCCTTAGAGGTCAAAGGAAAGCCTGTGTGAACAAGTATGTTTTCAAGAGGCATTTGAAACTCTTGAAACCATGCGTGGGAGTGTGTCCAAGAGGGTGAGTTCTACTACTGAGAAGGCCTAGTTATGTTCTATTACCTGTGACATTCTGTCGGTCATGGAATGATGAGTAAGGCCACCTCAGAAGTTCTCAGGAACTGGCTGGGTATATATAGGAGAAGGCGGTCTGCTAGGTATCCTGGTCCCAAATTATTTAGGACTTTGTATGTTAACAACAGAACCTTAAACATGGCTTGGTAGCTTAAAAGCAGCCAGTGCACTTTGTTTAACACAGGTGTAATATATGTATGGCTAGGTGCTCTGCTGTGCATCCTAGCTCCTGCATTCTGCAATATCTGCAGCTTCCAAGCAAAGTACAAGGGGAGTCCCACATAAGAGTGCATTACAGTAGACTTCTCATGAGGTTGTCAGTGCATGAATCACAGTGGTTAAGTTATCCCTATCCAGGAAAAGGCATAGATGATGCACCAAGCGAAGTTGGTAATGGGCTCTCGGGGCCACTAAGGTCACCTGGGCCTCCAGTGAAAAACTACGTACCTGTTCCTCCAGAGGAATTGCAACCCTGTCTAGAACAGGAAACCACCCATAGGATCTTTGTTTTATCAGGATTCCGCTTCAGCGGAATAACTGCCAGCCAGACACCAGTTCAGAATGTGCACAGGCCCTCCTGATTTAGATGTCACAGAAAAATACCGCTAGGTATCATGAGCATACTGATGACATCTTGGCCCAAATCTCCTAATGACTGCTTCTATGGCTTCATACAGATGTTGAACAACATTGGTTAAAAAAAATAAAAAATTGTGCCCTATGGCAGTCACCCACTGTTATTTCTGAAACTACACCATAAGTAATATTTTCCTTATGGCTTGTTTTCCCCTCTTTTCAGAGAAAGGCAAATAGTTTGGGGGGAAAGTGCATAGCGTGCTTGCATAAAATTTGGATTTCATTTTAAACTAGGTTATTTTTTAAAAAGCAACACTTACTGTGCACTCCTATCTATGTCTACACAGAATAATGCCCCATTAAGTTCAATAGGACTAAATCTTTAAATATATTTAAATCTTCACAGGTAATGCATTCTGCCTACTCTCCTTCCACATTTTTACTATCACTGCATCAAAACAAAACCCTTTAGATCTGCAGAAAAGCAAGCATTCTCTGTAAGAGGCCAATATTTTGTAATCTCTTTAAGAGGCCAATTTTTTTTTCCTTAAAGGGCAATAACTGCTACCATTTTCTCTTGGATTTATTGAAATTGATGTATGTGAGTTGTATGCTCCAGATGAAGAAGATCTTGTGGCAAGATAACCCTTTGGTAAAGAATATTCAGTTGTCAAGAACAAAACAGCTGCACATCTCTCTTATCACACCTCCAGCCCTGCAAAAGAGGCAATTGGAAAGAAAATCTAGGGCCGGATCTACACTACTGCTTTAAAGCGCTTTATAACAGTTTTATAGAGCTTTAAAGCAGTTAAAGCGCTTTATAACTGTTATAAAGCGCTTTAAAGCAGTAGTGTAGATCCGGCCTAGCTAAGAGTAATAGTGGTCAGGACTGTCTTGGCTGGGATTGGAAGAACAAACATGGAGAGTTGGGAGGCAGTGCAATCCAGCACCAACATCTTTAAAAGGCACCGGCAGTGGTGTTCTGCCATTTAACTGATCATTGAGATTCTGCAGTTCTCTTAAACTATATAGTTTATCTAATTCCATTATCTAATTCCTTTCTATAGAAGGAGTTAGTGACACAGCTGGGCAGAGGTTGGAACAAGTTTGCAAATCAAAACAAAACAGAATTATTATTATTATTATTACAGCATAACAACAGCAAGCATAAAATACATAAAATATTAATTAAAAACATAGTATACACTGTTAAAAAATGTGATTTGACTCACAAGTTAAAACGTGCAGATATGCTTTAGCTAAATATGATGGAATTTTTTTCCTTCCAGTGCTTAGGTGACCAGTCTGCTGCTTTAGTGGGACAAATGTGCTTCAAGGATGGCCAAGCTAAAAATACGTAAGTTTAACTTCAGAAATGTGACTGCATCATCTCTGCTATAAGTGCAATAGAAAAAAAAACCACTAAACAAAACCAGCCATTTTTAGGAATATGCCAAATTCCCCATTGGCTGCAGTGGCAGAGACTCTTTTTCACAGAGATCTACATGCAGCCCACTTTTTGGTCCGCTTCACACTTACAGTGGCAGCGTTTGACAGCTGTCAAACACAGGCAAAAAGGTGAAAAAATGGGGTGGCTTGTAGGTCTCTCAGAAAACAACATGCCAGGGAGTCAGACAAGTAAGGATTCGAAGAAGGGCATCCCAAGGTCCAGGGCAATACTTAAAACCCTGGGGATCACCCTGCTAAGGGAGTCATCTGCACCCCCTTTTCCCCACCTCTCACTTGTCAAAGGCTGTAAAATTAGCCTATATACACTTCCCCTGTTGTCATTTACCATGTATGTTTATCCCCTGAAACAAACAAGATACCAGACAAGATGGGCCTATGTATTTTGGACAGTTGACGTTGCAGAGTTGCACAACTCCAATAATCCGACCAATGTTTTGTTTTTGTTTTTTAAACAGGGACATTTGCGCACAGTAGCAGGACCATTTTTATATTTATATAAAGTTGACCCCAATCTCCCCAAATGTGCAGAGGGAAAAATAAAAAAGGAGTTAGTGAACTAATGACAGCTCCTCCAAAGTGCTGCTTGGGCACCAGTAAGAGGGGCTGTCACTCGCTCACGGTTGAGATGCCTCAGCAATAGCAGCAGGGATTTCTACCCCACTTGCTGAGCAGCTTGCTGCAACCCATGATGGGTTCAACATGCCAACCCATTGTAGGTTCAACAATCCATAGAAGAAGCCATGCGGCCTTAGGATAGCTGATTCTCCATGCATAAGCCACCCTGCGAGAATCAGTCCAAGTTCACGTAACACGACAACTCACTGTGGCTTGTCACCCACAATGGGTTGTCATAATCATGTGAACCCAGTTAGTGTTTAAAGCAACCCCCAGTGTTTTGCACAGTATAGCTGAGCTGCTTCTTTTATATAAAGCCTGGAATGCAGCTTTCCCCAATCTTGTGTCCTCCAGATTTGTCATGTTGGGTGGGGATGATGGGAATTGTAGTCCAACACATCTGTTGGGCTGAAAGACTGCCTTCTCCCATACAAGCCTGCCCAGCTCAAGATCTTCTGGAGAGGCCTTTGTTTTGAGATTGCCACCTTCAGAAGTATGTTCAGTGACGAAAGAGGGCCTTCTTGGTGGCCAGTCCCTGGCTGTGGAGTTCCCTGTCAAGGAAAGCTAGGTTCATTCCCTCTCTGCTGGCATGCAAAGACCGATTTATTCAAGTGAGTCTTTGGTGTGTAAGTAGGACTGTTGAGCTGGAAGGTGTTTTTACTCTGTTGTGTTTGTAATTGTTTTTGTAATGTATTTGCTTATTGTTTTTATCAGTGATTATAAGCTGTCTTGAGTACCATTTTTAGTAGAAAGGTGGGGTAAAATCAAATCAATAAATAGGGCACTGGATTAGAAAATGCTGCTCTAACATATCTACCAATCCAGAATGAATGAAGGGCTGTGATGATGTCTGGAGAAGGAGGAAGACTGGCTTCAATCATTCCCCACTCCACTGCCAGTTACCTTATGGCATGCCTGCTGCAGCCTGGTCATATATGATCATTGGTTATATGTTTTTCGTACTTTTATAGCATTTTATAGCAAATCAATAACTTTTGTCATCTTCACTATAGGTACGGAACAGGCTGCTTCTTACTCTGCAATACAGGTCAAAAGGTTAGTGCTGTGAATTAAACAACTTTAAGACCCGACAAGCTGCTATTTCTCCCCCTCCCATCAAAGAAATAGGCCTTGCTCTACAATAGTTTAAAAACAAAAAACAAAAAGAACTTCCCATTGAGTTATAGAAGAGAATTAAACTTTTTTCCCCTATGTCTTTGGCATGTTCTGTACAACATGCAATTCTATACACACTTAGCTGGGAGTAGGTCCAATTGAACTCAGTTGGCCTTATTTATGAGTAGACACACAAAGGATTGTGCAGTTAAAATCTCAGGGTAAACTGAAAACAGGCATATGCTTAATCAAGTGTAAATATTTTGTACAGCATTAAAGGCCCCAAATAAGAAATGTTTCATGCCATAAAGATATGGTCAATTGGACAACATTTAAGATAAGTGGAAAGGGTAAACTAACCTGATACTTGTTACAACTGTATCAGCTGAAACTGCCAACCAGACTTGTAGATAGGCAGTTAATATAAAGAAAATGTTGGAATATTAGTACTTAATAATATATTCCCTAAAATATTGCTTGATGTGTAGTTATGACTTAAAACTGTTCTTCCTTCTTGTATCTCCAAAGTATAAATATAACATCTTTGCAGCAGTTACACATAACTAATATTACATGGCTATACTTACCAGTGTGTGTGTTTTTCAGCCTGCACTTTCTGAGCATGGCCTTCTGACCACAGTGGCTTACAAATTGGGCAGGGAGAAACCTGTATGTTATGCATTAGAAGTAAGTATAATCGTTGTTTCGTTTACTCTATAAGTTTTTCCTGATACCCATTAGGCTGATTGGTTGGTTATACCAGAAGTACTTGTTCTATATACCCCCTGGATGGTTGCAAACCTACCATATAGTAGTAGGCTAGTTGATATAGGTTTGGGTTGCTGGGGGGTCTCTGATGTCAAGAACTGTTTTCTGTGGCTCTAAGAAAAATTGGCCCACTGAGGGCTGGTTCATATCTGCATGTCTATTAATTTACACTCAGTTGTTCTATGCATGATGACTGGTAGCTGAACGTATGAATGTACACCACTGAAAGTATTGTGTTTGAAGGGATGTGAGGTGATATGAAAGTTTCATCTGTGATATTAGGTCTGTTAGGGCCATTTTACATGTGCAAGTTACAAATAACATAAAGTGAAGAACATGTGGATAAGAACCAGCTCTGAGTGTGGTTGCCCTTGATGTTTTCATGACCACAAGGAACTTCAAAAACAATTCTGAAACTATGAAAAAAACATGCCTCCATTTTGCGTGTGCTGTCTTCACAATGTTGTGCTCTAAGAATGAGGTGAAGGCGATTAACATGTTTGGTATGCCTTTTTGTTTTAGGGCTCTGTTGCCATAGCTGGTGCTGTTGTTCGTTGGCTGAGGGACAACCTTGGTATTGCAAAGTCTTCAGATGAAGTTGGTGAGTATCCATGACTTGTCTTGAATAGTTTGTTTTGGTAAATAGTTAGCACCTTCCTGTTGCCCAGGATTTGTTAAATTGTTTCTCTTCTTCTGTGTCTCAGTTCAGTGATACTAACTTCAATATATACTTGGCTTTAGATAATCTGATAATATAACACACTATAGCATTTATTAAACAAAGGACTGGTAGAAAGAATTTAAAAGAATGTGTGTTTGATTTTAGTCTGAGTCCCTTGTTTTGCTTTTAAAAATAGAAGACCAACATTAGGATATTTTATCAGGATACTGCTGGTAGTAATAGGAAATTTTAAAATCCACTTCGCAAGAGTTATAATCATTACAGCTCAATAATGCTGCAATCTTATATCCATTTTCCTGTAAGTAAGTACCATTGAACTCAATGGGACTTGCTTTTGAGTAGACATGTGTATGCTTGCACTGTAAGGATGCTTCCAGACTTGAGCTCCTATTGCTAACAATTAAAAGGCACTGTGTAGCTATTCCACTTTTTCTGCCTTACCAATTTTTTTCTGGTAAGAAGCAATGGGAAAGCACAGGAGGACTGCAGTTTGAAGATGATGTCCAGCTGGACCATCCATAAA
Organism: Elgaria multicarinata webbii; assembly: GCF_023053635.1. NCBI lineage: Eukaryota > Metazoa > Chordata > Lepidosauria > Squamata > Anguidae > Elgaria > Elgaria multicarinata. The sequence goes on from NC_086175.1 coordinate 62,956,743, forward strand.
ATGTTGTGAATGAGGCAGTGTGATTGCACAATAAAAACCTATCTAGAAGCACTGTAAGACTTTTACGATACAGTGTACAGAGTTGCAAATGTTGATATGCTGCCAGAGGCACAAATATTCTGTTGTCCATTGGTTCACTATTATGAATATTTAGAATTGGGACTTCTGCTTTCCGATCTCTGGTATTTTGTTATTAGAAAAATGTGTGTGCAACAACCTTCTATGCACTAAGGGTTACTTTAAAAAATTGTACTTGACAATCTGGTTGGTTCATGCTGTGCAAAGATATGCTTTATTTTGGATTTGATTTTAGAGAAGCTTGCTGCTGAAGTGGGCACTTCCTATGGCTGCTACTTTGTCCCAGCATTCTCAGGATTATATGCACCATACTGGGAACCAAGTGCAAGAGGGTAAGTATAACTCTCTGAGTGTTATAGTTAAAAATATTGAAAATTCCTGGCATTGTGATCTTAAAAGAAGGATTCTGAACAAAGATTGAGGGGATACTCTGCCTTATGCCATGAAGGCATGTGTGCTGAAGCCACGGTGACCTAAACTATATGTGACAATACTAGTCAATAGTAATAAACAAGATCTGCCCAAATTGGAATGAAGCCAGTCTGTATTTTTGGGGAAGTTACTGGTTCTTCCTTCCTGTGTGGGAAACACAGCTATTTATCTGGAAGTGCGTATTCCATCAGTCGAATGCAAGGCATGGATTGATGCCTTTAAATGGTGGCTATGGTTACACTTCCTGGCAGTTCCTGGTAGTTATCTCTTCTTACTGCTCTCAGATTCATATGCCACTCATTGGATGAGAGAGATGGAGAAGAAATTACTTAGGCTAGGCTTCTCTGTGGAAGTTGTGGGCAACTATGGGCTTCAGAAGGCCCAATTTCTTGTTGTTCAAAGACAGACATAGATCTACAGCATTTAAGAACTGCTGCTAAAAAATCTTGCACTCCATTACTCTATAAAAAATTTAACAACCACAAACTCACTGCAGCTTCATATCTGCATGCATTAACCATTCCAAAGTACGGAAGAGTGTTTACCCTTGCTCACTTTAATGTGTTGCCATCAGTACTATTAGAAGGGTGATTTAGTAAGATCCTGGTTAATGAAAGGATATGTCCCTGTGGCACTGGAGCAATAGAATATGTTGGACATGTCCTTTTGTATTATAACATGTGTAAGGAATGCAGAAAGAGGCTACTTTTTTCCATTGTTAACCGCCTTTTCTGGAAGTAACTCCGCAACTTTGGTACTAATTTGTTTAAGGGATGTGTCCTCTTGTATTACTGAAAGGGTTTCTAAGTTATTTTATGACCACAACACAAATTAGGGGGGAAATGAGAGACGGAATACTACAAAACTGTATTTTGCTATCATGCCACTTTTTAACTATCTTTTACATGCTTTATATTAACTTTGTTGGACTGTGACTGTAATAAATGAAATGATAAACATTTTTGTTTATCATTGTTAAACAGTATTGTTAAATTCGAATCTGCACAAATCACATATTCAGAAGTGGGAGGTCAGGTTTAAAGGCCAAAAGATGAACTGTCTCTGTACTGCACTTTACCGTCCTGCATTCTGTTAGTTTCCCTCAGCTGGGCTGCGATAATGGAAGTGAACCCACCTGGAAGAAGAACACTTAGGGACAATGGGCAAACAGCACCATGTGCCCCTTTTCCCTCTTTAAATCAGACTGCACACACACCTCCACCCACTCATGTGATTGGGGCCAGATTCACAGTTAGACATAGTGTGTCATCATCATATATAGCATTACGCTGCCTTTTTCCAATGGAAGGCTATGGGTATTGTGAATATACTCTTCATGCCAGGTGACAGGGAATGTATATGCAGCAGCCTCAGTATATCACAGTGGGGTGCTGTGACAGCCACGTGAAATTATTATTTATATTAAAGTTGTTGTTTTCTCCTAACAGAATTGTTTGCTTACTTTCTTCTTTTACAGAATTATCTGTGGCCTTACTCAGTTTACAAATAAAAACCACATTGCCTTTGCTGCATTAGAGGCTGTCTGCTTTCAAACACGTGAGGTATGGATGAAAGGTGCAATTTGTGCTATTTTGTGGTTAGGTGTCTTCGGCTGTCTAAGATGTATTTCTTCAGGCCACCATACTTGAAAGCGTTTTGAATTGTAGCTAATTTCATCTTCTGGCTCAAATTTCAGGTGAAATTGTCAAGTACAGTTTCTTTCCTTCCTTTTTTGAGCTTTGCTTCTTTCCTACTTGATCCCCCCCCCCCCCCCACTGAAATAAAAAAAATATTTATCTACTCATACTTGTCATTTGGGGAGGGGGGGAGTTCCCTGTTTTGCTATTTCTTAATCATAAAAGATTTGTGTCTCTGAACATAGGCCTTGAAGCATAGTTTCTCAAATATGCAGAAGCAATTAGAATGTCCATTAGGCCTAGTACTTTTCTTTCTTTAAACATAAGCTGTGTTGAATAAGAAATTCTTCTGTTTGTACTTCTTAAATTTCAAAGATCACTTCTGAGCAAATCCCTGCTGCTGTTATGCTAGCAGTTGCATAAAGACTGAGGTTTTTTCTATTGTAAAAGTACATGTGACTTTTTTTTAACATGTAAATAGTTTGTTTTAAGATACTGGATGCAATGAACAAGGACTGTGGCATACCACTAAGCCAGTTACAAGTTGATGGAGGGATGACCAACAACAAGATCCTTATGCAGCTCCAAGCTGACATTCTCTGTATTCCAGTAGGTGAGAGAACTGTCCCTGTGGATTATTTAGAACTAGGAGTGACTGTTGATTAATTTAAAATGATGTGGGTTTTCTCTTTTGTTTTGCTTACTGCCTTCTTCCTTGAAATGATTCAACTCAAGAATTATACTAAAAGTATTTCCTCAAGTAGCTGATGTAGCAGGATTGTCAAGGCTGAGTCTTTGTAGCCATGAAAGTTTGGCTCTCTGAAACTGCAACTTGCATCTATATACATGGTTTTTCACCCAGTTAATTCCATTTTCTTGCACTACAGGGAATATTTGAATAATGCCTAATTTCTGTATTTCCCTGTAAATATAGGAGCCCTCCAAATACTCCTCCTTCAGCCACAGTTAAGCGATGGTTTCCTCCTAAAAGGACAGCCCTTGAAAATGCCTGTGCTCTGTGCATTTCCTTCAGGGAGGGAGGCAGGTTGGTCACACTGTCACTTATGGTTGACAGCATCGTATTTGCTGTCAAGATTGCCATAAAAGAGTTATTCCTGCTAATTCTTGGGTGAAATAGGATGCAAGTTCACTGACTACGGGCACAGTCCTATGCATAATTTGAAAGAAATAGCCAAGTATTCTGCTATGTAAAACAACTCATAAACATTTTGCCTTTGTTTCTGTTTCAATAGTAAAGCCATCCATGCCTGAAACCACAGCACTGGGAGCAGCTATGGCAGCAGGAGCAGCAGAAGGAGTGGGAGTCTGGAGTCTAAATCCTGATGACTTTACAGCAGTAACATGTGAACGTTTTGAGCCACAGATCAATCCTGAGGGTAAGAAGGAAATTTAATACCTGATCTCTATTATCTCAGAGTGCATCAACCCATGCTCCTAGCCAATTCCTTCTTCCGATAGCGACTAGCAGTTTTATTCTGTTGGTATTGTTGGACTAGCACAGTGAGTGTAGTCATGTCCTGGGGAAAATGTATCTGCCTTTCTGTGTGCTGCTTTCCACCCTTCTACTTGCTTGTTGTAATTGCCTGGTAAGGAGTGCAGAAAGTGGCTATCTGGCTTTTAAAAGGCCTAATCTAAATGTCATCTGATGATGATTGTTTCTATGTTGCATCAGGATATTTGTGAAATGAGGGATTTGAATTTGGGATGAAATTATGCCTTTTGGTTTCAGAAAGCGAATATCGCTATACTAGGTGGAAGAAAGCTGTTAAGAAGTCAATGGATTGGGAGACATCAGATCCTCAAGGAAATGGTAAGCCATTGCTGTTTTTATACCTGGCTTGTGAACGTTGTGTTGGGTGTTCTTGGTGTGTTTTTTAAAAAATCACTTTCTACAAAGAATGCTTTTGTAAACAGAGGATCCTTTTATCTGCCTTCTTTTAAAAGGAAGCTTCTAAACTGCTTGCCATTGCAACAAATAGCATAAATAGATTTTCAGTAGTTCCAACTTGTATAACTGGTGGTGGTGGTATTTGTTGTAGTCAAACCCCATTCTAAATGCTTTAGGCAAGTGTCAGAAAAGTGAGAATATGGAAAAAGTTACTAATTTTAAAAAAAGGAACTTGAGAATAGAAATGCTCATTATTTAGATTTCATTAGACTCAGTATCTTGATAGTACCAGGCTGGAAATCTTTTTTTATGTTGCTTGAGGAACATCTAAATATTGGCATCTATTCAGCAGCTTCCTCTGACTGCATGAGTAACATTTATAATTATACTTTATACGTGGTATCTGGAGTTGTGACTGCAGTGTCCATCTAAATGTTCCTAAACATTATTATACCTTTGATTTATCCTGATGCTGAAAAGATATGTAGCCATGAATCATTTTTAAAACTTATTTGTTTTAAAACAAATAAATGAAATATGGATTCTATGATGATATATTCTTACATAGAGAGAGCAGTAAATAAATTATAAAGAGATAATCTGTGGGAACTTTGCTGTCAAATATGATTAATTTTAAATAAAAGAAGCTGTCCTATCTACTGTATAAATTAGAAACAAGAATGAGCATGCAATACCTCCCTGGTAGGATTGGGCCTATAAAACAGAATATAAAAAGTCTGACTTGAACTTAATGTTAGTTGAATATGCTAAACTTAGCTTCATTACATTAGTGCTGATTGGTAAATGACAAAACTGAGCTAGAGACCTCGAGTGAAATCCCAAGTATGTTTATTTAGATGAGTGATGGGCAACTTGTGGCCCTCCAGATATTGTTGATCTATAAGTCCCATCATCCCTAGCCCCATAAGTAATAGTGAGGGATGATGGGAGTTGCAGTCCAACAAAATCTGAAGGGCCAAAAGATGCCCACCACTGATTTAGATGCAAATCTTACTGAATTTAGACAGACTTTCTACCTTTAAAGCGTACTTAGGATTGAAGCCTTAGGCCGTTTCTACACCTGCCTTTTCCCCCAGGATCGTCCTGGGGTCATCCCTGTGCATGCAAATGACACATAGGGAATCCCGGGCGCAGGCAGGGACGTTCCCTCCATTTTCCTGGGATATCCTTGGGTGTAGAAAGGGCCTTAGACTCTAAATGACTTTATTTGAGCCACTTTTTTCAAGATAAGATAATGAAGTGCAGTCTGTCATAAAGTTTAAAGTATAAATGCAATATAATATGAAAACTGAAAGAAAAAATCTTGAAAATACTATCTTCAGCCAGAGGGAAGAAGTTGCATCAATTAAATCAAAGGTTCTCAAACTTGTAGACAGTATCTTTTCAGGGTGGAAGGAGTGCTTGGTCTGTTACTGGACACTCATGGCTTCTTTCTGAAAACTCTTACCAACTATAGAGGAAAACTTGAAAGAAGTGAATACAGTTCCTGCTCTTTTCCCTGAGTACTGCAGATCTGTAAAGTTTAGGAAAGAAACCCAAGTTTATAGCAAAGGGTTCTTGGTAGTAAAACTACTCTTACTAAGTAGTAGTTTTGTTGTGCTGTTGATGGAGTGAGGGTAGGTTAGTGGTAGGAGGGTGGATATGGTGCTTCCAGGAAGAGTCAGAAACCATGAGAAATGTTGGGCAGTGCTCACTCTAGTTTGTCTTGCATACTCACTTCCGATTCAGCCTGTTTATGTGGCTTTTTCTGCAACAAAAAGAGCTGCATGCAGGTGTGCTCTTCTGGTTGTTGTGGCATCTAGGATAACAGGAGAGGCAGCTACATGAGCTTAAACTCTTTATTCCCCATCCCTTCTATTTTAGGGTGAGAAATAACCACTTAGTGCTATTCTGAATGGGTCAGGGTCTGGGTTCAATGGCTTCCATTGGAAACACAGGATGATTCTATTCTAGTAAGCCATCTTGAAATAGTGGAATACACAGTAGTAGCCAGCATCATTGATGGTTGGCTCTGTAGCAGAAGCAGTGCTCTGGCAAGGTAGGTGGCTCCCAGGCAGAGGGCATTTTCTATGGTGGTAGCCCAACTGTGGAATTCCCACCTTGTATAGATTTGTCAGTCACACTTTGCTAGCATTTAGGTACCAAGTAAAAACTGTGGGGGGTGGGGTGGGGGTGTTGCGTTGGGATTAATAACATTCAGGGCTGTTCATAAGCTTTGCTTTCTTCTTGGTCTCTTCTGTGTTCTATCTAATGTTAATAAACACACACACTCCTCTACCCTTTGCAGAGATATTGTGTTGTAAGCTCCCTTGGAGATAATGCAGTTGAAAGGCAGCTTAGCAATGGTTATCAGAGTTGCATAGCAGGCTCTGTGGTTATTCAGAGGCTGGGAAAATGGCATTGATTTTTGACATCACCCATAGGAGAAGGGGCTGTAACATAGAAAAAGAAAAGTTGGTGTTTCTGTTTGACTAAACAAGGAAAGGGGTTGAAGAGCACTTTAAGCCAAGGAGTTTGGAGGAAGCAGTTGTTTTGAGTTGAGCCCTTTTGAAAGTCATTACTTGATCATTTTGAAAGGATAGCAGGAAGATAGCAATGGAATATACTCTGGGTCTGTAACACAAGAATGTTTGAATAGGTCAGGGATGCATGTGCCCCATGAAACACTATTGGAATTTTTATCTAAGATAAATTCTATTTTGCTGTAATAGTTTAATTCCCTTAAGACAAAAATTGTGATAACTTTTAACGTCCAATAGCAGCATCTGTAAGACAGGAAGGATGGGGAAGATGTAGAGAGTTACGTTTGTCACTTCCTCAGCAAAACCAGTCTGAGGCGGATTAACATGTAAATGCTTGAGAACCATTGAACTAGATGTAGTACTTTATTCCTGAGGGCAGTTTTAATGTTTGCTCAAATAGTCATACTGCTACGGTATAATTTCTATGCCTACTAAGAAGTAAGTCCCATTGAGTTAAGTGGGACTTAGTCCCAGGCAGATGGGTATAGGGTTACAGCCTTAGAATCTAGGTTCAAATAATTCTAGATCATTGATATACTATATTGTCAGAATCAATGGTTTGAGAACATGTACTTGGATGAAATAAATGCTAGCTATTTTGTGTTTTCAGTCCCAATATGGATAATGGTGGGTACATATTCTCCTTGCTGAGAATGTAATATGTATGACGGAACAGGCATATTCCCTACATATGTCACATGGGCACTGTGCTGTTAGGCCTGATTCATGCAATCTTGCTATTTTGAAGGGTAAAGATTCTATGCATTGGGCCTATGCCTGTAGCACTTGTGTCACATGTTAGCTTACCTGTGTGTGTAGTAGGGGACGTACATCTGCTCTTCCACCACCAATGGTGGATTCTGTATGTACAATAATCTTTTAATATTAGCTTTGTTTTAGAATTCTGTACTGTCTGCTTTATTAGTTTTAAATTGCTTTTGACTAAATAACCACAAGGTTGAAATAAATCTAAGCATCAAGGTTTTCTCTAATTATTAATGTATGCTGAACTATCTGTAGCATCTTGCAGAAGTTGCTGCTCTCTTATAATTTTATACATGCGATTCTTAAATAGTGCAATTTACATGTATCTCTCTTTTGATATGCTTGACTGGAACCTCTTCTGGATGACATCAGGTGAAACTAGTATCTTCTGTAGTCTGCCTTTGGGCTTTTTTATAATGAATAGCCTCTTAATGTTAATCGGAGCAAAGTACATCTCAGGTTAGTTTATTATTTAACTGGTTTATATTTACAAGATATCACTGCTAGTTTGTTTGACTGCTTTCAGTTTGTAAGAAAGAATTGAAAATTTATTAAATACAGTATTTTGATACCATTATTTTCTGTAGAACCTTTGCCGTTAATCTCTGCCAGGTTGCTTGTCTATGTGTAGCTTCTTTTCAAAGCAGTTTTTTTTAAAGCATTGTAACAATTCCTAATTTTCTGCATATTGTGACAAAAGATGCACTCCAGTTGTTCTTCCTTTGATAACTCAAAGCAATGGAATTTATTTTAAGGAGCCATGATTTCAGACAGGCCTTATAGAATAATCCTTAGAATTTTTTAGATTAGCAAATAAATGCTTTGGATAACCACACTCTATATTGTGCTAGCTCAGCTCTATAAAAAACAAACTTGTTGATATTTCAGGGACCAGTCAGGGTTTCCTCTTGCATCTGATGTAGTGGAAGTCAACAAAAGTTTATGCCATAATAAATGTGATAGTCTTTATTATTGTTGTTAAAATCAAGGTTCAATTAACATAAGAATAATCTAGCTTTTTGCTCTTAAAAGTGACACATTGACCTGTTTGTACAATCAAAATAAGCTACTGTGGCTTAACATAACTCATGGGGGCTTGTTTGAATCCCCAGTGCATGCCAGGTGCCATTCCCCTAATGAGCCACCTGTGTGTGGCTTGTTGATGGGGAAACAACCCTCAAATAGCCCATGAGCTATTGTATAGTTATTTGAAAGTTCTTCCCCTTCAAACAAGCCATACTATCTGGATTCGGGCAACACAACAAACCACTCTTGGACAGGTTAGGTTACAGTTTGCATCTCCCTCAGCATGTGCCAGGGATTAAAACAAGCCACCATGGCTTATTTAAACCATGGTGGCTTGTTTGATAGTGCAAAGCAGACAATTGACTTGGTTTGCATGATCACTGTATGTTAAATAAGCCGCAGTACACGCCGGGCACCATTTGTTTAATCACCTGCCCGGGCACAGTTTGTCATGTCATCTGAACCTAGGAGGCATTGTTGGAAGGGGAAACAACTCTCAATCGTTGGACTGTTGTAAACTGCAAATTGTAATCCAACATTTTAGACATATGCCCACCAGCATATGTCTAAAAATTTGCCAATTTGAGGTTAACACTTCATGCATCCGATGAAGTATCCACAAAAGCTTATGTCAAAATATATTTGTCAGTCTTTAAGGTGCCGAAAGGCTTTGTTTTGTTTTTTATGCAACAAACTAAGATGGCTACCCTTCTGATATTGTGAAGATTACATACATGGTTTACAGCATGTACAAGCACTAAGAGGCTTTCATTGACAGATGGGACTCTCAGTGTACAGGCTTTCTCCTTGTAGATAAGGGTGTGATGTATGAAGTGGGGGCCTCATTGTCATTCTGTAACAAACATGTAAGCCTTTCTTTTAAACACACTTAAGCAATTAAGCAATTCTCTTCACTCTGCTTTTTGTTACTGAATGCAAGCTTCTAAATAATCATTTTCCTGGTTACCTGTGGCAAATAAAAATCTTCTTTGATGACCAGCCAGGAAGATCTTTTAAAGCTGATTTCCTACCCCCTTAGGCCACAAGTGATTGATACAAGTTTTTGTTGAGAGGAAGGATGCCTAACAATTTCTGCAGAGAGCAGACATAATGCAGTCTGTGCTTGTAGTGAAATTGGGATCCTACATTTTTTAACTGCTTCTAACTTTTAAACATGTTTGAATAAAATACACTATCAGTTAAAGTGAGTTATGTAATATTTGGGAAGATTTTACATGGGGATAGTTCAGAACCAAAGTCTAATTCTCCAACAAGCCATCATGGATGACCCAAGAATGTGTTTTGAAGTACTAGTTCTTAATCACACATGGTACACCAATGATGTAAGAGATAGATTTTTTATTTTTAAATAAATAAATAAATAAATACTGACACTGTTTCTCTACATTTTTAAAAAGGCTTTGACTGCAATTCAGCACCCTGCCTCAATGGAGAGCTCCCCATAGGACTTTTGCCACCAGGCCACCCCTGTGTTTAGCTGGCTATTGACATGCTGTCACTCTACAATTGTTCACTTCAAAGCAAGACCCTCCCAACATTTCATGATAGTTTATTCAGCAGCCTGCTCTTGTAGACACCTATAGGAGCAGTCAGTGGCTGAATATTCTTATGTATTTAATTTATATCTTCTATTATGAAACTTAGGGTGGCATACATAGGGTTTCCAGACGGTATCCCATCCAGGCAATGGACAAGACCCAGATATTCTTGACTTTAGCAAAGTTACTTCAGACCATGCTTGGGATACCAATGTAAGGTTACAAGAAGGTCTTGTTTTAAGTGGAACATGCTGTGAAGTTGTAGTGTGCCAAGTTCAGAGACAGCCTGCTGGGAGAAAGGACATTAAACTAGAAACTCCTATGAAACTACTTCATTCAGGAGGAAGAGAATCCAGACTGTGGCATTATGGCTTTTACTTGTCAAAGGACCACTCTCCCCAATTTCTTATCCATCCTTTTAGAAAAGAAACTAGGCAAGTATTTATATAGTAATATTTGGAGCTGATTGCAGAAGTGTCAGACAATCAAAATCTGTTGCTGTCAAAGCAATCCTTCGTATTTGGTAATTCTATCTCTTGTAAAAACAACAACAACCTGGCAACTTCTAAAGGCCCTTTTCATTGCAGTGATGTTTAGGCCACAATTGCAGTTTTGCATTTGTACATTACAGTACATTGCTATGTATGTTCAATATTCGTTCAAATGCTTATGCATAGAACAAATCAAATAAGCTTCAATGTACAATCCATATTATCTCAATGAGGTCTAGTTTCCTCATGGCAGATAGTCTGTTCCAATTATTTATTATGAAAACATAATCCTGTTCTGAATCTGCTCCCATTAGGTAGAAAAGGTGGTAGAACATTAATGTCTTTGTGCACTTCACCTTTAGCTGGCTTGTTTAGTAGGAATTAACTTCTTGCCCAGAATCTACCTAGTAGACCTACCTATCACTAAAATGGAAAAAGAACTGTCAATTACAGGAGCACTTCCAAGCTCTGAATAGTATTCCTTACTTGGTGCAGCAATTGCCATTCCACAACTTTTCTGCAGTACTATTTTATGTATTGTCACTCTGAGATAAAGTAGTCTATGCTCTAAATTGGGATTACAGTAATTTGCCAGGTGATTTAGGCTTTAGCTAGACCTAAGGATTATCCCAGGCAAATGGAAGGGTCGTCCCTGCCTGCTCCCGGGATCCCCTGTGTGTCATTTGGATGCACAGGGATGATCCTGGGACAATCCTGGGATATAGGCCTGTCTAGCCATGGCCTTACACTTTTAGCTAAACCATTTTACAAAGAGACATCATAAGGATTGCATTAAACTATGACTTTTTAACAAAAAGTGTTTGATTACTGATTATATGTTTTCTCTTGAAGGTAATTGCAAATGAGGCTCCTTAATGGATTTCCAGGAGACATCTGGAGAGAATCTGGTGCTCTCTTCCATTGTGACGGCGCATTTTGACTCAATTCCTTGTCAAAATAATATGTGTGACCATTTAGGGAAGGACAAATAAGGAACACACACAACATTGCTGCCACCTGTTCCCTGCTTAAATGTATAATGGGATAGAAGCCTTTGTTAGGTTCCTCATCTGCCAATACCTGGTTTATACATTTTGACATGGAAGATTACCATTAAAAAGGTGTTTTTTTTAAAAAAAAAAACCAACAACTTGGCACTAGATACACATTTACAAAGTCATGAAGACTTTTCCAGTTCGTACAAAACTGCCCAAAGCAATGTCTGCCGAAACCATCTCTGTAGTGATCGAGGGAGCAACAGCTGGGATTTTCTTTTTATCATGATCAGTTTTTCTTTATCCAGTATTGAAGTCTTCAATGGTGCTTTTTTTTCTTAAACACCCTCCCAATTATTGATTTATTCTGTTCTGTTCATGTGCATTATCTAGGAGTACTGAGAACTCTAAAACCTGTAAGTGCCACAAGCTTCTAGACTAAACAAAGTTTTTTGGTTTTCCCAGAAGTATATTTAAAATATATAGGCTTTCATGAACATTGACAAGCCAGAGACCCAAGCAGCAAGGAAGCAACATATTTGAAATACTATAATAAATAATCCAAATGAAACTTTCTGTAGCCAGGTTGTGTAGTGGTGGAAAACGGGGTTTTATGTACTATATTCAGTGTGAAAGTCTGGACCAAAAGTTGCCTTTGAAATCTTAATGACATACCATTAAGGGCAGTGGCATATGTCTTTCTTTGGTAGAAATACTAGATTTTAGGGATCCAAAGAGCAAAAAAAATTATGGGCCATGAAATTAAAAAACATAGTGTTTCAAAATGACACCTGAAAATTGCTGGGGGAGAATTTCTTCTTAATCAAAATATCACTAGGAACCACTATCCTACACACACACACACACACACACACACACACACACACACACACACACATATGCTGCTGGTTTATAGGCTGATCACCTTTCCCCTCTAACCCTAACCCTTCTCTACCACTATCCTTTTTCTGAATCCCTTTTACTACAGCTAGAATACAGTAAAGGAATAGAACAGGAATAGAGTAAAAGATTAATGGGGAAGTGGGTGATGGAGGTAAGCAAGGGCAAATATCCTGTTCAAAATCTTGTATTTAACAGGGCTTTTTGTCAAAGATCTCTTAGGAATTCTTCCCAAATCCAAGCATGTCCCAAGTATCCACACGGTTTTCTCTTACTGCCAACTCTGTCTATAGCTGGGAGGACTTTTGTGTTCCACATCACTAAAATAAGTTGTAGATGAGAAGTTGGTGTCTTGTACTTGAATATGCCTCAAGATTGCTGGAATGTACCTACAAAACTTTGCAGAAATAGTTCCCATGGAAATGAATGACATAGCTTACTTCCTGCCATAAAATCTTAAACAAATAGTTATTTTACTAAATAAAAGTGGGCTTGGTGTCATCTTTTAACATGAAATCACTTGATTTGACGGTTCAATCTCTGAATATTCTGAATGACAGCAATATTGCTAAGTAAGTGCACTAGGAGCTAAAGGGAATGTGTATGTTCAAAATGTTCCATGTCTATCTTGTATGAAGTTGCCTTCACTCTTACAGAATGTGTGCTTTCCATAATTTAGAATAGTCTTCCCCGATCTGGTTCTATCTAGATGTTTTGGACTAAAACTCCCAGCATTACTAACCACTGGCCTTGCTGACTCGGGTTGATGGGAGTTGAAGTCCAAAACATCTGGAGGGCGGCAGGTTAGGGAAGGCTGATTTAGGAAATATTAAGCTCTGGAAATGTAAAGTATTTTAAGTCTTTATAGGATACTTAAAATAAATACCTTTTCATTAAGTACAATGTAAATTACCTCTGAAACTGCTGCACATTTGTACTTTGGTGTGAAATGTAGAATGTTCTTGACCACTGTTCAGTATTGCAACTACCATGTAGCCTGGGTGATACATGTTTCAGCGTGTAGATAAATGTAGTGACAACAGCAATTTCAGATTTTTAGTTTATTGAGACTTATCTGGATGTGGCAAATTGGAAGTGGGATTTCTGAAACTCCAAAGTTCAGCTCTTTATCTAGGGCACAAACATCATAGGGTTTAATTTTGGCAAGTCAACATTTTCTTCTACCTATACAAGCCTTGTGCTATTACAGTGTAGTAGCTTTTCCCCCCTATAGGCTTCACATTCAGACAAAAGTCAGTAGGGAGAGCTTTTCTGGAGGCTGGTCTTTGGCAGGCCAGATATATTGCCAGTTCCTACAAATTGCACTATGAGGTCCATGAAGTAGACACAGAGGCGGGATAGTAAGCATTCTATACTATTGGGCTTAAGAGATGCAACGTGTGCCAAATTCTAACCCCTTTTTTCAAACAAATGCCGAAACAGCAAACCTTAAATGAACCTGGAAACAGCTTGTTTCTTGCACTGCCATCACTTCTGTTCTGCTGCTGCTTTATATGGCATATTGTGATGATCAGTTTCAACTACAGTTTCTGGGGAAATATAGGACATTAAATTATTTTTCTGGAATTATAATTATAATTGCAATTTTATAAAATGTACTTAATTCCACTTTTTCTACAAAATTAAATTAACTGTGGAAACCTTGTTCACTTTTTGTGAACAGAAACTTGTGATTTTTTTTCTATATACCTTTAAATTCTTAAATGAGCACACTAAAAGTATGTAACAGCAACACTGGTTGGTATTGCACTGCTAGAAATAAATGTGATGTAAAATGTCCTTGATCTTGTTTTCAATTATGTTTGCAATGTCAGCCATTAATAAAATAAAAATGAAATCTGCTCCATTTGTGGAAATGCTTTACTGGTCCACTATTTGTTGAGGTAAATAAACCAAATTTTACTATACAAATCTATAGCACAGATTCAAATTTTCTTGCTTTAAGTTAATGTGGAATTTAAATTTGAGAGTCAAATTGGAATTGTCTTACCTAGTTCTTTAAAAACTAAGAATCCAGCAAGCCGCCTTTTGTACTTCATAGCATTATACACATTCAATTTCCGCTGGTCTATGAGGAGCTTGCATAGCCCTATATCAAGGAATCTGAGATGCACTTGCTAGAATATAGTTAATACCTTGTTGGTTTTATATGCATCATATTTGCTTACATATTGCAATTAAAATATCTCCAATCAGTTCAAGAAGCTAATCCAGGCAATGGCAAACTTTAAATACACTTAGAGCACAATTTTATGCCTGCTTTCTTGGAAGTATGTTCCATTATATCATACTAGGGTTACCATATGGAAAGGAGGACAGGGCTCCTGTATCTTTAACAGTTGTATAGAAAAGGGAATTTTAGAAGGTGTCATTTGTATGCATGCAGCCCCTGGTGAAATTCTCTCTTCATCACAACAGTTAAAGCTGCTCACTTGTTCTTTATTTCAGTAATTTTAACATTAAGATGCTATGTAGAACAGATTTGTCTTAAATGTGTGCTGTAAAATCAGACATGTGACCAAGGCTATGTTTGGGTGGGCACGCCCCCTTGGTGCTGGACATGCCCCCTTGGGGGCCGACCATGTTGTCCTCCTTTTTGGTTTCCAAAATATGGTCACCCTATAGTTAAACTATTCAATTTCAATACCACAAGATGTAGTGACAGTCACCAACTTAGCTTTAAATGGGGATTAGAAACATTCATAAAAGATAAGGCTATTGATGGTTATGATGGCTTTACATTGCTTTCAGTATTAGAGGCGGTGTGCCTCTGAATACCAGTTTTTAGGGAACATGAGCAGGAGCGGGCTGATGCATTCATGTCTTGCCTGTATGCTTTCTATAGGCATCTGATTGGCCACTGTGGGAAGTAGGTCTTTGCTCTGATCCAGCATAGCTTGTTCTTAATAAGAATTCCAATTTGCTCTTGAAATGTTCCATATTTGTAACAAATATTTTTAGGGAAGAAGATAGTGTCTCCATCCAGAGATGAGGGTGTCATAGCCTTCAAAGATAACATTATCATCAACAACAACAGCAGCAAAAGATTAATGAAATTGTAGTAAATCGTTGCAAGTGAAGTCAATAGTCTTGCCGGTATTTCTCTCTTCTCTCTCTCTCTCTTTTTTTAAAGTGGGGGAGCAAATGCTTCAATTTCAAAGTAGCACAGCAGTATATGAACTAGCAATATGTTATTTAAAAAAAATGCAAGGGAAATTGGAAATAGGTGAGAGGTTCTCAGTTTCAATAGTGCTAGCTCATTGGCTTTAGTGCTGTGTACCACAAGCAAGTGGTGAACAGGTACATTTGTTGATAAGACTCTCTGGGTTTCACTCTTCATTTTGATTTATGACTCAGTTTTGTTGAGGTGGTGGTGATTTTCTTCCTACCTGGCCTATACTAAAAAGAATTTAATAAAACTGTTTAAGACTTAAAGTTTTTCTAGGGGAGAGATCAACAACTTTGTCACCAAACCATTCATGCAGCTGTTAAGTAAATACTGTTTTTGTTAAAACTGCTATTTGACCAGCTGGAGAGTTAGTCTTCCCTAACCCACACAGGGCATGCTGTCATTTGAACAAACAGTATTTTGCACAAAATCATTTGCACAGATGTTGATTTCTAGCAGCTATAACTGTGCTTTGCTTCCTTGACAGTGTTTTCCAGTATTGCTTGAATTAGCTCCGAGTAAATGTCATAAGTAAATTACCATTTTCTTTTAAATGATCACAAACATAAACAATTGCATGATATAATGATCCTATGTTGCACTGCTTTCCTTGTTGATAGACCAACAAGTTATATTTTCTGTGTGAAAGAAGCATCTTAAAATGCAGCATTGTGTAAGATGAAAACTAACAGATGTTTATAATTAAGCTGAAATATATTTTAACTTTTCCTACTATATAAATTTAACTTAAGTGTCTTGCCAATAAAAGCCCTCTGCCTGTACTTCAGAGACAATGACTTAGTTCGCAGAAAACACTAATGTATAGTTTATTTAACCCATGGTTAATCTATGGTTTGTTGCCCTACCCAGGGTTTGTCTGGCAGAGAAACAGTTAAATAACCCACAGTGGGCACTTGTGTCATATGAACAGTGTGGCTGTATATGTAAAAATAAAGATGCTACTGATCATCATGTCTCCTATTGATTACTTAAAATGGTAACACCACCATTTGGTTCAAAAAGCTCTCAAGACATAATAAAATAAACACCATACAGTAGATGCAAACTTCACACATTGGCCAACCAGCTGTCAACAGGAATCTACAAGCAGGACATGGGTGCAACAGCAGCCTACTGCCCATGACAGAACGTATCCCCCTACAATAATTTAAGGAACAAACACTATTCAGAAGTTTACAAAGCAAAATTAAATTATTATTTTTAAATGAGGGCATAATATAACTATATGCTTTAACAAAAGCTTGTATTACATTACTTTGCTATCTCTCCCAGTCTTTTACTAAGGAGTCTTTAGGATAGGAAAGTATGTATATGTATATTTTTCCTAATGCGGCAGCATAAACAATAGAAGTTCTATTGACAACAATGGATGTGGCAGTATAGTAAAATCTGTGCCTGGTCACCCTGCCCCTGAACTCCG
This sequence comes from Elgaria multicarinata webbii, assembly GCF_023053635.1. Classification (NCBI taxonomy): domain Eukaryota; kingdom Metazoa; phylum Chordata; class Lepidosauria; order Squamata; family Anguidae; genus Elgaria; species Elgaria multicarinata. The sequence goes on from NC_086175.1 coordinate 62,973,709, forward strand.
TATATTCTGAAAACATCTGAACAGTGTGAACATGTTCCTCTGCTGAGGGAACTGCACTGGCTGCCTATTCACTACTGGGCCAGGTTTAAGGTTCTTGTACTTGTGTACAAAGCCCTAAACAACTTGGGACCAGGATACCTGAGAGAGTGCTTTCTCCCCTACCAACCTGCCCAGTCACTGAGGTCAACCGAGGGTCTGCTTCTGGTGGTTCCACATAGATCCATCCTCTGATTGGAGTCCACCAGGGGAAGAGCCTTCAGCGTGGTGGCTCCCCTCCTATGGAATTCCTTGCCTCTGGAGGTCAGGCAAGCTCCAACCTTGTACTCCTTTCGGCACCTCATGAAAACATCTTTATTCCAGGAAGCCTTTCCTTAATATGCAGCCTTGAGTCTCTGTATTTGCTTCTTTTAAAATTTGTCTTAAGTGTTTTATTCTGTTTTTTTTTTAATTTTCATTTTATCTTGTATACCACTCCGAAATTTTTCAATGGGGAGCAGTATATAAATATTCTAAATAAATAAATAAACAAAATCTGTACCTTGCATTTTTAAAGAGTTTTCTGTAATGATCAGAATGTCTTCAAATCTGGTCAATAATGCAATATTTATTTATTTATTTATTTATTTATTTATTACATTTCTATACCGCCCAATAGCCGGAGCTCTCTGGGTGGTTCACAATACTATACTATAGAGGCCACTAGCCTGAACCTAGTTAGATAGATAGATAGATAGATAGATAGATAGATAGATAGATAGATAGGGCTGTGCACGGACCACCACCCACCCACCCCCGATCCGCTTCTCTTCCAGATTCGCAACTTCCGGATCGGGTCCACTCCACTCTGCAGCGATCTGCCTATGGTCTGCTTCACTTCGCTGCGGAGCTCCTGATCCGAATCGGAGCTCCGTTTTTTACCCTGTAGACTTGCATTGAAATCCAAATGCCTATAACTTTTTTTCTGTTAATGTTAGAAACCTCAAAATTGGCACCATGAGACCTTATCCATGTATGCACATTCATGCCAAGTCTCAAGGAAATCCAAGCATCCCCTGATTTTTGGGGAATTTTTGAAAATCCAACACCCCATTTTCAGAAATGGGATTTACTCCGACATTTTTACAGATACAAACTTGAAAGTGGGCACCCTCACAGATGCCATCTAGATCCACATTCATGGCAAACTTCAAGTAAATCCCATCATCCCCTGAATTTTGGCGATTTTTTAACCTTTAAAGCATCACCCCCTAACCCCAATTCACACCCCTTTCAATATCTCCGTCACTGTAAATGTTAGAATCCTCAAAATCAGCACTATGACAGCTTATCAATGTATCCACATTCAGGCTCAGTTGGAATCAAATCCGTGCATCCCCTGATTTTGGGGGGATTTTTGAAAATCTGACATCCCATTTTCAGAAATGAGATTTACGCTGACATTTTTACAGATACAAATGTGAAAGTGGGCACCCTAACAGATGCCATCTAGATCTACATCCATGCCCAGTTGGAAGCAAATCCCATCCCCTGATTTTTAGTGATTTTTTTCCTTTTAACTCACCCTAATTCAAATCCCATGCTACAACTCTGTCAGTTTTCATGTTAGAAACCTCAAATTAGGCACTATGACATCTTATCCATGTATACACATGCATGCCAAGCCTTAAGCAAATCCAAGCATCCCCTGATTTTGGGGGGATTTTTGAAAATCCGACACCCCATTTTCAGAAATGGGATTTACTCTGACATTTTTATAGATACGAACTTGAAAGTGGGCAGCCTCACAGATGCCATCTAGATCCACATTCATGGCAAGCTTCAAGCAAATCCCATCATCCCCTGATTTTTGGCGATTTTTTTTCCTTTTAACTCACCCCAATTCAAATCCCATGCTAGATGTCAGTTTTCACATTAGAAACCTCAAAATCACCACCTTGATAGCTTATCCATGTATCCACCTTCATGCCTAGTTGGAAGGAAATCCGAGCCTCCACTGATTTGGGGGGAATATATGAAAAATCCCCCACAAAGAACAGTGTGCCCATAAGGAAACCATACCTGCTCATAGGGATCCATTGAAAAATGTTTGCCCATAGCAATCAATAGCACAGATGATTTGGGGGCATCAAGATTTTTTTTTTCTAAATAAGGATCTTCATCTCAGGTGAAACACTTCCAAAAATGCACACACACACACACACACACACGAGCGTGCAATACAGCTGCATTTTATCACATGGAAGAATACCCTCCCTGAGTCAAAGCAAAACATACACAAACCATCCCTGTGAGGCGGGCACAGAGGAGGACAGGCAGCACTGGGAGCAAGCATGCCAGAGGCTTGTGGGGTTGAGCCACAAAGCCCATCATGTAGCACATCTCCCAGGCACCAGGCGGGCAGAGAGGCGGGCAGAGATGTACGACTATGCCATAGATCTATGGGGAAGTAAGTCCCAGCAGATACCCCACCACAACAGCACCCAGGCGGAGGCGGAAAGGCAGGCATGCAGCAGACATTTCTGGGGGCACAAGGAAGTGAGCCAAGGATTGTTTCAAAGCCAGTAATGCAAACCGTCCCTGTGAGGCGGGACCAGCACAGAGAGATGCCTTTTCTTTTGCATCCCATAACTAGGGGACTAGGAGGATAAGCGTAAAGTTTTGTGATCCTTGCTTCAGAGTTGATTGACTGCACTGTGATCACAGCCATTAATAACGTTAATAATAGCAGTACTAATTAATACTACTACTAATAATAATAACAACAACCACAACAATAATGAGTTGAACCACAATGAAAGACTGCCTGACTTCACTGAAGAGGGAAAGCCAGGAGAGCTTGGGCTATAGGGTGTATAATAAATGTAATAAATAAACAAACAAAGGAGGGGTGGAATTAAAAGCAGCAGTGTTGCTGAATCACAACAACAACAAGATTTTTTTTAAAAAAAGGCTATATCTGTCTTTTACCAGTAAGAGGAAAGTGGATGTGCCCAGGGGGAGGGGGAACTGTGCCCATTTGACTGGCCCTGTCTAGGGACCAGTCTTTAAGAAGCTAACTTACACTTCAACTCATGACAGGCATAGTAGCTTCTTCCACTGGTTAATCTTTGGAGGGTTCTGATGACCCTCCAAGGGCAGGAGTGTGCACTGGGCATGTCCACATGCCCTAGGGGACCTCATCCCCTTGCACCACATCTATTCAGTTGTTCACCAAGGTTAGGGTGGGTAGCAGTGCTGTGTTTCCTATCTGTTATTTATTTGCTTAGTATATGATTTCAGGTTGTGTTTGTGTGTTTGGTGGGACTACTGTTTCAAAAAACACTGGGAAAAGTCCATTCAGAGACTAAGAAAGAAAAGTTTCCCAGTATCCGAAGTTACTAAGTATCCCGTTTTGCTTATCCCCCCCCCCACTCCAACTTTGGGATTGGAGGATACTTCATCAGGTGATCATGACTGGGAGTTGAATCTGCCTCTCTTCGCTTCAAAAAAAGGTACCCCTCCCGCTTTTTTTACCCTATTTTTAAAAAAATTATAGCAAGCAAACCGCAGCACGCAAAGTGCTGAAAATAGGCACAAAATGACCCCTACCCACGACTCTCTAAGCACATTCAGTTTCAAGAAGATAGCTAATCTTTTCCGCAATGCAATCCTATGGGGAAAAATATCCAAAATGGCGGGCGGAGCGCTCCGTGAAAAGAGGAGCGATTTGCTTGTGGTCGCTTCTCTTCACCATGCTCCGCTAGCCCCCCAATCCGCTTCTCCTCCGCCTGTACCGGAGGCGGATCACCCCGCTTCACTGTTGCTTCTCCAAACCGAAGAGAAGTGGATCACAACCCTAACAGATATTTAACAAAAAACCTACAGTTTACAAAACAATGTTAAAGCTCTACAGTTTTCAACCAAGCACCAAAAAGCACGGAAATTGGGAGTTAAAGCTCACAAGCCTTAACGCCACATCCTCCCTAAGGAGGCAGAAAGTGCAAGTGAAATTCTCATTCACTCAAAGCAGATTAGCTTTCCTTTTGCTTTCAGCACGGAGTCAGGGGGGAATCTTACTTAACTACATCCAACCCCAGGCAGTCCAAAAAAAGTGGCTACCTCCTATATCTTGACAAAACTACATGTCCCAGCCATGGCCAAATAGAAGAGCACTGTTTGGGGCTCAAGCGCTTTCCAAACTTATAAAGGGTAAGACTCCTCAGCCCCAAACATCTTCTTGCACACACAAAAGCATATCTTCCTCCCCAGTTATCAACATTAAAATCCATCATAGCTAATAAGAGCCTGAGCAGTATATATCCACATTGTGATTCCCAGTCAGACTGGATTGCCAGAATAGGGTGGGCAAAGGAGGGGGAAACTTTCCTCAAAATATTCCTTCTTCCCACCCACTTTCCCAGTGCAATAGGGCTCTCCTCCTGCATCCCTCTGTAAAGGAAGCATGCACCAGCAAAAGCCGGCCCTTAGACTGGATTTAGCACAGATCCCCAGAACAAACGCTCACAGCTCACAATTTTGAGGTTTAGGACCATTTATTTGGAAATGGGTAGGTTACAAGGGATTAGCATATTAAAAACTATTAAAACATGCATATATATAAGAACCCAGAAAAAGCAAGCCTAAAAACTACAGTTCATACATCACCCAGCCTTGCAGTCAGCCAGTCGCACTGAACTCCCCCCACAAAGTATACTTTATAGTTTCTTTTCTCCAACTCCTTCCCCCCTCCCCTTGGCTTTTCATACGTAGATCTTTCACACCTCCGCCTGAGATGTTAATGTCTCTCAAGGCCAAGCGGACATGCCTCAGGCGGTTCCTGGTTGCAACATTCTCCCCCATGCAGCTGGACCGCTTATCTCCCTCTTCCTATGAACCATAATAATAAAATTAACACGTTAAAAGACAGACCAGCCCCAGTTCCAATCACCCATCCCTTACACCCTCCTCCTCCCTTCTGATCAGCTTTGAGGCTCCATAAGTGGCTGCATCACAATATGAAGTCAGATAGAGACTCAAGGGATAAAAATTCTTTAAAAATCAAATATAGGGATTTTTTAAAGAAAGAAATTGCAGGTGTGGGGAGGAAGGTTGATCAAGCAGCAGCAATGATCAAATGAAGAATAAAAGAACACAGACAAAACACACACACACACACACACTTTGTAAGTTGTTAATTATAGGCTTATTGTGTTGGAAATGAGAGAAAATTCTCAGTAACATCTCTCACTCTCCCTTTTCCAATGTTCCACACAGTTCTAAAAAGGCTACAATCCCCTACACACTCACCTGGGAGTAAGACCATTACACTCAATGAAACTTACTTCTGAGAAGACACTGGTGATTCCACTAAGGAAATGTCTGTGCTAGAGGAAGCAAGTGGCCATTTATTTTCAACATTCTAATCTATCTGAGCCTGGATGGAAGGGAAGAGCGATGCTATGGAGCATGTGTTGTGCTATCCCTGAAGAAGGCCTCTGTATTCACTCTAATAGGATGAATAAATATTAATAAAAATCAACTGAAGGGAATTTAAAAAAAAGAAAAGCCATTCCACCAACTACAATGAAGGAGGAAGAAGGCACCACCACTGGATTAATGGGTAAGGGGCTGATTACTCCAAATTTCATGGATAAAAAAATCGCCAGCCTAAATTATCAGAACCATTTTGATTCAGAGAGGGTTTTTTTTCTTTTGTACTTTAAACTGCTCTGCTTCCCTCAATCTTTCACCAATCTTCTTGAAATTGTCAGGGTATGTAAAACCAACATTTCTTTCTGGCACATGTAAATTTAAGGAAGTTTGGGGAAACATTTTCGATTTTATGAACATTAGAATGAACTCCTCCCCAATTACCCTTTTATGTTGGTAGAATGCTTTATCTACTCTCCAACCTTAACTTCAGGGACACTACCGTGTCCCTGTAAATACTTAATTTCTGAAAGAAGTTAGGATTCTGAACAGATCATGCAAATCTGGAGGGAGCTTTCTCCAGCTGGATGAAAATTTTACCATGAAAATTTTACCACTTCTTTTGAATAATTGTAATACATGTTATTTTGAAAGATGGATAGAATCCAGCCAAAATTACACACTTTGATTTTTTTGGATTGCAAGAAAGTTATGCAAATATTTAAATCTCTGTCTGTGAGATCAAGGCACAATAAGAATGCTTAACTTTGGCTGGATTGTGTCCATGGATAGTTTCTCAGAAAGAATGCCTATTCAGTTTTATGGACAGGCACGTTAGGATATATTTAGGATATAGGATAAGATTGGATTTTCTAGTTCCGCAGGTAAAGCAGTGCTAGGCTGTATGATAAAAACGACAAAGTATTGTGGCCCTTAAAGGCTAAGAAAAGTATTCTAACAAATTCCTGGCCAGAAGACTCTGCTTTTGAGCTTAGCAGCAATGTTAAGCAGTGCAAAAGAAACTGACAAAAGTACATGACATGCAAACAATTTATGAGTCCCAACATCAGAAGAATGCTATAATTGCATATATTTATCAAACTACCAAGTAATTGTGCTAAAGTAACTCAGGTTAAACTACTGCACAAATTTTAATTAAAATTCATTCCTATACATAAAAAAAAAGGATTTCATGGAGACTTATAATTAAATCTCAACAAGGTGACTGTAATAGAAAATGCCAATATTTTACTTCCATTAATTATGTAATACTATTAGTCCATACCTTCTTGGCAACTTTAGTTGAAGAAATAGGATTCAGTAGGGGAACTTAAAGAAAAATAATGTTATAGTTGAAGCTTCTTTCTGCAAGAAAGGGTATTATTCATTCACTTCACACTGAGCAACTGATTAACAAAATATATTACCGTAGTTTTCAGAGAAATGAAGGTAATATGTTCTCAGCAGTAGGCAGCAGCTGTATAATAATAATAATAATAGGCCTGAACATGATGATATCATTGAGTGCATGTTATTTACAGATGTGATGAAAAGCCTGAAATGAATAGCGTAGAGAACTAAAATTTGACAAATTCTCCCCATTTCTAAATTAAGCAACCCAGGGTATCAGCTGTGTCAAAAATATGAAGCCCAGGTTTTTTGAGATCAGAAATCCTTGTTAAGAAGTCTGAAATGCTAGCATTTGAATTTTGTGGCAAGATTAAATTCTGGTTATTTTGGACATGAACAAAATGCTTGGGGTCAGAAAAATAATATGTTTATTAGAATATTGTTCCTAATCAGCAGCCTGAGGAAAAAGATTTTTATACACCTCAGAAACTCACATACTGCATAGCGATTATTAGGTGATCTTGATAAAGGTATTATTTTATTGAGCCTGCAATTTTTGTTATATTACAATGTTATAGTATGACAATTGCAAAAATATTCTGAAAGTTTGTGTGCAAAGTTCACAATTGAATGTTTATAGATTCAGTTTTTAATATAGTCCATACATTTCTGTCCTCACTTACCAGACAATTTCAATCCACAAGATGAATTTATTATAGTTCTCAGACACCAAGAGTTTTGTTACTTATTTAATTTAAAATATTTGTTGGCCCTCCCAAAGCAGCATACAACAGTAAAATTTACATAATAAAATCAATGCAGTAAGCCTATATACACCAGTTGCTGGAGAACATGGACAGTTGGCTCCTGTTGCACCCATGCCCTGTTTGTGGGTTCCTGTTGACAGCTGGTTGGCCACTGTGTGAACAGAGTGCTGGACTAGATGGACCCCGGTGTCCAGTATGGCTTTTCTTATGTTCTTAATAAAAACAGCAAACATTCTAAAAAACAGCAAACACTATCATAACACAAAATCTACAACACATAATTGCAGCTATATCCTAGTCCGATAAAATATAATCAGGGGAAGTCCAAACGAAACTAAAGGAAAATATTTTCAGGACCTTCCTAAAAACTTGTGATGATGGGGGCTTAGGGAACCACTGATGGCAACTCATTCCAGAGGTGCTGGGCTACTCCAGAAAAGGCTCTCTCTCATGTATTTGCCCACCTAACTGCCCTCAAAGGTGGGCAAATGAGAAGGGTCGTATCAGTGCAGGCATGCTGTTATGGGTAAAGGTGGTTAATCCCTATCCTTACCTGAAAATAGGCATGCTTGGTGATTTACCATACTTATCTAATGTCATCTACACTTTCAAGTGGCAAATCATATGTCTCATGTTTCAAAAGGTTAAGGACCATACTGGGTCAGACCAAAAGTCTATCCAGCATCATGTTTTTGAAAGCCCACAAGCAGGACATGAGTGCAATAGCATCCTCTCACTCATGTTTCCCAGAAACTGGTATTCAGAAGCAGCCTCTGATACTGGAGGCAATATATAGCCATCATGACTAGTAGCCTTTGATAGCCTTACCTTCCTCCTTGCATCTTTTCCTTGCAAAAGAGTAAAAAAGAAGAAGCAAAGATGCAACTTACAATTTAGCCAAAACAAATATCCTCTATGTACAAGTTTAGATATTGCTGGCCAGAAATGGCAATTGTATTTATTAGTAGTCTTTTTTTGTTTGTTATCCAAGCAATGAGAGAGTGAGAATCAATTAAATAAATCATTTTTAAAAGGGGCAGTCTCCATTTTCTCCCCTTAAAGTATAATAAAACGTGGCAGCAAATAATGAGTAATGAGGCAGTTTTCCTACCTGCTCTATTGGGCAACTGAGGAAACTTGAGATTTATCAACGTCTTTATATCTGCCAATGAAGTAATTGAAGCACCTTAGATGGAAGTGTAATCACATAAAAGCTAATGTACAAAGAATAATAAAATCTGAGACAAAAATATAGGTTTAAAAGCTCAAAGCAGAGAGAAATCATAGAGACTTTAACTAGGACTATGCTTTCTTCCATTATTTCATTTAAGAGGGGAAACAGAAGTGCTGCAACTTGGTGGGGAGGCCATATTTTTAAAGCCCTTAAATTTTTTACAAGCCTGCAACAAAATGGTCAGTTCCCCTCCCCCTCCAACAGTCACTCAGTCCTCATTGGTAGTATTTGGGGGTTTCTCACCCCCCTAAGACTTTTTTAAAATATATTTTTTCGATAAGTGTAAACTTTGAGTTTCCACATGCCTGTGTGGATGATGCTGTTTTGGCTACATAAGGTCTAGCTTCCAGACTGTGGAATGGCCTGCAGGGAGAGATCCGCCAGCTCAACAGTCTTTCTGAATTTAAAGAAGCTATAAAGACTGATCTCTTCCAGCAGGTCTACCCAGTCGAATTTTAAAATGTCTAGCTTTATTTTAATAATGTAGTAGTTTTAAGTTTTTAATCAGATTTATTTATTTTATTAGGGCTGTCTTTGCTTCAGAGCGTAGAAGCAATAGCAAGGCGGCCTGATTCGCCTCCGACAAAGGTGGAGACGAAGCAGGTCGAGGATTGAGACCAAGCGGATCCTTCGCCTCGATCTGGAGCTCTGAAAAAAAGGTAAGTGGGGGATTACTTGGTGCTGCCGCAGTCCGTGCGGTGACGGCGGCAGAGCCAGGTAAGGGAGCAGAGGGGAGGGGGCTTACCTGACTCTGTAGCGGTCCAGCGGTGGCTTCAACTGAGGCTCAAACCGGAAGACCAGGCCGCAACTGCGGCCTGCCCTTCCGCTTTGAGCCTCGGCCTCAGTTGAGGCTGCTGCCAGAACGCGACAGACTCAGGTAAGACCCTTCCCCCCTGCCTCCTTACCTGGCGCCGCCACCGCCACCGCAGTCTGTGCAGCGACAGCAGCGGAGCCAGGTAAGGGGGCAGAGGGGAAGGGTCTTACCTGATTCCGTCGCATTCTGGCAGCGGCTTCGACTGAGTCCAAGGACTCAAACTAGAAGATCACGCCACAGCTGCAGCCTGGTCTTCCTGCTTGAGTCCTCAGGCTCAGTTGAAGCAGCCGCCAGACCGCGATGGAGCCGGGGAGGAGGGGGGCCTTACCTGGCGCCAGCACCGCCAGCACAGTCTGTGCTGCGACGGTGGCAGAGCCAGGTAAGGGGGCAGTGGGGAAGGGTCTTACTTGAGTCTGTCGCGTTCCAGCAGGAGGGGTCCTTACCTGGTGGCGGCGGCACTGCGGACCTCCGATTCGGATCCGGAGCTCCGCAGTGGAGCGGAGCAGACTATAGGCGGATCAACACCGGGCAGAGTGGACCCGATCTGAAAGTTCCAGATCGGGTGCAGAGCGGATTAGGGGGGTTCGTGCCCAGCCCTATATTTTATAGTATTTTTATATTTGATGTTGTTCCCCAACTCAATCCAGAGGGAGAGGCAGAAATAAATATATTATTATATATTAGCATTCATCTTCAGAGAGAATGATTTATACCAAACGCATACTGTTCTCTTTCAAACAATGCCCAGTCATTTCTACACCACAACCACTCCTTGATGTGACCAGGTAGTGGGAGTTCCATGATTTCTCCCATTACCAACTCCATGAATTCAAGCTTTCAACATATTATATTTTGCCACACTGGCAGCTGAAGAATAATGCAGGGAGCCAGAAAGAATGGACATGGGCAGGAGCAGCTCTATTATGAAAGCAGTATTGAGTGTCATTAAGGGTGGCAGAGTGGGAGATAGACAGACCTGAGTCAAGGCTAACATCCACCACATACTGTTCCTGTGGAGTTCTCATTCAATTCAACCAGATTGTCAGAGGAAAATGTCCTTGTGGATTGTGCCCATTGTTAAGTGTGAGGTTACCATTTAGATTTTCCACCTCAAATAACAAAATAACTTGGCTGCCCTTGATTTCAAATATTGTTAGTAGTTTCTATATTTATTTGTAGTTTACTGCATCATTACTGATACAGTAGAGCAAGTCAGCATTGTATGTGCTCAGCTAAAAATAAATTCTATATTCTGCACCCATCTGATTTCATTAAATTGATGTTTTGGAGTGGTGGTGGAGAAAGGCTATGTACATAGAGTGAAGGTTTGATCAAATCTGGGAAGTAGTTGATCATTGTGTCATGTTTGATGTGACTGCATCTTACATCCTTTTGTTATTAATGTAAAATTCAATAAAAAAATTAAAAGTGGGTATCACTTAATCCAATTCTCCTAATCTGCTAAAGACAAGGAAAAGAAAAAACCCATCACCTCAATTAATGAATTGGGGGGGGCAGGAAGGAATCATATGGACCAATCACAATATGATGATGTGCCTAGAATTCACATGGTAATTTTGAAGATAGGATATATAGATTTCATATATGCAAATAATCTCAGTCATTACAGGCTGAAGAAATAAATGAACAGCAGGAATTCTGTTTTGAGAAACCATTTCTAAAACGTATTGGGCATGATGGTTCAACATCATTCGCGTGTGGGTTCATACAGGTAACTGTTCCTCTTTGGTTTCTTTTTGTTTTGCTTGCTAGCCTTATGCGGGCGTTTATCACGGACCGTACAGAAGCGAGGGACCTTTCTGAAAACCGCTGTGGAGCGGTTTGTTCGCGTGAACAGAGATACCGCCACAGCAACCTTTTTAGGCGGGAAGGCGCGGCGGCCGGGGCAGTCGGTCGTTGTCAGCCACAATGCAGAGCTTTAACGAAAAAGTCGGTGGAGCTCGAATTATTTTGGCCCCCGGCCAACCCCAGGAAGAGCGCGAGACGCTCCCGCGGTGTTGTCGCTACAGCAGGTGAACAAGCTGCCTCGGCCTTTCCTTCCAAACGCCCAAGTGAGGAGGGCACGTGGGGTGGGGGGCGGAGGGGGCTTAATCGTGATGCTCAAGGGAAGCAAGCCCCGACCTGCTTTGGGCCTTCGGCGAACAGCTCCGCTCTGGTCCTCCTCCCTCCCTTGGGTGCCTGGCTGCTTGTGCTGCAAACGCTCAGCGGTGCGGAAAAGCATCGAAATGGGGGGCGGGGAGGGAGAGAGCGGGAGGAAGCGCAGCGCGTGAGTAGGAGTCTCGCCGGGAGGGCTGCGTTTGCAGCCGCCTCCTAGAGTTTAAAGGAAAAGGGCGGTGGGGGGCGACGCGACTGTTTACTCGGAAGTAAATCACTCTGCTTTCATTAGCCTTACTCCCAAGTAAATGGACGCCGGATTTTAGGTGGAGGCTCCCAAGCTCTGCCGCGCTAGTTAATCTGAGAGAGAGTCCAGCAGTGAGAGGGAATAAATCCCCACCCTTCCCTCACTAGAAAGCTACCGCTTCCCGGGAGGAGGGGGCGAAGCAGGTAGGTGACACCCCTAATACCTTCCAAGAGCAATTATGGCGCAGGGTGTTATGGGGCTGCGGGGATGCCCCACCAGACCTAGAAGCTGCTAGCAGCGGCAGGAATATGGTGGAATATGCAAAGATTTATTTTGTGCCCGTCTCACTATTTCATATCTGGTTGTATGGGAGGTGGCTGTTTTGTTATTTTTGCTGTGTTGGTATTAGTATCATGCTTCCAGATTGTACTTGATGTAGTAATTATAATAAAAGACTGCAGGGGTCAGATCACCAAATTATCCACAAGGTGGCTCCTTGCTTTTTGTATCTTTCCATAAAACGAGGAAAAGGAATTGTCACTACCTACAGTATTAAAACCCACTTGTCAACATAACAACCACGCGCCATAAATATTTGGTAAGCAGTAAATGAAGTTGGTTTGTCCCCATCCCCCAACACACACTTTTCTTTTTTAGAGTTTGGGTGTTAAAGCTTTGGTTTGGCTGTGGGGTTACATGTAGGTCAGGTTTGTCTTGTCCAAAATAATCGCGTGAGGGAGGGAGATAAAGGGTGTTCCTGAGGATGGGAACAAAAGCAGAAGGAAAGAGAAAATACTGTAGTAGCAAGGAGAAAAATGCATAGCTGAATATTTAACATTTCTACAATCAAATTCACAGTCATTTTCACAGTTTAGTAATGATATTGCTCCCTCTAATATTTATTTTATATATTTTTCATTAAGATAGACATTAATCCTTTTCCTCTTATTTTGATTCTCCAAAGTAGAGCTGAAAAATTATTATTAGGTAAGCTGTCTTTAGAAAGAAAAAGTAAATTCGGGGGGGGGCATGATTCATGGGTGCCACCTAACCCCCATTAAAAGCAATGTCTTACAAGTTAATCATTAATTTTTGTAAATCGCCCAGAGAGCTTCAGCTATTGGGCTGTATAAAAATGCAATAAATAAATAAATATTGACTTTAATCAGAAATAGTCACAGAAAGGCATCAATCCCTGTCTTAATTGTGCCCACATTCTGTTTCCATCACACCCTGGATTTCAAACTATATTCAACGTCATGTTCGCCCATGATTTATGATGTCTTTACAATCTCTTATAGCTTTTTGGCTAGCATTAAGTGTATTTGTCAGTTTCCTTCAGATTGCAATAAAAGCATAAAATTCAAGATGGTCATTAAAGAAAAGTGGTTAAGTAAAGCCAGTAGCAAACAATGTAACTAACTACTGATGAGATACAATTTTGATGAGCTTATTACTATTCTCAGCCCTGATTAGTTCACAGTAATAACCCAACTGAACTCTTCCAGTAAACCTTCTGCTTTGGTGTTGACGCCAAAGCTTATTACAGTAAATGGGATTGTCTACAGTCCTTTCTATAGGACTATGTTTCCTTGTTAGCAAGAAGTTTGAGGGAGGATTTCAACATCACTGCATTGATGTATTTTTGTTTGTAAGCTTTGGCATGGGCACTAGCTAAAATAAAGAGTATTATTGTTACACACTAATTGTTAGACACAAGCCCCCAAACTTGGGAGCCTTCCATGTTATTCAATGCCCTATGAGGCTGCTCCTGGCAGGGTGGGAGGAAAGATGGAGGCAATTTTTGACTCCTCAGGCTCCTGCTCTTTCGTGTGTGTTTTTTCTAGATGGGCCTTTCAGCCTGTGTAAAGGAGGTACGCTGGGGCTGGAGAGGCCATTTTTCATAAGCTGGTCTCTCTTCTCCCCTCGCTGCCCAGCAGAACACTCTCTTGCAGACCGCAGAAGGCAACTGTAGCATCTTGAGGGAGCAGGGCAGAAAGTTCAGATTCTGGAGTCTCCTTCCAAGGTCATAGCACTATTGTAGAAGAATCCTATGGTCCCTTGGACACTCTTCCAGGACCATAGGATTGCTCTCCCCCAAAACCTTTTCAAACTACAAGAATAGAAAAAGAATAATCTACTTTATGTAGACCTGAAACCTGAAACATAGAACATGGTTAATTATACACTGGACCAGTTCAAATGTAACATAAAATCATGCTTTGTGCTAACCATACTGAAGAAGAACCAACACCATAGATTAACCTTCCAGACATACATAAGCCAGGTAAACCATGGTTTTGAGATGCTTTTCTGTTTTGGCTTCTCATCTACTCAGGACTCAGCTTCAAACATTTATGAGGTGGAACAATGACCCTAACTTTGGTTTTTAAATGGTCTATGATTCAGACATAACAGCAAACCACACTTAGTGGAACCTGTGGCTTGGAAACACGCTTCAAACTGTGGTTTCAGATCCTGGTTTGTCAGCCACAAACAAACTATAGTTTCTGGGCAAGTTTGGTTTCACATATTAAAACAAACCATGGTTGAGCTAAATAAGCCATGGCTTCATGTTATGTCTGAACCAGCCTTACAATCTTATTAGGAAACAAATCCCACTGAACTTAATGGGACTTAAAGTTTATAATTGGTCTGTTTGACTGTGCTTAACTGGCAGAGGGCTCAGTGGTAGAACACAAACTTTTCATGCAGATGGTCCCAAATTCAATTGCAGGCATCTCTGATTTTAAAAGAATCAGAGTTAGGAAAAGTCTCTGTATGAATTCCAGGAGTCTAGAAGGGACTAGATGGACCAGTGGTCTGACTTGGTATAAGGCAGCTTCATATGTTCAGTAGTGTATTAGAGCATTGCCTAGATGTTATTATGCCATAATAATAGTGCTATATTGCTAGTTAATCTTGCCAGAGAACAACTTAGGACATATCCACTCATCCTTTCAAGTAGGGAGGTAGACATGGCCAGATCTACACTAAGCAGGATATGGCAGTTTGAAAGCTGTTTGAAAACTATGTGGAGTGTGTCCTGGGCCCCAACAGTTCTCCCTACTGTTATAAAGTGTTTTAAAGCAGTGGTGTAGATCCTGCCATGGAATTCGAATAAAAACCTGGAACACCCCCCCAGGCTGCACTGATTTGGCTTTTTAAAGCCACTATTCTGGTTTGCAGCCAAAGCTTGGTGGCAAACTGCTTCTGGTTTTGCCATTGTCACCACCATAGCAGCAAATTTGAGGGTGGTTGAGTTCACAGGCGGCCCATGGGCTGCTTGTTGCTCACCCCTGGTGTACCGGATTTACAGTCCCAGTGTGTAATAATAAACGTTTCAGATGTTGTTAAACTTAGAACAGTTTTAAATCAATGATGGAAGAGGTAACAAAAGAATTCTATAGCTCTGCAGTTGACTGTATGAAAGGGACTAACAGACAGGAGACCCTAAACATGTTAAAAATGGCTTTAAAATGTTCTTACTGAAGAAGACAAACTAAAATGAAGAAAATAAACATGCAGCAGTCAAGGGCATTGTGACCTCCCATATAACTATTCCAATTGAATGTAGATTACGCTTACTGTTTAAAGGACAAGTGCTTCAAATTGCTTAGCAACAAGTATCTAATTTTTCTCTCTTACTTAGAGTGGAGACATCTGTGTACAATATAGTGATTTTTAGAAAATGAAGATCTTTAACCTCAATGTGTTTTCACGTTCCATTAAATAAGGTCTATTTTTAAATTTTCATTAAGTCAATCTATAATCCACTCCCATTCATATCTTCAAAGAATTAAGCATAAAAAGATATACGAATATGCTTAGCTGGCTGCCTTAGGTACTATAACTGGGATAATGACTTTATGTGTTGCAGGATTCTAAAATATACCAAAGCAAAACTCAAGCCCCAAATCCAGACTTAACTATTTCTTGGTGAATTCTTCCCCAGAATGTGTGCTACTTTGCTAGAGAAGGTTCCAGTGTGTAAATACTAATTAATGTACTGAATAATTTACTGATCTTGCAGCAAGCCTATGGGCACGCTGAGAACTACCCAATCCATTGCACTGCTCAATATATGTTACACATGAAATTGAGCTATCAGATATTGTTTAATTAACCTTCTGGTTTAGGATTTTGAGCTAAACAATATGGCTTAGCGTGTTGTGTGACCCATTCCTAACCATGTTGGCTACATAATCACAGTTTAAATACACTCACTAACCATCTGCCATACAACTTTGTACATTCAAGATGGGCATTATGTTATAAATCAGCTTCTGGTGGTGCAGCCTTTCAAGATACACAGAAGTCTATATCAGACAGAATGGAATAAGGCTAATTCTCAATTATATTTAGATGTATGTGAAATATAAATAGCAATGGTAGGCATGTTGCTCATAAGAAAATCCCAAAATTCCAATTTCTGTAATCCCAAAAGTTCCATGACTTCAACATTATCTACTTTTCCCTTGTTTGCCTCCCTTTGTTTACCACCTATATGAAGAATTCTGGAGAACTCAAAAGCTTGCACACTATTTTGTGACCTTTCAGTTGGCCTAATAAACATATTATCCTAATATGGATTTTGGAACATATGCATAGCTTCTTCTTAAGATGAAGAGTAGAAGAATATAGTCTAATCACTGTCTAGAATACACATGGAAGACAAGAAAATTAATCTACAGGTAATTGGAAAAATCCAGATCTCTAGAATGTTCAATTTTGAGGTCAGAACAAGAGAATGCACACAAATTGCATATCAGTGTTCTTGTTCTTGGCATCAGGAATGTATTAATCTGTTTCTGAGAGAAGCTTTTTAATTTAAAAACTTCGTGTACCTCAGTCTAACCCCCAGAATTTAATGCAGTTATGGGGAATGTGCGGTCCTCCAGATATTGTTGCACTGCAACTCCCATCATCCCTTACCATTGGCTATGCTAGCTAGGACTGATGGGAGTTGCAATTCACCAACGTCTGGATGGACAAACATTCCCCACTCCTGATTTAAAGGTTCCTTTTTAATATAACAAAAATAAAGGAGGGCATTTAGTATGCATGAGTTCAAATATTTAAGAATTTCTTAAAATTTCCAAAGTCTTGAGTCCTTAACATCCAAAAAGAGGACATGCTATTATTTATTTATTTTGGAATACACTCCACAGGAGGAAAATGAAGGGCAGAATCCAATGGGTGTTTATACCCTCCTGATTTCTTTACATCCTGTTGACTCCCTTCTGCAAGTGGTGGGTCCCACTGATTTTGTTCTGAGAGTGGGACCCACCGGTTACATAAGGGAAATTTATCACTTCCTAGGGGAAGCCCCCAAACAAGCAGCAAACCTCATTTCCACACATTTCAGGTTGCCCTGGAAGTGCTGAAGTCCCATTGCACAAGCAGTGGGGGCCACTTGTGCAACAGGATTGGTGGGGCGTAAGAGAATCAGTTGGGGTGTAAGCACCACATTGGATTCTGCCCAAAGTTTCTAATGTGGATAGGAGAGTTAAATATTCCCAAAATATTTAGTTTATCAAACGTACACAAAATAATAAGCATGATGGTTATAAATGGTAAGCTATTACAACAATCTTTGGCTCATTTAAAAACTCTGTGATTAGGGCACTATGTGCTTGAAATGATTAAAAATCATTTGCATTATAAATAATCTTGTAATATATATAGCTGTGTGAATATCTCCATTTCCATCTGCCTGATTGAAGAGTCCTATGCAACTTGAAATCTTGCATAATTGCATCTTTTATTTTGGAGAGTTTTTTCATCTCTTATTCTGGAGATGTTTTTTTCAGAGATTGAAAGGTGGTTTGAAAGAGGGATCACTGCATATAGCAACCATATACATTCCACTTTTGCATTCGATAAGCTGGTTCTGTAGGGAGGGGGTTATGGTTAAAAACATGAAGAATCTGTTTGTTTTGATGACAATGGATTTTTTTTTTTTAAAAAAAAAAAAGAGTACACCTTACGGAAAATGAAGCTTCTCTCAAATCATTTTCACATCTCTTAATCTCTGGAACTAGTACAAAGTTTACGGCATCAAATATTTCACCATGTATACCCTGTTGCTCCTTTAATTTCTTTCAATCTACTATATGTCTCATTCTCTTTCTCTTTTTTATGACTCTTACCACATCCTCTGTTTTCTCTTGATTGGTTCATACCAGAACAATTCCCTTCATGCCTATAATGTAGCATATGATGCAGACCATTTGCATATAGTTCTCCAAAAAAGGAGGAAAGATTTCACAAATGTACTGCATACAGCCAATATCATACATTAATGTACATAAAGTTCAAACATGCATAGCCTCCTCTCCACCGGTCCCCCCATCCTGAAGCTGTACAGAAGGTTTGTTTTAGGAAGTGTGTGATAGATACTGTGCTATTTTATAATAACTGTTGTAGATATTTAATATTCAGCATGCTGATAGGTTATGAAAGAACCAGGAATCACAGTTAACTTCGGTTCTGCATTCCCTGCACTGGGCTCTGCAACCATTTGTAGTCTATTTTGTTCCGTATTTTCCCATAACAGCCAGTAGCATTGTTAAACTGTTTGTGATAAATAGCTCCAGATGCTTTTAAATTAGAAGGACATTTTAGTTAAGGCACTTCAGGGAACAGTAAAAAAAAGAACTACATTTTACTTATTTGTCCTGTCACTACTACTTCCAGATGGCCTCATCAACATCTGCTGCAACTGAGACATTTCACTGCAATAAAGATTAAATAGCTGTGTTGAATGGCCATTCTCTGAAGGTTCAAGTCTCCTGCATTTCTAGTAAGTACTATGTGAAATTTGGCAAATGTGATTGTTCAAGAGTGTGCTTAAATAGTTTTGTGTGCAGCAATCTACCCATTACATTTTTCACATAATTAATTTGCTATGTGCAAAACTGTTATTGGGTGTAACGATGGTAGAAATCATGTGTCACTTAACTTTCAAAACCTGAGGAATTAAAATACGGCATCATAGATAATGTTATTGACTGTTTGATGTGAATGTTTATTATATTGAAATGTTTGTTAAATGGGAGTGTCTGTTCAGGATCCAGGGCTGTAATCCTATGCATTATTACTTAGGAGTACGCTCCATTTAATCCATTAGAATTTACTCCTTAGGGCTTAGCTTTTAAGTTACGTTAAAGATGTAGCTAGCAGCTACATCTCCCCCCTTTCTTTTCTAGTTCTGGGGGTGGAGTACAATTTTTATTGCCCCTCACACTAAGCAGAGAGGTGAGGTTTGATACTTCCTACCCCAGCCCTGATTTTACCGGGAATCCCCACACACATGGCTAACAGAACAAGCAAAAGGGAACTCATTTGAGGATAGGGCTGCAAATACTGCAATGGCACCCTTCAAATCTAACCTTTCTAATTAGCTATTAAGAGTGCAGGTGAAATCTATCATGTGATGCACACATTGGCACACTCTTTTGCTTTGTAGTTCAACACATGAAATTACCAAATATATAATGATGCACTTTATTATTATTCTTTATTGCTCTTCCCTGATGTTGGCACCTCTTCTTTCAGACTTTGATTCTTGTTCGTGTGATTTCAGTTAGCCTCATTCTTGGGGATTACACCATTCACACTGATAACACTTCTGATTCCTCAGCTTCTCATTTTCTTCCTTATGACACCTACATGGATCTCAGTTGTTCACTTCACATCTGCTACTCATTATTCAGGTCATGTTCTTCTCTCCATTCACTTCAACTTCCTTCCATACGCCACCCCCTTCCATTCTGTCCGTCGGAAGAACTGTGAAAATCTTGCAAACTTTTTCATTGGAAAGGATCACTCCTCTTATATTCTCCTCTCATTTCTTCCCTAGCTACCATTGATTGGCATCTTCTCTCCATCTCTATTACCATGTTTCAATTTCTTGGTACTGTTCTTTCCTTTTCTCTTCACCTCTGTCCACCTCTTCTCATTCTTTCCCTGTGTACATGAACCCAGGAATTGTAAACATTAATTCTGATCCAATAAGAGAAATCCATGCACAAGTTTCCACCTCATAGGAGCTAACATCAGTTGACATGACAGCTACACATGGCAATGGTGTCAACACAACAACATGCATTACCAGTGTGACAAAGTGGTTAAGGGTGTAATCTTATCAGGATGCCCTTCAGCCTCTGAACTTGGAGGCTAAGGGGCATCCTATGCAGAGTTAGAGGAGTGCGGTGGCAGCACGCTCCTCCTGCTCTGCATTTTTGATAGATGCCTTTTTCACTCAGTTAGTTGGGGCTCTGTGGGATGAAACGAGGCTCAGGAAGCTGGAGGATTCTTCATCAGTCAGTCTCTCCAGTCCCCTTCCCTCCCATAGAATCGCCCCTTTTCCCTCCTCTCTGAGGTCGATTTTGCAACCTTGGAGAGGAAGCCGGCACCATTCTCTCCATGCTGGCTAGGAGGGGAAGGGGATGGAGAGATCAAGACTCCTGGGTCTAACAGAGTGCTAATGGATCCAGGAATCTGAACTATCCTAAGCCCCCCCCCCCAAAGAGACTTAGCAGAGGTTGTTGTTTTCCCTGGTTCTAATCTTACCACTGTTATGAACTCACTAGGTGGCCTTATGCAAGCTACTGCCTGGTTCTGCACAATTTGCACAGCTCCTTGTCACGTATTTAAGCCATGATGAGCTGTAGCACCCACAGGTGCCATCCTGAATATTCAACTCTCAACTGTGAGTTGTCATGTCATGCAAACTGGCTGCCTATTCGCTACCAGGCCAGGTTTAAGGTTCTTGTACTTGTGTACAAAGCTCTAAACAACTTGGGACCAGGAAACCTGAGAGAGCGCCTTCTCCCTTACCAACCTGCCCGATCACTGAGGTCATCCGACGGCCTGCTCCAGGTGGTTCCACATAGATCCATCCTCTGATTGGAATCCACCAGGGGAAGAGCCTTCAGCGTGGTGGCCCCCCTCCTGTGGAATTCCCTGCCTCTGGAGGTCAGGCAGGCTCCAACCTTGTACTCCTTTCAGCACCTCCTGAAAACATCTTTATTCCAAGAAGCCTTTCCTTAATATACAGCCTTGAATCTCTGTTTTTGCTTCTTTTAAATTTTGTTTTAACTGTTTTATTCTGTTTTTATTTTCATTTTATCTTGCACACCGCTCCAAAATTTTTCAATGGGGAGAGGTATATAAATATTCTAAATAAATAAATTGGGCCAATGAACATTATGCAAGGGTTAAACAACCTACAGGCTGTTCTAGGGTTCTACAAGGGTTGTTTAAGTCTTGCATAACCCCCGCTGGCCCGGTTTGTACAACGCAACAACCCACAGCCAGAAGTTAAATATTTAGGATGATGCTTGTGAGTGCTGCAGCTCGACATGGAGGCTGAGGGGTTCTTGGGGGGCTGGCTATGGCCTGTGGCCTGTGTTTTTTGCACCCTACATTAGAACTTGGAAGACTATTTTAAAGAAAAGATTTCTGTCTCCCCTAATGCATGTCCTTAAATATATGCATTCATTTTGAATCCTGTGTTTGTTTCCAAACCAGCCTAATTGTCCTTATATTCTAGGACTGCAGTATAAACAGAAAAACTGTTGAGCTGCTGCTACTTTTCAGCTGGAGGTGATACATGTCCTACTTCCATATGACAAAGTACTAAGAACAGATGTTTGATATATCACTGTTTTTGTTCTGAGTATGTATATGGAATAATCCCTGGCAAGTTTAATTTCTGCCAAAAGTGATGTCAGGTTTACCACCAAGAATGTTTAGCTTCCCCTTAAGGGGCAAATTATGGGTTACCATAAATCCAAGATAACCTAGATAAAGCCTCTGTTGAAGTAGATAATAAATTTGGGACACTTGTCCCATGTTAGTGTTTTCTTAAACCTAATCACAAGAGAGACTATGGCCTTAGCTAGACCTAAGGTTTATCCCGGGATCATGCCGGGGTCATCCCTGTTCATATAAATGACACACAGGATATCCCGGGAGCAGGCAAGGATGACCCCAGGACGATCCCGGGATAAACCGTAGGTCTAGCTAAGGCCTATGTCTTTTACATGTAAGAGATGTTTGCATAAGTTTTTGTTTGGGCTATAAGCACAACATTCCTATCCTTTTCTCCCTATTGTCTCAAATGTAACATAATTAATTACAAACCAACTAGCAATGAGTACTTATGTATATGGTAAAATAGGTTGCCGCTTGTGAGAGAGGAGAGCTCCTGCTTCTATATGCCATTGTCTCTGAGGAGTCCCTGGAGTTTGTCTTTTTACAGTTACAAATACAGATGCTAGAACTGAGATAAGATTTTTCTATAAGACCCCTGTCCCCTAACACTCATTCCATTGAGAAACATTGCATTTTCAATTTTAAAATTGGTAATAACTGCTACAACCACTTGAACAGGTTCAACACAGTGCAAAGTTGAAAATCAGCTTTCAAAACCAATTCTAAAAATACCTCACATGATAGATTTCTAGCATATAGTACCAATATTTTTCCTTCTTTAACGCAGTGAATTAGGTGAGAATGTGAAAGTGTTCTTCTATCCAAAATAAACCTAGCCAGCTAATTCTTAAGTTATTTCATTCTAGTAATTATTCCCAGGGAATACACATTCTCTTGAGGAAGAAATGACCAAACGAGCCACATTTCTTCCTTTTTAAAATCTTTAGGTAAATACCCTACTTTGGAGAAGGTTGGATAAACAATCATTAAAAAGTTGAGATGAAAATATGTGCCAGCAACTTCTTGCTTTTTCTGCTGAAATCAATAGAAAACCCATCCAAAGCTGAGAACTTAATTTGAAGAAAGTTCATGAACAGTGTTCAGTATTTCTCCCTGTAGATTTAGAATCATCTAATTGACTTTGTATCCAAGAGAATTGTCCACAATTTATCTCTCCCTCCCTCTTTCTCGCACACACACACACACTTCTTTGAAGTGTGCTAAGAGGTGGGGGAAGGTTTTGAAATAAGCTTCAGATTTAGCCACATTTCTTCCGATTAGTCTTTCAAGTCCCCTATTTATCTCTCTTATTGACTCAGCTCCAGAATTATTTACATCTTTGTATTGTAAAAAGAACTTAAAGGTGCAGTCCTATGTATATTTGGACAGAAAAAAAAAGTCCTACAACTCCCCAAGCTGGCTGAGGACTTTTGCTGTCTATGCATACATAGGATTGCACCCTAAACCTCTTTTCCTTTTCATGAGGGGCTTTGTCTACTTAGCTTGATGGGCAAGTCTGCTGAGGGTGGGATGGAGGGAGCCTCCACATCAGATACTACCAAAGAGTAGATTCAAGTTGGTTTTCAGAAGTGGGCTACAACAGTAATACTAACAACTTATTATCCATGTTGAGTGATCACTGGCCTATCTTGGGCTTCCTGTTTATTGTTCTTAGCAAGCGAATGCATTTGTTTCACGTTTTCTCTTATTTCAGTAATATAGTCACAGGTCCATCTAACTGGCCTTCATGGCTTCCCTTTATAATAATAGCCGTCTTTCTAGGTTTTTCCCTCCTCACATTCAACTGAAATGCAAAACATCCCATTGAAAACCAAAGCAGTTCATCTTTAGCAAATATTAAGTATGACAATGAACTTTCCCACAGGGCAGGTTTTCATGATCATGGAGTGGAAATAAGCCACTATGGCTTATTTCCCCTCCCCACGTGTGCCAGTAGCAATCCACCAAGTTAGCATAATTACCCTCACTGGGTGCAGGTTGTCATGATTTGCAAACCTAGTAAGGGTGAGTGGCTGGGGTGGATTACAAACCACCCCCAAACCTAAGGTTTGGAAGCCAGCTTTCAGTGCCTGATTTGGACATCACAACAACTCACCCCAGTGAGGGTAATTATGCTAAGTACGTAGCTCCAACAGGCAAACACAGAGAGGGAAAATAAGCCACTGTGGCTTATTTTTTCTCCGTGATCATGTTATTGTCTAAGATGGAGATGGGCAGAAGATAGTTCAGGATCGACTAGTAAATCCCTGAATCATTCGCAGATCTGATTCTCAGTTGTTTAAAAATAGCAACAACAATACAGTTTTCTTTCTAAATCAGGCCACTGAAATGAATAAAGCTTGAGAGATTTGTGTGAAAGAACTGCTTATTTCTTATACTGAAAACAGTCTTCAGCAGAGTGTGTGCTTCAGGATACCCTGTTCCTTAATTTCCCTAAGCTACTATTGAGCACTTGAGTCTTGTTTGGAGAGGCTGTAGCTCAGTGATAGATCACCTGCTTTTTATGCAGAATGTCCCAGGTCCAATTTTGAGGTAGGTCTAGGAAGAAATCTTGCCTGAAAACCTAGAGAGCTGCTGCCAGTCAGTGTCGACAGTACTGGGCTATTTGAACCAATGATCTGACTTGGTATAAGTCAGCTTCCTATTGTGGATCACAGAGCTCTAGTAAAGCAAAATAGATCCACAAGCCTGAAGTCTTCACATCCCTGATTAGAGATGTGAAGGCCTGGAAAAAAATTGGAAAAAACCTGTTTCCCCCCCCCCTGGTTATTCCCATAGCTTTTCTTTCCCTGACAAATTGGAAAAATAGAAAAAAATGGATTATGGAATGTTTTATTTTAGCATAATGAATAAAATATTGAAGACATGGTATTCAGATATTTACTTCTCCAAATTATTTCTAAAAACTATGTACAGTATCTGATTATTACAATTTCTGTGCACCGAGGACAAGCAAGTCCTAGGTTGCAAACTGAGATTACAACTCTCAAATGCAAGAGCAAGATGTATTTTTGCTTCTAGGGGGCACTGCCATTGAAGCAGAGACTGAAACTCATAGTGATAGCTATAGCTCAGGAAATGAGTCTGATTAAATGTCATGCATATTCATTGAATCTTGGTCCCCCCCCTTTTTTTTTCTCAGTTCTTTTTATGGGAATGGGTGCTTTATGTCTGCTTGACATTGTAGAGGACTATCGGAGACATAAATAATTTTCTTTGTTACTAATGTTGATGGTTTCTTCTGTTTTTTTGTTTTTAAAATTGTTTTTTGCCTGCTCCTCATAAACTGGCAAAACCAAAGAGGTTCCTTACAGTTCAGGTGTTCCTTATAGTTCAAGAGCTTGTAGCTCCATTTGTTACAAAAAAGTAAAAAATTTAAAAAGTAAATTCAATTTGTAATAATTGTTTGAATACACTGTACTTTTAATATACCAAATGTAATAATTTTATGCCAAATCAACTGGTCCATAATTACATTTTATGTTCCTAAAGTAACAAAATGACTTTTAATCTGTATTTTTCCCCAAAAAACCCTGGGGGGAAGGGGGTGGAAATGTTTTTTTAACATGGCTTCAGAATTTCCAGAAATTTTACATTTCTATCCCTGATCTAGTGAACAGCTGAAAGCATTTTTGAGCATCCCTTAAAATTGGATGGGCAACTTCCAGGGATCAGGGGACTCATTGCCTCACCCGGGGCCAGATTGTTGCTCAAGAGTTTTCCAGGAATAGCAGTACTTCCCTTGACCTGAGCCATCATTTCAAGTGCTCTGACACACTCTCATCCAGAACTGGCCAATTTTCCTGCTTCAACTGACCATTCCAAATATTCCTCCCTTTGAGAGAACTTTATTCCTGCTGTTGCCGCTTCTACCTGCTGAACAACCAGCCATTTCATCAGCGCCTCCCTGCTCTCAGATGATTCAACAGAAAGTATAACCTGTGGTTGTGTTCATAAGAAATTGAAGTCTGAAGTTTCTGAAGGCACAGCGTGGGCTTGAGGTTCCTCACCAACATCCATGATACCTTACTCTTCTTCTTCCATCCACTTCCCCTGCCAAAAATTATGAAGTCACATACAAGGCTACCTACTAGATCTGTTATCCTTTTGGGTACAATAATGCAACTTCTTGGGCTCACCTGGGCAATGCACTTATGCTGCCAATTCAGCGTTGGGCTGCAAAAAGTTCACTGATAACACCAAATCATGTCATTGTAAATCACTTATTGAAATAAGTTTTTAACCTATTATCTGCTCAGAAGCACATATACAAATAAAGTCTAATAACATAAGGATTTTATATCCCCAAAGACATAGGAACAATATACCAGTACAAAGCAACCATCTCAGAAAGAGCTTTCATCTACCCCGGTCAGCCCTTCTCTTTTTCGTGTGGAACAAACTAGGCTTTTACATACATGTTCTAACCCTCCCCCTCCCATCCTCAAATCCAGTTTCAGGTGGTTTAGACATTTATAATGCATGCAGAGGGAAAGGACACACACTGCAGGACTTATAAAAGGACACAATTTCTACAAACACAGTTAAGCTGACAGTGATGCATTCACTCTTAACAAATCTGGATAGAAATCCCAATGGGGAATAGATGCTTCTTCGTCCTTACAAATTCCTTGACGAGAAATGATCAAAGTAGGCTACTGAAGTCCCAGCTTTTCAAGCACAGACACTCCTCTAGTTATAACTTGCAATGGAAAAACGAATATTTAAAGTTTATTTTGTTTCTGAACTATTAACCTCAGTGTGAAACAGCCATTAAGAAAGTATCCTAATGGTTGTGTTAAATTATTCCAGAGTATTATACCTCAAAATATACCCCAAAACACTAAAGATTGCATTGTGGCTTGAGATGTTTTTGCTGTCCATAAAATAAGTTATAATGAACTGCTTTAATTTACATTAACATTCCCAAATGCACTTTTAGACTATCTTGAACAACAGTTCTTGCATGCTCATAAAAATTGCTTTTAAAGTATATTGAGAAATAATTGCTATAGACACAAGTAATTAAGTCTCACTAAATATGTTTTAATACTGCTGTTCTGTTAATTTACAGTGTCTTATTAAGTTGAGATAGCTACATTTAATGATAGCTAATGTGTTTTCAGATACTACCTAATTATGAGTTCAAAAAAGTAACTAACACCCATACTGTTTAGCCACTTAACTAAATGATCTCTTTAGTTATGATATGTATTTATTTCCTTTTTTGAAGGAAGGGCTGGTCTCTAGCAGCAGCAGCAGCCTTAGCATCTGTTCCTGAAGCATCCATTCCTTCACACGTGTGCATGCACACACATGCCATAGGGCCACTCTGTAAATCATTATCACAGGAACACGAGAGGAGCATGAGGCAACTGAGTCGTTTAAAAATATGTTGCAGCACCAGTATTGGGCAAAAGGCGGGATATAAATAAATAAATAAATAATAGATTTAGCGCACAATTCTGTCAATTGCACCCTCCGTGATCAGAATCCTCCAAACCCAGAGGCTTCTGATTCTGCAGTAGAGGGGGTGGGAGGAGTGGCAGAGGTGATAGTCACCTCCCTATCGTCCCGCCTTGCATATTTCGCTAGATGGGCTTTTTAGCGTATCTAGTAATAGTGCTTCAGGAGGGGAGGGAGAGAGGCTGGAAGAGGCTCAGGATAGCTTGTATGCTGGTCTTTCTAGTCTCCTCCTCTCCCCACCCACCAAAATGCCCCCTTTCTCCTCGTCCAAGGTCGATTTTCTGACCTTGGAGGGCAGCCATTGTGGTTATTTCTGCATCAGGTGCAAGGAGGTGATGTGGGGAGGTCGGATCTCCGACTCCCCCTTCCAAGGTTAAAGCACAGTCTCCAACCACAGTGGGAGGAATCCCCAGTTTCCTAGATAATGTCTAGGAGCCATAGGATTTCTCCCTAAAGGCAGGATAATGTTAAACTAATTGCAGCCATCCTAAAACTCAAGAGAGATGGTGCCAACTGAATCTCTTTTGGGAGGGAGTTCCACAGTCTACACACTAGTCTGCATCTTTTTGGAACTGGTCAGAAAGAGAGGAAGTTCATTTTCACACGTATTGTCTAGTAATATATTGGTTTGAAAATCCAGTAGCAAAAGAGCAGGAGAAAAATCCTCACTTTTGCTGGACCTCAGGTATTGGAATCACCAGATAAATGTGTCTAAACATGCAATTTATTTTATTCCTGTTATTAGGGCTCAGAAAGGACAATCACAATGGATCCAACATCAAATGCAACCACAGAAAACCCTGATTTTCTAGTGAAGGGAGATCAGCTTGAGACTTCTCCAGCACATACCAGAGGTGTCCAAGATGATACTGCTGCAAGAGAAAGTATTCACACAGACACTGGAGACAAACCAATAATAAGAGATCCGCTTGTGCAGATAACAGATTGGGATAAACAGACTTTACCTAGCCAGGATGAGGAATCTTTGAAGCGCTCAAGATATCGGATAGGAGGCTCTGCTGATAATATATTATCTTTAACTTCTTACCAATCTCTTCTGCCTCTTGAATGGAAGGTTTTGAGATCTAGCCAGTCACAGGGCACACTGGCAAATTTTTCAGGTGTCACTCAAGAAAGCACAGATGGAGGACATAAATCAGCTTCAGACAATAACCAAGATATTGTAGATGATATAATTGGAGATGAAGCCTCTTTCAAAGTGTGTACTAATGTGCTTAACTATACTCCAGGTACTGCTTACACAATAGACTCTAGAACAGCTTTTCCCATAGTACACACTGGATCACTAAGGCCCAGAGATACAAACTACCCAAAGCAATCTTCAAATGGTTCACAGTGCATACCTGTATTTGATCCAAGAACAGAGAAGCTTCCAGAAGTTGGAATGCAATTTAATCAAGCACATAATTCAGGTAACCAGGAAAATTTCCTAGCTTCTTTTGAGTTGCTGAGTGATTCAGCAGTGTAATATTGTTCTTCTTTTTATCTTTTTTTTTTTACAGCCATTGATCAACAAGATCCAGGTTTGATTGACCAGCTTTGGACAGCAGCTGCTTCACCAAACAATTTATACAATACCTCAGCATCAATTAGCTGGGAAAGCCATTCTAATAATCATGAGGTTAAAAAAAAAGTTGTGATTTCATGAATGTAATGTGAATTCAGATATTACGTATGTGTTTGGACTGGAGGTTTAGTTACATTGGCCCAGCATCTTACTTAAGGATTAAATATCCAAAATATATTGGTAACAATACAAAATCTTTCACACAGGGATCATTGGAAAGGAAAGGTGCTGGTAGCGGACAGCATTCATAAAAACAAACAACTGAGTGTGGCAGTCAGGAAAGAAATAATAAAGGAATCAAAAAAGCTTCACCAGCTGATTTTTGCATGTCCAGCCTGTTTCAAAGGGGTAGAAGCAACTAAGCTTGGGGGCATGGTAATCTGACTGGTTGGCAACCCTACCTAGAAAAATCAGAATACAGAGTGATAATGCAAGTGAAAGAGAGACCCAGAAAGGAGATGGCATAATAATTTGAATGGTTGGGAAAAGTTTGGTTTATACATTTGTTCTTCAAGACTGTGTACAGGTAAATTAAAAACCTAAAATCCCAATAAGCAATAGTAATTAAATAGCGCAAAATAAAACCAGCTTCAAGGAGTAAAAACGATACAGCACGTAATAAAACCAGCCACAAAAATGAAAGAGTGCAAAGATCTAAAAGTACTCAAATAGTTCTTAACATGCCTGGAAGAATAAAAAAAGGTCTTCACCTGGCACTTGAAAAGACCACAGTCTAAGCAGCAGGTGAACCTTTCTGGAGATGACATCTGACAGATGGGGAGCCACCACTGCTATATGAAATGAAAAACTCCAAATATAATTTTTAAAAGGTGCCATAGAAGGATACAGTGTCTGACATCCTTGATTCTCTTAAGGCATCTGGAAGTTATAATTATGAACAAATGCTTCATTTGAAGCAAGGATAAAGAGCAGCTTGCCTCTAATTTGCCTAGAACACCACACACACCCCAAGATACTGTCATCACCCTCCAGTAAGTCCCAACTATTGCATGATAATTTATCATCACAGTGCATGGTGGTTAGCACTAACCACTCCAAGTGCTCCTGCCACATGTGCGCTAACCACACTGCTAACCACCCTTCTTGAGTGTGTGTAGCTTCACATTGCACTGCTTTGGGTGCAGGAGCAGCCGTTTTATAACTCGAGAACCACGAGAAGAGGTTTTCATGCCTCTTAGCCATTGGGTGAGTGGGTGGGCGAGGATGTTTTAGCTTTATGTGGTGGCTGCAGGTGTTTGTATATGGGAGCACAGAGCTGTGCTGTTAGCAGCATGGGATTAAAAACATCTTCCCCGTTAGGGCTGTTGTGGGCATCTTGATAAGGGGTTGGAGTCTGTTGCCCCCACCCCGCTCACCCTGCCAGACTGGGGTAAATGAACCCTCACCCAGCAAGCCACTGGCAGCTTAGCAAACACCATGTAGCTGCCTGGCCCCTTAGCCAACCACCATTATGCAGAGAAATGGTGGCTCATTATTCTGCATTAAAGGTCTCTTACAGAAATGGTGGACTTATAGCCACCATTTATGCAAGATTATTCATGGCAGCTCTATGGCAGCACTTGGTTAACCATGTGGACCTGATAGACTAAGTTATGCTAAGTTATGGTTACATGGCTATGTAGTCACCATGGTTAGGGAAAATGCCTTACATATGACATGCTAAGCCATAATGGTTAGTTCAAAATGCTTATACTTCATGGGTCAGTGTGTTGACTTAACAGGCCCAATTGGTAAAAAAATAAAATAAAAAGACAGACTCTGTGCACATGACGCACAAGAAAAAGGTATGGGGAAGGAAGAGGAAATGTAGATTTTTGCTAAAAACAAACAAAAAAACTCCACCCCAATATCCACCATTAAAAGGGGCTAAAAGATACAGCACTGAACAGTAACTATGGTTAAGCATTGAGACTGTTTCATCTCACATTGTAGTTATGGAAAATGACCTGAACAAATAAACATAGCCGTTGGTTGTGTTAAGCCTTCTTGGATATGCCTTGAACTGTAGTACTAGGTACACAAGATTGCATCCCTTTTATGTTACTCTGGGATAATGATCCACCACTGGTTTCTGTTCTCTAGACAGTGGCAATATATGTAGGTCTGGGACTAATAAACTAGGGATCAGAAGGAAGTTGCTTCACCAGAATCCCTACCTAGGATGTTGTCAGTGCTATCAGCCTTGGCTATGTCCAGCCCCTATCTTCCTAGCACTGCTTAACAGAGCTTGATAATTCAGCCTCGGTGTACACAGAGCGGAGATGCATCACATTTGTGGCAGAGTTTTGTTGTGGCATTTAGGGAGACATTGGGGAGCAGAAACCTATTTCCAACATCTCTCACTCGTTGTATTGTGGCATTTGTATGTATTGCAATCCCTTGCATTCTTGCTAATGGTAAATGCACCAAAAGGTGGGGGGGACAGCAAACTTTTCCCCTTTGACCTCCTTGAGCTCAGAATGCAAAGCTGATTGTATAAGTGTCACGGCCCATGTTGGATGCTGCACTCATCATGCTGCTTGATCATCTGGAGGTGAAATAAAAAGGGAGCCCATCACTTGTGTATGGCGCAATGTGAAATATGCAGTGGATAGATATGACATCCACCCTTCCAGATATCTGTGCAAATGTATTCTAAGGCCACAGCTAGACCTAAGGTTTATCCTGAGATCATCCAGGGTTCGCCCCTGCCTGAGCACTGGATCCCTTGTGTGTCACCTAGATGAACAGGTTTGACCTCTGGACGATCCAGTGATAAATCTCAGGTCTAGCTATGGCCTAAGTCATTAAAACGAAATCCAGTGAAATCCACAGCACATGGCATAAAATGGGGGGAAATAGTGTTAATTAATATTGTTACCCAGCTTGATGGTTTATAGAGATCGTCTTAATTGTAGGCAGGCAGCAAGACACAAGTCTTTAGAAGTCTGGATGGTATATTTGTGCACTTAATATGGCCTGGGGATGTATTTTGCTCAGAAGAGACCCTCTTGTCTTCCTTGCCTTTTACATGTTAAACCAGACTTCAGCAGCTGCTGCTCAAGCTGTGCATTTTGACAAAGCCCTGCCTTCGGGCTTGGTGATGGTTAGATTCCCAACACAAAAGCTTTTTCTGGATATAAATGGAAGGCACTGCCATTATAGAAGGATTACTGGTGATGCTGAATCTGAAAGCATGAACGCTGGCCAGCGGAATAAGATAGTGGAGGTAAAAAAGAAAGTGCTGTTAAACTGGGTGTTCTTTTTATAAAACCTGAATAGAACAATGATCACTCGCTAATCGAAAACAATAGCATCGTGCTAGCAGCTTTTTTAAAAAAAAAAACTTCTGTAAAACATTTCAATCAATGTCTAAAGTATAAAATGTATGATAGTGCTTACATGAGTTGTACTGCAAACAGAATCCAGATCCCTCAAATTCTGTCGATATCTGCTGGTGTGTTTTTTTCTTTTTAAAAAAGCTAAAATATTTTGATTTCTTTCACAGATCCAGGCTAAAGGGACTTTTGTCTCAATGTACTTAGCTGTTTGCGAAAATCTGCTTTTACCTACTATTTTTCTCATTTTGAATAGATTTTTATGCTCCAGCTGTCTAATTATTCCCAACGATACTGTTATGTTGCATTACTGTAAAATCGCTGAGCTTCTACTAATCCCTATGATGTGGTTTCTGTAGCTTCAAAAGGTTAGCACATGCAAACATCAGCAATTCGAAAGGTGGAGAAGGAATGTAAGTCTCACATTGATATGGTAGAAGTGTGTCCTTTATTATGGTTTGCTGTGCTTCGTTTAAAATAAGCCTACCACAAATCATGATGTCATTTATATTTATCATTTTTATATTGGTTAAAAGAAATTGAAACTAGAAGTGCTTCCAGATGAAGGACTCTTAGAGTTACCAGTCTAAAGGCATTGTACAATTATACCATATTTTTCTCCTCAGTTTAAGGGAAATGTGGTGGGAAAAGATGGGAGGGCATAAATTGAAGGTTTTTCTGGACCCCTGCAAAATTCTGTGAATGAGGCAGAGCGACTACACTGCAAAAGCCGCATCTGGAAGCAGCCTAAAAACCTTTTCTTGGCAATAAAATTATAATTTAAGTGTAAGGATATATTATTCTCAAGCATTGTGCTATTTATATAGTTAGCAACTGTTACTGGTATTGACCTGCTTCATCTGAGGGACATCTTCCTAGAGACCATAGGGTTACATCCTAATTGACTATGTAGTAAATAGTAGTTTGTAGAGACCAAGTCCCGGTTCACACGATCCCCATAGAGATCCCCACCTTATGCCTGGCACCATTTGCCCAATTACCCACCTGAGTGTGACTGGTACTAATCCTGGCAGCCTGGCTTGTTTGCGGGGGAAACAACCCTCAAATAACCAGAGAGAGGAGTCCACCCTGAGAGATCTGGACTTGCAAGCTTCCTACCTGCAGACAGTGCTTTTCTGACGCTTGGACTCCGACATTGGAGAGGACACAAAGGAGGCACATCAGCAAATGCTGTGTGTCCTGTGTACAGTAGTATTACAGCTACTACCCTCCAAGAGCTGCTGTACAAACATACAAGTTGGGTATGACTGGTAGCAACTAAAAACAGCAGCCCCACATCATCTTCTCCCCATGAGTAACATCTATTAAAAGAAAACACACGACATAGCAGATCATCCAAGTTTCCCTGCTTCACTTCAGCAAATCAAGCAGAGCCAGGCCTGGGAAACTTGGGAGTGCTGTCATGTCACATGGCACAGTTTGGATGACTAAACATTACTAGGGTGCCATTCCTTATACTAGAAAGCAAAATTGAGAGCTAGACCCTCAAAAGTGCTAATAGGGATAGAAACTGGTACTACGGTGATCTTACTTTTTCATTTTTCAAATTATGACAAAAAATGTATGTTCAATAAGTGCTATTTGCAGTTTGAACCTAGCACCTGAGCATCTGGGTTGTGCTTCTTTGCCATCTTTCCTGCATAGGGGATATTTGTAGTTAGCGTGATTGACTTAAGTTGTTTTATTTTTGTATTTTATTGACCTATCTGCTTTGAAGGGGGCACCAAGTAGCTGTAATGTGGTGTATAAATGCTGTAATAATAATAGTAATGTACAAATGAAGTCTTGAGATTGTACAAATGCACAAGCCCTGTGTTGTGCTTAAATGAGATCTTTAAAAAAAGAGCTTTTCTGACTGTCTAATAAATAGAAAACAGCATGTGACACAATATCCAGTACTATGTAATAATTCTCATTTGATAGCACAAGTGAAACCAAATGCTTGAAATATTATCTGACATTTGTTTTTGTTTCTCGGTTAAACAACAAAGACAGTGGAGTCTCCTGCGCTGTCAGAGTTTCTGCTAAAATCGCCAACTGAGAACAAACAGGAACTTGATCAGCCCATGAAGAAAGTGCAAACTGAAGGCCAGCTACTCTTGCAGGGACAGAGTCTGCATCTTGCTGATGATGGCAAGCTTTATAGGAAGGTAAAGGATTTCCTTATTTATTCATTCATTCATTCATTTCATTTCATTT
The DNA here is from genome assembly GCF_023053635.1 of Elgaria multicarinata webbii. NCBI lineage: Eukaryota > Metazoa > Chordata > Lepidosauria > Squamata > Anguidae > Elgaria > Elgaria multicarinata. The sequence goes on from NC_086175.1 coordinate 63,008,001, forward strand.
CCATAGCTGAAGCTCTCTGGGCAGTTCACAAGAATTAAAACCATGATGCAGTGTAAAATATGGGAGTTTAAGACCACAATATAAAAACACAATATAAAACTACAACCAGAATAAAACTGAGCAGCGATACAGAGATTTAAAATACAGATTTAAAACAGAGCTAAAAGTCTAGGATGGTAAAATGCTAAAATACTGGGGAAATAAAAAGGTATTCACCTGATGCCAGAAGGAGTACAAAGTAGGTGCCAGGAGAACCTCTCTAGAGAGCTCATTCCACAACCGGGTGCCACTGCAGAAAAGGCCCTTTTCCTGGTAGTCAACCATCTCACTTCCTTTGGCAGGGGCTCACAGAGAAGGACCCCCTGAAGATGATCTTAGGGTCTGGGCAGGCACATATGGGAGGTGGCGTTCCTTCAGATAACCTGACCCCAAGCCATTTAGGGCTTTGAATGTAAATACCAGCACTTTGATTCAGGCCCAGACATGGACTGTAAGCCAGTGCCGCTGGAAAAACAATCCTGCTGTCCTGTTTTGGTCCAGCTGAAGTTTCCAGACCATTTTCAAAAGCAGCTCCGTGTATAATGTTTTGCAGTAATCCAGTAATCCAGAGCATGGATAACTGTAGCTAGGCTATCTCTGTCCAGATATAGGCAAAGTTGGTATATCAGCCTAAGCTGATAAAAGATGCTCCATGCCACTGAGTCCACCTGTGTTGCCCTCATCTAGTCCATGGCCAGACACTGTCTGGGGCCAGGTACTGATTTAGAACAGCCATTTCCTCACTTTGGTTTGATAAAAAAGAGAGGTAGGGCTGGGTGTCACCTGCATATTGATGACACCTCAGCCCATATCTTTGGATAATCTCACCCATTGATTTCATATAGATATTCAACAGCATAAGGGATAAAATAGAGCCCTGTGCAACCCATTGGCCTAGTTGCCACAGCACAGAGCAATAGTCCCCCAGCACCATCTTCTGGAATCAGCCATCCAAGTAGGAGCGGAACCACTGCAGCTCAATGCCTCTAACTCCCAGCCCAAACAACCTATCCAGGAGGATACCATGGTCGAAGGCACTGAAAACCACTTGAGAAGTTCAGGAGGATCAACAGAATCGTAGGGTGCGATACACTTTAAAAATAAATAGAGCAATTGGGATAAATGGCTCACATAGATACGAAGAATAGAAAAAACAAGAACGCTGTTCTGGAGATGTTCTTTTTAGACCACCACCTTCAGAGACGCATTTGGTGATGACCTGAGAGAGGAACTTTTTGGTTCCCAGGCTGTGGAACTCCCTCTGAAAGGGAGCTAGGTTTGTTCCTTCACCCAGCAAGCAAAGACCGTGCTTTACTGTAAATGGGTCTGGTGGGTTGGGTGCTTTTTTAAATTTAATTCCACAGATTTTTTTGCATTTTAATGTATTTATTGTTTTAATCCATTTTAATTGTGCCTGTAAGTCCCCTTGAGTGCCTTTTTTTGGTAAGAAGACAAGGTAAGACCTATTTCAGTAGTATGTCACTACCACTAGCAGATAGTGCAGTGTAGCAATTTTTAAATTTGCTCAGAAGCTTCTTGTGGTCCAGGATAAAAAAATAAACTCTCAAAGCCTTTGTTAATTTGTTACAGACTTAAGGAGAAGACTTCAGTGTAATAATACGACTATCCCCAAAATAAAATCTTTTTTGTCAATTCTAGGATTAGGTACTTTGGGATGTTTCTCATGTTACAAGTCTTTGCATTTCTGTTGCCAGAAAGCCCTATCTCCTATGTAATTAGTGAAGTGAAAAGTGATGGCTTTGGAACAACCCTCTGCATTAAGTTGAGCCAAAGATCTGTGCTTCAAGAGATTTGCAGATCACAATCCTGGAAGAACTGAACAACTGGCTCAAGACAGAGGGCTGAATTCACAACATAAAAAGCAGGGGACTTATTTATAATTATGTAAAGGTTACGTAAATTACTTATGTGCAGTGATAGAGGATACTTCATTAGTAGGACTGGGAAAGACCCCTGCTTATAACCACCTTGCACCTAGAAGAATTTGAAAAAAAAAAAAAACCTTCAAGCAACAGCTCCTCATATCTTATACATACTGTTTTCAACCTTTTGGGGCTTAGCAGCACATTTGGGATTTTGTGAAAGTGCTGTGGATACCACCACAAAATGACTGCTGGTGTGTTCATGGCCAATCACAGAATGATAGGAAGGTAAAAGTCTAATAATGAATTTGCATTGATTTTTACACGAGCTCCTATCCCACCCCATAAACTACCCTAAAATTAAAGTTTACGTTACTGGCTATAAAAATCACAGATTCAGCATTAGCCAGTGCTACCTTGACACAAAAATATTGCTCCAAGGCACGTCTTCTTACGGATCTTCATAATTTTTACATGGCATTCTGAGGAAAGGCAGCTGGTGGATGGTTGGACCTTTGACTGTCCTTTTTGTTTGCAGTAGTTAAGGTATTACACCTTGTTCATTGCATTATTCACCATTCAGTTCCTTTATTTTAAATTTTAAAAAAGGAAAGGATAAGACCCTTTTCTTAAATAAGCACCTGATAGCTGCAGGAGTGGAGTGGTGTATATAAATCATAACCAATTAGCAGAAATGTTTATTTTTACACATTATTTCCCTTCTTCCCTCCCTGTGAGTAGGCTCGATCAGCCTGTACTGAAAAAATGATATAATTGATTAATGAAGCTGTATTATTGCATGATTCTACTACTGGAAGTAGGGAGTTATAAGTAAACTGAAATCCTTCCAAAACAGATAATCTAAGTTGTACACAAGACTGGCAATTGCTGCAAGAACTCAAAGGATAAAAATAGTTCAGTGGTTGAACTGATGCTGCAAGCACAATACTGTACGCAGGGGCTGCAAGCACTATATTGCACACAAATTCAGAAAAGCTTAGAAGTATTTATACACAGAAAACATAACAGAGTGAGAAAGGAATATTATAGAGAAGGGAGAGGAGAAAAATATTAATATTACAATTACTCTTAAAAAAAACAGACAAAGAAAAAGTAAAGACAAAAGCATGTTACATTTTCTAACAAAATAAACTGATACAAATGAATTCATGTTGTAGGAGAAAGATGTTCTTTACAAAGAAGAGTCCTCTCTCAGCCTGATGAAATTTGAATGCTGTTCTCCTGTAGTCCTGCAGCAACTGATTGGTATGAAGGCCTTGCACTTTGTTTAACATTCAGTGCTTTTAATTTGTTCTAATTTGCTTTTATATCTATCAGTACATATGATGCTCTGTTAATTAATTTCTATGAATGTTAAAACAGCAGTTTAGCGAAACATTGAAGCCAAATTCTGCTCCTCCAAAGGCCTAGGATAGCTGTTAGGGCTCAGTAGAACCCCACAATTAACTGTAATGGTGGCCAGAATCCACCCAACATTAATTAATGCTGCAGCAGTACCCATTCTGTTCTCCGCCAGTTTGTCATGTGTACCATGCTGGAGAGATGTATTGCCATAGTGTGTCTCTACAATGACACAGTGTGGTGAAAGATGGTGAACAATGATCTCTTGGGCAGTTATGGGTATTTCCAGAAAAGCTATCAGTCACTGGCCCCATTCAGACAACATGCTAAACCATGCTGCTTAACCACAAAATAGTTAACGGAATGCATTCCATTAACCATTTTGTGATTAAGCAGCATGAAAGCGGCCTTAGACAAGTGCGTTATTTTTAAAATGGGTTCCAGGGCAGTATACATAAAACTTCAAGCTACGATATAAATTAGTCATAAGCGATAATATTGAGGAATAATAAAAACTGAGGGGTGATAAAGAAAAGTGTTCAAATAGCTAAAACCATACAATCAATTTCTTGAGCTGAAAAGCTTACAACAGTTGTATCTTCTTCAGAAATGCATTCGAGTTGGGTGCCACTATAGAAAACGCCTTCTCCTTCATCAATACATAATGCATTTCCCCTACAGATGGAACTCTGAGAAGGGCCTCATTTGATTAACTTAATGCAAGGCTGGTACAGGAGAAAGTACTTGCACAGTGATGTAGCAATGGCTAGCATTCAGACATGAAGTGAATTCACCTTTCCTTAATTTTGCCTCATTTTCCTTCCTCTACAAATACGAGACAAAGCCCAATCAAGACACTAAGCATATGCACATTACTGACTTTGGAGAAAGTCTCATTGACTTCATTGGCCATTATTTTGGAGTAAGCAAACATAGTATAGGACTGCAAGCTAAGCATTTTTATTTCAGTGGGGAAACATTCACAGCACTATCCAATGTCCAAATCCCATTGAAATCTATGAAAGTCACACCCAGGTAAGTGTGCATAGGGTTGCAGCCTTAATGACAATGGGGCTCAAAAGAGCTCTGATACGGCTGAATTGTGTCTACTGTGTGTTTCCATGTTGATACACAGTGAACCTTAAAAGCCAGATCAACGATCTTCAGGAAGCCAACGAGACTGCTGTCTTAGAGCTAGGAAAAGCAGATGAGGAGATTTCACACCTGAAGAATGAAATGGCTCAATTAAAATCTGAATATCTACAAAAGATAGCCGACTTCAAAGAAGAAAACCTTATTTTGAAGAAAAAGGTAATATAGCAAAAGGTAGCTATTAGTTTTCAATTTAGTCTTCCATGGTGCAACTTTAAACCAGTTATTTTATTTTATTGGTTTCATTATGTATGAAACCAAACCTAAAATTATTCAACAACTGATGTCCGTTTGTTTGGTACTTGTTACAGTTTGAACTTAGAGGACATGCATTACGGAATATTTACTACCTTTATGTATTTGTAGCACATAATTATTCATTTTACATATTCACTTTAGACTGGAGGTGGGCAACTGCAGAAAGTCCAGGGGGCATTTTCACCTCTGGACCCCCCATGTAGGCTGCATTCCCAATCTACCCCATGTGCGTGAGTGCTGGGGATTTTTTAATTTTTTTGTAAAAAATTAAAACAGCTTCCATAGCAGCTACGTGCCAAAACGATCAAAATTAGCTTGTTTTTAAGCTAAATTTGACTCTTTGGGTGTTCCGTAACCTCTGCAGATTCCTTCCCCTCTCCCCCCCCACCCGATTTTTTTTAACCAAACTAAGGGGTAATGAATGGGTGCCACAACCGGGACTGTGTGTGGCCTACATAGGCCATGTGTTGCCCATAGCTGCTTTAGACCATGTTGTAAATCAGAATTGGGCAGAAGGTAGATCAGAATCTGGGTGATTTGCAATAGATTGGCAAGAGTTTCTGACTGCTTAACTACTCAACTAAATTAGGCTGCGGAAATGGGACGGCTTGAGGTAACCAGGAACAGACTTATGTAACCTCATTTCCATTCTGGTACTGAAAATTAATTCTTAGCCTCAATATACTCAGAGGCAGCATGCTCTTTAATTCTAAGTGTAGTAAGAATTGGAGTAAAAAAGAGGTGTTCCCCCCTCCCCTAATCATGATGTCCATTCACCCTAATTGTAAATAACTAAAAATAACTCACTGCATACAGAAAAGTGGCATATCCAAAAAGGGTTCTAGTCTAGCTACTTTTCTACTTGCATGCTGTTTTTTATATGTAGTATTCAAACATGAGAATCCAACTTGCATTCTACAGTCCCAGGTTGGCTACACCTTATGATTTTTCAGCACATGCAGATGATGATGATGATTATATTCATTTATATCCCGCCTTTTTCCTAGTACTGGGACTCAAGGCGGTTTACAAGATTAAAACATGTACAATTCAAACATATAAATATAAAATTACAAAAGTTGAAATAGAATTAAACCTGCAGTAAAATTAAAACATATTTAAAACATTAAAAAAAACCAGTAAAAACAGAATCCAATACATTAACACAGGTCCAGAGTAGTTCCAAAAGCCTGCCGGAACAAATTTTTTTTTGCCTGCCTCCAAAAAGTGTAGCACAGAGGGAACCAGCCTAGCCTCCCCGGGGAAGGCAGTTCAAGAGCCTTGGAGCAGCCACCGAGAAGGCCCTCTCCTGCGTACCCATCAGGCGTGCCTGGGATGTTGGTGGGACTGAGAGAAAGGCCTCCCCAGAAGATCTCAGAGCACGGGCAGGCTCATATGGGAGAATATGGTCTTTCAGATAACCTGGACTCGAGCTGTAGAGGGCTTTATACGTGATAACCAGCACTTTGAATTGTGCTCAGAAACAGACCAGAAGCCAGTGAAGCTGTTTTAACAGGGGAATTGTATGCTCCCTGTAACCAGATAAGCTATTAAGACACATTTGATAATTACAGCAGTTGAGCAATGATAAATTATGCGTAATTCCGTACATGCATAGAATTCTATTCTTTATTGCTTCGTTCCTGCTTCAAGATCTAGCATTGAAACATAGTTTAAACTAATTTCCCCCTTTAAAGATCAACAGGATGCACAACAGACATGATCCAGTAGATACTTATGAACAGGTCCTGCATGAAGAGATTTGTGAGCTAAGAAGTGAATCCAGGAGGCTGAGGGAAATCAGTCACCAGTTGAATGAGGAAAACCACAGACTGAAAGAAGAACTATGGGATGGGAAGAGGCAATATGAATGGCTAATGCATACAGTTACTGGCAAACAAGATGGTAAAGGCACAACCATTTTACAGTTTATTGCTCAGGTTCTTAAGATGCTCAGTAAGCAACCCAGTATGTTGGTCTTGCAAAAACGTTGAATGTCACATGGACCACATTGCCATCAGTTACTTTTAAGGAGCAACTACAGCAGGGCTGCATGGAGCCCATTCGTTTGCATGGGTTTATCATGTGTGCCACTGTCATATACCTAATAAGCTAGGAATTTTGAATCAAACAGGTCCCCATCCTGTTTTGCAATGACTGTTGTAGTTGCTACATAATCAGATTGACATGAAACTGAACTATCCCAAAAGTACACAATGCATATGAAAATTCCTATCAGAAAGAAATCCCTGTGGAACAGCTCAGTTCCATGTCGATCTGTGTTGCAAGCAGCAGCTATAATTGTGATGGACCTATTTGAAAAAGCCACTTTGTCATGAATTCTATCAGGCAATTAGAATTTTGCTTAAAGCTCTCAAATAAAGTAACACAATAACCTTTAGTGCAGGAGTTCAGAATGTATGGTCTTACAGGTGTTTTTGGACTGCAAATCCCATCAGCCCTAGCCAGCATAGCCCAATGGCTACGGGTGATGGGAGTTGTACTCCAACAATATCTGGATGGGCACATGCTCCTTCTCTCTGCTTTAGTGGCCAGTGTAGCAAGCCATGCATGAAGAGGGACAGAGTCCAGTTGCCACTCCACTTTGGGTGAAGGCAGTGTTTCTTTTTGTGCTGCATGTGCACGCACATATTGGCACCCTAACTTGTGTGTGTATAGCCTCTGGAAAAGTACATTTTGAACTTCTCTGTAATAGTCAGGTATGTCTTCATATTCTGTCTCAACAATTATTTCTAGTATTTATAAGCCACCCCATGGCCTATGAGAGAACGTTACAATATTAAGACCAATACTACAATAGTAAAATTCACCAACATCAATTAAAATGTATCTTCATTAGAATTTGAAATATTAAGAAGTGGTATCTGATGGTCAAATCTAGACACCCTCAACCAGTGATTAATACAGTCAGAGCTGATGTAAGCATAGAGAGGAGTTCCGTGACTGCTGAAACAAACATGCAGCCTTCTACTGCAGTCAAAACAACTTCATGACAAATATCTATATATAGCTTTCCTAAAAGTCTATTAAGAACAGTGTCACTGGCAACAGCCAGTGTATCCATTTTTTGTGAACATTTTCTAATGAGTATCTAGCACTGCTGATTTCATTAGTTCTGTTTAAAGGCTGTATTTATTTACTTATTTATTTATTTATTTATTTATTACATTTCTATACCGCCCAATAGCCGGAGCTCTTTGGGCGGTTCACAAAAATTAAAATCATTCAAAGTATAAAACAACAGTATAAAACCATAATATAAAATACAATATAAAAGCTCAACCAGATAAAAAAAAAGCAACAATGCAAAATTACAAATTTAAAACACCAAGTTAAAATTTATTTATAGACTGTTAAAATGCTGGGAGAATAAAAAGGTCTTCACCTGGCGTCTAAAAACATATAACGTAGGTGCCAAGCGAACCTCCTTAGGGAGCTCATTCCACAGCCGGGGTGCCACAGCAGAGAAGGCCCTCCTGGTAGCCACCTGCCTCACTTCCTTTGGCAGGGGCTCGCAGAGAAGGACCCCTGAGGATGACCTTAGGGTCTGGGCAGGTACATATGGGAGTAGGTGTTCCTTCAGATAACCTTGGCCCCAAGCCGTTTAGGGCTTTAAATGTTAATACCAGCACTTTGAATCGGGCCCGGACCTGGACTGGCGTAATGTGGTCTCATCGGCCAGCCCCTGTTAGTAAACGTGCTGCCCTGTTTTGTACCAGTTGAAGTTTCCAGACCGTTTTCAAAGGCAGCCCCACGTATAACGCATTGCAGTAATCCAAACAAGAGGTTATCAGAGCATGGATAACTGTAGCTAGGCTATCTCTGTCCAGATAAGGGCGCAGCTGGTATATCATCCTAAGCTGATAAAAGGTGCTCTTTGCCACTGAATTCACCTGTGCCTCAAGTGACAGTTCTGGATCCAAGAGCACCCCCAAACTACGGACCCGATCCTTCAGGGGAGTGCAACCCCGTCCAGGACAGGGCAAACATCACCTCGCCGGACAGATGAACCACCTGCTAACAGTACCTCCGTCTTGTCTAGATTGAGTTTCAGTTTATTAGCCTTCATCCAGTCTATTACCGTGCCCAGGCACTGGTTCAGAACAGCTACTGCCTCACCTGGGTTTGATGAAAAGGAAAGGTAGAGCTGGGTATCATCTGCATATTGATGACACCTCAGTCCTTATATCTAGGATATAAGGAAGACAATTCTTTTGCAGGGATATAAGGGCCAAAGTATATTTTCTATGCATAGTAATTTAAAAAGAAACTTGTTTAAAAATCATGTATTAGAAAGTGGCTAACTTGGAAGCCATTCACCAAAAACATAAAATACAAATGTCACTTTCTGGAAATACATTTTATTAGTCAGAAGGTTAGCATCACTTCTTGACAAAGCTAGCAACAGACTGCATTAATACTGACAAATTAAAATTTTCAGTGCTGGTCCCAACATTAGGCAAGGTATGGCCACTTTGGGTTTCATGAAAGAGCATCAAATGGGTATTTAATTTGTGATCATTGTATTTTTACTGTCAGGGATGGGAGAGGTGCTTCTAGGATTTTCTGCCTCATGTGCCAAAACAACTCGCCTGGCTTTGGATACAATGCAGTTTGACTTGAATGGTTGCAAGGAAAGCAGCTCTACCTCATGCAGCAAAATGCCATGGGCCAACCCTGAAGATTTGCCTTGGAATTTTTAGATATTGTTTCATTACTATAGCAATAACACTTGACTGAGTGGACTGGATATAAACAAGGCTTTTACTTTTATTTAGAAAGAGTGCAAGAACGTTCTAGGAACAATGCTTCTCCGTCATCTATAAATAGTGAGTCTACTGAAATTCTGATTGCTGGGTACTGTGACACAGGGCTAGCAAAAGAAAACAGAGACTTGAAAGGTATGTTAATCCAATATGCAACCCCAAATTCTCAGTATTATCCTGGTTTTGATTGCACAGACAGGAATCTAAGGCTGTATTCAGATTAACTGTTTGTCATAAGCCAAATTCAATTTCTTGCTTTTTTCAGCTTCTGTTCACATGAGCAATGAAAGCCAAGATTTACCAGTTTTGACATACTGACTCCAGATGTACATTGTATTCAGATTTTATTCATTGTCTTCATGGCCAAGATCCTTCCCCAGAAAAACATGGTGGATTTCAATGGCTCCAAAATATAGCAAAAGTTACCTTGAGCTTGAGCTCCATCACTGTTAGTACTGCAACCACAGATTGTATTGGATCGGTTTCAGTTAGGTACCTTGAAATTGTAGACTCTGCACTACAGCACCAGCTGTTGCTCCATACTGGGAAAAGGATACTTGGTTAACATACTGGGTTCAGTATATGCATGGTAGTCAAGACAAGAGATTCTTTATGGTCTATAAGCAGTCACATATATGGCTTCTGTACTTGCACAGAGCCTCATTTTGGAAGTTTCTACAGCCATGTTAGCATTTTGGTGGGCTGCCCAACCCCCACCTTCAGTGTACATGTTCCATGGGGTGTAACCCGATTCCCTACTCAGATACTTTTCAAATACTGCTGCAACAGCAGCAAGGGTCTTTCTCAATGCTAGCATCTTCTCAGCCTCACCAGGTAGAAAGGGGGAAATGTGTTAGTTTTTCTCTTACCTTTGCTCTGTTTATTATTACTTCAGCATTTATGTTTTCCCTTCTGGTTTGGTTTGATTACCTCACCTGCCTCTTTTCAGGGCTTTTGAAAAAGCTACTCTGAAGACATCTACTTTCCACAAGAGTTCTATTTGCAGGAGTAAACTCCTTCCCACCGACAGCCACACCTTGTGTCTTTTGTGCAACGCAAATATCATTTTTGTGGACTTTTGCCAATACTGCCAGTGCTTTGTTAAACAAATACACTTTGCTCCTCTGGGAACAGATTCTGTTTGCAAGCAGATGCTAAAGTCTCACCCTGGGCCCCTGATTGATTCACAATTCCCATTCGAGTCAATCTCCCAGAGATTTTCACCAAGGTAGCAGTCACCTAGGAAACACTGCCATCATAACGAAAACCATTGTTGAGATTCAGGTGTGAGGGACTTGTCTCTGTACTCCCACCTTATTTCATTGGTGATCTTTAGCATGGGAATATTTATTGGGTCTAGGATAGATCTCCATCCTAGTACAGATACTGAAGGAGGAACAGATTCCCCTTCACCATGCTTACCACCAGCAGTTTCTTAGCCTCCTTAACTAATCTCTAACTCTACAAAGGTTGCTACATCTGTCATCAGGTATTAATGCGTCCATGCTATCTATCCTGCCAGTGATATCAACCCATCTTACCTTGGCAGTAAATGGAGTTACATCTTTGTCAGTACAAACATACTTGGGCTTGATGGCTGTAGCACCTTTGGTGTTGACGGATTTTGAGTCAGTAACTTTGCCAAAAGTACTATCCTCTGCAGCATTTATTGCCCCATCTTTTTGGACCACCATTTTGCAATGGTGTCAGCTTGAGATGCTACATGGGCCATGCTGTTTCAGCCTGTCATTGGTGGCACCCAGCCACTGCTCAAACCAGCTGAAAACCAGATCACTCCTTGAGGCTGAGGAATATTTGTCTGACTCAGAATCAATGTGGTTTGTGCTGCCATTCCTCTCTTCACTAGACATGTACACTGAGGATCACACTCCATTATCTGCCACATAGGATATCTGACTGTATTCACAAAACTGCTCCACACAGGCCTTGAAATCCAGCAGCTGCCACTTGCTGCGAAGACTGCCCTCCCCAGTGTTGATCTCCATACTACCAGCATATTTGTAAGTGGCAAAGGAATCATGCGCTAAGCTATCCACCAAGTCTCTGACACTTAAGTGATTAGAGAACCTCTATAAAGTCCAGGAGGATGGCTAAAGTTTTCTGTTTAAACACCCTGTGCCTAATTTCATCATTGACGAGGCTGCTCTGACCAAGTTACACCAGCAAATCCATTCTGTACCTACTTAGAATGAAGGCAGAAATCTGGACATTATAGTTCTACTCAACTGTGCGCTGTCACTCCGTATTGGCAATGATCAGCTATAAAGACTAGACATCAACAACTATAGGGTGATCATATGAAAAGGAGGACAGCTCCTGTATCTTTAACAGTTGTATTGAAAAGGGAATTTCAGCAAGTGTCATTTGTATATACAGGGAACCTGGTGAAATTTCCTCGTCCTCACAACCGTTAAAGCTGCAGGTGCCCTGCCCTCTTTTAAATCTGGTCACTCTAGTATAAAGGCCTACAGAACAAAAAACTGAAATGAAGACCAGCCTTGAGCTGAGAATAAATTCATCATAAAGTAGATTCCTCCTTGTAGTTGACACAATATATTTGTAAAGGTATTTGTGCGAACTGAATGAATAAGCTTATGAACTCTTTTACCCCAACATTACTTTTCTAATACAAAACCTAACCCAGGAACTCAATCCTTCAGTCCAGGGGTTTATTAGAGCCTTTAAGGGTCACTAGTATATCTCATAAAACCTTGCTCAAGTTACTAAGCCATCTTCAGGGCTGAGAAGCCCTTAGCAGGTTAAAGGAGAATGACATGCCAGTGGCTGCGGCTGCATGATGTAAAGGAAGCCAGATTCCAGCTGGACATCAGGAAAAACTTCCTGACTGTTAGAACAGTACGACAATGGAATCAGTTACCTAGGGAGGTTGTGGGCTCTCCCACACTAGAGACATTCAAGAGGCAGCTGGACAACCATCTGTCAGGGATGCTTTAGGGTGGATTCCTGCATTGAGCAGGGGGTTGGACTCAATGGCCTTGTAGGCCCCTTCCAACTCTGCTATTCTATGATTCTATGTAGCATCAGCGTTGCTTTCCCTATCCCCTCCAAATTATCAATGCGGGTTCAAGAACTCTGGCAAGTACAGAAAATTAAAGTCTGCTCAAATGCAGGGCATTAGAGCACAGGGTAAAATTTGCCATTTCCCAGCAGTTATAGTTAAAAGTAGAGAAGGAGGCAGGGGGAGAAACAAATTATTGGTGGTGGTCTGGTAGACTGGAAAGTGTTGATGTGAGACTTCAGTAGGCCTTTGGTATGATGTCTGTGAGCAACACTGGAGCTTTCCCACCCAGCATTGCTGCAGCCCTGGTCTGGCCCCAGTCATCTTCCACCATGTTGCTGTATGTTGCATTCTTCAACACACTTCCACCAACAGTCACTCGGATGCCCGGAATGCTTTTCCACAGTGGGCAATAGCGGCTGAACTTTTGAATAGAAGCAGAGCCAGCATCATCTCAGCAATCGTTCAAACATACTGCAACCAGGGGGAGACATCCAAGAACCAAGTTAGTGATGAGCAGCTCTGGGTGGAAGTCCCCAGTGGTGGAAGGTTTGGCAAAGGCCCCTTCTTTGCCCAAGTGCCATGGGCAGAAGAAAATAAGAAGAGCCATGCTGTTCTTCTGTTCACAGTGGCCAACCAGCTGCTCACAGGAAAACCACAAGCAGGACTTGAGTGCAAGAGCACCCTCCCACCCATGTTCCTGAGCAAATGGTGCACATAGGAATATTGCCTCTCATACTGGAGGTAGTATATAACAATCAGGACTAGTAGCCATTGATAGCCTTCTCCAAGAATTTGTCTAGCCCCCTTTTAAAGCCATCCAAATGGGTGGCCACCACTACATCTTGTAGGCCTATATAACTGTTTTGAGTCTGACACCTTTGTGCAAAATGTTGCATCTGGTGCAAATTCCTCTCTTTTTCATGTTTTATCAAGATGAAGCATCGGGAAGGAGCACAAAAGTGAATGGCAATAACATTCCTTGCATTAGTCAACACAATCAAACAAGTCACGAGAATGCTAAGCAAAACATCTCGATCTTAACTTCAAACAATTTCTCTCAAGTGGACACTTGCAGTAAATATTCTCCAAACAGGTAACTAAAATTCATCTATTTTATTTGGATGAATTTAATATGTATATAATTCATCTATTTAAAAGATGGCACTTCTCCACTCCCCAATATTAATAACAATAGAAAACCTGTCTATATTTCTCAATGAAAAAGAATCTGAAATAATCTCAAAAAGGAGGGATCAGAATTTCTGCCCTGCAATACAGCACAATGTGGTGAGCAGCTTCAGTACAACAGAGAGAGAGAAAAGATTCTACTAAGCAACACTGCATGAAAAAGCATTTACTTATTCTAAAACAAAGTTTGCAGCGCTTTTCTTATCAGAATGTAGTTTTAGCTAAAGCAGTCATTATGCACATTGAACACACCTGCTAAGGTCTCTTAATACAGGCTTCATCTTAGTTTAATGTTCATATATCCCAGGCAGTTTATTCCAGAGCCATCAGATTCATGATCCACACCTTTCAAGGCTCCATAGCATTCACATAGTGAACATCACCAATTTTTATAGACTGATTTTCATAGTCTAGAGAGGGCCAGAAAAATAGATTAATGCAGCAACCAAGGGTCTTAGAATACATGGCTAGCAATGCAGCAGGAGGGGCAGTGATTAAGCAGAAAAGCACATAAAGAAGGTTTCAGACTGAAGATGCCAGGGGTTAATTTTAAACAGGGTCACATGTAGCAAACCTAGGAAATGCCTCTTTTAGATTTTGCAGAGCCATTGTCGGACAAAGCAGACAGTTAGATGGACTATTGTTCTAACTCAATGTAAGGCAATCACTTATTATGTTTTTCTGCTTTTCATATAAACTTTATTTCCCAAAGCAGCTGTTTAAATTCAATATGTAATGCTTGTGGCAGGAATGCTCAACTAGGCAAGTTGTTAACAGGTACTTACATCCAGTCGGGGCCAGGCTTATCGTCTTTTAATAAAATAGAGGTGGTGCAGTTATCAAGAGGCCCTTAGCTCTTATATCCAAGACCTGGGGATAGCCAGTGCATCCTATGGGTCTCATTTAACTCTTAAGGTCGCAATCTTATATATACACTCATGAGAATAAGTTCTACTGACCTGAATGGGACTTGCATCTCAGTAGCTATGACTAGGTCTGTGCTGTAAGTATAATTTTCAGCTGCAAAGAAAAAAGTTTAGAGACCACACCGGATAAGAAAAATAATGAATTTGACATAGCTTCCAACAGACCTACAATCCTGGCTACTCAACTGTTTGGATTTTGTCTTAGCTATTTGCAAATGGAACTGCACAGTCAGGCGTATTCATGTAATACCAGCAGTATTTAAAGAAAACATCCCACTACTTCAGTATACAGTCTCACTGCTGACAATATGAATGCACAGAGCTAGAGTCAGTTTAGCTAAAGCTGCTGGAAAGCGCCAAGATATGACTGCTGTGCTGGATTTCATCACAAGATCAAGGGCCAGTTCTGACTTCCACTTTGTTCCAATTTTGTAGTACAGATCACAGCCAGCACGTTAGATGAGATCAATCATCATCTTTTGTCTGTTCTAAGATGTGACAGCTAGGATTGCTTCACCTTGCAGATGTAATACTAGTGCTAAAGGGAACTACAAATTAATATTGGATTGAGTGACTCGCAGGCCTTCAATTGACAACTGTATTGCTCAGTCAGAATCAAGAGAAGCTCTAGAATATAAAGAAAAGCTGAATGTATAAATATCATAATCTTCCTTTTAACACAAGGGTGGGCAATGTCCAGAAGTCTAGGGGCCATTTTCACCCCAATTCCCGGAGCGGGCTGCAAGTCCAAGGGTTGCCTGAGAAAAAGGTGAAAATGCTATTTTTCACCAAACTTCAGTGGCAAGCCACTACAGAGTGCTACAATGTCACATCGTTTCCAAACTAAATTTAACCCTTTTGGCATTCCATAGCTACCAAAAAAAGCTAAATTTGGCCATTTGGCCTCTCCATAGCCACCACAAATGCCACTTCCCCCCCCCCCCCAGGATTTTTTAATTATTCGCAGGGTGCCGTATGCTTCAATGGATTAACTTATTTTCTTTATGGCAGTAGCTGGCCCCTATTTATGTTTTGTTCCCTTTATATAGAAAACATACAAAGCTTGAAGCAGATATACACTCTCTTTGTCTAGAATGTACAGTACCCCCAATTGCCAAACACCTATAGGAAATTAAGAAATCCTAAAACAGATAAAAGGTAGTTAATCAAGAGATCCATGCAACCTATTATATAACACTGATGGTGCTATATAAATAAATAAATAAATAATTCCCTGCTAAGCACCAAGCTCTTGCCTTTCAAACTTTACTTGATAAAGTAAAGCAGTAATTCCTAGAATGGGAATTCCTACCCAAGACAAAGTAGAATTGCTCCATTCAGAGCTACATTTCCTAGAGAGTTTCAAAACCTCTGCAGAACATATCTGCCAACAACAGCAACAACTAAAGAGATATATTTGTCTGCACCAATAGTTGCAGATTCCTCAGTCACTGAGTTCAACAGCTAAGCCCACTGGGAACCTTTTCTGTCACCAGAATTGTCCTCATTCTGATTAACAGGTTGAATCAACTGTCAGACTAGCATGGAAGGAATCCCCTTGCTCTTTTCTTCACTGACTTAGGTTAAACCAACTTAAACCACAAAGATTGTTCAGGGCAGTTAACAAGCCACATGATTAACAAGCAATCCTCCAGAAAAAAATGTGCTGCGTTCAAATGTGATAGGCCACAGTTTAACAACAACCCACACTGGGTGGGTAGCATGCTGTGTCAACCCAGCCACAATCTTTGGTACTCCATAGTGAAGTACAGAAGTGGCCAGTGTGTGGCTACTGCCACAGGGTGGGATTTAAAATCAAGGAAATGGCACAGGGAGGGGAAGTGTTAAACCCCAGTGCCATGGCCTCATCCAATTTCGTTTATGTACAAAGAGATTGGATTTCCCAATCACAGATTTATCATAAGTCTAATTTGTCTGTAAACATTTACTTCTTTGGTTATGATGAAGTATCTCATTTAAGTTCTGCAGGAATACAAAAGTTATGTCTGCAGTCTTTGAAAGAAAAGCTATTAAATTCTATGATTATTTCACCCAAGGGCTCATATGAATAAGACCGCACCATCAAGACGACCATTTGCACCCAGAAGTGTTGCAGACTTGAAAGTTGGAAACTTAGTGAAATTTTCACGTCCAACAGGGAAAATCAGCAAAGGCACTGTCAAGTATTTGGGACCACTGTTTGGAAGAGAAGAGGATTACCTTGGAATAGAGCTGGAAGGCGATCAAGTGGGAAGGCATGATGGAACTTTTCAGGGAACACGCTACTTTCTTTGGTAATTTTTTAACTTTATGTTTGGTATATTTTACTTTTACATTCTCCCATTTTTCATCCACCAGTTCCCTCCAAGGAAAGGAGAAAGAAAATAAATTCTGCAGTCCTAGACACCATCATGTTCAACTTTTTACCTATACAACTACTAACTCATCACAACATGTATGCCACCAATTGTGTGGTTATGACAGATGAACTGCTGTAGAAGCATGGCACAAAATGCAACACTGCATCATTATGCCAGTACAAATACTTAGTACCATAGTTCCAAATCAGATACC
Organism: Elgaria multicarinata webbii; assembly: GCF_023053635.1. NCBI lineage: Eukaryota > Metazoa > Chordata > Lepidosauria > Squamata > Anguidae > Elgaria > Elgaria multicarinata. The sequence continues at coordinate 63,025,213 of NC_086175.1, forward strand.
ATTGACCAGCATGAATCAATAACTATAAACATTATTGATGAGGTTTAGTGCCATGCTCTTTAGAGTTGGAACGTATATTAAAAGCAGTTAATTACAACTGAAATTCACTCTTTACTGCTAAAGTGATTCTCAGAAGTTAACCATAAGGCATGGTATTAAACAATAATGTCAATGTCAGTGTAAGAACATTGCATTATCCCATCACAGTAAGAACTAGACTGCAAGTAAAGGAAAAGTGAAGTATGTGGGAAATCATGATTCATCACCACCTTGGGTCTTGAATTTCATAATTTTCTTTCAACTAACTCTATTGAAGAGTAACTATGCCTAACTCCTTATTCAGAGTGATAAAACAATGTCTTGTTTTCAAACATTCTAAAAATATTGCTCTCATAGAGCAATGTATGTATAAATGACTTACTAAAAATCAGTAATAGAAATAACGTTTGTTCAAACTCCCACAATGTTCCATTGCTGCTATGATTTGCAATGGAAGTGAGTAAAAAATAATTCCCAGAATTTTGTTTTGCTGGTATTCCACTCATCCCATAATCCATTCCTGCCCACTGATAACGTCTACCCAATAGGTTCTTGCATATAAAAATTATGAAAATTCCAAACAACAAAATTGCAGTGAGCTTCACAAGAGAAATGGTTTGTATGGTTTGAGGTTGTTTTATGCCAATAAAGGTACATTGATTGATTGATTGATTGAAAACAAAGCTTGAGCTCATAGATACTACAATTCCAAGTGTCTCTGTAAACACAGTACCTATTTGTAAAGGTATCCAAGCCACTTGTAATTATGGCCACTTAAATCTATTGTTACAAATCTCTTAGCCAGAGCAATTGCCTTAACTGATCCTTGAACTTAATAAAACATTTGCGATCACACTGCTTTGTAAGAAATACTGTCATTATACATTCCAGTATTAAGGTAACAATTGACATATTATTCTAACTTAGTTTTGATTGCTCTTGCTTTATTGGTCCTTTGCCCGAAGAAGGTGCAATAGCAAAATAGTAACCATAATTGGACCAGTTTTACACAGAAAGCACCAGGAAGAATAAAAAGACAGCTTAAGCAGGTTTACACAGAAGTCAAGTTTAAATAAAATTATATATTTAAAATAGGATTTTAAAAAAAAACTTTGTGAAAGAGCTACGACTCTGTCAATTTCACTTTATGTTCCAAACCCCATGAATTTTTAGTTACAGCTTCTGACTTATTTTGCAAGCCATATAAGTAGTAAAGATATTGTCCCACCTCACATATTGCGTTTCCATACAACCTGTTCTCCAGGCTATTCACATTTTGCTCTGGCCTTTCAGTTCCAATCCTCAGTGGATTGGAGACTAAACTAAAGCTAGTGTCATTGTTATATGCAGTGTTTTAGGAATTTGGTTACATGTTGAAATTAATTACATGGAATAAGAATGGATAGAATACTACCACTGCCAATTTGGATATAAATCCTATTTTCATTTGCAGTTCCCATGAAGTGATTGGAAAGTATATAATGGAATTGAATTAAGACATGCAGTCTTGCTTTAGAGCAGCTCTGGATAACAATTTTTAAAAGACTCCCCTCTTCTCTCTCCTGCCATGGAAATCTAATCTGTTCTTGCCTTCATCTCTAGGGAATTTTCAATGGCACGAAAGGGGATATGCCTCTCCTTAATCTTTCCTCAGTGCATTCTTCTATTACTGCTCCTCTGTTTTCTCTTTCAAAACAGCTGTGTAGGGAAGAAATTCAATAAAGAGGGAACGTCTGCCCCTTGCTCATCCCCCAAACTATCCCTTCATAGGCTGTGCCAGCCTCAGCCATTTAGTCCAGCCGTATCCATTTTCATCCACACTGCTAGCCAGCTAGAAATAGGAAGTTGCTATTTCCAAGGAAAAATGTGTTACAACTATTATACTGTCCACTGCAATCACTTTGGAGTCTATGTACTTCACTGCTGCATTTAAGTGTGTACAGATAGTTGGAAAAGAAATTACTGAGTTGCTTTGTACATGTTGAAACTGAAAACAGAAGCCAGGTAGCGCAATTGTTGAATTATTAAAATTTTAATAAAATTATGAATAAAGTAACTAGCGAATTACAGGAGAAAGGTGAGGAGGTTGCAGGCTTTGTAGAGAATCATTTTTTTAAAAAAAGATTGAAAACTTCCAGAAAAAACACCTGCTTCCAATATTTAAATCTATTTCTCCAACGTCTTGACAGCATGCCCCTCACCAAAAGATTCTCCATACCAAATTTCATCACAATCACTACAATTTGTTGTATAATGTTTGAGTTGAATCCAAGATCTACCTTCTGCGGGAAGGAACCTACCACAGCAGGAAGGACTGTTTGCAGGTCCCTCTGCATAGTTTGGGGCGAATCCTCCTCCTCCTTCAACACAGCTTATCCAGTCAGCAGTGTCTCCCAACCCTCTGTGTAGCATTTCTGAGGTGCTGCCATGGGAGGGAGAAGGTAGGGAAGTCCATTTCTGTCAGCACAGTTGATCCAGCATGAATCTGGATCCAATCCTATGTGTTTTTAACAATGTGATACACTGCAACTGCAAAACCACTCCCATAGCTCTATGGTTTTGGAAAATTTCCATTTGGGTTCTTTGCACAGGGAATGTGCAGCAGTCGTTATTTTTCTAAGCAGAGTCCAAAAATATCCCCTCCAAGTAAGGGGTTTCTATAAAAAGAAAGGCCTCATTTGTCTTTATTAATGGCATTTTAGAAACCAAACAAAAAGCACTGTCCAGCAGCAGATTTCTATTCATTTAACCTACTGAGGTTGTGTGTATCTAAGTTTCAAATGCTAGTTTCTTGTTGGCCTTATCAATTTTATTTCATGAAAAGTCATGCCATAAAGACCATGTGCACATTTACTGACTTTCAACATTTGTTTTCCAGTGAACCTAACAAAGGAGTTTTTGTTAACTTCAGCAAAGTCATTATTGCCTGGGAATAATGACTACCACATTTAGAACGATGAACACATGGATTTTAAAAGCCTTCATATATGTTGTAACCCCTGCTGTGAAGAAGAAACAAAATGGCTAGAACTCTGTTCATTAGTCAGGCAATGTATTTTCTACCATTTTTATCAAGCTCTAATTAAGCATTTTCTAGTATCTTATTATTTTTGTGAAATAAAAGAATAATTGTACCATAAACGTAAATGCAAAGAAGGAACATCTGGAATGAACTCATAACAGGGATATACTTGCCAATGAACTGGTTCTGAACAATTTTTCCCTTCATGTATGTCATTCAAAGCTCAGGACTGCTCATGTATTCACATGGAAAATAGAATGTATGAACAAGGTGGTTACACAGATACAGCTGTAGTGATTCTGGGATTGTGACCATGAGAGGGGGAAATGAAGCAATTACTGCAGAAATAGTTTTCTCCCATGTCAAGTACATTTTTTAAAAAAGCTAAGATATATCTGACTACTACAGAAACACAGTTCACTGTTTATAAGACTGCACAGAACGCTGTGTGTGGTGTGTACACACAAAGCTTACTGACTAATTTCTTTTTCAAACTCCAGCCTCGTAAACTGCATGGCAGACAACTTTTGCAACAACTGATTTGCTGGTGATAATTGCATTACATATAATTATAAAATATCAAGATACGGTTATTACCTAAGGTTCCTCGATCCTATCAAAAATTAACATACAAGTGATCAAATTAAATCTTGACTCTGATAAAAAAAATCTTACAGTATAAATACTAAATATCCCTGGTTCCAATTCCTATTTTAGAGGGAAGTATGGTATGTGGGATGGGGAGAGGGATTCATGCCTAAGGGAGATAGACTGGTGGAAAGGAGTGCAGGATCCCACGGCTCACTTGTTCTCACCCATGCTGAAGAGATAGCCAGAGTCATCTTTGCAAATGTTACTGGGTTAAGTTGAACTTCATGACTGAAATGGGGAAGCCTGAAGACTACAAAGAAAATGATTGAAATAATTATGAAAAGATAAGTTGCTCTTTCTTGTATAGCAGCCCAAATTAATTTTTCCTGGGACAATCCAAGAAGTATTACATAGGTGCCATTTTGGCATCTAAAAACATGATCAGGTGTGAACCACTATAACATTTCTATATTGGACATAAGCTCAAAGATTTCTCTAACACATAAAGCCATAATTCAAATACCTCTAATCTTCAGCAACATTAAGCCACTATTTGTGGAAGATATCTAGATACTAAATTTTTACTTTGATAGACATTGGAGACCAACAAGGGCAAAACATGTTTTCCTTACAAGATGAGATTTAATTAAATTGTCACCAAAAAGATTATGTACTATATAGATATATATACACACACGCACACACTCAGTACAGCAGTATGTTATGGGGAAAGATCCCATTTTAAGATGATACTAGATGTCAAAGTTACTTTTTAAGAAGTTTCTTTACTACATATGAGAACAAATGCAGGATATTATGTTTTCTTAGTTTATTGATTTTTTTCCAGGCAACTGCAGCTTCCAGTATGTCATTTGGAGGTACCAGGCATGCACAGTCTCTTATGCCTTAACAAGTTTCATCTTGCAATAATAGTTTCCATTCACAGCATACATAATCTAGATTGTAAGAAACATCCTATTTACAGGATTCAGAAAGATAATGGTTTGTTTTAGAATGAAAAAAATCGAGAGGATTTCAACAGCGCAGGAAAATATAGATTAGATACATTGGTTTTATCACTTAACACTTTTTTTAAAAAAAAATCTGTTCTAAGGTCTTGCGAACTTTATTGATCTTTGAGCAATAAAAAAGCAAGAAGCCCACCATTAATAACAGGTACAAGGACGCCCCTACCTCCCACACAGGGCAAATTTGAAGAGTTATTTGGGGGGGAAACATATAGCACACAGAGGCAGCAGTGTTGGCTATAATATGCATTTATTTCTGTGCCCATTTTGATTTCTCTGTAGACCCACAGCATTTGACCAGGTAACAGAGGAACTGAGAGCCGATCAGGCCACATGTCATACTATACTATAAACTGATTTCACATTTCAGGCTACACTACATTTTTTTCTTGTGTTATCCAAGGTCACAATCCCATTTATCAGCATATTTAATATTTTCATGTTCTTTTAAAACATTTTTAAAACTTTGTCCTAATTTCAAAGTCTGTCAAAATCCAAGTTATTTTAAAGAAGTTTACAATCAAAGGGGTAGGGGAAAGGAAGAAAAAGGTACATAACTGGAACATACAGTAACTGAGAGAACACATGATTTAGTAGCATGACTGAGACCAGCTCTTTAAAAATTATACTTGCTTATACATCTGCTGTAAGGAAAAATACATACATACCACAGACACACAAACACACTTCTCAATTTGATCTATTTCACAAAACATTTTCTCTTACTTTCTTAGCCCCTCCCTTCCTAAGTGTACAAGCTAGCTTGATAGTTCCACCATATATCCAAGTACAGGATTTAATTTTGGTTTGCTATATTCTGACTTTCCACAAGCTATTCTATTAACTAAAACTTGGAGAGGTTTTTGTAGTTTATATGTGAAAGGGAAACATCTTAATAGCAGTTAAATATAAAATAGGCATTTATAAACAAGTATTTTGGAGAACCTGGACATAGGTTACCCAAGTACTATGGGCAGGAGAAAGGTCAATTATTAAAAAGTAGTGCATTTTTAAAATTCATGATGGCCTCAAAATCCCACCATTCAGATGTGCACATTCCAAAGTTGTATACATTACAGTGCATTTTGTATGTCAAGCAATATAAGGTGTTAGCACACTAACTGAAGGTTTTATGCAATTAGGGTTTATTCTGGCATAACCTAAAACCACTTTAGATTCCCAGATGGCTTCCAAATGTAAGTTGAAACTGAATACTCATATACAACTCATACAAATTAAAATTAATTTCATTGCTATCATCAGTATTACAGTGTGAAAGGATATTTACAAGTAAACATGTACAACAGTATTTTTGCACAATCAAGTAGTGACAGTAACTTAATAATTTTAATTTTCTTTGAATCAACATGATCACTAGCTATCATCTTTTCCTCCCCACCAAAAGCTGATCTTGTCTTCTACTCCATAGGTAAAATATGAATAAAAGGAAATGGATCTCCACAACAACTCCACAGATCCAGAGTGGAGTACTGTGATGTATGTTTACGGCTTCCCTATTATCCTATGAATCAGAGAATACTGTGTACACACAATAAGTCAATCCACATGTGTAGAGCAATCCCTATGCACAAAATGAAACAGGAAATCCCCGTGTTCACACAAATGTGTGCACATACAAAGGCCCTAGGGGAATTTTGATTATGCTGCCTGACTCCAGAAAGTATGCAAAGATGGATGGCACCCAATTTGATAGGTTGCATGCAGTAGTTGTAAGTAAACCCTCCCCAACCAAAAACCCTTGCAGTCACACTGGTTTAAAGAAGTGGTACATACCTTTCAAACAAGCTACTTGTACTCCTAACTTGACTACTATAATTTCCTTGCCAATGGCAGCACAAATAAGTGCCAACAAGAACTTGTGTTCAAAAAAGGCAAACGCATCAATATGAAATCATGACAAATGCTACTGAACAGCTGAAGCGTTAATGTTACTTAATGGGTAACTAAGAAAATACTTTGCCTGAAGTACTTCATCTCTTCTTTTTTTCTATTTTACGGAAGAGAAGAATTTCATAATTAACCTTTCTTTAGGGGAAGCAGAATTCTTAACGTTCCCTTCAGACATTCAAAGGTCAACATATTTATTACTGTAAAAATCAGGATTTCAAACCAAAAAACATCTCAATACTGATTCCTTTAATTTCATTGTACTCCTTACTGCTTGATAAGATTTTAAATGTATGAATCAGTACTTCAGCATCACAGCAGATAAATTCCACTTTGAATGGCAAACATATCATCTGAACATACCAAACAATGAGAGAAAATTTACATGGGTAAGGTGTGAAAAGGCTGCAAGGATGAGGGATAACACATTTTGAGTGTGTAAGAAACTAAATGAACTGTCACAGTATTTCATCAGTGAGAAATAAACATCCTGACTGTTCTTGCACAATTTTATTTTTGAATGACTCCTTCAAAACCAAGAAACCTTCACAAAAGAGTGCTTTATTTCAGCAAACTGAAGCACTCAAATCAAACATCTTTATAATAATCAGATCCATAAAAGTACCAGTACAGTTCCATTTCTTGTATTCTTTATGTCCATTAGCTGACCAAATTCAAAAAAGAAATGCAGTGTGCAACATTTCAAGATCCACCACTCATATTAATTAATACAGGCTGGTTTATTGACAATGTGCAAATAAACCTTTATTGAAGAGTTAATATTGATTACTAGTTTTCAGCTAAATCAGAATGGGGGCACAAAGTACCTTCTGTGCTGTAAACATCATGAATTCTTCACATAATTGGAAGCTGAAAGGCCTAAGAAACAGGGTGCAAACACTTCTCATACATAACAATGGCTGAGCTCAAGTCTTCCAAAGAGAATTTGGAATAGTTCTGCATTTGGCATACGTCCGCTCTACTGTCATCAAGCAGTTTTAAGGGAATATAATTTATAAAAGCATACTTTACTTTTAGCTTTAAAACACAAAGGCCTAATAAAAGCATGCATCTATTTTTTTCATCTGTAATATGGTATAATTACTTAATTACCAGTGTTAACATGACTTGGTGAGCGCTGTACAAGCAAAAGGGATTGTAACATCACCTCTGATTGTACTCTATAAATAAGGCTCATACAGTACTTCCCCCTCCTCACCATGATTCACAATTTCAAGACAGCAATTGTGTAGACTGAAATTACCCTGAAAGAAGCAGCATTTACAAATACCCTTTTTTTTTTTTTTGCGCTTTGATTCCCCACCCCGCCCACCCCTTCTTTTTCAGTAGTTTACAATCTGGAAGCACAGGGAGCCTTTCTTTTCCAGCTTGCTGTGGCCAGATTCTCAGCTCTGGTAATTCACAGTTTGTCTGGATACCTGTAACACTTCACACCACAAAGTAATAGTTCTATGCTTATAAAAATATATATAAGGGCTACTACCCAGCAAATGTAATTATAGGGGCTAGGAGAGCAGCAATCACCTGCTTTCCTGTATACATTCTTCACGGAGGGAATCCATTTAGGATTTACAATATCCTTTCAGCCTTGCTCACCACAATGGGATAAGAGTATTTTTCCCCAAACTAATCTTTAGTGCAGCGTGAGTGGAAGAGGGACTTCTCCCTTATAATTTAAAAATGATTGGCTGTCAGTTGCCTCGTAGATGTACGGAAAGGTGCCTCACGTTCCTTCTATGGCTGTGTGCTCAAGAGCCCATTTTTAATCCAAAGCAGACTTTTATGGATTCAGGCATACCGCGGCATTTCACATTGCTCACAACGATTCAGTGCTGGGTGGTTCAAAAAAGTACAGCTGTCACAATTCCATGGAGCTCCTTCAAAATCTTCATCTCTTGGCTGTGATCGCGAAGCTTGCTTGGAACTGTTCTGATGGTCTACAGAGAATGATTTTCTTTTAAACTCTATAGTTTTAAATACACAAAAATCAAGCATAATAATATAGTAAAATGTCGAAGCTTCAACATTTTTTGTAATTAGACTCTGTTATCCACACACTATTTCATCTTTGCTCTGAGTGAGGATACACAAAATATTTCAGTTATATGAGGTCATGAAAAATCCTATCTGATCTGCCAGATTGGTTTTGGGGTCTAATATGGCAACAGTCATGGCTACTAAAATACAGGTTAACATTAAAAACGAACATTTAATACTTCTTACACTTCTACGCCAGGATGGGTTGGGCTTGGGTAACATCTGTATGTGTATGACACTACCTACAGAATTTATTGCAATATCTTCACTCATCTGCACAAAAACTATTTGAAATACAAAAATGCTATGGTCACCTCAATGTCAACCATGCTCCAAAACTTTACAGCTGCTGCACCCTCCTAGTATACCAATTATTATATTAACATCTACAAAAGACCCGGGCTGTGTTACTTTCGTCTTGACTCCACAGGTAAATTTTATCTTGGAAGTTTCAAGCAGCTGTGGAATTAAAACTGTCAACACTTAAATCCAAGAGAATGAATTTGGCACAGTAGATTTTGGTGTAAGCACACAAAATTTGACTACAGGCAAAGAGATGTTGGGTTCTTTGCTGTTTAACTGACAAATACTTTCCAGCAAATTCAAATTTTGCTCCAGGATATCGAGAAGGACTTTAATGGCACCTCTTTTAGGCTCTCTCATTTCTTCACAAAATACTTAACAGTATTTCCTCCCAATAGCTAGTCTTTATAGAAAGTTAGCAAAATGAATAGTTAGAAAAGTGAGTATTCACGTGTCTTCTATAGAACATAAGCATTTAAACATGCATACTACATTGCCAAAGTACTAACAAATTATTGTAGGTAATTCTTGGCAGAAAGCCATCAACATTCTTGAGTGTATCCTTTTTAGCACTCAGCATCAGGTACCTTACTTTATATAATGTATACCCTCCATACATCTGAGGGCTGACTTATGGCAATTACATTTTCAAGCTGTGCTATCTTTCGCCAATGATTGCAGTTTGTCCAAAACAGCCACAGTACCACAATATTAAGGGTTTAGGTGAACTGTTATTTCCATAAGACCAGGGGCAGAGAGGGAAAGGACAGCAAGATTAATTCATTCTTGGCTTCATCACAAATTAATAAGAACTAGTTACCTGTGCTCTGACACTGCCAATTAATTCCTGCTCTGATGTCCCTTAATTTCTCCATCCTATTCTAAGTGTTTGCCTAATGGGGAGTGCTGCTTAGGCTAGAAGTACAGGATGAAGGCCACCTTAAAAAGTAGGTTGGAGCAGGGGAGAAGGGCAAGATTAGAGCATTTTCACAGATGCAACAGTTATATTATTTTCTCCAAGATGCTGGCCAAAAGAAAGCACAAGCTGTGGTGGATGGTGCTACATTTTAAAGCTTACAGCATTAAGAGGATCAAATATTTGCACAAGCTGAGAGCCATGGCAAGTGTAAGAGAAACCCCTTGAAATGTATAAAGGATTGTAAGTAAAAAAACATCCTAATCAAGAAGGACCTATCGAGGAAAACACAATCATAAATTTGCTGCTTCTCAAGTCTCCACATTATGCATAAACATAATATAATGACTGATCACGACAAATTAAGAACGTTCTGACTGTTGTATTACTACTGCTGTATCATAATACATCTGGCCAAATGTTTTTTTAGCACAATTTGTACTGGGTATAAATAATGGAAGACAAAATGTATTTCTTGATACAACAACTTTGTTAATACAGCTATTATTAGATACAGCACATTAAAATACAGCACATTAAAATTCTCCCAACATAAAAATTCCTCAGCACCAAGTTATTACAAACTAAATCTTGAAAGTTTATCTGATGACTCACCTTTTTTACATGGCTTTGGTGGCACAACAGGACCAGGTTCTATGTTATCATAAAAGTTACTCATGGCTTTCGGGTCAAAGTTCCCTATTAATATAAGACAGAAAATTATGTCCCCATCAGAACAAGACAAGTATTTAAGAGGTTATGGATGTTATTTAAATAACTTCCTCATTTAAATACGCATGTTTTTAACATGAGGTATTTTACAGCCTACACTCTCTCCCAGAGGACTTCATTTGTGCTTTCCTGTCATGATGCCCTGCCATATGGGAGATGTAACTTTATAGTGAAGAATCGATTGCAGTTTTGATTCCTAAATTAACACCCAAATGCAATTCCCTGGTATACTGCCAGAATTGGCTTTTGTCAATATGTTCTAGTTGTTAAGTTTTACCTTCATTTTATTAGGGAAATTGAAATATCCAGCAGCATTGCTCACAGCAGAACTGATAAGGAATTAAAACTGAGTATCTTTCATTCTGCAGCAATGATAGGATAGGTCAGTAATATATAATTGACCACTTACATCGAAATATACAGCTCCATACAAAAACACTTTTGATAAAGGAATGTATTAGAAGTATATACCTCTAGACTGAAGGAGGTCAATTTCTTTCTGTGTACAGTCAACATTTATCTGGAGCTGCCTGTTCACACTTCTCAATCTGGTCATCTCCTCAGGCTAGTAAAGAGAACCAAAAATAGCAATGGAAGGAAAGTCAGCACAACAGTTTTTGTTAAGCTGCACACAAACGTAAAACCAAACAGAAACCTATTAATTAATCAGACCCCTTACCTCTATGGAGATATAACTGCACAGAGTAAAAGGTATTGGCAAGAGTTTTATTAAGTTGAAAACCAATATGTTTTCATTATTATAGCATTATTATAGTATGAACTTTTTCTTCAGTAAAAATATAATTTACACTTGGGAAACTTAATTTACGTTTATCTTCTTGGTAGTTTAAATGAGGATTTAAACTGCTAGTTTAAATCATCTTGATTTAAAATCAATCCACCCTACAGTGGATTCACTAGCGGGAGTTTCAGTCCCACACAGTAAGTAGTACATTTTCCAAAACCTTTTGGAGGTAAACCACAAACAAATTTCAAACTAGTATAGCATAGATGTGCTCTGAAAGCTATTATGTGTGGTTCTTTGTTGTGATAATTAGCTTGCATATGGGCACCCAGATGAAGCTCTTGAAAAATGGCATCATTTTGAGGCAAAGAATCAATTCACTGATGTATCAACCCAAAATAATTTTCAGGATATGAAACCAGTTTAAGATGCAAATGCTCTTATCAGAAGGAAAGCAACTACCAAGTTAACAACATAGATAAATCATGTGGATGTTGAAAAGCACAATAAAGAAAACCTTTTAGAATGCAGCACTGCAAAATTTAAATTAAGTCAGATGTCCCATTCCTTCTACATCTCCCTCTTCCCAACCATGGCAATGCTTGTTCCAGGACCACAAACTTGATCTTTCTGTCTCAGCTTTAGAATGTTTTTTCCAACCAGGGTTCCTTATTTTCAGCTGAAGAGGCCACCATATTGCTGATGTGGTGACGTCATACTGAAGGTGTGCACTTGGAACTCATGCTAGAGGTAGCACTATCACACTCTTTCTGGCCTGGGAAAGAACATGGCGCAATTATGAGGCTGCAGAAGGGGACTGGTTATTTGAACCCTCTCTGGCAGTAATTATTCCATATAAAAGCAATAGATTTAAACATGTTGAGTGAATCCCCCTCATTGCCAAAAGGGGAAACTAAGATTTTATTTTAATACAAATATTGTAGAACCTCCTTACTTACTGTTGGGATTGAGGTTGTACAACTCACTCTTCTCAGACGTCTTTGCATAAGATCATGTTCCATGCCATTCACTTCACCTTTAAGCTTCTCAAGTTCATCATTTTCAAACTTCAGTTCCTTTGCTAATCTCTCCATCCTTGCACGTTGGTGTAATAACAAGGCTAGTATAGTATAGGGAACAAAGTTAATGCAAGGAACAAAACAAAGCAACCCAATCTGTAAGTTGGGAAGTAAATACAAGTGACCTTTTTAAGAACAGAAAGTGACATGCAGTCAAACATCAGTGTAGTGATGCTTCATGCCAACGGAACTATAACTGCAGACGTAAAATTCTTCCACCATAAAAATCATTTTAGACAGTAACGTGAAGATATTACCATTCCTGGCCACTGCTTCTTTTTTGTTTTTGTTCTTTGTCCACTCAAAAAAAAAGGACACCTGTACAAGAAGAAAGCTTCTCAGGATGAAATGGCAATCTAATTTTATCAGCAGTGCACTGGCAAGACTAATATCGAAAGACAAAAGGTCTAATACACTAGCCTACAAGATAGTCTTCATTGCTTCTGATTAATAAAATCGACTGATATAATGGAATGTATTACTAAAGCAAATGCAACCCTGTCTGAAAAGTAGCTCTTGCTCTTTGGAAAAGCAGCTTACAAAATCAGTGCTCAAAGACAAAACGAATAAACTCCAAGAGCATAAGATTAGAGCAGGACAAATTAGTTACCAGAGCTTTCATATTAAAAGACTGACCCCTCCTTGATTGACCCTTTAATCTTTCATTTTAGAGTAGACATTTAACCATTCAATCCTAATCCTCTCATCTTTTAGTATTTTCTTTACAACTCTACACTTTAGAGTAGTAGAGAAGAAAAGAAATCAAGAGAAATCTCAAACTAAGAAGCTACTTGCTGGGGGGAAATCACTGCAAGCAGGTAAAACTGATGACTGCATGGAACAGAGAGGCACCTTTTTTGCTTGGACATTTGTGAGGACACGCCCATTTTGCTTTTTCCACCTGGCTTCCAGCAATACAGTCTGCTGTAATCAAAAGACTGGAGACTTTTGTGCAGTGCTGGAAATGCAGGATTACTCTTTCTGCCTGTTCAAAGTACTTACACCAGCTGTCTTTGGGGAGAATTGAGGCCTTGTGCTATGAACCAATTGGGCAGGACTCAACACTCTGGCAGATAAGCTGTGGCAGACAACAGAATAGCAATCTCTTCCACTTATTGTCAATCATATGGTGGTGCTGGAGAAAATGTAGTACAAATGGGGCCACAACATAGGAACTGTTCAATGCTCCAATTCTTGTCCATCCTCAGCTACACGACCTAAAATACTCTGCACCTTGTGCTGCTTAAAATATGAGTAGGCCAGATTTTCAACCAACTGGATGAAGGCCAACCAATTCCCCCTCCTCATGATAAAGGCATTTAGAAGATTATATCCCTTATAAGGACTCCAATGTGGATTGGCTCCCATCTGGTAGTACATGCCACAGTTGGTAATCTGGAGTCACGCCAAAGGTTCACTGACAGCATACCTCACATATTGGGGTGAGAGAAAGGGTGGCGAAGTTGTGGGAATGAGCAATAAAAGGGGGTGGGGACTGCCTGAAATGTGATGTCACAATCGTATGTTTGCTTCCCCAGCACAATTATATAATACATTATTACTCAGTGCTTTGTCTTGACATATTCTTGTATTGTGTGTCGCTTTCTTAGGCCTCCTTCTGCCATTCAGTATTCTACTTTGTTATGTAACCACACGTATCTTCTCCAGGAGTATGCAAGAAGGAATCCTCAGTCTAGAAGTAAAATGGTTTATACCTCATTTGTTCTAATGTAGGATCCCCACAGTCCTACAATTTATTCCCAGACTTCAAGAGAGAGGGGAGGAAGTATAGAGACCCTGCATCAAATGCATGTGGTATAGCCCCATTAATTTTTACAGTAAGTTGTAACACGTGTGGAGGAAAGTCAGCTGAGTTTCTTGAAGGTTGAGATTTCTACTTAAAAAGTACCACGAGAAGTATCAAGAACTCTTGTGTATTAATGTTACACTGTACCATTAAAGATTATACTAAGAGACCAGGTGAGTCAGTGATATGTATATTCTGGGAAATTTTGAATTGGAAAATTTTACATTGCGAATTACGTTGAGTTGCATAGGGTAATTTGCTTGGGAAATTTTTCAGTTTGTATAGCGGGGGCGGGGGGGACACAACTTCTGGCCTTCCAGATATTTTGTCCAGAACTCCCATTATCCTTCACCACTGGCTATGCTGGCTTCAGCAAATGGGAGCTGCAGGCCAAAACATTTGGAGAGCCACAAATTGCCTACTCCTGCTCTAGAGAGATCTGATTTAGCATGTTTATTTACTTGTATTTAGTAAACAACAAAACTAAAAAAGGACCCCATGATATTTATTTGTCCCATTACATCACAAGTGTTTGACCTGATATATCTGAGGAGGGAAATTAAAGGACACTTAGCTTGATTTAAATGTTCTATTTAGCAGAATTGTGGTTTTTTTAATACTTGTAAAAAGTTAAAGCGTTAGCATAAGTGACCCCTAGTGCAACATCAATAGCATTTCCAGCACTACATCAATGGAATAAGCGGAGCAGCAGCATTGGACACTGCCCAAAAACAAAATTGCAAAGGTACCGAAAACTGCTGACACACTCATTTTAGCAATCCAGTTAACATTAGTCTTGAAGTTAACTGGTAGCAGAAACCAGGCCATTTGAAACAGTACATGAGTCTATAGTTCAAAATATTATAATTGATTGGTGTTAGGAACCCTGCGTAAGCCTTTCTGAACTTTTTGGCTGAAGGTGAGATACAAGTATAATAAACATATTCATATGCATTTATACAAGCTTACACAATTCCTCAAGTTAGATCCAGACTTAGTTGAACTTGGGTCCCCATTTATTTCAATGGGAACTAAGTTCACCTAACTTAGCCAGGATCTGATTCAATGTCTTGTTCTCCAGACATTTCCATAGCTGAAGATAATACATCAACACGCCTTACTCCTCTTGCTTGTTACAGACACATTCTAATTCATACTGAGCCCCATCTATATAAGAATATTCAGTATGCCAGGTAGCAACTCTTTAGAAGCTCAAGCACAAATATTTTGCTGCTGTACAACCTGAGGTCAATGGAGATTTAAGTAGAGTAAAAAAAATTAAGAACACTTACATTGTCACAGCCATATCAGACTTACTATAGAATAAACTGTCACATTTTGTTAAAAACATTTTAACTTGGCCTGAGAATGCCACACATGATAATCCTACCAAAACTAAACAGGTGTCTATCTAATCCAGTAATGAAGCTAGTACCAGTACCTGAAGGATCACTTCTTCCTATATATAGAGGGTTGAATAAATTCCTGGAGAAGGCTGTCAATGGCTACTAGTCCTGATGGCTATGTGCTATCTCCAGTATCAAGGCTGAGGAACATGGGTGCTGCGCTTGTCTCCTGCTTGTGGGTTCCTTGTCAACAGCAGGTTGGCCATTGTGTGAAGAGTGCTGGAGTAGATAGTAGATAGACCCTTGGTCTAATCCAGCATGGCTCTTATGTTCTTATGTACAAACCCAGATCTTTCAATCAACTTTGGAAGGCCTTCTCCAGATACCCCCACCAGAGGAGGTGTGGTGGGTTACTTCTGGTCAAAGGGCCTTCTCAATAGTGGCACTCCAGCTATAGAACGCCCTTCCTAAGGGGCTCGCCTGGCACCTTCTTTATCATCTTTTTAGAGCCTTATTGTTTTCCCAAACCTTTTAAATCTGTTGAAACTTAAAATTTGTTTTAGTTTTAGTCTTTTATTCTCCATGCTTCTTATCTTACTACTTTATTATTTATCTTTAACTTGTTTAAGCCCTTAACTGCCCTGAGAACTTTATTACTAAAAAATGTTGAGACTAGGTTTCTTGCCTTTTCTGAGGTAAACTTACTACCCCTCTGCCTTCCTCTGCTGGTCTAATTTCCTTAATAGAATTTGGTGGATCCTGCAACAAAAAACAGGATGAAGTGCTGAGCCATCTATAATAGGAGGAGGTGTACTCACCAAAGGGGAGACCAAGGCCTGCACCCTTTGCTCCCCTGACAGGGTAACTAGGTGCCCAGGGAAATCTGCCCTGTTACATGGAACCTCAAGCCTGTCTCTGCAGCCACCCTGGGACTCGGTGTGGTCTTTTGAAACACCAGAGCATTCACCACCTATACGGGCTGTCTTTGCTCCTGCAGTGCCAGGCGTCTGGGAGATACTCCCCGGCTTGCACTTTCCCCAATCCTCTGACAGTGCAGGGCTGTCTCCCTGTCTAAAGGACTGAATGACCCAGACTTATACCGGGATGCTTCCCAGACAAAAGGCAGGAAAGAGAAAGAAGGTTGTATAAAGTATAAAAGTAGTCTGCAGGTGGAGCTCTGCCAATGCCCTGCTTTCCGGAGCTAGGCAGGACCGGACTGGGAGGTGCTCTCCCACACAAGGAAGGTGACTTCAACTTTATGCAAATTTGGCCCTGCCTTCTGGAGTGAGTGGGAAGAGCAACCCAGACTAAGATACTCTCCTACACTGTAGGAAAATAAGGCATTCAGTCTAGTCATCAGTGCTATCCAGTCCCACACCCTGACCATTTCTGTGGCATTATATGATGCACTATATGTCAGCAGCTGCTGCCTTCTGCAATAACAGCAACCCAACCCACTGCATCAATGCAACATATGTCATTTATGACATCAGAGTAATGCAACATCATGCCACATTACACTGAAATAGCAGCCATTAAGCCCTGACACCTTATTTGTTGCTGCAGAAAACAAAATGAGTAAACTGCAGAAGTATATGCTTCTTCCACCTCCTCTCTCATGGGACAAGATCACAAGTATTTGTTCTTAACAATCCATACTAAATAACTATGATATTTCACATTGGCTTATGAATTTGGGAGACTATTAGTAGTTTAGAGACACAAGCATTTACGATGCACAACAGTTCAAAAGGTATTTTTTAAAAAATGTTTGAACTGCAAGCTTCAGAAATTCTCAATAAGTTTACCTTGAGTATAAGCATAGTCATCTGATCCAGAACTGGAACTCCTCTGGTACTTATGGCTTCCCCTTTCACCTCCAGATCCTGGTACAACTGAAATGGGCTGGATAGGTTCTGGTGCTGCAGAACGCTCTTCTTGGTCCACTAAATTTAGAAGGTTCTCAGCTGGTGCTCGGCCTACTGTGATTTTAAAAACTGCTGGATTTGGCTGAGATACCATTACCCGGGGGGACTGTGTAAGTACTCCTGTAGGTCCAGCTGGTTGTGTGTATGTTATATATACAGGATTAACACTGTAAGGAGGTTTGGGCTGACCTGACATACTTCTGGAAGGAGAACTTGAAGGAGGAGTAGCAGGTGCATACAATGGGTGCTGGTTCCGTTGGGACGGTTGGTTACTTATAGGCGAAGGGCTCCTATTCATTGTAGTCCCCGGTCTTTGTGGTGGCTCAACTGTAATTTCGATCTTGTTCATGGAGCCTTTAGATAAGGTAGGGCCGCCATATGGGAGATAAGATACTGAGTGTCCACCTGGTTTTTGATACGTCTGGGGCGTTTGTTGATATGGATGGGGTAGCACAGTTGAAGGACTAGGAGGCATAAATACATGGGAACTTTGATGTCCTAACTGAGTAGGCTGAACTTGATGCTGAGGTGAACCAAAAGGAGAAGGACATTGAGAAGTAGGTGGTGATCGAAAAGGTGACTGAGGAATCTGGGGCTGTTTTGGAGAATACTGAGAAGGCTGATAGTTCTGTTGGTGTGGATAGACGGGTAATGGATGTGGACTGTAATGTGGAACTGGACCTTGTGGTGATGAATGCCACTGTGTATTTTGAGTGGGAGTCTGTCGTCCTGAAGAACCTTGAGATGTCTGCCTAATGTAGAGAGAGCCAGGATTCCCATAAGGACTGCTTGGAATCGGAGGAAGAATCTGTAAAGCTCTGGGTACAGTCTGACCAGAAGGGAGGTTTTGTGACACTGTAACAGTTATAGGATTTGTGCTGTACCGAGGTATGTGCATATATGCAGGAGGAGGAGGAGGGCCTTGCATAGCAGATGTATTCATTCCAGGTTGTATGGAAGAAGGTTGCTGAGGTGGTTGTGGAGGAGGAGTAGCTGCATTTCTATTCTGGTCATTCATAAAAAATGGATTGTAGTTGGGAGAAGCTGCCACAACAGCTGGAGCAGAATGTGGTTCTTGAACTAAACATATCAGTTGTTTACCTGCTGTGCGTTGTGGATCTATATGTCCATCACTTGAACTATGTACCAGTGTACGACCACCATTAAGTTGAGCTCCGTCCCCTCCGTGATAGCTGGCATGAGGATGGATGCCCAGGTTAATATGCAGAAGGCGATTCCTGTTCATTCGGGTGTCATCTGGGCTGTGATACTCCATATACAGGTATTTGTTACTCTCTTGAGCAAGAACTCGACAACAAGCATCAAGGTTGTTGTTGTTCTGTTAAGAAATAGCATATGTTAAGTGTTATTAAGTAAATGAAACTGTCACTTTCAATGCTTCCAATATACTAAATTGGCCCAGATGCTATTAGAAATTATCATTCTCAAGCAATCCAATGACAATAGCATCTAGTTCTTAAGGATCAGGCTCACATGTTTGCCTTCACCACAGCATTTCCTTTTTACCTGAACTATATTTGTTATTCTGTTTATCATCTTCCCTATTCTGGAGAGGAGAGGGAACAAAATATGTATTTGAATTTGTGTTTTGATGTAGCAAGACAACGAGTGCCAAACAGTGGGCTCCCAGTCTCTTCAATTCTCAAACTGCAGACCTAACTCTTGGAGTTATTGCTGTATTTGGGGAAACTGCTGATCTTCTACTCTGTATTAAGTAGTGTTTAACTATAAAGTATATAAATGCTGACAGGTCACTGAGAAAATAGAAATGACAACATTTCTACTCCCCTAGTTAGAAATGAATTTCTTCCCCCTCTTATTGGAACTATTGAGAGCTATCAGAGATTTTCTTTTTAGTATCTTAACAAGGAGGGAAGACCTGTTTTAATTCAAGCAGTATCCTTTCCCTCCACACCTCATTGACAGACACTTATACAATTGCTAAACAATGTTTTCACAGCAGCATTTCATTAATAACATATCTTTAGGAGACAGTTATTACTGTTTTTACTAGCAAAATCAATGCAAACAGCACCAGTTTAGTCTAGTTAAAAAATCTCAGTGGCAGCTAAACAGCACGGGCGCAACCCGTACCAGTAGAATTGATTTTACCTGTGAAAAGGCAGTAACTTTTTCCTAAAGTAAAATGAAGTACTGCTGTGAAACATTTGGAATAAACCGCTTGGAATAAATTAGTTTTCATTCCCCCACCACAAAGAGAGGACTTTTATCTTTCAGAAACAAAAAGGATAAAGTTATGCTTGGATTTTACTAGCTTGGCACAATGGAGGCTAAAAAGAGAAATAATGTATCTCTTAAAACCTACCTGGAGCATACACTGAGACACCACACCTTCTGGAATCTCAGGGAAACGTTGCCGGAGGTCATGGAGTACCTGCATGTCAAGTTGCTGGCTGCCCTGCGCCATGCCAGACTGATGTTAATCTCAAGGTTCTCAGGAAACAGCAGTCAACAAGCTTCCCAGTGGTTATGATCTTCTGATGCTTCCAGCATCTTCTATAAATATATAGTAAAACGAAGAAAAACATTTATGGAGAAAATTCAGAAAAACACACACATTGCACACACACACACTGTGCACACACACACAACACATGCCAGTTTAATCTTTTATAAGACAATTACCTTCTTCACTTTGCTCAATGCTATACTGAAACCCACAAGAGGACGTAAAGAATAAATTGCAACTCATATTCTAAGAACTGTACCTGAAAGGGAAAGAAGCTTCTCCTTCCACGCTTGAAAAAAAATATTTACGGAAATCAGACAAAGGCTTTCCCTTGATAAGATATACTAACTCTGTCTTATACTTACAGCAAGTGAGCTTTGGAAAAGCACATCTCTAAAGTCCTTGCCATAAGTTTCCCCCTCTATTCAAGAGACAGGGGGGCACGTAGTAAATTATACTTCTAGCACACCTTCTGCTCCACAACCAACAGGAATGGGAACTTCTATTTTCCTGATTTACTTGCACAGAAAAATAGTGATGGTACCATAGGATCTGTTTGTAGAGAAACCAATTAATTGGTCAGTTTTATATTAAGGAATTAATCTTCTTTGCTTGGCTTTTGAAAGGGCTGTAAAACAGTCCCTTTTCATCTTGCTTCTGAAAGACTGAAAACATTATATATTTTATTTTCATCTCATTTTTATTTAATTTTCTTTCTCTGTGGTTGTAAGGTGCTTTGAACATGTTAGAAAACAGTTTATACCATATTGACGTCTTGCTAATTTGCATCTGATCCACACTGAAGACTGTGATATTGTACCGTTTATTGCCAGTTATATATAATGTAAGTGTTTGTAATGTTTAATGATATTGCCATTTAGGATGTAAGTGCTGTGTGCACTTCAAATACAAGGTTGGTAAGTGGTTAATTCTGGTGGGAGGGGAAGTGAATAGACTGTGAAGTGAATGCTGATTGGCTGGTAGTTCAAAGGTTTGGATTGGCAGATAGCAGTGAGAGGGAGGAGTTAAGGGAAGCAGTAGAGTTGTATGTTCAGAGAGTGAGTGAGAGTCTCAGTTTGTCTGTGTAGGATCTAGAGAAAGAATAGGAACGTCTTTTATTATTTTGGGAACAAAGTGCCTGAGAGGAGAGAGTGTACTCTAGGGGATAGCATAGACAGGGTTACATATGAAACTGTATTGAAATCAACAATTATTGAAATATAAACTTTTGTTGTTGTTTATTCTTTCAGTCGCTTCCGACTCTTCGTGACTTCATGGACCAGCCCACGCCAGAGCTTTCTGTCGGCCGTTGCCACCCCCAGCTCCCCCAACGTCAAGTCTGTCACCTCCAGAATATCATCCATCCATCTTGCCCTTGGTCGGCCCCTCTTCCTTTTGCCTTCCACTTTCCCTAGCATCAGCCTCTTCTCCAGGGTATCCTGTCTTCTCATTATGTGGCCAAATTATTATTATTATTATTATTTATTTATTTATTTATTTATTTATATAGCACCATCAATGTACATGGTGCTGTACAGATAACACAGTAAACAGCAAGACCCTGCCGCATAGGCTTACAATCTAATAAGTTGTAGTAAACAATAAAGAGGGAAAGGAGAATGCAAACAGGCACAGGGAAGTGTAAACAGGCACCAGGTAGGGTGAAGCTAACAGTATAGAGTCAGAACAATCTCAGTTTTGCCTTTAATACCATTCCCTCAAGTGAGCAGTCTGGCTTTATTTCCTGGAGTATGGACTGGTTTGATCTTCTTGCAGTCCAAGGCACTCTCAGAATTTTCCTCCAACACCACAGTTCAAAAGCATCTATCTTCCTTCGCTCAGCTTTCCTTATGGTCCAGCTCTCGCAGCCATAGGTTACTACGGGGAAAACCATTGCTTTAACTATGCGGACCTTTGTTGTCAGTGTGGTGTCTCTGCTCTTAACTATTTTATCAAGATTTGTCATTGCTCTCCTCCCAAGAAGTAAACGTCTTCTGATTTCCTGTCTGCAGTCAGCGTCTGCAGTAATCTTTGCGCCCAGAAATACAAAGTCTGTCACTGCCTCCACGTTTTCTCCCTCTATTTGCCAGTTATCAATCAAGCTGGTTGCGATAATCTTGGTTTTTTTGAGGTTTAACTGCAACCCAGCTTTTGCACTTTCTTCTTTCACCTTTGTCATAAGGCTCCTCAGCTCCTCCTCGCTTTCAGCCATCAAAGTGGTGTCATCTGCATATCTGAGGTTGTTAATATTTCTTCCTGCGATTTTAACTCCAGCCTTGGATTCGTCAAGCCCAGCACATCGCATGATGTGTTCTGCATACAAGTTGAATAGGTAAGGTGAGAGTATACAACCCTGCCATACTCCTTTCCCAATCTTAAACCAGTCCGTTGTTCCGTGGTCTGTTCTTACCGTTGCTACTTGTTCATTATACAGATTCCTCAGGAGGCAGACAAGATGACTTGGTATCCCCATACCACCAAGAACTTGCCACAGTTTGTTATGATCCACACAAAGGCTTTAGAATAGTCAATAAAACAGAAATAGATGTTTTTCTGGAACTCCCTGGCTTTCTCCATTATCCAGCGGATATTGGCAATTTGGTCTCTAGTTCCTCTGCCTTTTCTAAACCCAGCTTGTACATCTGGCAAACTTACTTTTGTTAAATAAAAGTTATTTAGTTTTTATAAAACTGGACTGGATTCTACGGTGGCAGCGGTGAAGGAAAAGGGTTATAAAGAGTGTTGGGCTGGCTGCTGTGAGGACAAAAAGGATTGGTGAGTCACAGTGTCAGTGAGCAGCATTCTGACTACTTGCCCCATAGTTGGGATCCTTTGATTTATACTGAGAAATAAAGGAAGACCCAAGAAGGTGGTCATCACAAAGACCAACAGCAGATTGCTACCCACCAATGAACAGTCAAGCAATATTGGACAAACCTTGTTTAAACATGAAGCTTGGCCAATCATATTTCCAAATGCATTTCCAAATATGCATTTTCGCCACCACACATTACAATAAGCAAGAGGTAGACATGCAATTGACAAATTTGTCTTAGCTGTAACACTGTTTATGGGCTTAGGCAGAGCTGCACTGTTGCATGATATATGGTTCAATCTCTTCTAGTCATGGAGGGAAACACATCACAACACAATTGACAGTCCAGTCAAAAGAGACAGACAATCTTTACAGGTATGAAAACTCCACTGGAGCCTTCGGCTGGCCATACACACATGCTGTCAGTATTGCCAATGCTAACATTCCAATCTAGATCAATACCTTGAAAGTAGCCACTGAGAAGCTGCACCATTGGCTACATATTACTGAACATGTCCCTACATACTTTATGTGTATTTGGGGGTGGAGGGATTTAAGGATTTAGCCCAGTTAAATTCCAGTTTTAGTAGGTCATTTGCTGAAGTGGATAAATATTACAGTTGTGCAATTCAAATAAAAGATACCACATGCACCTCTGTAACATTAGAACTGTGCTTCTTTTCAGACAATTATATGTACCATATCCATCTCTCACTGACACACACTTGATCCCTCAATCAAGCCATTTTCTGAGTATTAAAAAGATATGCTGCTTCCAAAATCAAGAAGGAATTGTTAAGAGCACCTTTAAAAAGGCTTTTATTGTAAGCATAGATTTTTTCAGGCAAGATTATAATTAGGATCTTATTACTGGAGAATCCTCACAAGTACATCTGCTTCCGAAATCTAGCAGTATTACAAAAAAACCATACAAGCCACTAATCGTCTACAAATATAAAACACATGGGGACACAAATGCACAAGAATCAACTTTCTATAAGGTAATGAAGAAACTAACCATTAATTGCTTTCCTACTTATTTGTGAATGTAGAATTATGATCCAGAAAATTGCAAAGCATGGATGCAACTGATGTTCATGAGCAATTCAGATGTTGCATTTCCAATTGAGATCACTTCCAACAGCAATCTCACAAAGCAAATGGGAAAATATAACCGTATTAATTGGTCCTCACAAGCCATGATAAAAGCAGGACAACAATGTCGGTACAGGGAATCATTCCACAGGGTTCAGACAGCTGGTGCCCTGTTCCTAATAATACTACACTAATGTGACTAAAGACATCATTTTGCAACAGAGCAATAAGAGCCAGACTCCCTTCTTTTGATGTGTCTAGCTGTTGTAGGCACAATGCTGCCTCACATCTAAGTGGCACACCACAAAATCGGACAGTCAACATGCAAAGAGGACCACAAAGATCCACTCTGGGATATTTCAGCTCTAGAGCAGGGTAAAACATCTTTAAATAAATAGGTTGTAATGCAGGCAGTTCAGATTCCAGATCCCAAAGCCAGTTTTAGGTCCAATGGCATTTGAGGTCTTCTTTGGCATGGGGGATCATTTTGGAAATATGTGACATACTTATGCCGCAAATAATTTTTCATATTTTAACTATATTTAATTAAGAGAATACACATATGATTTCCATGGATGCCAGACAACAGCAGATGTTATTTTTATTTTGAAATTATTCCCAAATACTACAGTATTGAACTCAAGATGCTTGGCCCCCTCTGAGGATATGATGCCACCACTATCAATCTACCATAATCCAGACTTGTCCCATGTGTCAAAAGAACTAGAAATATGCACAGAGCCAATAACTCGTTCACAAGATTTCATCCACAAATTACGCCTCAAATCACAAAACATATGTTATATCAGTCAGTCAGTCAAGTCCAATTTTATTGTATATAACCATAGGTTTTTACCAAAAAAAAAAAAAAAAAAAAAAGTTGAACAGGCCATCAAATCAATTCATCATGTGCAAAATCTACAGCAACAGTTTTCAGGAGCCTTGCTCTAATCTTTTTAGCAGCCACTGCAAATAAGGCTACTTGATTAGTTACATAAGGGTTTGTATCTTCAAGCAGTTTACACAACTGCTCAGCCAAAGTTCTGTCAGGACATACATATGTAGCATATTCCCAGTTCACATATAACATAACCAACTCAATTGTTGTTGGGTTAACCACTGGGTTATTTAACCCCTAAACAGCACAGGACCCGGGGTTCTCACATCTCATTTACAACCTATGACTAGGCCGATCGAAAGGTATTAAAAGCACGAGAGGAGTGCGCAGGAGGCAGTATGCTCACTCACTCCCACTTGTGCATGGCAAATTGGAGGGTGTGTGTGTTAATAAACCATGCAAACTGCCCCATAGTTAAAGAATTAAGCATTTGTAGAGTACACTACTTCAATTTAATTCTCTAAATATTTCTATTGTTTTCTGCTAGCCAAACAAAGTAAAAGATTAAACGATTACATGTTGGGACACAAATAAAATACCAACTAGGTAGGCTTGGGATACCCTTTAAATAGAGTGACTGAGCCCACCGTGACATCCGCCCATTTAGACTTTAGTTGAGGCATTACCAAATTTTAAAACATGGGTGCACTTGCACAGGCAACCACTCTCTGTAAAAATGAAGTTATCAGATAATCCACTCACTTTGGGATCATTTGAATTATAACTGGGGGAAGGGGGTCCCAATAAGGGCTTGGAGAAATTGCAGGGCAAAACATGCCTCATTCCCATCTCATCATTAAGAATGAGAGCTGATACTGACAAACTGGAGAATGAGAGGAGAAAGCTTCCTACACAGATATAATCATTATTAATAATTATATCTGAAAATCGAATCCAGGTCTGAGCAATTTTCAGGTTAAAACATCTGGAGGGCCATAATCCTTACTATGCCTCACCATTGGTTATGCTAGACAGGGCTGATGGTAGCTATAGGCCAAAATGTCTAGAGTACCACAGCTAGCACTGCTCACCACTGATCTAACCCATAGTTAAAGCTTGGCTGCAAGTCAGGATGTGAAACCATAATCTGAAGTGATTTTGCAAGGTGACAAGCAAATCCCACCATCTCCCTGTACCATTCTTCAAGAGGTAAGGCTTAGATTAGTAAACGAAACTTTTGTTACACTATAGGCCCAATTTGGCCATGGGTTATGACTCTGGCTCATCGAGGAAGAAACAAACCAGAGTTCTCAATTCACATATAACAATAAACAAAGAATGGATAGATAGTCTGATTTGTTTAGCTGCTCCTGCTTGCAGCAGAAACAACCGGGCATCATTTGCAAGCATGCTGCTCATAATCTTGCCTTAAAGTTAGGTCCAAACTGGGCTATATGTTTAGGACCTTAACTAGCGGCTTAGGCCTAATCTACACCTGCCATTTATCCTAGGGTGGACTCGAGCTTGTCCCTGTGGGTCCAAATGACACACAGCTGATCCTGGGATGAACTGGGAAAGACCACACAATTCTCCCGGGGTATCTGCGACTGCTTTTGTCCTGGTTTTTTCTTCAATCTCAGGAAAGTCCCGAGATCCATGGGCAAGTGTGGCTCTCCCACCTGGGGTCTCCCCTCTTCCCCATGATTAGCAGAGCTCAGGAAACAGACAAGGAGCTGTATGGGGAAAGTCTGTGCGTATCAGGGGTGAGAGGGAGAGCATTTTTGCCATGTTTGTGATGGCTCTCAGTGCCTTCCAACGCTGCGTTTGTTGTGTGTGTGTTTTAAAAAATCGTACCTTCGCACAGGATCGTGCCTGCACTGTTGTGCAAACATCTCTGTTTGTAAAAAATAAATAATGGCACTCCAGAACGGCCCTCCTTACTGTAAGATTATTTCTTCATTTGAAATTTTACTAAATATGTGTAAGTTTGGGGTTATAAAAGTTTGTTGGCATAGCATAGAGAAAGAAGCTTCTGGGGGCATGGAATGGGTAGACAAGTGATAGGGTAATGCTTTAGTATTAAGGGGCAAGTAGGCATAGAACACTGTATCAGGGTTTGGATGCTTTAGTTTGGATAAGGCCTGATCAAAAATGATTTGGAAATATGATTTGATATTGTTCAATGACGTTACTCATGGAGACTTGCAACTTGGTATTGCTCAAAAGACATTAGTCATATGAACTTGTGATATGTACTAACTGTAACTAGGGGAAGGGTCCATGGTGAAGGACAGGTGAGGTTGTGGTTGGAAAAATAAGAGTCAGATCCAAATCTGCAAGACTTGTATGTTCTTTTAATTTGCTTTGCTGAATGGAGGTTTGTGTGTCTGACTTTAACTTTCTTAAATTGTTTTAATAAATGTTTTTAAAGTTACAACAGTTTCATTGTGCTTGTGAGTCTGAGTGAAGTCAGTCATTATGGATGTCTATCTCCAGATCTTCTTTACACCTACTATAGTCGGGAATTTAAGGAATACTGTTACAAGGTATTGCAGGAACCTGCACCTATGTTCTGTACCTCTTAAAAGACCACCAGAAAATTCCTCCTACTTCCGAGAAAACTTACTGGTGTGTGGCCCAAGGGATGATCCCGGAACCGCAAAACCCCATGATCAACCCTCCCCATTCCTGGAAGGCCTCCAGGTGTAAATTAGGCTTTAAGGTAATAAAGTGTGGTAAGTGCCAACCATAAATACATATAGTGCAATGTCTGTGCTGATCCCAAGTATTCTAGATGACCCAAGACACTGGAATATCAAGCCAAGATCACTTTACTTGGCCTTGCTCATATCTATCACCAGAGACAGAAGTTGCAATGGGATCTGCCCTTACCATTCGTTCCCCAATTTTCATCAAGCTGTCCCGCTATTTTTTAAAGAGGCATACAAATCCCACGTCACATGCTTCTCATCTCTGAACTAATCACTAGACGGTAGCTTCTCAAGAACTAAGCACAATTCAAGATAGATCAAGATGTATTCTATTCTTTCTAATATAAAGGAATATGTGGGAGTTCTACAAAGCAATACATTTCACTGAGCAATAGTAGAAAATTATAAAGTAACCTAGAAAAAGCATGCTTATGAATGGTTGGCTAGAGGAATTGTTGGGCTTCTCTGCTTGCCAGGCACTCTTTGATGAAAACCGAAAAGGTCACAAAAGACACAAGTCTAAAGATATAATGGTTCATGTGGAGAAACTTTAGTTAAAAGATTATTCAGTTTAATGAAGGCTACATCCTATTATTTACTGTCATCTTTTTTGTGTCCCAGGAGGATGCTGTGCTTCCACTTCAATTCTCACATCAGAAAATGCACAGATGGCATCAGAGGCTCATCAAAATATATAAATTAATGGCAGCTTGTACTACATTTCCAATACGATCATCAGTGCTGATCTCTGTAACAGTGTGTGTTGCCTAACTGCGCTAAGAACTAAATTTGTGGCTCATTAACTTGGTATTTGATGCATAAAGCCTAAAATAAAGTTATCTTCATGGCTAACATCCTTTGTACTTTACACTGATACAAAAATATATATGTACACATACATAAAACCACACAAAATAATATATGTGCATAATCTGCTACAGCAAAGGCTAAATATTAGCCTACTTCTGGTCCCATGCTGAATCAGCCCATCAAGCTTAGCACCATCACTGAAAACAGACAGGATAATGTCCCAGGGAAGCACACAAGCAGTTTGAGACAGTAGCAGTCTTTGCTTTGTTGTTTGTCTCCAGGATCTGAAATTTGAGGTAAGCTGTTTCTGACATAAAGGGTCCATAGTCAGGTATTACTGTTAATAGCCATTGACAGACCTACTGAATTTACACAATTCTTTTTAAAGGCACCTGTTATTATTATTATTAATGAGCTCTCTCTCCTCCAGATAGCGCTTTTGTTTTGAGGAAACCACATTTCCCTATTTAGGCTTCCCACCAAGAAAATAGCACTCAAAGCAAACTACCATTTAATACATAATCACTGGGAAAATGCAGGTTCTCTCACTCAGATAGTGCTGCATGGCTGTGCAAGTGTCACTATCCCTAACAACACTCTTACATTACAAGCAACTCATAATACAACGTTTCAATCCTCCTGTCTGCCTCATTTTGCAATACATTTTTTACTTCTTTACAAGTAGAGCAATATACTGTGTCATTCCAGTGAGAGAGCCCCTAAAGCACAATGATGATTCACTTGTAGCATATGCGAATTTTTATTGAACTACCAGGCAAGAAAGTATTAAAAGTGTTGATTGCCTTCTGCCATAAATAGCATAGGTATGTATAGGTAGATAGGCTCATCATTTCTGTTGACTTATTTACATGGTTGCTTTACCAAGAAGAAAAATAATGTTAAGGCAAATACTAAACAGACAATGTCTCTTCCCTACCCCTCCATTCTGCCACAATGCCCCCACTTCATGTTGATTTGTGGTGAAGAACCAATTCCCCCTGCAGCAAGGTTACCCTGCTGTCTTTATTTATGAGAGAACAGAATATAACACAAGTAACTCTGGATCCAGCCTAGTGTAAATATAGCATTAAGAAAAATATATTGTGTTTTTAAATCATATATGCAAGCCTTTTTTTAAAAAAAGATATGCTCTAAATGTGCACACATCACAATAAAAGTGATCTAAAATTCAGCAAGGCAAAGTTTCAATACATTGCCAAGGCCTTGCTGTCACTCAGGATTGTCTACTTCCAAAGCTGCCAAAACCAAAGAAGCATCATCATACTGCAGTCACCATGCTGAGAAGACATGCCAAAGGAAGAAGCAAGTATTACACATTAAGTTACTTACAACAAAAACAAGACCATAATTGTGGCACTACCCATATCACAGCTAAACAAATACATGCATAGGTGTGGCATATCCAAGCAACCCGAAAACAGTGTCCAAAACAGACAAAAAGTTTTACATGTAGGTGTAGAGAAAAAGACTCACACCCATTTAAATGTCTCCAATTTAATAATTCAGAACCAGAGAGAATCAAATCTATTTGCACAAGAAAAAAGAAATCCAAGCAAAATTGGTTCAGAGGGTAGGAGCAGAAAAGTGGAGGGGGGGTGCATCACAACACCAGACCCTTCACTACAGGCCTCAAGAAGTGGTTCACCATCACTCAGAATTGAATCCCTCCTTCCTTCAAATCTCATCTTATTCACAAAGCCACTGTACCTTCAAGAAAAGCAACCCTGCTAAATTTATAACATAAACAAAAGTGGGGGAGCAAAAAAGTTTATCCTTTACCTAGCATTTGTTTATATAGAGATACGTATGGATGTGTGTGGTCGGGGTTATCTTATTGTTATCTCCCACCCCATGCAAGATTTTCATCCACGTCTGTGTAGCCTTCCCACAATAGCTGGGGGTGGAGGGGGGGCAATTGACGCCCCCTGTAGCTCAAAAAACGTAACTCTCCCCCGCGCGCGCTCTAACCCCAAACACTCCCCGCCCCCCAGCCCACCGCTTTGACTGCGGGACGCTTCCGCCCCACTTAACGGGGTGCACAAGCAGCCCCCTCCCCAGCCTGTCATGCTTGGCCAACAATCCTTTCCTCCCTCCATCAACACACACACGCATCCCGGGCCCTTCCCCCTCTCACCGCTCGCGGGGGGGCCGGTTCCAGTAAGACCATCTCGCGCTTCCCTCCCACTCGGCCCCCAGGGACGGGGGAAGCAGAGGCGGCCAGCCCCCCCTCGCTTCGTGGGGGTGGGGCAGGCCCCCCTTCCCGTCTACGTGAGGCGAGGGGGCGTCTCCGGGTGGTACCGGCAGAGCGCGTTGAGGGAGGGGGAGTGGAGGGAAGGGGCGGGCCAGCGCGCTAGACCCGGCCGTAAAGCGCTTCCGGGATCCAGCCTGCACGGCCCGCCCCGTGTCAGGCACAAGGGCTGCCTGCTTGCCGAAGGCCCAACTGGCTGGAGCGAAAGGAGGGGCTAAGCCGCCCTCCTGCTCCTCCTCCTCCCAAAGAGGTTTTGGTAAGATATCCAAGCGTTCCACATACACTTCACTTCCGAGCCACGATTGAAGCTCCAAGAGTCCTCCATGTGCGGGGCTGGAGTGGTAGAAGTACCGTAGGAATCAGAGTCATAACAACGACCAATACGCTCTATCAAAATTCTCAAAGAGTGCAATCCTATCTATTTTGAGTTCAATGGGGCTTACTCCCAGGTAAGTGGGTATAGGATTGCAGCCTAACCAACCGTTTAGAAATTTTGCCATATACAAGCGTTACTAATAAATTCAATTAAATACACAAATAATGCAGGCAAAGTTAAACGCTCTCTTCAGTTACAGTGCTTCGAGATAATTATGGTAGAAAGGGGGTGTAGATTTATAAATAAGAATAAGAATAATCATGACAGAATTCACCAGGGGTAGGCAATGTGGTGCCCTCCAGATGTTTTGGAGTACGACTCGCATAAATACCAGATAGCATGACCGGGATTATGGGGATTGTGGTACAAAACATCTGGACGGTATCAGGTAGCCTATCACTGGAACTAACACCTTTTGTTCCTGGCACAGCTCCTGTGACTTTAAGAAGGCTAATGATAGGCAGAAATTCGATGATGTGATTTCTTGAAGGGTAGTTTTGTTAGTCTATTAGAGCAAAAGTAACGAAGACATTTGTGGCATCACAAAGACTAACACCAGTAAACAGTTCTGTCCTTACCCACTAACAGCAAAACAGAATAGGTTTAAAGAAAATTATGTGTAAAAATTGACAAAACTTTAATATAAATACTGATATTTCACACAATTTAAATCAATTTATTAAGAATCCATCGCTTTATGACATATGTATAGTTACAACACTGCTTTCCAAATCAAAAGGCTGTACAAATATATAATGCCTATGACCCAAAAGTGTTTCAGCCAAAATGGTCCTCT
This sequence comes from Elgaria multicarinata webbii, assembly GCF_023053635.1. Lineage (NCBI taxonomy): Eukaryota > Metazoa > Chordata > Lepidosauria > Squamata > Anguidae > Elgaria > Elgaria multicarinata. The sequence continues at coordinate 63,056,916 of NC_086175.1, forward strand.
TCAGCGAAAAATATAAACAGTAATTACAGCTCTTCCTAAAACAATGTTGCCATGATGTTAAACTTACTGTAAAACAAAATAAACAAACTTAGAGCTACCTTATTCAAATAATCAGATAAATGTAAACTAATTAAAAATCAATTTCCCGTAAATAATATCTATACAAACAGACATTCAATCACCAGCCACACGATGAAGATTACAGTTATACTTACTGGTAAATTTATTTTTATTAGTTTGCATTTATCTGATTATTTAATTTTTTCTTAAACCTATTCTGTTTTGTTGCATCGTAAAGCTAACATTAAAAAAGAAATGGCTCAACCTTATTAGATGCATGGAGCATGAATGATCCTCACTTGTCAGCTGTATATGTGTACGTATCACATACACACAGAGAAAGAGATGGGGTGGTTGCCGTTACATAGCAAGGAATGGAACAATCATCTTACCTTTACTAAGTGATGGGAAAGGTTATACTACCGGTTTTATCGGTTTTTAAAGCACATGAGTTAACATACAAACTGCAGTGGCTTAAAAACATTGTGCCCCTCTTCCCCAGTAGAAAGGGATGGGGAAGCGGAGTCAGGGCTCCTGTGTGTGCTTTAAAGTCTTATAGCAGGCAGAGAGGTCCAACCTTCCCAAATCATTCAGATAACTTTAAAGGCACAGAAACCTCCCCCGTCTCCCAGAATATATAAATCCCACCAAGATTATTATTTTATTTTTCTACTTTTTATGGCAAAAGGCGGAAGTAGATCTCTAACTGTGTCTGCTCCTTTCTTTACAGTTATTCCCATGTATTCCAACTACTCTTGCCCTGCATTGTGGGAAATATTCCTAGAAATACTATCAGGAATCGGAAGTACAGCTCAAAAACCATCGAGACCCCAGCCCGTGTACGCAGCCGTCTCTTTTCCACCTAGCTGAAAAAAATATCGCGAGATAGAGCGGAGAGGCTATAACTGCCGATGAACGCTTGGAAGGTGGTTTTAAAGACTGGTGATAGCGTGCAACTCAGAGTAATCTGACAGAAAGGAACAGCGGGCCTAATCCTCGGTGTTTTGTCCAGGCGGGCTCGAGCTAGCAGAAAAGGGGACGTGGCATTTCTGGAAATCACAGTTTCAAAGGAACCAAGTTCGTGGCGTGTGCCCTGTTATCAAGCATACAACTCCCGTCGTCCTTTGGGACACCCGGATGTGAATGGATGTCGCCGTTGCTGTTGCGAGTGCCTTTGGCACGGGGAACAGACCTAAAACTCTATGGTACTGAGGGAATGGTAGGCATGCGAAAAAGGTGAGAGACTGCGCGCCCGGCTATTGGGACGGAGGCATCTTTTTCTTTTCTTTTTCTTATTTCGAGGTCAGCCTAAGCTAATGTAGCCTTCAGGGCCGTGGTCGGCTGTGCTTCAGTTCATTGGGGGGGTGTCTTCTAAAGAAAACAACGAGCAAAAGTATATTTAGCTCTCTCTTTCTCTCTCCAACAGACGGCGAAGTCCCTGCAGAGTTCAAAGCTTTCTCTTTATTGTCCCGCATATAATCGCGACCGGGCTCGACCCCTTACTTCGGCTTCTTCTTTTTTTAAAAAAAAGAAAGTTCGCCACAGAAGGCCAAACCATGTGATGAAGAGTGCTATAGTGAGAAAGCATTTCTTCAGCGCTCTTGTCCCAGTGACCTCAGATCACAGGATGTCTTCTCCTCCCTCTTGATAAGTGATTCGTGGTGGCCTGCAATAGTTCCTTGCTTTTGTCATTTGCCAACTAAAATTACTTGTATTTTCATTTTGCAGCATTGGCAAGCCTCCCTTTCTCTCTCAAGGATAATATGGTAATTTTAAGTGTCTCTGTATTCATCACTCAGAGACAATTTTATGCTACATAGTCATTATTTAGTGCTGATGAAGTATTCTTTGACTAACATATTTATTCCCTTTGTAGTTGTAAAACTAAGGTGGGTTTTCCCCACTACTTTAAGTAGTAATTCTAATCTGCATGAGTGACTGAGAGTACAGAACAAAAGTTTGGCACAGATTTTTGGACTTTCTACATACCTTCTCTCTCTCTCTCTCTCTCTCTCTCTCTCACACACACACACACAGACACACACACACACACACCAACCACATCATGATATTTGAAGAAGGATTTGGGATCAGTGAAATTTAGGTTTGTGTAAAATAAAAGATAGAATCCTATGCTCCTACTGCATCCCCACTAGTTGTGTTGCACTCGCGGAACAGACTATTAGCATAACAGGAACAACCTATTTATTTATTGCATTTCTATACCACCCAATAGCTGAAGCTCTCTGGGTGCTTCACAGTTCTTGAAACAGCCTTGGAAGTGAGCCGAAACACCCGTTTCTGAATCAGGCAGGACAGCAGGCTCCCTTCTGTGAGCTGTGCTGACCTGTCACATTCCATAAATGAGCCTTTCCACGTCATTTCAGGAGTTGCACTAAGAACATAAGAAGATCCATGCTGGATCAGACCAAGGCCAACCAGCTGTTAACTAGGGATCCACAAGCAGGACATGGTGCAATCACACCAAGCCATGAAATAAATGAAATAAATAAAATAAAAATGTTCCCCAGAAACTGGTGAATATAGGCTTACTGCCTCTGATACTGGAGGTAGCACAGGACTAATAATCATTGTTAGCCTTTTCCTTTAGGAGTTTATCTAACCCCCTATTAAAACCATCCAAAGTGGTGGCCATTACCACATCTTGTGGTAGCAAATTCCATAGTTTAACTATGTGCTGTGTGAAAAAGTACTTCCTTTTTTATCTGTTCTGAATCTCCCACCAATCAGCTTCATGGGATGTCCCCAGGTTCTAGTATTATAGGAGAGGGAGAAAAATGTCTCCCTATCCACTAGTGGTCTGTTCTGCTGGCATGGGGCAACACAGGATACTGCCCAATGTTAGCTAGTTAATATAACTAATGTCAACCAGGAAGAAAACTATAGCTCTCACTTTATTATTCTTTATTGGACTCCGTTGGTTTATTAATCAAATGCGTATATTCATAAACTGTTTTTATTCTTAAACAAATTATAACATTGAGTGAACATACATTATGCTGTATCTGTCTCAGCACTGTGAGATCAACTGCTTTTTGTATTTGCATCCCCTGTTCTTCACAGTAGCTGGTGTTCCGTGGTATATTCCCTCTATGTAGAGCAGAGATGGGCAATTTGTGGCCCTCCAGAAATTTTGGTCTATAACTTCCATCAGCCCTAGTATGTATAGCCAATAGTGTGGGATCATGGTATCTTTCTGGAATGCCTGGGAGGTTTGGGAATCAGGGGCACTGTGCTTCAGTGGTTCCAGTCCTACCTCTCGGGCAGGTTCCAGATGGTGATAACTGCTCCACAAAGGAGCTGTTGTGTGGCATACCACAAGGCGCCATCCTATCCCCAATGCTGTTTAACATCTACATGAAATTGCCAGGAGAGAGCATCCGAAGGCATGGGGCAGGGTGCTATTAGTATGCCAATGACACCCAAATATATTTCTCTGTGCCTTTGACAACAACGTCAGCTAAGGATAGTGTGTCTCCTCTGAATGAATGCTTGGAGGTGGTAATGGCCTGGATGAGGAAAAACAAACTGAAGCTGAATACAGGCAAGATGGAGGTGCTTACTGTCAAAGGCCCCAACATGGGTTTAGAGGTGTGTCAACCTGTTCTGAATGAGGTTACACTCATTCGCAGCTTGAGGGTGCTTCTGGATCCATCACTCCAAATGACAGCCCAGATAGATACGATGTCCAGGTGCCTACTATCAGTTTTGGCTGATATGCCAGCTGCACCCCTTCCAAGAGTTGGAAGACCTAAAGATGGTAGTGCACATGCTAAAGTGTTTTTATATTTAATGTTGTTCCCTGCCTCGATCCAGAGTGAGAGGCAGGTAAGAAATTATCATCATCATCATCATCATCGAGCTTGTAGGCCAAAGCAGCTGGAAAGCTACACATTCCCTAACCATGATTGTAGAGGTTCTGTTGCTTACTATCAAGGCTGTCTTAAGAAATATTTTTGTAAGCCACCTTGAGAGCCTTTTTGGCTAAAGGGTGGGATAAAAATGCTTAAATAAATAAATAACATTTATTTATTTATCTATTTATTTATTTATTTTGTACCCCACCTTTCTATCAAAAAATTGCACTTAAGGCAGCTATATCACATTAGAGGTCCAAATAGTATCACCCAGATGAAACTGCCATCCCCACCCGATATAGCTCTCTATTTTATTTATTACATTTCTATACCACCCAATAACCAAAGTTCTCTACAACTGGTATTCACCAGCTGTGATATATCAGTGGCCACCCAGATGTTTCCCAAAAGCCCACAAGGTTTGTGGGCTTTCAGACATTGTTCCCCAGGCACAGTTGTACTGGAGGATGCAGAGTGCACATCTTCTAGTTGACAGACTCCTCTATGCTTCCTGGGAAGCAGAATGTGCAGGGCTAAACTTTGATGACAATGGCCAAATAATCAGTCCCAAAACTTTAATGGAGTGCAACTATTTTAACGAATGCATCAATTTCAATAAATTGAATAATGGGACAGCCCTAAAAAAAGAGGAAATTTTGACAACTCAAACTAATTAATGTTGTGGATTCCCTGGGAAACTTTTTATTAGCCACAAATACTCTATAGAAAAGTCAAATCTGACAAGCCTGAATGTATCCAGCTAACTCCATTGGTTGACCAAAGGCTTCCATCAGCAGAACAGGGGGATGCACTCCATGATTTCCCCTCCCCCATCGCCTCTTGAACACACATCCCAAATCTGCTCCAGATCAGAGGATACCCCAAAGGGAGGGTGAATCATTGAAAATCACATCCCTCCCCATTCTACTGATACAAGCCTTCTATCAATTGATTAGTTGGAGTCTGCCCTAAGTAAATGAAACAAATACAGAATGAAAAATATAAATGTAACAAGTTACATATACTATGTGAAATCTGTTTTCCGCTGCTGTTTGAAGTGCAGTATTCTGTTTTGTGTGGAACACATCAGTGCCAAGTTCTCAATAAATATATTGCTTATAAAATGTTTGTGTATGTCTTCCTTAATTTAGATCTCTATATAGCTGGCTGCCTTCCTATACTCTATATTAAACCAACAAGTTGTGAATCAGCTGGCTTAAGCAATTGAGAATTTTAAGACTTATAAGGGACAGATAATGAGAGCAGTGCTGCTTCTGTGGGGCAGGAAAGACATTGAGTAAGTACCTTAAGATCCACTTGCATAGATGCGGACAAGAGAGGAAAAATATTTACTTGGAGGAAAAAGAGCATTGCTTTCCTGCGTTCAACCCATTTCTGTCAACAGGCCATGCTGAAGGGTGGGGGCTTGAATGTGTCCAGCTACGCCATACAGAATATCAGCTTTGCAATAACTACATCACTATATTAATGCCAATGGAAAACTAACATCAAATCATAGATATTTCAATGAGATGTTAATATAGCACTAATGTGTCAGTAAGAAGATGGGAGTTAATACTATTATGTGTTTCAGTTGACTGGCTTCAGCTGTTTTTTCTGGGTCTATTAAATGCTAATGAATGTTTATTTTTATTTTTTTCACCAAACCTAAATCTATTTCATATCTATTCCCTGAACAGAGATTTTACTCCAAAATTTTAAAAAATATGGATTACATGCGTGTTGAAAGCAAGTTCTCCCATCCAAAGAGATTATACCTTTTTTATCGTGGCAACAACAAAACGTATATATATATATATATATATTCCCTTCATCATTGCCACTGATGGCAAATGAGTTCTCCCATAAGCCTACCATTAGCAGCTGTGTCAAACCGACACATTTATACTTAAATTTATATCCCACTTTTTGCTAAAGCCCCTCGAAGCAGCTGTTCTGCTGAAGAAGTAGGGTAGAGTTTTGAAGCTGTGGCTCCTGACCCATCCCCAGTGTGTGCAGATCCTTTTGCAAACAAATGCATGGATGACACATGCTGCCTTATAACAGGTCAAACTACTCCCATGTCCCAGTATTGTCTTCTCTGACTGGCAGTGGCTCTCAGGCTTGGGTCTTTCACAGCTGTTGCTTCCTGAGCCTTTTTTAAGCAGAGATGCCAGGGATGGAACTGTGACCTTCACTATGCAAAACACGTGTTCTATAATTGACCTATGGTCTCACCACTTAAGAACTGGAGAGACTTCTTCAGCATTATTCTTTTGCCAACATTGACCTCTTTGCTTATTTTCAGCTACTAATGACTTGTCCTGTTCACTAGAAGCCACAATGTACTGTTTTGTTGGCAAATCCAAAACAATTTTGTTCTGACTTTATACTGTTAGTTTTACCCTACCCAGTGCCTGTTTACCCTACCCTGTGCCTGTTTGCTTTCTCTTCCCCTCCTTATTGTTTTATTATGGTTTTATTAGAATGTAAGCCTATGCGGCAGGGTCTTGCTATTTACTGTTTTACTCTGTACAGCACCATGTACATTGATGGTGCTATATAAATAATAATAATAATAAAAAATAATTATATATAATAAGTATGTTAGAATGGGTATAGTTCAATTAAATATATATTTTGAAGAGAGTTAAAGTACACAGGGACTTCATCTCAAATAGAAATTGAGATAATCTTTCTGGATTGTATAATCTCCTTCTCCGGGTTGAAATGCACATGGTGGAATACTTCCCCATTAAAAAGGCTAGAAGCCTGCTCCTTTAAATGCTAGTTTCTGTGTTGGGATTTTATTTTGTACATTATTCTAGTGTAGGATGATTAGATCATGTGAAGTGCCACCTGTGGGCTGAAGTGGTGCAATCCAGAAAGATGTTTACTTCATCTGTTGTTTGTGACAACTAGGACCTCATCCATTTCACACAAGACATACTTTTGTCCCAATAAAGAGTCCTACGAGAAATCTTGTACAAGGGGATCTTTACAAGAGTTTCCCCCAGAAAAGAGGCTGTCAACAGGGAGCCAGTGTGGTTTAATGGCTAAAGAGTTGGACTGGGAGTCAGGAGATCCAGGTTCGAGTCCCCACACAGCCATGGAAACCCACTGGGTGACTTTGGGCCAGTCACAGACTCTCAGCCCAACCTACCTCACAGGGTTGTTGTTGTGAGGATAAAATGGAGAGGAGGATTATATATGCCGCCTTGGGTTCCTTGGAGGAAAAAAGGCAGGATATAAATGCAAATTAACAGTTGGGTCTACCCAGCTGTTTGTAGAGGTCCAAGCTAAGGGCCCCTCCATTCAGCCCAGCTTTTCGGGGGGGGGAAAGAAAAAGAAAAAAGATGCTTTCAATGTTCTTGCCCAAAGTCGAGAAACAGAATATAACAAAAGCCTTGTGGAAATCCTTAGAATATGAGGGGTAGCTTTACAAATGTGCAGTGCTGCATATGGAGATAGTTTTAGTGAGATTCCCTTTTAAAATCACAGAGCCAAATGTTCAAGTATAAAAAGTTTAAAAATATAAAAATCAATAAAGTATAACTTAGCTAGTACATTTTTACCTGCTTGAGTATGATCTTGGGTTTAAAAGTACATGCAGAATTCATTGCAGAGAACTTGGTCTGAGAGAGTATCTTGGCTTCCTGATTAGATGTTGAGATAGCGAGTGAGAGCAAACTCCCACTTTTATGGGAATCAAAGTCAGTAAAAAAAACCCAGCACCATAGCAGAGATTGGCTTTTGTTTTGTCCAATAGTGCAATGCCCTTCATTTCTGATGCCAGTAGTCTAGTCAGCAAATCAGAAAATTATGTTGTGGCTAGACCAATGTTTTTAATAACCCTATACTTCGATTATAAAAAAGAACAAAAAAACCCCAAAGAGCTACACTGATCCATGACAGGGAAAAACCCAAAGCACAGTTGGGCAATACCTTTATTAGGACCAACCAAAATGCCACAAAATTATGTTCAACCATTTGGGTTCTCTGGAATTGTTCATCAGGGCTAGGTGGTACAAAAGCAGTGCATAAAGGAAGAAGAAACAAATAAGTCCTCACACAAAATAGTACAGAGATGTGACCTGTTAGTTCAGGTCAATACTAAAGTTCACTCTCCACTCTTAAATTAAGTTATACACAAACATCTAAAGTAACTTTGAAAATATATTGAATTTAAACACAAAAACTTATTCCTAGACACAACAGGATTACTGCTAGGTAATCCTGTTGTGTTTGTTATTGGAGAGAGTTCCTCAATAAAATCTGTTGTTGTGCTCTTTCCTTTCCTCACGTGCTCTCTTCTTCACCATCTATATACTATAGTTTTGTCAAGCTGGGTATTTGTGCTTTGACGGAGCTAGAGAATACTTCTCCAGCGAATAACTGCAAAATCAAAGTTTTAGAGCATTAAATATGTTTAAACAAGCATATTGGGTGAATTGTCACCTATTTGAGATCAGTTAAACATTTCCCCCTCAAGTTTTACTGCCTGGATTTAATTGGGAACAGCATCTGGCACAGCTGTTTCTGGAGCTTAGCATTCCTCATGGAGAAGTTAGTATTTGTTCAGTTGTACTGACCTTATCCATGGCCTACTCAAATTTATTTAACAACTTAAGAACAGACACAATGAGAAGCTACTATAGGTAGATGTGCATAAAAGAAGCACACCACATTGTAGAAGGTAGATATCAAAGTTGCATCTGGCAGGCTGGGCACTCTACACAAGCATGAAGAGGTATGTGAGGGGAATCTTGAAAGGGTAGTTTGCATGGTGCTTCTGGCCAGTTCCTCCCTCTCTCCACACCTCATCCTATACTGTTCAGGAGAGTCCCCAACCCTCTGGGTATACTTTTTAGGGGCTGCAGGGTCTAAAGGAGGAAGGAGGGGATACTACCCTTCTATAAGCCTTTTCAAACTCAAAGATTTCAGGAATCAAGCTAGATTCTTTAAGAGTTCTTCCTATTGGGTTTGCCAAACCAAATAGATTTAGGATCTTCATATGATCTACAGCCACGGTTTTCACTTTTCCTTCTAAAAGCCTGAAATTAGATCAAATATACTTAAGGGGGTGTGAGATGCACCCCCGTTGTTACAACTAACAACAAATCACAAAGCTATTGTTAATTCATAGAATCATAGAATAGTAGAGTTGGAAGGGGCCTATAAGGCCATCATGTCCAAAATGTAAGTCTGGCAACTTACATTTTATTTATTTATTTATTTATTTATTTATTTATTTATCTATCTTTCTATACTGCCTAATAGCTGAAGCTGTCTGAGCAGTTCCACATTAGCAGTTAGTTAGTCATGCCAGTCATCAGATTACCACACCAGTATCCATTATTCCAGATCTGCCACTGATCCTATGCATGCAATCTAACAATCATTGCACAATACCTTTTCATATACAATGTTAGGGGTAAGCAACTTGTGGCCCTCCAGATGTTTTGGCCTACAACTACCATCTCACCATTGGCTATGCTAGCTAGGGCTGATGGAGGCTCTAGAGAAAATATCTCGGGGTGAGTTCAGACTTAAGTTGGACTTCCCTGCCCTCTCCTTACTATGGCAGCCCCTCCAGCCCTCTGATAATACTACATGGAGAATCAGGAAATCCTACTGAATAGGGTGAGATATGATGTGGGGAAATTCCCCAACATGGCAGAGCAACATTCCATGAGCAAAGCCCATGAGAAAGCAGATCCTGGATCCAACCCCTGGTGGGGTGGGCACAAGTTGCCCACTCATGGATATATAATAACAAAAGTATGTATGGGGGGGGCAACAACCCTTCACAGTATGTATGGGGGGGCAACATTGATGGTGCTATATAAATAAATAAATAAATAAATAATAATAATAATAATAATAACCCTTCACAGGAAACCCGAGGAAGTTCCCCAACACATACACTTTTAAGGATAAGGATTCATTATCAACAAGATGGGAAATACATTACTACATGATAGAAACAATACAAATACATTGTAAGTAACAAAATCTAAATCATGAGGCCCGAGGTTATTCTACATCACTCTTAAGGGCATAAGTCTGGGCATATTTATACAAGAAAAAAAGTCCTACAACTCCCAGCATACCCCAGCCAGCAGAGCTTTTTCCCCCAATGCTGACTAGGGAATGCTGGGAGTTGTAGGGCTTTTTTTCTGTCCAAACATTCTTAGAATTGCTCCTTGAGTGATATTGGATACTTACATATCTTACCTGCATATCTAGTGTGCCTATGTTGAAAAGGTTCCTGCTTGCCTCACTGCTTCAGGTACCAAAAGAAAGCTACAGGCTTTCTAGCTGCTACTGAAATTCCTAACAAATTAATTGGGAATTGCTATGAATGAAATATATCAGTCACATTTTATAACGCAATCTAGAATGCCCTAAAATCTAAGCTCTCCTGACTGCTACTGATTTTAGGAGCTTTTTCTTAGTCATTTTCTTAACCCTCTCTCTCCCTCTCTCCCAACTATAATTTTTCAAAAGCCAGCATTTCACCATTCCTGTCTTATATCTGTAATCTTTTAGGTTTGTTTTAAAGGGCAAGAACCCCTCCTATTGATCTTGCTCTGTTGGAAACAATACAGACAACACTCCAGCCAGAAAACTGTATGTGGGATCTGCATGGGAGCCAGCTAACATTTTTACACACGCAATCTTTTAAAACTCTGTGGTGTAGAAGTCTCTGGAATGAATTAAAAAGGATTTCCCAGTAGAGGAGAGACCTGCAAGATTGGAGCAGGAGAACTTTGGGATGAAGGAACACCAGCAGGGAAAGTTAGGGTGGCTAATTGAACAGAGAAGTATAAGTTTGTGTAATGAACAGAGAGCCCAGTATCAACAATTATCTCTATAGCAGGAAGACAATTTGTGTGCATAACAGCTGGGATCCTGTTATGCCAGCCCATTATCTTAATGAAGACTATCCAAAGAAGTGGCTGGGGCAGGAAATTTGCAGAGCATTTGACAGGGTCTGCACAGAAAAATGATGTGGAAATGAACTCTGTGTACCTACCACTACGTTGTTCATATGCCACAGAGCATCCTTCATTCTATCAGAGGTCACTTATGCCTTCAAATGAAGGAGTGAACTGTAAAGATCTCTACATTTTAATTCCTAATCTGAAAAGCAATTTAAGTAGCGTAATATAATGTAAATCCTTCCAATATAAATGATAGCATTGGGATGGGAGGGAGAGAACTTTTTTTTTTTAGTCATAGTGGGCAGAAAGCTTAATCATTCCCTTCCCACTTGCAAATAGAAGTCAATGGGTCAGATCTACACCTTGTGTCAAATCATTATGATCCCATCATGGTGATGCTCTATCCCTCTTGCATATTTATATCTCGTAAATATGCAAGAAAATACTACTTGTTGCAGTATTTTCAGGGATGTAGAATAAAAAACAGGAAATAACACTATGAAAGCGATATGTGGAATGTGCCCCAACCGTTACCAAAGCACTTCAATGCCACTATAAAGCAGTAGTGTAGATCTAGACTTAATGTAGAGATGCTGGTCTCAATGGCAGAAAACAATCGGCAGGGTCAAAAAGAAAGAGAGCATCAGTAGGCCCAGGGCAATGAGAACTAGTATTCAACAACAAAGTTAAAACAATCAGATAAGAGTAAGGTCCCACTCTCTCCGTCCCAAAAACTCACCTAATGAAGGGGACTACTCAAAGAGCAATAAATACATTCATAACTGTGCAACTTTCACGTTTAAGGATTTAAGTTATAATAAGTTTAGTTTGCAGGTGAACATTTTCACACTGTTAATTATTTCACCTGCAGTAATTCAGAGATGGTGGACAGTGTAATGATATAGCACTGAAGCATTGTATCAAAGTAAATGAGTATAAATAGCTGACACAAGGTGTATTTTGCTCAGCCACAGTGTGATGCTTTGCTAAGTCAGGACATTTTGGGACTTTATAGCACATATATGAGAACATAAATAAGGTTGGACATAAGTGTCTTATTCTGAAGTGCTGACAGCACTCCAAGGAGACCACTTTTGTTTTCCATACTCTAAAACAGTCTCTAATTATATTCCATAACAAATTAAAGAGAATAGCAAATTGCTTCCACATAAAACAGGAAGACTAAAAAAAGTCTACTCTTGGCTCTATCTAATTACTCATCACTCTCTTGGACTGCAAGCTCCAAATGCATTCATGGAGCTGCTAATGAGACATTCCCCATTGTTTCCATTAGATTTTATGAGGTGGAAACCCCAATATTAGTTACAAAATTGGTTCTATAACCATTAGCCACACATCCCCTTCAGTTTCTTTCCCTTTATTTCACACTTCAGCTCATATAATGCAATCAGGTAACAGGACTGTGGAACTTGTTCTTCCTCCAGTAATTATCTTTTGTTCATCCAAGAGCCACGGCCAACAAATAAACAGACACTCTTACTCACCTAGCTTGGTAACCCTGTAACAGTCTGTAGCATTTTTGCCATTGTTCTTTTCCCCATAGCAAGGGGCAAAGTTACAAGTCAGAGAAAGAGTAAGATAAGACTAGAGCAGAGATGTGACCCTCCAGATATTGTTGGACTGCAACTCCCAGCATCCCTCACTGACTATGCTGCCTAGACCTGATGGGAGTTGCAGTCCAGCAGCATCTGGAAGGCCACACATTCCCTATGCCTGGACTATAGGCACTACAGGACACAGGCAGGTGGTGGTGGTTGTTTAAAATAGGTCCTCATTTAAAAATTATGACCTATTGATAATTCCATAGCAGAGAGTGCATTTTATTAAAAAAGAAAATCCCCCCCAAAAAATATATAATGTGAATGAAATTTTTAGAGCACCCATTGCCATTTTGCATACAGATGAGGGAAGAATAAGCACACCTACCCTTTGACTTGGATGCAACCTGCACTGACACAAGCACCTGAACAGATTTGAAGGCCTTTGAAATCTGACAGGCTGGACATTATATACCTTTGTCTTTGGGGACACTAATGTGACATGCTATAAAATGTTGCAGTCCTTGGGTATTTGCTCCTTTTCTTTTTAAGAACCTAATCTATTTTGCAACCGTGTTCATGACTCCACAGTAGAGCGAGCTGCTGCATTATAACTGCATTGTACTGAGTGAGAGATTAATGTCATTTTGGGAACAGCAGTAAACAGACAGTCAATACAGACTACCATTTCCCTATGCATTGGCAGTTGATGTATGATAATGTTCTCCTCACCACTTGGTAGGATGTAACAGATGACCAAGGACCTGATATCTTTTCCCACCCTTCAACCATATCTCTGTTACATAGTCAGGCCAAACTCTGAAATTCTGGAAGTGCATTCTGTCTTGTAGGATCCATTGAAAAACATTCCATTCCAGGTTTTGGTTTTGGTTGGCAAAACTATAGTATTTGCAACTAAAGCAATTCTCCCTTCCTTCTAAGGGGTGGGTAGAGAGGGAACACATATAAAGAGCATAGTACCCAGAAATAGACAACAGAAAAAAGTCACATTTTCTTTAAAAGGCTATAACAAATGTATCGTATCATAACATATATACTATTAGTGGACTAATTTTATGAGTGCTAGTTCTTATGTAGCCAAAACAGCACTATTCATGCACATATCAGCAGAAGTACAAAAAAAACTTTTAGAGGCTGAAAAACCCTCTGGGGAGACCCCACCTCAAAAAAAAAAAACACACTTTTGTGGTGAGATCCCAAGGAGGACTGGACATTTCCAGTTGTAATGGAATGCTGACTAAATGATGGGGATGTGGTGGAATGGAATATCCTGGAAGAGGGCAGGATGCCGACCAGCCAGCCATGAACAGGAGCAGGTCCTATTTGTCTGACCTAAGACTCAGTTTTAGATGGTTTTGCTTGAGGTGTGCATTGGTGTGTACGTGTGCATGCTGTAGTAATGATTTCCTGCATTTACTGGGGTGTGTGGACTAAATGACCTCCAGGGTCACTTTGAACTCTATGATTCTATGCATGAAATTTATCTCCCCATCTGTGGCCAATGCAGCAAATGGTACAGTAAATCAATACACTCTGAACTACAGCATATATAGAACTGAGATGTTTGCTAATCAGAAAATAAGTTGGTAAGACAAATGAGCTCTCTGTCTTTGTCCTGCTGATATGTGCATGAATGCTGATCAGATTTGCAGATGACACAAAATTGGGTGGGACAGCTAATACCCTGGATGACAGAAACAAAGTTCAAAATGATCTTGATAGGCTGGAGTGCTGGGCTGAAAACAACAGTATAAAATTCAATAGGGATAAATGCCAAGTTCTACATCTAGGGAAAAAAAACCAAATGCACAGTTACAAGATGGAGAATACTTGGCTCAGCAATACTACAAGCGAGAAGGATCTTGGAATTGTTGTAGATCACAAGCTGAATATAAACCAACAGTGTGATGTAGCTGCAAAAAAAGGCAAATGCTATTTTGAGATGCTTTAATAGAAGTATAGCTTCCAAATCGTGCCAGGTACTGGTTCCATTCTATTCGGCACTGATTAGGCCTCATCTTGAGTATTACATCCATTTCTGGGCACCACACTTCAAGAAGGATGCAGACAAGCTGGATGGGGTTCAGAGGCAGGCAACAAGGACAATCAGGGGTTTGGAAACAAAGCCCTATGAAGGGAGACGGAAAGAACTGGGCATGTTTAGCCTGAAGAAGAGAAGACTGAGGGCAGACATAATAGCACTCTTTAAATACTTGAAAGATTGTCACACAGAGGAGGGCCAGAATCTCTTCTCGATCATCCCAGAGTGCAGGACATGGAATAATGGGCTCAAGTTACAGAAAGCCAGATTCCAGCTGGACATCAGGAAAAACTTCCTGTTAGAGCAGTAGTACAACAATGGAACCAACTACCTAGGGAGGTTGTGGGCTCTCCCACACTAGAGGCATTCAAGATGCAGTTGAACAGTTACCTGTCAGGCATCCTTTAATGTGAATTCCTGCATTGAGCAGGGGGGTGGACTCAATGCCTTATAGGCCCCTTCTACCTCAACTGTTCTATGATTCTCTGGCTCAGCATGCAACAAAGGATCACGAGATAAGTGCAGGACTGCATTTCGGTAGCTGTTAGAAAGTTACTCATTTTGGCCTATTTCCAGAGGGGAAATGGGTAAAGGATGACTATATATAGGCTCTAGATTCAAAACCTCTGCCAACGGTCCTATAGGAAGAACAGACTTATTAGAAATTATGATGGTGATGAAGCTCATAACTGCCTGGTTTGGAAGATGAAACTTAAAAAAAACAAAAAAACCAGTAATGTTTTAGTTTTATTTTCAAAGACAAAAGTATTCTCTCTTTTTCTGAGAACATGAACTTCATTAATTTGTAATGCTGAGCTTCAACTGAAGGCAAGTTTTAAGAATTGCTGACATTCATGACCAGTTCATAAGACAGACTGGGGCCTTAGCTAGACCTAAGGATTATCCCAGGCAAATGAAGGGGTCGTCCCTGCCTGCTCCCAGGATCCCCAGTGTGTCATTTGAGCCTCATCTACACCAAGCAGGACATTGTGCTATGAAAGCAATATATAAAAGGCATGAGCCACACTACTGCTTTATAGTGGTATTGAAGTGCACTGTCAACTGTTGGGGCCCATTGGCACAGACCATATACCACTTTCAAACTGCTATATCCTGCTTGGTGTGGCTCCTGCTTTTTACATACCACTTTCATAGTGCAATATCCTGCTTGGTGTAGATGAGGCCTTGGATGCACAGGGGTGATCCAGGGATAATCCCGGGATATAGGCCTGGTCTAACCATGGCCTGGGAGAGACCTACAGAACAGGCTGAGCTGGGTTTGGGTAGGGTGACCATATTTGGGAAACCAAAAAAGAGGACACCTAGTGTGTGTGTGGGGAAGCAGCTTTCTGAGTCCTGCAAAAAGTACGTTATTCCCCCGCCACCTTAAAGAACCCGATTGGAGTGGAGGAGGGGAAAGGATTTCATTCTGCACCACCACCATCCATTCCAATTGGGGCCTTCTCTATAATGTCCACGAATGACCCACTTTCCCCTTTAAGACCTCAATTGGAGCTCGGGGTGGGGGAATGATGTGCCTCAAGAAAGCATGTCACTCCCTCCTGCCATGCTAATGATAGCCTTAAAGGGGAAGGTGTGTCATTCCAGGACATTATTGAAAATTATAGAAAATCCCCCCTGACACTATGGAAAGAACAAAAACCAGGACAAATCCGGGGAAATCCTGACAGTTGGTCACCCTAGGTTTGGGGGCTCTTTATGCTAATAGCATTTTGGGGTGCTGGTTGCCTTTCTCTGGAGATTTAATGTTGGACAATGGAATTGGCTGTTAGAAGTTTAAATTCTGTGCCCCCAGCTCAACCTGTATATTTCTAAATAAACTCATAAATTACAAAAATGCCAACATGGCAAACAGAATTGGAAAAAAGGCAAGAATGCTATAAAAAGTCTGTAGTAAATAGAAAAGGATCAGGAGTTCCGGACAGCATTCATCCTGTGTTAACATGGGGCAGACAGGAGATGGAAAGAAATGCATGGCCTGAGCAATAGTGTTATATTGCCACTTCATTGTGTTTGGTGGACATTCCAAATGTTGTGGGAGGGTGGGTTGCTTTTTGGAACCAGAATAACAGATTTTATAGAAATAGACACTGCTTTTTCCTAGTTGAAGTATAGAGGTGAAAATGTTTGTGCACATTCCTTTACCTATGCCACCAAGTGCTTGAAATGTAACCCATCAGCTACAAATGGGAGAATATGCCATATCCTCCACTGTTCCTCATTTCCACCAGATAAGTATCTACAGAGCAAGACAGAAAGGCAAATGTAGGCTCATTACTCTTCAGAGTAGATCTCAGCATTGTGCTCTGTGTGTTCAGGTTCTCTGTACGCTTGTGCTTATCACTCACTGGCTAGCACTGATTAAATTATTGGTTTACAGAAGTATCCATGCAACACTGTAAAGCTCAAAAAGATGGTAATAACATTTTTTAATTTATCTGTAAGGACAACTTTAACGCAATAATAATTCTGTAGTTCATTTATCTAAATGGGGACCTTATCATATGAGTGATGAGGAGTCAAAATACTGAGAGCGGAAAGATCTTAACTCACATGATGGATGGCCAATTGCACACAGGATGACAGCCCCTTGTCTCAGGTCTCTGCTCAGTAACAGAGAAAAATGTTTCTGGAGTGAACGTTGATCACAGCAGAAAGAGAGAATTTCTTCTGGTTTATTATGCTTTCTTCTCTCTGGCAAAAGCCATTTATAACAAGGGAGGCATACAAGACCTCCTGGAGATATAAAACAGATTATTTAAGGGGTTACACTAAAATATTACACAATTGATCAACCTCTATTTAAAGCTTTCGAACTAGGATCTAAATAAAATGTCCACCACACTCTCTATAAGCTTCCAAGATGCAAAACTTTCAATTTAAACATGGTTAATCTTCACACCTGTAGGGGGGAAATGCTAAAATGTGTTATTCCATTATATTCCAAAATTCAGAAATTAGGAAACCATTTTTCATCTGACAGGAGGAATAACTTTTATGATTTTTGTGGGAGTCAGCTGGAAACATTATAGGCAAGCAATACCTTCTTCGCTGTAAGCTCTTCTTGAGTGGATAAGACTACTATCCAAACTAAGGTCCTACACCAGTAGGTAATGTATTTGTCTTCTAACATGCAAATAGGTAGCTGCCAACAAAATAGTGTTGGAAAGCCAAAAGCTCCAGAAATTTTCTAGGAATTTCCACTGTATATAAGGGATCACCTTACCAATAAGATCTTTCCCTTTATACATCAGTAGAGGTAAAGGGAAGCTTAGTTCACTCACACAGGAGCCCAGTATACCCACTGGAGCCTATGTAAAGTGGCAGCACATAATTCACACACTGATACTGATAGAAAGTGGGTGAGGGTTTTAAGAAGCTGAATAATTCTTATTTCTGTCAGACCCTACACTCAATTGAAGAGCTAAAATCTGCACTAATTTAGTTGGCTTTTGTGAATCTGATCTGGAATTGTGCTATCTAGCGACAAGGTTTATGGTTTTTGCACTTTCCTTTGACCATCAATCATAGTGCAGGAGACTAAGCATTCCAGAAGAAAAATATAGCAAACCCATCAATCGTATGCAGTGCCAATATCCTGGAAACTGATGGCTTTATCACATTATTTCTTGGGCCATAACAAGCAAGCTAAAAAGTTTACTAATATTGTCTAGGTTCATTCTTGGTACAGAATTTGCCTTGCCACTAATGTGTTTGTTTGTTTGTTTTTAAACTAAGCAAAAACAATGAAAGATTAAATGGGATATTCATTTAAGAAATACCTCTGTGTCCAACAACCCCCCCCCCCCCCGCCAAAAAAAAGCACATGAAAAAATTGTCCACCATGAACTAGTCAGGAATAATTATTGCAAATGCATGTGTGTGAACAAGTACTTAAGAGTTTATCTGGAATCAGATAAAATGCTTCAGAGAGCTTACACAATTTCCACTATTACCTTGAGGCAAGGATTGCAATGCTATGTAAAAGAATCACCCAGAGTTCATGGCAGAGCCCTCTCTTGCATCATTCATCATGTCCTCCACCCCTCACTCTGTTGGCCATATATATATATATATATATATATATATATATATATATATATATATATTCCAAAAGTGTTTTGTTCAATGACCAACAGCCTGCCTCTTCTCTGTGATTTCCTTTCTTCCTTGGCTTCATTACAACTTTACTTGAGTAGAAGCCTGAAGGCACTGAGCCACAAGATTTGGAATTCACATTGAATTCTTCAACAACATTTGTAATTATAGAATCATAGAATAGTAGAGTTGGAAGGGGCCTAAAAGGCCATCGAGTCCAACCCCCTGCTCAATGCAGGAATCCACCCAACAGCATATTTGACAGATGGTTGTCCAGCTGCCTCTTGAATGCCTCTAGCGTGGGAGAGCCCACAACCTCCCTAGGTAACAAAGCAGAGGCGCCTTCTTCTGTATGACATTTCAGGTAAAAGAAGTACAGTTCAGTATAAGGAAATGAGAGAATAGCTGAAAAGACTGTGAGAAAAGAGTAGATGTTTCATCACATGGCTGGCAAATGTTCAACACTACAACTGGAGCCTGAAGGGATTCATCAGTTAGTGGTGGAATTTAAACACAGAGAAATCACCCTGGTTTGCTATAGAGGTTTGGTGCTTCAGAAAGTGGCTTGATTTAGCTCAGACACTTTGACTCGGGTAGCATTTAGAAACCCAAATCTTTGTGCTTTACATTGACTTTAATGGGATTATTATTATTTTTTAGAAAAAAATGTTATGCCCCCCCCTTTTGTCAGAATTCAATTAACTTTTCAGGTATGATAGTTTTGAGGGTGTAAAACCTTCCAAGTTTCAGATGAATAGGTGCAGGGATTTGGGGGCAAGGTCAGATTTTACATTTTCAGAGTATCTAAAATAGGATGTGGTTGTGTGAAAACACACACATCATAGAGGTGTCCCCAGGCAATAAATCTGCAAAGTTTTGGAGGAATAGGTGCAAAGGCTAGGGAGTTACAATGATTGAAAATGAGTTTAAGGCTTTTAAAAAAATAAACAGTAAAACACGGTGGCATTGGAAAGAAGATATTTCATAGCCGGAAAACATAAAATGTGCCCTATGATTAGGCCACATTTTACGTGAAGATGGACCCATCAAGCACTCAGTCACACTTTTATCATCTAATAAGTTTGTAGAATTTTTAACTATATATAGTTTAAAATGTGTGATAGTCCTTCAGATAAGGCTTTTACTGTGCTGCATTCATGGAATTTTATGGGTGGGCCAGATGATGTTGCCTAGGGTGACTATATGAAAAGGAGGACAGGGCTCCTGTATCTTTAACAGTTGTATAGAAAAGGGAATTTCAACAGGTGTAATTTGTATGCATGCAGCACCTGGTCAAATTCCCTCTTCATCACAACAGTTAAAGCTATGGTAATTCTAATTCTGGGACTTCCTATTGCTTATGAATTCAGGTAATGTGAAATAATAGTAAGGACTTTGCTGGTTAAAGAGAGACATTAAAATACTTGGGGAAAGCATCTAACAGTGCAAGCCTATATACGTATACTCAGAAGTAAGTCCAGTCAGTTCAATGAGCCTTACTCCTAGGAAAGTAGGTATAGGATTGCAACCTAAATGTTTTGATCAGAATAGATTTTGAAACAAATTGTAAACTGTAGCTCAGCATGCATCTTCACCTATTTTAAATGCAATTATCTAAAGTGGTAATAAAATCTTTATAACTTTCCATCTTCTTCTATACTTCATACAGTATTTCAGACACAAGTAGTCCCAGAGCTTGGTCAAATTAATGCCTTTGCTGGCTTGAAAACACACTCTTCCTGTGCTTATCCTAACAAGTTCTAAATTTCCCCAAAGGTAATGTAATGTTTTGGCCAAGGTAATGCTTATTCCTAATGCAGACGTCATATTGCAATAAAAAGTAATGAACACATGGAGTTTGCCCTTTTGTTCTGCTGCTTCTTTTGTCTATGGCCATTTACTCTTGGTGTAGGTGTGCATTATGGTGGTGTGATAATGCTATAATAAAAGCATCCAACATATCCATTTAGAAGTTATTACATGTGATCATTCTTATTTTTAGCAAAATTCTCCACAGGGCATTGTTATACAATTTGTCATAAAAATGCTCTTAAAGCGCTTTCCCACAGCTTTCCACTTTAGGATTTTTAATTTTACATGGAATTGTTCAGATAAAATGGCCACCAGGGGGCATAGCCCAGCTTGCTTAGCTTACCTGAGCTTTTTATCTGATATCAAATACACAAAGGTGGAGGAAACGCTAGTTTACATTACATGTTACCGTGACTCCGCCTGATTTGTGTTTGGCTGCTGCTTTTATGACTTAAGACATGTACCTTGGTTGAAATAAAAAAAATTTTAAAAGCAATTTATTTCCTGAAAAATATATATCTAGCAATAGATTAAACAAAGGCCAAAATTAAAGTATTTTACAATCATGACAGTAAAACCTTCTTCTGCTTTATTTATTGCATACTCCTATGCACGTCCCATTGAGTTCTTACTCGCAAGTAAGCATTGCTGCGTCAGGCTAAGTCTGCAATCCTGTTCATACTTGCCTGAGAGTAAGCCTATTGAACACTGAAGAACTTAGTTCTGAGCAAACATGCATAGGAGTGCCCTGTTAGAGAAGGACTGAGGCCAACAGGAGGAAAGCAAAACTAGTTTTTTCTCAAGCAGGACTGGCCTCTGGCCTGATATTACGCTTTGTAGCTTAATCCTGAAGGTTCAACTCAATCTATGTCCTAATGGGACATTCTAGAAATTATACCAGCAAGACCTCTATGGCTAGTGAGACACTCTGGGAATCCCACTTGGAACTTGGTAGTTACTGAGGGCCCGGCGTCCTTTTCTTATTCTAGAATTTACCAATCCAAGTGAGGGAGCGGGAAGTTGTGCCTTCGGTGTGAGCCAAAATGCAAAGTTGCAAAAGGAGAATATTTATGGTGAGTATCTTATATGCATTTTATATTTTGACCTGCAAATAGTGAATATGTGGGAATCAGAGGAAGAGTACATTAGGAATGAATCCCAAAAGATTCTAAACTAAATTCTGGGTCAGCTCTCTCAACAAGTTATTTAATTTAATTTATTGTATATATATATATATATTTGCTAAAAAGCCATTAAGGCAGCACACAGCAATTTAAAACAAGAAAACCTTAAAATAATAAATATAAGAACACTAAAACAGTAAAACACACCATTAACACAACTATATAATTTAACAGGCTAAAGAGATGTGTCGTCACAACCTTTCTAAAAGCCAAGAGGAGGGGGGGGGGCAAACCTAGTACTTGAGGGAGCACATTCCACAGTTTGCATGGATCTTCTGAGGAAGCGTTGTGGAGGCCAAGGTCCTCTGGTATCTATTATTTTTCTTCAGATTTTAAAATATCCCATACTTTTCAGGTAAAGAACTCCTTGGAACACTTAGAGGGAATTTCAAACTTCAAAAGAGTATGCCTGGATTTCTAACTGATTTGTTCTTCTTATTATTGTATTATATTTCGTGGCTTTAGTTTTGTTGTACCCTTTGGAGGGTTTACCCTAAAAGGCAGTTTATAAGTCATTTAAATAATTGAATGAATGTTAACTATCTAGTTTCCATTCCAAGATATTTTTTTCTGATAGGGTTTTCTTCTTGATTAGTTCTAGAAGGAGTGCCTTCTGGTTTTGGAAGGAACAAACAGGATTTGCAACAAAATGTTGCAGTGTGAAGAGTTCCAACCAATCAGCCATTCCTTCTTTCAGGATACTTATTTTCATCCATCCCCCCCACCCCTGGCCTCTTAATTTCTGTTACATTAAAAAACCATCCTGGCTCCTGGATTGGAGAGAAGTGAGTTTTTCCTTCTCCCGTGTGGGCTGCTGTCTGTGAGACTTCTTACCTCTTCTTACTCCCTTAGTTCTCAATTGCAACTATATGCTACTTGCTCAAGGAAAGGCTCCAGAGTCATAGGTTATTATTTTCAGGGTAGCTTTCAACTCCGGCACCTTTCAGTTAAGTGTCTGAAAGAGGTCAGTGGAGAAATCAGAACACACCAGCTAAAAATACGGTTCTTATTTGGCACAGTCATCTCTACCTGTCTCTCTGGCCAGGGTGGCTCCTAGAAAATTGTCTGGCTTCCATTTTGTTTACCCCCTCATTCAGAAATCTTTCCAGAACAAAAATGACAGTATGGTTTATTTCTAACTAAAAACTCTCTGGACTTAGTATTATGAAGAGCTGTAGGAAACCTCTTTGACATAAAAAGGCATTTGAGATTAAGTTCAAAGAGAAGTCTGTTGGACTACATTTTTAACATTATGTTTCAGTAGTGCTAAGATACTTATCTTTTATCCTCTACCTGAAGACTTGGTAGAAAATGTTTTGTTACTGAGTTTCTTGTGGAAATGTTGGAAAAGTACAAAATTTAAGGTCTGGTTCCAAAATATACTGCAGCATGAATAAATACAAAGATCCCCCTGTCTTACACAGAGATCAAACATTGTGGAGTTTTAGAGGCTCATGTTTGAAGAGGATAATTGCAAATCTATATAAAACATTAGAACAAAGATGTAATCAATACATGTGTTTTAAATCAGATATGCAAATACTCTGACGATGTCAGCTTACTGAAAATTTTACCAAAATATTTGTTAGAATCTAGAGCAGTTTATTCATAGAGGTATGGATTTTTGTTTGTTTGTTTGTTTACAAATGAAAATGGGAGACAATTCCTGAAGATACAATTCCATTGCTTGTCTAAGTATTTCCCAAACATAACCACTGTAAAAGAAATCAGGAAGCTTTCCTGCTACAGATAACTTAGGTGTTCAGGGACTTTTTATATATATAAACTGCTTTGTTTTATTTTAACCTAAATAAAAGCCAGTGTGAAATAGTGCTGGTTGACCTACTTCCTATGATTCTGGGTAAAGGTATGTTGAAAGAACTACAGAAGATGTATAGGTTGAAGTGCTACCAGTTTCCCACCTGTACGCCTCCCATATCTGAAAAATCCTCTGAACTCTTAAGATGAAAGACCAGGTGGAACTGTAATAGGGATTTTTCTCCAAAGGCCTCCTTATCTAGGTTAATATAAGTAGCTGTCCCATTAATCCAACTTGAGAGGGGAAGTACATACTGCAAATCTGCAGCTCTGTGCTTAGGTGAGAGAGGATGCAAGAAAGGCTGTTAGCTGTGAGAAGTTTCAGATTTAAAAATTGCGGCTGGAGATCAGGAAGAACTTCCTGACTGTTAGAGCAGTACGACAATGGAACCAGTTACCTAGGGAGGTTGTGGGTTCTCCCACACTAGAGGCATTCAAGAGGCAGCTGGACAGTCATCTGTCAGGGATGTTTTAAGGTGGATTCCTGCACTGAGCAGAAGGTTGGACTCGATGGCCTTATAGGCCCCTTCCTACTCTACTATTCTATGATTCTGTGATATTTGCAAAGTCCTAAATTAACTTAGGCTGCAATTGCATACCTACTTACCTGAGAATAAATGCTGCTGAACTCACTTGGGCTTTCTTCTTCATAACCATGTATGGGATTGAACTGTTAACTACCTGGATGAAGACAAGTACTACTATGGCTGAGTTCGGATGACACGCTAATCAATGGGTGTGTGTGTGGTTTAATAGGAAGAAAATGGAAGTCAACCATTGATTAGTGTGTCATCCGAAAGCCTATGTGTAATTATATCAAGACATCACCAGAATTTAATTTCCTTTGCTGATGCCTCTTCTTCCATTCAGTGAAAGAGCCCTCTCCTAAAAGATTTACATAATAATATGAACTTGCAATGGTGATGACTTTCAAAGACAAAAATAATATAGCAATACTATCGACTTTAAAGTGAAATTAGACACCAAACTATCATTTTGCTGGGGTGGGGGTTGAGTACTCTAGCTCTATTGGCAAGTAACATAGCAAGTAAAGGTGTACAAGCCTCTTGCTAGAGGAGATAGCATATAAGGTGGATTATTCAAAGAAAATTATATTTGAAATTGCCAGGTTGCCTTGGTTTAAGGAGATGCAAACTGCACTTCTGTCACTGGCATCGACATTTTCAGGTTAGTGCCAGAACAATGAAGCAGTATGTGGGCTCCTTGGAAGAGGAAAACCATCATTATACTGAATGTGATTTCTGCTCATAAGTGTTAGGAGCAGAGTCAAATCACAAGAAAACCTGGAACACAGAAGTAATCTGCTTTTCCTGCATTGTGTGAATTAGTTCTTTTGCCAGAGTCATTTAGACCCATTGCTCTGTTAACAACATTTGCCACTAGGGTCACCAGCTGCTTTCTGACAGGGCACCTGTGTCTGTAATAGCTACCCAACAGGCAGATATTTTGCTGGTGAATATTTTACTGGCATTTTATAAAAATGTATGTGCTGTTTTTCCATCCAAAAATGAACATAGCGGAGAACAGTAAAGAGAGAACTAGAATATATTAAAAAGTAAAGCAACATGAAATCCCCTCACTGACAAATCAAGCAACATAAATAGTAGTTCTTCCAAGACAAAGATCAGCTAGATAGTTGTACAAAATTTTGACAGAGTAAGAAGATCTTAACCATTTATGGGGGGGGGGGACCTACGTGGCCTTGGGGCAACCATTATCTCCTGGCCTCAGCAATGAAACTGTCCTAAGCTAAAGGCAGGAATCTTGTAAGGATTGCTGAGATAATATATGTGGAGCATTTTGAACATCTTATAAATGTGATATGAAGTGAAGTATTTTTAATTAAAATAACGAATGTAGCCCGTGCTAGAGTTCTGAAAGTTTCTGGCCCTATACTTAGGCAGATCAATTTGGCTAGCCTTACATAGCAGTTTTTAGAATACAGTCTTGTATTTAATGGCCTCCACTCTCCTGGAGGGAATCTCCGACCGGTGGGGAGGCAGCGGCGGCAAGGACGCGGCCGGTTCCCCAGCCTCCTCCTCCTCCGCCTCTTCTTTCTCGGTCTACACAGTCGTTGTGGGGGCGCACTGGGGGCGCATGTAAGCGCCCTCACAACGACGTGTAGATTCCCTGTTTTCTCTTTACCTGAGTGTGTGTATATGCCTGTGTATGTATTTTATGTTTGCGAGTTGAAGATAACACTTCATGTATCTGAAAGCTTCATGATAAATCTATTATATCACATCCCTAGATCTATTCAGAAGTAGGTCCCATCAAATCAAGTGGGATTTACTTCTAGGTAAGTGTGCATAATATTGCATCCTTAGTCTTTAAGGTGCTGCGGGACTCTGCGTCCTGATTAGCATGATGAAGCAACCCTTGTTTTGTTAACCATGGGTTGTTCAGGAATGAGCAAGCATTCTGGCTCCTGACCACTCGCCTGTTTGTGGTGCACTAAACAACACAGGGATATTCCATCCTTGGATTGATCTCTGTGATGTTCAAACTGAGAAGGCAGAGAAACAACCCAGATAACCCAAGAAGAAACCATTAAACTGATTTTAGGGAGGGGCAGTCAGGTTACAGCAAACACAAAGAATCCTGCAGCGTCTTAAAGACTGGGGATATGATGCTATACACTTACCTGGGATTAAATCCCACTTACATTAATAAACTACTTTATCACTGTTAATGCTGTTTGGGTTTTCTGCCGCAGCCAACAATGTATTGGGGAATCTCTGGTATTGAGCTAGGAATTGGTGATGCTGTCACACAAATGTGTCCTCCTAAATTATTTTACTTTTTTCTTCTTTTAAATGGATTCCAGCTTTGTATGTCTAAGAAAAATTGGTAAAAGCAGTAAACACAAATGGTTAAGAAAAAGTGGAATTCCCCATCTCTGAATCTGCTTCCCTCCCCCTCCGCCCCTAAGAATTCAGCATACATTTATCCAAGCCTTGCTGTGTAATGAGTTATTGATTTCTACCTCTGGCTACTCTGTTATACACACGCACACACACAAATTCAAACTAAAGAACCTATTCAGCGAACAGGCCAAGTTCAGAGTAATTACACAGCTGTTCTTTAATGCTGAAAATTATCTCTATTGTGTCTGGGCTCTTAATGGCTGCAAAAGTAACAAATGTGAATAGCTTTAAGGAAGGCAACATGATGAACAACATCCATTTCGAGAGAGCTGTGCATGTAATATAAACACTAGCTAAAATTCAGCCCTGAAGACGAGGACAGCACAAAGGCCTAAGCGCAATCAGTACTGCTATGAGGACCCTCTTTTCAACAGCTCAATCAGCAGTTTGGTATTGCAGCATCCTTGCCTGGCCTCTGTAAAAACTAGAAAGAAATGCCAAATGTCTTCAGCCTACATGATGCATGTCTGAGAGCACACTTTCATGAAACGTTTAGCACATATTACGAGGCTTGCATTTACAGTAACTAAACAAAGCGGACAAATAGAATTATTATTATTATTATTATTATTTATTTATATAGCACCATCGATGTACATGGTGCTGTACAGATAACACAGTAAATAGCAAGACCCTGCCGCATAGGCTTACAATCTAATAAATCAATTCCCTGTTACTGCTGGTCATCTAAGGAATATGACTGGAAACAGGGTGTGTGAGTAGAAATTAGATGTGCCTCAAGCTTATTTGCATTGTATGGGCTATTCCTTTTTTGTTGAATCTTTCAGTGGCTTCCCAGATTTTCACCTGAGAGCAGGCCAGGCCTTAGTAAAATGCAAGCAAGATGCTGTCTTTCCTCCCTTCCCCCCATCCCTCTTGCAGAGCTCCTGTGCCGCCTTAGAAGGTACAGCTTTTACTGGCATAGAGATGAAGTGATTAGAAAAGATTTACTAAGAAGTAAGTCCTATTGAACTTGGTAGACTTACTAACAGGGACTGGCCGGCGAGACCACATTACGCCAGTCTTTTTACAACTTCATTGGCTTCCACTCCAGGTCCGGGCCCGATTCAAAGTGCTGGTATTAACATTCTAAGCCCTAAATGGTTTGGGGCCAGGTTATCTGAAGGAACGCCTCCTCCCATATGTACCTGCCCAGACCCTAAGGTCATCCTCAGGGGTCCTTCTCCGCGAGCCCCTGCCAAAGGAAGTTAGGCAGGTGGCTACCAGGAGGAGGTCTTTCTCCGTTGTGGCACCCTGGCTGTGGAATGAGCTCCCCAGAGAGGTCCGCCTGGTGCCTACACTGTACTCCTTTCATTGCCAGTTGAAGACCTTTTTATTCTCTCAGTATTTTAACTAATTTTAACTTACATTTAAATTTTACTGTTTTAATTCTGTATTTTAATCTTATATCAACTTCTGCTGCGTGGTTTTATCCTGGTTGTGCTTTTAATACTGTATTTTGTATTTGTGTTTTTAGATTGTTGGTTGTTTTATTATGTTCTTCATGGTTTTAATTTTTGTGAACCGCCCAGAGAGCTTCGGCTATTGGGCGATATAAAAATGTAATAAATAAATAAATAGACTTTATTTCTTGGTAAGCATGGATTGAAATGTGCTGTTAGTTGCAAGCACAATAGTAAAACTATATTGTTTTTAAAAATGAAGAGACATGCATTTATCTTCTGAAGGCAGACCTTTGCTAAAGTCCCTACTTCTTTTTTCCATAGCCACAAGGCCTAGATAAACAAAAATAGGATTTGCAAAGCTGCTTACCCCAAGCCAGCAAGGGAACATATTTGTGTGGACACAGGATTCTGCATTTTCATCCCTGGCTGTATGGGGAAAGGTCCATGTTCAAAGGAGTGCTATGCAGGGATACTTCTGCCTAATCAGATGGGGTTGCATACATATCACTTTTTTTAAAATGGCTGAAATCAAACTGATCAGCTGTTAATGTGGGGAGTTAGGGGCTGGATTCAGCCCCACTGCTCTCCTTTCTCTACCAACAGCTTCTTGGCAAGGCTTTAACATTTTTTAAAAGAACAATGCACATAGCTTCAACTGCTCTGCGTTTAGTCTGTTGAATCAGAGCTACTATGTTTCTTGCTGGTAGCATTGCCGCATTCCCATTCCCCTGTGCTAGTGTCTTTTAACAACAGCCTGACATGCAGAAATTATTAAACAGGTGATGCTTTTTCCTCCACTTATTTCATTACACAGCTCAGATTGGTAAATGTCTGGAAGAACTACATTTTCCTGTAAACTTGTTTTCTTCGTAATTCTATTGTTCACTATGGTGAAATTGCTTTGGGGCATTAGCACAAATGAAGCTGTCTTGGCTGGCTGTGAAATATAGTACCTTGGAGTTGTTAATCCCTGCTAAGGTACTGCTCTTAAAGGTACAACATGAGTGCAGTGTTCAGCATATTGCAGGACTGATTGAACTATACACACAATACTGTAATATTTACCTTTATCAGTATCTCATTGTCTTAGTGGCATTAAAATGTTGAATCTGCTATGTTTTATGTTGGGAGCTTGGATAATATTGCATAGGAAACAACTTAAGGACACAGTCCTAATTGCATTTAACTAAAAATACATTCCACTGAAATCAGTAGTACTGACTTCCATAAGAAGAGCTCTGCAGAATCAGACTAAAGGCCTATCTACTCCAGCATCCTGTTCCATCAGTGATTAACCAGATGGCTCTGGGAGGCCCAGAAGTAGGACGAGAAGGCCTTCTCCTGTTGTTTCCCTGCAACTGGAAGTAGCATATAGCCATCACATAGTTTATTTATTTATTTATTTAAAACATTTATATCCCACCCTATATCAATAAGATCTCAGGGCAGCGTAAGAACTCAGGGTGGCGTACTGCTCCCTGGCCATGTTTATTCACATTTTTGGTGGTGCAGTGTGTGCTTTGGGCTAAATATATTGCATTTTTGCATCCCTTTTTCAAGTCCTTAAATCATGATGTACACGCATCATATTAGGAAAGTAAGTTAAAAGAGCTACTTTTGCTTCATGTATGAGTGTGTTGTTTTGCAATGTTGCTGCCAATTTTTTATTATGTTTTAATATTTTGTATGATTGTTTTATTTTGGTGATTGTTTACCACGTTGTTGATTTTTAAATAGAAAGGCAGGTATAAATGTGTTGCATGTTTACTCAGAGGTGCGTGTTCCTGTATCCTATGGGGTTTACTCACTAGTAAGTTTGTTTACGATTGCAGACTTAATAGGAAAAAACAAAAACAAACAATAATAAACAGTAAAACAGTCAGTGAGCAAACAAAATTGTTCAAAAAACATTTAGCCAGCATCATTTATGTGGTACCTCCCTAGGAATTTTCTCATGGATGGAAGTGAAGTATTAGATAGAATGGATGGTGCCAACGTAGTATAAATAAACTTATTGACTGAACAAAGAGTGTCTTACACCCATCTGGTACAGGGGCAAAAAGAAGTATATTTCAGAACTTTGCATTGACTGAAGATTCTGGGTGTTTTCAGTTTTCCATACAACAAAGAGCATGGATTCCTGTTACTTAGTTTGTGTATATGTATCAGTAATAATAATTACTTATATTGCCTCATAACTTTACGTATAGACTTTTCCTAACAGATCATATGGTTGCACATTGTCTTGTACTTTATTCCAAAACGTAACAAAAATATATATACTACTTTTCAATAAAACCTTTGTTTCCTTGTCTACCCTCTCTAGATTTCGCTGCAATTCTTCATGGATAGTAGCGTAAATAAACGTATTGATTTTGTGGAATCTTTCAAAGCTTTGTAGGGTTTTTTTTTTCTAGATCTGGAGGATCTGTTGCACTTAGTGTATCTGGGCCAAATTTGGAAACTCTTAATGTACTTGAGTTGTATGTATTGCCATTTAGCTGAGGGTGGTAGTTTAATTCATCTGGAATGGTTTGAAGTATAATCCTCTGAAAAGTAATTGTGATAGATGAAAAACACCCATCAGTCCATGCCTTCCGAATTATGGGTTTGTGCCCAATTACAATATGTGGCTTCCCTATAAAATGAGTCCACTATGGGTATAAGAGTCAAACTGAAGGTGTTGTGCTGTTCCTTCTCTGCCTGCCTTGTGATCCAAACAGTTAGTACATGATCTGTCCAATTCTGGCTTTGATCTGAATGCTGCCTATCCCTGTAATGGTGATGTAGCTAATACTTCCAGGTGCCATTCTGGGCAAGTCAGAACTCTCATCCTGCTTTCAGTGTTTGGCTTGGGCTATTAAGTAAGTCTTACAATATATACATTAATTTGGTAATTTAAAAAGATGTGACATTTTAAAGCAAGGGTGAAAGTTTATATCATTTGCAGCAAAAAGCAATTTTAGAGGTAATAGCGTCTGAGGATGGAAGTTTTAGCATAAAAATTAGACTTGGTTGGGGAGGGTTAATACTCATGCTGCAGCTCCAATCAGGATTCGGAGTCCCTAGTACTGCCTTTTTTCTTTTCTTTTTTACAAGAAGTGGGGAATCTGAAGCATGAGATTCAAACATGCCATTTACTAATGTCTAGTTTTTTGCTAGGGAGAACAGCAGCAAAGCAGAGGTAGTGGCGCCAATATTCCCTCATACCCACTCCATTTTTTATGGGCTTTGGTGGACAGCAGATGTTTCTTCAAATATAAAAGTCTATATATACATGAGTACATGATTGTTTTTTTTCTTTTGAAAAGATCTAATTTAAAAATGCCACACAAGTGGAAAAGAACCCGCAACATTGGGTATTTGGAATTTCCTTGGCTGCGTGCAGAAGTAGTAAAGGAGAGGTATGCAATTAGGCACATGTCCTTCTTATGGTGGCAAATCCTAGTGTCTTGATCTTTATGATTTTTATACATCGTTTTATAATTTTATCATGGAAGCCACCTTAGAGGTCTGGTATAAACCCAGGAAGAGAGGTGGGGTATAAATAAATAAAAGATTCAACCGGCTATGATTCTGCAGCTTTTATAGCAGTCTGGAACACAGAAATCTAGCAGGTAAAGCTTTTCCTGGAATGGAGATAAATGGTGGGAAACATAATAATACTGAGCCTGCAACAAATCGGCAAGTTGAAATAAGACAAAACAGATTATACACTCCCGTTTCTAGAGATGCTTGGGAAGGGACTTAGACCCATTTTAGAAATTACTATACCAAATAGACAAAATCATAGGGCTGCCTGAGACCACCTATAAAGTTTTTCCCCCTACTTTATTGAAAACCATGAGGACCAGAACTTATTCAAATGAGTATGGATTCTGTGCAGCAGTGTTGCTCTATACATTGTGTGGATCTACCTGTGGCGTTACACCCCACAAGTCAATTCCAAATGTATGTCTGCAGTTTGTAAGTCTGTGGTTTGTAGAATGTTGGCCTGAGTGGGCGGAGTTAGAATGTCTTGGGAGGGGGGAGGAGTGATATATAAGGGAATGACTGAGGGGATTGTGAGTTCTTGTTCTTGTTCTTTTCAGAAAGTTCTTGTTCTTTTCAGAGAGTTCTTGTTCTTGTTCTTTTCAGAGGTTCTTTTGGAGAGAACCTTTTCAGGGAGACTTATTAGGTACTCTTAGAGTCTGTAGTGCTCTCTGTATTTATAGTACTTAAGTTCTGGGAAATTTGAGACTCAGTGTAGTGAGTGCTGTGGATGTAGTGGAAGTATAGGGTGTGCATTAGGGTGTGGTGTGCATGTAGTGGAAGTATATTAATACTGATAATAAAGAAAGTTCAAGAGTGATTATGTGAGAAAAAGGAAAGCGCGAATGTGAATGAGTGACCGGATTGTATGAAAGGTTTCAAAAAGGTTTTTAAATGTTGTTATTTGAAACAAAGCCTATGAACTTTTAAAAATAAATTTTGATTGTTTGTTTTAAAACTACCACAAAAATCCCATGTGTCTGTTTGGCATTTATCATCTTAAGTTTACACATATAACACCCACTCTGACAATCATTCACCTAAGCAGATATAACTCACAGCGCATTATTATATATATTAAAATCCATTCTCCATTTTAAACCCCTTTCTCCACATAGTTTGGAGGAAGGTGGGCTTTATCCCTTGCCTCAGGCGTATCAAGTGGTGGTGCTTGGCTTGAGCAGGGAGTAGCCTCGGCTGGGTCTGGTGTTCAGAGCCTGTGTCGCCCCATAAGAAGTGGTGGCAGACGTGAGGTCTGGTGTTCAGAGCCTGTGTCGTGGCACTACCCTATAGCCAATTAAAATATGCAAATTGCCCTGGTCCATCTGATCTTTTTATGGAGCTCATAATGCAGAATCACTTTTCTAGCGGTTTTTAAGTATTACTTTGTGATTGTATTGCCGTTCTAATATCATGGCTTCTGTGATAATTTCAGACATGTTTAGGCAAATATAGTGGTAATTGCAAGACTAAAACTTGAGGTCACACCTCTCCAAGAAGCAAGATAGAATTACAGTACAATCATATGTAGCTAGAAGCAAGTCCTATTGTGTCCCATGGGCCTTTGTCCCTAGTAAGTGTTCTTTTGCCCCTAGGACTCCAGTTGCATATATAGGATGTTCCAAATCATTTAAGTTACATCAATACCTTTTAGTATTCCAAGTCTATATCGTAATCTTTAGTCCAATTATTCTCTTCAGTATTACTTCTCTGTATTCAGTATGAATTTTCAGAATCATTTAACCAATAAATAAATAAATAAAAATCTTAAGGTGTCTTAGCAAGAGGAATGCATGGACAAAAACGTTAAAAATTAAAATATTTCACAAACAAAAGTAACAATTTCAAGACATATTTGTAGAATCTGCTCAAAAAGCATAAGAAAACTTTTCCTTGAAGGCCTACCAAATAAACCCCCTATTAAAAGGGAGCAAATTGTTAATTATTCAATTTTTATTGCATTTTTACCATTATGGGAAGACCTATTTGGATCTTTTGCCTGGGTCATTAAAATGTCTTGAACCATTTCTAGCCTCTCAGGATAGGACTTTTCTGATTCCCATCATGAACACTCCCTACCTCTACTTATCAATTCAAGTTCCCTTGTGCCAAAGACTTCACAGGCTGAACTGATGCTTCAGGATGAACATACCAGTCATGTTCTTGGACTGATGCTGGATTCTTCTAATGCTTGATCCTATGAATACTTATATGCCTATACAGTGGCTCCTGTAAGCCGGGCAGTAAGTCTAAGAATCTAATATATACAGGCATTCAGTTCAGTATATCTGATTTGTGCATGTTGTGAAGTACATGACTTTGGTGAAAGGTAACACAAGATGAAAGGCAACGTATACTGAATTAACTATGATAATGTGTATTGTAAGAGACACAACCATGTCTGACAAGATAATTACTCCTTGACCAGGCTCCATGTTTGATGACTCACGAACCTGGTTACTACAGCAGACAACCTGCAATATCAGAGTTGTCATCTTGGTGAAAAAAAATGAATGAATATTTAATGCCTTAGACCCTGCACTGACACAAAGTATTCTCTAGCTCTTGAAGGTCAAAGTCAGAGTTTCTGAAGTACCACCATCATAGAGTGTCTTGATGTTATTCTGCCCCAAACAAGCTTTATAAATGCAACCTTTCTAGCCGTCACATCATTTTGAGGTAATAACATGTAGATACAGATGGGGAAAGGCAACCAACCAACAATTCAGCAAAACACCCAGGCAACTTGTTTTTGTATTGGCTTTCTAAATGCATCTTACAATGTATAACTTCCATTAAGCATGAAACCATTTAAATTAGCTGTCAACTGAAATTGGGATAACTTCTAGAAGTGCCTTTAATAAATACTGAATATCTTCTTCCCCACTAATGTTGCCTGAAGATGGAGCTGCTCATCACACGCCAAAATGCTTGTATGAAGGTTCTTATATCTCAGATTAGAATGCAAACTATACCATTGATTTCTGTAGAGTCAGACTTTACAATGAATCCAGAATCTTCCCTTCATATTGATGGAATCACAAATATCTGTTAAGTAAACAGTAGGAAGACTAGTTGCTGTGAAATAAACCAAAATATTCCTACATACAAGCATCAATATGAGCACAGAAACACATGGAGCTGCCCCATACCAATATTTGTCCATCCATTACAGAGCATCCTGTTCTAAATAGTGGTGGCCTTCCAGGGTCTCAAGCAAAAGACTTTCCCATTACCTGCTATTTGATCCTTTTAGCTAGATGCCAGCGATTGAACCTGGAGCCTTCTGCATGTAAAACTCATGCTCTGTTACTGATCTATTTCTCTCCTGTTAAGCAGCATTAGGCAGCATCACTTTATCTAAAGGTGATATCAGAACATAGCTACAAGCTGCATGTAGCAATTATTTGTTTATTAAATGTATAGAATGCTCAACTGAATGGCTTACAATAAAAATTACATGAAGTCATAAAAAGTAAAACTCCACAACGGCAGAATGTTTAAAGAAGCAATTTGTAGAGTTTTACATTTTTATGATTATGTGTGTGTTTTAAATGGTAATTTTACATTTGGCCAAATGCCCTCTGAAATGACATCAAAGAGAAAGCCAAAGAGGAAGCAGGGAGTCACTATTGCCAAAAAGGCCCTAGGTCATATAGTCCACCTCTGCACTTCTTTTGGTGAAGGCACATGTAGGTGAAGCTTCTTGAAAAACTTTAGTGCATATGGTAGGATACATAAGGGGTCATGTTCCTTCAGATACCCACAGCCCAAATTGTATTAGGGCTTTAGCATCTAGAATTGGCATGGATACATGTAGGTGACCAATTTTTTTCGCCCAGGACTGGTGATATGTGGTCCTTTTGTGCTGAACTTTTGTTTAAATTCTGTCTCCTGTATTTTGGATCAATGTGTATCTGAACTGGTGTTACCAGCAGTTCCATTTACAATGTATTTATGGTAGTCTAATTCAGAGGTCACCAAGGCCTGGATTACTGAGGCAAGATCCTAGTTTTCAAGGAGAGAGTGTAACAGGAAAAGCTGGGGAAGAACACTCCTGAGAATTGGCACTGAAATTCGTGGAACAATGATAGGTCCAGGGGCATCCCTCAGATTGTTCCTTCTGGGTGAGCATGACCCCATGTAGAGTTCCGTGAATGAAGAAACTACCCATTGTCATAATCTTCAATTTATCTGGCATTGATTGAGTTTAATTTATTAGCTCTTATTGAGACCATTACCACAGTGTGTGCATGGACAGACAGATAGTAAAATCTTTAAAACATGAGTAACTGTCGAAGCATACATTGTCCAAGTATACGTTCAAAATCTAGTTGTACATTTTAATGTTCCTGCTTTCATGTGATAGCACTTACGTTTACATCTATGCCACATCAAGGGAAACAAGAAAGGACCATATGCTACATGGTCAGCTATGAGACTGATTTTTGCTTTCTACAAATCTGTTCAACCCAGCACTATTAAAAGTGAAGAAATGTATATTTTATCACAATGTCTGCTTTATAAAGCCAGCTGTACAGAATTCAATCCATGTGTCTGCAACATAGCCTTAGGATTGGAATATGGTTTGTGTTCAGGGCTTTTATAACTGCCTGATAAACCTTAAATGTGCTTGTATTTAAACAGAACATATGCACACCCACTGTATCCTCTATATCCATTTGAAGAGTTCTATCAATAATAAAATGCCATAGTTATAATAAAAGCTCAGAAACAGCAAGACAGCATCCTGGGAAGATTGCAACTTTTTATGAGAGTTATTTAAGATAGACTTGCACTTTGGCAACACTTGTATGGCTTGTTCTATCAATAAATTGTTGAGCCAGGCAGATACAACTTATACTGATTTTGTGTTCCTTTTTGTGTTCTTAAAATGCAGACATGTTGATGTTTCTTGTAAAAAGGGATACAGATTATTTCTTTCCATATAACCTTGTTAATCATTAGTGGCTCAGGTTAGCCTGAGCCTGATGGTCACTGTGTGATCTAGAGGTCACATCCTTGCTTATTACAGATGAAAAAGCTTCAGGTCTCTAATTAAGAAGCCCTGCGGATTTAAGGATCTCACAAAAACTGTATGTGCATAATGAATTATATACCACTAATAATTCAAATGATTGTCTGAAGATTTCTTGTCACCACCTCTTCTTAAATTACTATTTCAGGAATGAAACAACAGCAATGAAAAATAATGAGTTAGACATTAAAAAGCTTACAGTGTGATGTCCAAGTTATTTATGCAAATTAGAAAAAGGTATGTTTTAGGTGCAGGTTATTGCCAGGAGTGATTTTGATAAGATTTGTGGTCTGTTATCAGATCAGGATAAGTGCGTGTCAGCATGTATGGATATGCCCTGTTAGAAGTTGCATTACTTCCCATTACTAGCAGCACATGGGACATACAGTGAAATCATGGGTGGGTCAGATTGATGCCTACTGACCCTACTTATGTTCCTTCAGTAGGAACTATAGGTGGGCCCAGGACACATGAACTGTATGCATATGGTTTGTATCTATGACTGATGAGAACATGTGTCCTTTATTGGCCTGCTATGCCATTTTTATCCGGAAGCTCCTGCTCTTATTTTGAGATCAAAAGCCACACTTGTAAAATAACAAAGGAACATCTTTTGCCAGTTGGGGAAGTAGAATACCAAATAAGTCTTAGAATGATTCTATGTAATAGAAGTATTCATTTCTATTGTGCTATATAGGATAGTATTACAGGGAAACACGGGAGTGTTTCCCTGTGTTATAGGTGATCAGTGAAAAGAGCATTCCACCATGTTAAGGCCGAAATTGGGGGTGGGTCATTCCGACGTTCATAAAATGGAAAATGTTTCACCAATCTTTCGGAAACGGAGACCTGCCAGAAAGAAATGCTGGTCTTACATACCCTGCGCGTTTCAAGAAGATTTGTGAAATATTGAGGGCAGGATGGCAGTTCAAAGTACCAAAATGGGGAAAACTTCTCTGGCTCAAAATGGCTCTTTTCTATTTCCGGGTGGCGACGATTTTTTTGCGCACTTAAAGCTCCGAATTGGGACCCTTACCCTTTAAACCAGTGGTGGGATCTTGTCCCCCTGTCCTTCTAGTTGGTGAAATGGCTTCTCTTTTTTCAAAATTCGCTTCCATTGGTTTTTAATGAATATTTCTTTGCCCCATTAAAGTGAATACAGACTCATAACTCCTAAATGGGGCATGCTCAGTAGCGTCGCTCTCCCCCTTCCTCCTGTCTCAAATAGATTGGAATGTTGGGAATAAGATGGCTGCCTGCCTGAAATAAGTTGGCTGCCTGGCTCAGTTAGGAGCCATTTCCTTCTGCAGATAAGCCAAGGCCCTGTCTGGGCCCTCTCCTTCCCCACAGTGCTGTGGAGGCCAGGGAGGGAGAGAGAAACTATCTGCCTTGCTTGGAGGGAGGCCCTTCCCTGGCTTCCAAGGAAAAAGAAAACCTGGCTGGCTCAGGTAGGGGTTTGATTGTTGTGTGTCTGTGATTGTGAAGAGGGAGGGGTGTGTGTGTGTTTTTGAAGTGCTGGTGCATCCTTCTTAATTCAAAGTAAAGAATATATGGCAAACTTTCCTTTGGGGTGGCAGTTCCTCACCCAAGCCTCTTAAAGTTTAAACTTTATGGAAAGAAATATTTTGAGACTAGGAATGAGAGGGGGTTAACCCTGGCGTATCTGCCATGAGTTTCTTCAGATAGTGTGCGTTTCTTTAAAAGGTGCTTTCTTTTATAGATTTGTGTGTGTGTGTATTTTGAATTTGAACACAGATATAGGTCTGTTAAAAAAAAACTCTGGTGTGAAAAAAGGTAAATGGTTTTGGTGTGAAGGAAGGTGAATAGTTTTGGTTGTACATAGAAAATATTTTCCTTTCTCTCTGTACCTGCTTCTTATAAGCTAAATCTGCTGCTTTATGTTTGTATGAAAGGAAAACATTTTCTAAAATGTACATCCATGAATCTTATACCCAAAACATTACTTCACACCAGAGAAATGGTTAAGGGACCTAGTTTTTGCTACAACCTGGCACCCTCCAGTTGCTGTAGACTTAGGTTCACAGAATCATAGAATTCAATGCCCCTCAGTAATTGCAGTAGTCCAGGCATGTAGTCCTCTTCATCCTCCTCTTCATTTTATCCTCACAACGACCCTATGAGGTAGTGTAGGCTGAGGGAAAGCTGGGAAGGAGGGGGTCATAAGGAATTACATTTATATACTGCCCCATAGCCTGGGTGTATTTATTTATTACATTGATATACTGCTCCATAGCCAAAGCAATGCAATAAATACCTAAATGTGTTGTTAACAATGATCTCCAGTTATTGACATAGCAAGAAAATACGAGCAAGGAAGCAACATTTGGTGATGCCTTTCATCTGGAAGTTATGTGATATGTGGGTTATCAAGCAGTTATATGAAAAATGCTAGATACTCTGATCCTTGGTTTAAGTGGATTCTTTAATGTCAATATAGTAAAAATTATAAATTTTAGTGTAATTTTTTAAATAATTACACTATAGTGTCGTAATTTAAATTTTTTAAGTAGTGTAAATTGGGAAATTATTTAAAAAATATTTTTTCTCCCCTGTGTGGGTTCTTTGATGTCTACTCAAGGTCCCACTATAGCTGAAGCTTTCCCCACATCCCTTACATTTATATGGCTTCTTTCCTGTGTGGTCATCCATTACACAAAACCATGAAATTCGATAAAAAACCTACGGCTTACAAAACAACATTAAAGTCTCTACAGTTTTCAACCAAACTCCAAAAAGCAGGGAAATTGGGAGTTAAGGCTCACAGGCCTATAACGCCACATCCTCCCTAAGGAGGCAGAAAGTGCCAGTGAAATTCTCATTCTCCCAAAGCAGATATAAACCATGAGGACAGGATGGAGAATAGGATATGCAGAGGTGACTGTGGGGTTGTGGAAAACTGCTGAGGAACAACTTAGGCAAACTACTTACCTTTTTTTGTTTGTTTATTTATTAATTACATTTCTATGCTGCCCAATAGCATAGGGCAGCATAGTGAATTGGAAACCAACTATTCATCTGGTACCTTTGAAAACGGTCCGGAAACTTCAACTGGTGCAAAACAGGGCAGCAAGGTTATTAACAGGGACTGGCCGGCGAGATCACATTACGCCAGTCCTTTTACAACTTCATTGGCTGCCAGTCCAGGTCCGGGCCCAATTCAAAGTGCTGGTATTGACATTTAAAGCCCTAAACGGTTTGGGGCCAGGTTATCTGAAGGAACGCCTCCTCCCATATGTACCTACCCGGAC
The DNA here is from genome assembly GCF_023053635.1 of Elgaria multicarinata webbii. Taxonomy (NCBI): domain Eukaryota; kingdom Metazoa; phylum Chordata; class Lepidosauria; order Squamata; family Anguidae; genus Elgaria; species Elgaria multicarinata. Next base: position 63,096,547 of record NC_086175.1, read on the forward strand.
CTTAAGATCATCTACAGGGGGCCTTCTCCGTGAGCCCCTGCCAAAGGAAGTGAGGCAGGTGGCTACTAGGAGGAGGGCTTTCTCCGCTGTGGCACCCCGGTTGTGGAACGAGCTCCCCAGAGAGGTCCGCTTGGCGCCTACACTGTACTGCTTTCGTCGCCAGCTGAAGACCTTTTTATTCACTCAGTATTTTAACACTTAATTTTAACTTAAATTTAAATTTTACTGTTTTAACTCTGTATTTTAATCCTATATCAACTTTGCTGTGTGGTTTTATCCTGGTTGCGCTTTTTATACTGTATTTCGTAATTGTGTTTTAAACTGTTGGGTGTTTTACTGTGGTTTTAATTTTTGTGAACCGCCCAGAGAGCTTCGGCTATTGGGCGGTATAAAAATGTAATAAATAAATAAATAAATAAATAAAATAGCCGGAGCTCTCTGGGCAGTTTAGAGCGGCCCTTCCCCAACCTGGTGCCCTCCAAAGGTGTTGACCTACAACTCCCATCATTGCAAGTCAGTATATCCCAAGGACAGGAATGCTGCGACTTGTACTCTCAAACATGTGGGGAGGTGACTGTGGGGTTCTGGAAAACTGATTGGGGAATGCTCTTCTAGAGCAAGGGCAGGCAAAATGTAGATCTCTAGATGTTTTGGCATTCAACTCATAAAAGTCTCTGTCAGCATGGACAGTGATCAAGAATGCTACGAATGCTGTGACCGCAGAGGATTTTCCTTATGTGTTCAGCAGTGTGAGATCAAAGGCAGAGCTACCACCTAATAGATTCATGTGTAAGGAAGGTTTATTTTAAAAACTATTGATGAAAATGATTTTTGTCCTCACCATAACATGGGAGTTGCAGCGCAGCACATCTGGAGAGTACTAGGCTGGAGAAGGATGGTATTTACCAAAAGCTGAAAGTGCCAGCCCTTGCTCTGGTTCTACATCTCCAACAAATAGTGCCCCTTCTGTTATCAATCGTGCTGCTCTATACAAGACGTGTGTGAGAAAAAAAATATTGCGCAGCCCCTGTATTTGGTAAGGATATAGAACAGCGTTCCCTATCCTGCTGTCCCAGCTTTCCTGACCATGGGACATACTGACTTGCAATGATGGGAGTTGTAGTCCAACACCTTTGGAGGGCACCAGGTTGGGGAAGGGCTGCTCTAAACCAAAAAAGAGAAGTAGGTGGCCCTAAGTTGTTCGTTGGCAGTTTCCCACAACCTCACAGTCACCTCTGCATATCCTATTCTCCATCCTGTCCTCATGGTTTATATCTGCTTTGGGAGAATGAGAATTTCACTGGCACTTTCTGCCTCCTTAGGGAGGATGTGGCGTTATAGGCCTGTGAGCCTTAACTCCCAATTTCCCTGCTTTTTGGAGTTTGGTTGAAAACTGTAGAGCATTTAACTTTTTTTTGTAAACCGTAAGTTTTTTGTTTATTGAATTAATGTTTAAAATTAGAGACTTGTAATCTTGGGTTTATGGATCTTGCCACAATATTTAATAAAGTTCTCAGATCTCACAGTTGAGGAATGCTGTATCAACTATAAAACCTGAGCTGGTCTTCAGGTGCTCTTCTAACCAAAACCCAACTGTCAACAATCAATTGATCACTGACTGGCTGAGCTTTTCTTCTTTCCTACACAGAACCTTTGACAAATCTTGTCCTTATTCCCAATCAGGGGCAAGGCCTTCACCTATTGCTCTTTTAGTGAGTATTTGGTGATTTTTATAGACTGTCTACCTATAAATAAACTCTTTGACTGTTTGAGCAATCTAAATTGTATTTACTATTCATCTGGTACCTATAAAAACAAAGGCAGCTTCTACTAGGAGGAGTCAGCATAAAACCTCTTTCCTATAGCAACTGTAACTAAGGAAGCCACAACTATCTTATGCCCAATACGCAGTAGCACAGCCAGGCTTCTGGCCTACTTGGTTATGTTATAACCTCAGAGGTTATTCACAGAAGATAGACATTACAAAACATAAAGAAGCAGAAAAATACAGACTTTCTTCACCGGGCCTTGGTTCAGAATGAGCCATTGTGGGCATGGAAGCAGTGGAGAGCACCTGCACCACTCTGCCATTACAGCAGCAAATACTGCCTAAAGTTTGTTAAACTGTAATTAGTCTTTTAAAAAGGGGTGTTATTGTTGAAACAGGAGCAGGCAGAACTGCAGTGTGAGAGGCAATGCGCAGGGAGGGGGTGGTTTCTTTTCACCACTCTGCCGCTAAGATCATCTTTTTGGCTCGCCGCTCTGACCATGTCACTCCACTTCTGAAATCTCTTCATTGGTTTCCAATTCACTTCAGAATCCAATATAAACTTCTCCTGTTGACCTTCAAAGCTTTTCACGGTCTAGCTCCTTCCTATCTCTCCTCTCTCATCTCACACTATTGCCCCGCTCGTGCTCTTCGCTCCTCTGATGCCATGTTTCTCGCCTGCCCAAGGGTCTCTACTTCCCTTGCTCGGCTTCGTCCATTTTCTTCTGCTGCCCCTTATGCCTGGAACGCTCTTCCAGAACATTTGAGATCTACAAGCTCAATCACAACTTTTAAAGCTCAGCTAAAAACTTTTCTTTTTCCTAAAGCTTTTAAAACTTGATGTTGCTCGGACTTTATACTGTTAGTTTTACCCTACCCTGTGCCTGTTTACCCTACCCAGTGCCTGTTTGCATTCCGTTCCCCTCCTTATTGCTTTACTATGATTTTAGTAGAATGTAAGCCTATGCGGCAGGGTCTTGCTATTTACTGTTTTACGCTGTACAGCACCATGTACATTGATGGTGCTATATATATAAATAAATAAATAAATAAATAAATAAATAAATAATAATAGTGAGACCACAGCCTGCCCTTCCCTCACTCTGTCAAGTCCTCTTTGCCTGGCTTGGAGCTTTCCTTCAGCTCTAGATGGTAGAAAAGCTGATCAGGGAGATTATGGGGATTGTCAAGAGGCACCTAAGGGCAAGCAAATTTACTTTTCTTTGCTTATGCATCTTGCTTGGCTCCAGCTTTTAGGGAAGTGATGGTGATTCAAAGGCCACCCAATTTGGGGGAAATTATTTAAAGAGGAACTGATTTGAGGGGTTCTGGGGGCAAGGTGCCAACTAATTGAAGAATTTTATTTGAGGCAGTTTGGATGGGAAATTAATTGGCTTCCCTGGTCTAAACTTTAACTTCTAGTAATTATTTCTAAATTTGCGTGCGCGTACACACACACACACACACACACACTGCACCTCTATATCTTCCTTGGTCCTCTTTAGTAGTGCACATCCTCTTCTTTGGTGATGCATAAGTGTCACTATACAGATGATACAGATTTCCCTGGTCTGTATTTAAAGAAAGGATGATAAGATTTCTTCCTGCCATGGTTTCTAATGAGTGGTAAAGGCTGAGGACAATATTACATTAACCACCTAGTCATTCACCCAGTCAACCCAGTTAACATGTTGTTATATACACAGTGTTAATTTATCACATGACAAATAGTTTATTTATTTATTTATTACATTTCTATACCGCCCAATAGCCGAAGCTCTCTGGGCGGTTCACAAACTAATTAGTTTAGTTGCCTAAATTCATTCTGTTTCTTATCACATGCATTAGTTTCACCCCCTTAAAATATTCCAAGCAATGGACCACAGTCTTATATATTCTTGCCTAACCCAAATGCAGTATTGGTTTAATAGAAAGATGTAATTGGGGGGGATCTCTGTTCCAGGCCTTGTATTTGTAGGGACAAGATCCTAATGGTACAAAAATGTAATTATACAAAATATATTAGATTATGTCATCATATATGAGAATTTTTAAAAACCCAATCTATAGTTTTATTATAATTGTTAACCACAAGGTGGCGCACACCTTCTGTTTTAAATGCCAATAGGTTTTACCCCATGAAACAATTTATAATCCTTCTACAGTATTAAAACAGTATGTATTTGGTGTAGTAACACTAAACAAAGCAGTGTAATCATGGTTGAACTTCACCACCAATATTGATAGTAATGCAGGGTGTATAGTATTTATCTGTAAAACTGAAAAGGTAAGACTTCCTAGTTTCTCAGTCTATGTTTTCCAGAGTCTGTCTTGCGTTTTACTGTTGTAAACCATTTATTGATTATTGCTGTTTTATTGTGCTTAATGAATGATTGTAAAAAACCCTGAAAAAAGCTTAATTTAAGGGCTGTTTTAAATAAATACATTACAATCTGTTTGAAGGAAGATCTCACCATTCCCACTGGAATCTGAGCATAGAATTTCATTTATTGTACAATATCCCACACAGTATGGGCCAAGTTTTTATTTTTCCTTAGCAGCCCAAAGCAGCATTGGTTTAACAGAAGGATGTTAATAGATCAGAAAAGGCCTGCGTTTCCAAACTTTTATTTGTAACATGAGAGCCTGCTGATAGCCTGTCAGTTATTAGCATTTTACCATCTTGCTCTGTAGAGATCCTTCACAGAGCTTGGGTGCTAGCCTCCCCTACATTACAAGGGCATGGCTGTTGCTTAGGAGTATCTATATTTCTGGCCAGCTCATTAGGCAGTTTTTTCAAAAAAATTAAATGGACCCATGTTCTAGGTAACTGGTTAAAGAACAGAACATATGAATACATGGTTAATTCTTGCAGCAGAGTGACATAAGTGGTCCAACAAGGATTTTGATCAGGAACAGGCCTTTTAACTTGGTCATAAATGATCTGGAATTAGGAGTGTGCTGTGAGGTGGCCAAGTTTGCTGATAACACCAAATTATTTAGGGCGGTTAAAATACAAAGTGTTTGGGAAAAGCTCCAAAGGGATCTTTCCAAACTGAAAATAGGGCATTAAAATGACAAATGTGGTTTAATGTCAGCAAGTGTAAAGTGATTCACATTGGAGCAAAAAATCCCAACTTCATGTATATGCTGATGGGATCTGAGTTGGCAGTGACTGACCAGGAAAGAGATCTTGGGGTTGTTGTGGATAGTTCCAAAAGGCAAATTCTGTGATGGGCATAATTAGAAAAGGAATTGACAAGAAATCTGTCAATATCATACTGCCTGTATAAAAAACTATGATGTGAACGCACTTGGAAAGCTGTGTACAAACACATTTGTGTCTTTTATTCTCTTTTTGGTGATGCATATCTCCCCATTTTGTTTTGTTTTTGTGATTCCCAAGTGCCATGGTACAGATAACTAACTGTCTTTATTATTATTATTTGATGTTGCATATTTCCATTAGTGGATCTTTAAGCCTTTCTGAGAATCGTATCCTTCCCTACTGAAATCCTTTTACTTTCACTGTCCCACAGCTACTGAAATAGTGTCCTACCCCATTCCCAAGACATGCTAGTGCAATATACTTTGAGGTAATATTAGGGAAACTTAAATGGACTTCTTCATATTTCAGAGTTGTGTCAAAGGCTTCCATTCTCCCCAAGAAATAGCCATGCTCATCTCTCCAAAATCAACCTGTCTCTACATAACATACAATGTTTTGGGCATGAATATATTTGCTAAATATGCAAGAAGCACATACTTTAAAAAAAACAAACAAGTAGGGGCAGCATATCAGAAAAGACTGCATTTTAATTCATGTAGGGATTCTTAAAATGGAGTGTTTGTATGTATTAAACATGTTTTTTGTTTCACCTTTACATCATAAGAACTACCAAAGCTAAAGCATAAATATTTCAGGGTTTGAAGAATCTGTATTACATTTATTGATAGAAATATGTTGCTTACCTGTAACTGTTGTTCTTCTAGTGGTCATCTGTGCATTCACATGTATGGGCTCTGTGCCTGCGCGACACCTCAATTCAATAAACTTGAGTTGAAGATCGTTTTGGTGGGAACCCTCTCCCACCGTCCCACTGTGCATGTATGCACAGATTTTGTATTTTATATAAATTGTCAGTGCTGTTTCACCTATCTTTCTACCTTATTACAACTGATCAATTTCACCATGTCAGTTTATTAGTTTTTAACCATGATGTTAATATACCTTGGAGTGGGAAGCATTGTTATTTGAATCATTTCTGATTATTGTTGGCTATACTTTCTTTATCCGATTTTTACCCCATGTTTAGCCCATAACAGAACACAGACTGCTTTGGCTGGTACCATAACTTCTTTTTTGCAATCCTTCTTATTAAATTGATGTGCAAGGGAAGGGGGAACTTCCCTTTATTGTGCCAGTTGCCAAAGTGTTAGTCTGTGGCAGAAAGGATCTTATATTAAGTCGTTATTAATATCAGAATCTGTATAGCCTAGCCTGAAATCAGTCTGTTTGCCATGTTACTCAAGAACCCAATCAAGTAGCATATTGAGCACTGTCCTTCTTTGCATTGGGATCATTCCTCTGATATGTCTTTTGAAAATTACTGTAAGTGAAAATGTAACTTTAAAGCCAGTTACTCTCCTATATAAAGATCCTACTTTGATAAGCTTGTTGGTCAATAGGACTGTGTGTTTTGTACATTTGTAAAGACTTTTCTTTGCAATAATCAGTAGCTTTCCTTATAGCAATCTTTGAAGAAATATCCCTTGATTAATCAATGGTAATCATAAGGTTAGGGTTAAGGAACGTAAATAGTATGGAGAAGATAGACATTCTCTCTCTCTGTCTCTCATAATATTACAATATTGAAGCACTCAATGAAATTAACTAGCAGTAGTTGTAGAACTGATAAGAGGATGTACAATTTCACACGGCACACAGTTAATATATGGAGTTCTCTGCCACAATGTTGTGAAGGGAACTAGCCTTCATGACTTCAGAAATGATGACTTAATGGAGGTCATGTCAACATACAATAGGGGAGGGTTGTTTTCTGATGCCCAGTTTGTGGGTTGGCCACTGTTGTAAATAGGATACTGTACTGAACTAGGTGGACAATTGGACTGTTCTAGTACTAGACTAGTGGGGCTTTTATGTTCTTATTACCTTTAATCATCAATGTATTCCTGAGTTTTACCAAACATCTCCAACTACAATAAACACTTGTTCTTCTTCGTGGTCTCTATGCATCACACATATGGGCTCTGCGCCTGCGCAGGGCTCGCATCGGATACTTCTAAAGCTAAGGGAAACGTTTTTGGGCGGGAATGTAGTCCCTTCCTACTGCGCAAGCGCTAGCCATTCCCGCCCAAACCTCAGTTTTTTTCCGACCGCCGATGTGGCAACTCGTATTTCGGAACTTCTCTAGCGAAATAATTTCTCAAAGATTGAAAGTGGTTATTTTAGTTTTTTATGTTAGTTTGTTTTGTTCTATACAAAAAAGAGGAAAAGAACGAAAGAGAGAGAGAATAAGGAGGGACGATATAGCGTCTCACCAGGGAGGCGCATGGCCCTCAAGGCCCCGTTCAGGAAGTGTGTGAAGTGCAGAGCAAAACTTCCACCAACCGACGGGCATTCTCTATGCCTAATCTGCCTTGGTGAAGGGCATAAAACAGAGTCCTGCCATCATTGTATGGCATTCACGAAACAGACGCGCAGACACAGAGCCGACCGTCTGAGATCAGCTCTGTGGGAAAGGGCTCTTCAAGCGGCTGACGCGCCTAAAACTGTGGCCTCGCCTACTGCCTTAATGGAAGCGCAAGTTGCAAAGGGGAAGGCTATCGCCCATACGAGCGCCTCTACTCAAGAGGAAGCCCTTTTTCCCATTCAAGAAGTCCGCATCGGAGACTCGCCCCTTAGAGAAATAAGGGAGCTTGAGCCCATGCCGGCCCCGGTTACACCGGGAAGATCTATAACTCTGTCCGCAGCCAAAAGGATTTCAAAAAAGGCTAGGACAAGTAAAGACAACGAAAAAAGGAAGAAAAAGAAGAAGAAAACGTCAACTGATAGTACAGGGGCAGCCCCAGCAGCTGTTGCGCCGCCAGGCTCCCCGGTGCTGAGGCAGCCCCCATCGGTATCGAGGAAATCCCCTTCGATACCGAGGGCATCCTCAAGACTCCTCGAGTCGATATCCAAGGGGGAGATAAGAGACTCTACCCCCTCTAGAGCTGGATCGCAACAAGTTGTACTGCAGCACTCTATGGGACCCCGCTCGCATCATTCTCAGGGACCTGAGCAAGGAGAAGTGTCACCGGACCCATCTAGAACCTCGGGACCGAGGGAACACCATGTACCGGACATAAATGCAGAACGAACTGATACGAACGCCTACTTCCATTCCCCTCGTAGAGAGTGGGATAGAGCACATAGCTGGCACAACCCCCCACAATATCGCTATGGATGGGGCGATTGGGATTATGCTGCTTATTATGATTACCAAAGAGAGTTTCCATACAGATATCCTCCGCCGCCAGACTTTTTTCGTCCCCCGCCGGTGTCGAGAAGCTTTCCTCCACCGGCATCGAGAGCTTTTGCAGCCTCGGGACCGAGTGCATTAGCTGTGCCACCATCACCAGCAAGAACGGAGGAGAACGAACCACAACTCTCGCTACAGGGCGACCTCTCATTACACAGGGAACCGGCACAAACACAGCTCAGCCGCACCTCTCGATCACCATCACCAGAAGAAGACTACCAATCTGACTCACCTTCAGTAGTGTCGGTAGCGCCGTCAACTCCATCCCCAGAGGCAGCGGTAGGAAGTCAGCAGCCCCCGTCTCCATCGGACCATATGGGACGTTTTTCCGAACATATGCTGCGAATGGCACAGTCTCTCGGACTCGAGACTCAACAACCTGTGGAAAAACCGAAAGACCTAGTTTATGATGTATTTACTTCGGACGCTAACGCACCAGTAGCAATTCCTTTCATACCCACGATATTAGAAACAGCACAACAATCGTGGAAAACACCATCGTCAACAGCACCGCCCTCTAAACGGCTAGAATCGATGTATAGAATACAAGAAAAAGACGCACAATTCTTACTGCAGCATCCCAAACCTAATTCGATTATAGTAGAATCGGCGCAGGGAAAATCCCAGAGAGTCCATTCGACACCAGCGGATAAAGAAGGGAGGAGGTTAGACCTCCTGGCCAGGAGGGTATACTCCTCCACATCTCTGGGCCTCCGCGTGACGAACTATCAAGCGACGATGGCACGCTATCAACTTTTTTTGTGGGAGAAGATAGGCTCCTTGTGTGACTACCTCCCCGAAGAGAAACGAGAGTTAGCGAGGGTGTTTCAGTCGGAGGCAACCGCAATTGCAAGGCAGGAGCTTACTTCAGCGAGACACCAGGCAGATTGCCACTCTAAGGCAATGATGGGCGCAATAGCTATACGAAGGCATTCCTGGCTCAGATCTGCAGGTCTTAGCCAAGAAACAAGAACAAGGATACAGGACCTTCCCTTCGATGGGGAAGGGTTATTTAACTCTAAAACAGATGAAGCCATGGACACTATACATAAAGCTAGAACGACGGCGAAAAAGATGGGTTTCGCCACTCAGCAACAGCAACAAGTTCAGTTCTACAGACCAAGACGTTGGAATAGAACTTCCTACCCACAGACGACTTACTACCCACAACAGACAAGGGTCCAGGCTGATCGCCAACCCAGACAGCAGCAACAAATGCAGAGGAAACGGCAGTATCCCTTCCCATCAAGGTACCAGCAAGTGCGCCGACAGGCGGAATATGGGAAAAGGCAGCGCCTTTGACTACCCTGCCATCCCAGATATACACACCCCACTCTTCCGCGACAGGCTGCAACCCTTTCTTCACGAGTGGGAAAAGATTACTACAGATGCCTGGGTTCTCAGTATAATACAAAACGGGTACAGAATAGAATTCAGCACCCTCCCTCCTTTTTCGGGAATCAAAGTGACGGCCCCATCGACACCACTTCTAGAAGAAGTAGAATCCCTTCTACTCAAGGGGGCCATTCAAGAGGTTCCGGTTGCGGACATGAACAAGGGTTTCTACTCAAGATACTTTACAGTCCCCAAAAAGGATGGGGGGCTTCGCCCCATTTTGGACTTGAGGGGGATCAACAAATACATAATCAGCACAAAGTTCAGGATGACTACCATAGCATCCATCCTCCAGCTATTAGACCGAAACGACTGGTTCGTCGTGATCGATCTAAAGGATGCGTATTTTCATGTGTCAATAGCCAAGTCCAGCCAAAAATTTTTACGTTTCATGATCGGGGACCAGCCGTTCCAGTTTACGGTCCTCCCATTTGGCCTTACTACAGCCCCCAGGGTATTCACCAAATGTATGTCGGTGGTCTGTGCCCACCTAAGAAAACAAGGCATTCGCATTTTCCCTTACATAGACGACTGGTTGGTGGTGTCGAACTCGTGCACCGACCTTCAAGAAGCCGTCGTAACTGCCCTACAACTTCTGCAGGTCTTGGGTCTCTGCGTCAACCCGCAAAAATCCAAGCTTCAACCCAGCCAGCGAATGGAATTCATCGGAGTAACCCTAGATTCCATGCAAGCCAAGGCCTTCCTCCCCCACAACAGAGCCCAGACACTTGCCAATTTCGCAGGAAAGATCAGCACCCTAGGTACCGTACGAGCACACTCCATTCAAAAGCTCCTTGGCCTTATGGCAGCTACCACGGCAGTGGTTCAGCTCGCACGTTTGCACATGAGAGTCCTACAAAATTGGTTCCTCAGGTCTTTCGATCTCAGGAAAGACGCCAGGAGGACATTTCTAAGGCTACCACACTGGGTAGCTCTTTCTCTAAAATGGTGGTCCAACATAAGAAATCTCGAGGCAGGTGTTCCCTTCGTACACCCCGCACCATCGAAGTTAGTGACGACAGATGCATCTCTAACAGGATGGGGGGCACACTGCGACCAACTTACAGCACAGGGCACATGGACAAAGCAGCAATCAATTCATCACATCAATGTGTTGGAACTAACAGCAGTCCAGAAGGCACTAAAAGCTTTTGCCCCAACGATTCAAGGTCACCACGTCCAACTAGCCTCCGACAACACCACTGCGGTATATTATTTAAACAAGCAAGGAGGAACAAGATCCAGAACACTACTGTACATAGCGTTGCAAATATGGCATTGGTGCATTCACCACAGCATATGGATAACAGCGATCCACGTAGCAGGCAATCACAACACCCTTGCAGATGCCTTAAGCAGATCTCCTGGGACCTCCCACGAATGGCAACTGAACCCCGGAGTAAGGAGCACTATTTTCCGACAGTGGGGTTACCCATCTATCGACCTATTTGCAACGGAACACAATGCTGTTTGCAAGAGATTTTGCAGCAGAGCAGGAGTGGGACGCGCATCCCTTGGGGATGCCTTCGCGAGGATCTGGAACGGGGAACTATATTACATCTTCCCACCAATTCCTCTCATGACCAAGGTGGTATCGAAGGCGAAAACAGACAGAACCAACTGCATAATAATTGCCCCGTGGTGGCCACGGCAGCCTTGGTTTGCTCACCTCCTTCGGTTGTCGAGAGGGCAGTTCAAACGTCTCCGCTCCGTACCGACGCTGCTGTCCAAGCAGAACGGCAAGATGAACCATCCGGACATCGACAGGCTGCACCTCACAGCATGGAGGATAGTGCAATAGGCTTCACCTCACATCAGGATGATCAAGACGATCTAAGTGCTGGAGTAAAGCATATCATTCTAGAAGCAAGAAGACTATCTACAAGACGGAATTACAAATATAAATGGAATAAGTTCCTCAACTATGCTAAATCACTTAATTTCCAACCAAGTGAGGCAAAACTTGGAATGATTTTGGACTACCTCCTTAGCTTACACCAGCAAGGCTTAGCTCACTCATCTATTAAAATTCACCTAGCGGCTATATCAGCGCATTTACAACATAAGGACGGGAGACCCATTTTCTCACATCCTCTCATTCAAAAGTTTCTAAAGGGCCTTAGGAACATATCGCCGGCAATACGCCCACTGGTCCCTCCATGGAGTCTATCAGTGGTTCTCCATGCATTGACAAAAAAGCCTTTTGAACCGCTAGCTAAAGTGCAGCTTATGTTCCTGTCCCTAAAAGTTGCTTTTCTAGTAGCAATCACCTCGGCGAGGCGATCGAGTGAAATCCAAGCATTGCGAGTAGATCCACCTTACACTGTATTCCACAGAGACAAAGTGGTCTTGCGCCCGGATATAACCTTTCGACCAAAGGTTCTCTCAGACTTCCATGCAGCACAGGAAATAGTCCTCCCAGCCTTCTTCCCAGCACCGAGTACAGTACTCGAGTCAACCCTACATACTTTGGACGTTAGGAGAGCCCTCTCCTTTTATAAGGACAGGACACAACACTTTAGACAGACTCAGACTCTATTTGTCTGTTACGGCAACCCTAACAAGGGCAAAGCAGTCTCAACGCAGCGGCTGTCTCGATGGATAGCACAAACAGTGGAGCTAGCATACTCTATAGCAGGACTGCCGCTTGTAAAACCTGTCAAAGCCCATTCTACAAGGGCAACGGCTACGTCCGTAGCTTTCAGCAGAGGAATCCCCATGCAAGACATTTGTAAGGCAGCGACTTGGGCGACCCCATCCACGTTCGTCCAGCATTACAGACTCGATGCCCGAGCAAGGACAGACTGCTCCTTCGGAAGGACGGTACTGTCAGAAGTGCTACGGTAAAGAGACACTTCCCCTCCTCCAGGTATGTGAGCTTGTGATTCGCCCATATGTGTGATGCATAGAGACCACGAAGAAGAAAGTCAGGTTGCTTACCTGTAACTGGAGTTCTTCGAGTGGTCATCTATGCATTCACACAACCCACCCTCCATCCCCGCTACAGTGTCTATGTCGTTTTATTAAGTAAAATTTTCAGGTAGGGAGGCCACATCTCGGTCTCCAATATAATTTAACTGAGGTTTGGGCGGGAATGGCTAGCGCTTGCGCAGTAGGAAGGGACTACATTCCCGCCCAAAAACGTTTCCCTTAGCTTTAGAAGTATCCGATGCGAGCCCTGCGCAGGCGCAGAGCCCATATGTGTGAATGCATAGATGACCACTCGAAGAACTCCAGTTACAGGTAAGCAACCTGACTTTCTCTGCCTTTACTGATATATCTATGTATACCTATATCTATCTGTTATCTATTTATAATTCACCATTAGATCTACTTCAGTGTCAGGTTATGGTTGGCTCTTGAGCAGTTTCCCACCTCATGGGATTAGCAGTAAAGCAGCTAAACTTTGGGCCACTCTAGCTCTTTCAGGAGAGTCTCGTCTATCTTCTGTTTCCTGTACTAGACAATGACACCAGGTGGTAAACTTCACAATGGAAGACAGTGACTAATTTCACTTTGATTTTAGGATTAAGTGGGTTCTATTTTGGAGAATGGATTCCTGACAACAGTAAACTGATATTCTGTGCCTAGAGTAACATGATATGGCAGTGCCTAGCTAGAAAAGTATCAACTATTACTTTCTTCTAATGCTAAATAGTTATTGGTTCTGTGCTCTTTAAAGGAATGTGTCTATATTAGCCAGTTTCTTTTTTCCAGATTCTGTTCTGGGTTTGTTCTAGAATAAGTTTGCATGCTCCACATATTCCTGTACCACTTTGGTATGAAGTGAGTCGGAAAAGGTATTTAAAAAGTAATGGGGTACTTAAATCTTAAATAGTGTCCAAATTACTTTGGGTCAGTTGTCTTCAGATATTTCATAACCTGCTTTAAGTAAGTGCTAGAGTGTTGGCAGTATTTTATGCAGACGTTTGGTACTGGCTATTGCAGCTTTTCTCAATCTGGTGCCCACCAGATATGTTGGACTGCAGCTACGCTCGCTGTGGGATTATTGAAGTCGTAGTCCCAACAGATCCGGAGGGTACCAGAATGAGGAAGACTGGGCTATTGTATTCTAAGGCCAATTGGCCTGTAGTTGGCTATAGTCATGCTGGGATTGTGCCTTGGTGGCTGTAGAATCTAGGACAGCCTATTATGCATTACGAAGACACTGTAGTGTACACATTAGAATTGCCGAAAGGTCACAGACCTTTCTGTCTGTGAACAGTTGAACCTTGTGTATCAGAATGACATCACACTTCTTTTTGTAATCTCCTTTTTCTTGCAGTCATCTTCTATTTTTGGAGGTAAAGTCAAAGCCAGCCAGTTATTTGTATCCATTGATTTGACTCATGAGGTTCCCCCTGCTCTTAATGCCACAATGGACATCAGCATGTTCTGATGTCACACAGAGGATCTAATTGGGAAGAAATATGATCCCCTTTTCCGCTCTGTGGTAAATCTGAGCAAGTAATCTGTTACCCAGGGAAACCAAGAGCTTTTGCCAGGAGGCTAAAAAACACTGTAAAGATAAAGCCAACCAACATTCTGGGGGAAGCATGTGCTCAGTCACACAGCAAATTCAGAAATAACTAACACGACCTCTTTCATGGCATTAAAATAGCTTTGTAGGAAGTATGTCATGTACAAACAAATGGTTCACAACAGTCATATTAATAGCATTTCCTTTCATGATATATTCAAGAAGTGTACTATGTGATCTCTTCTCAGTTAGTGATAGCAGTTTATTTGAAGCTGTATTGAAACCTGAAATAGTTATCATAGGTTATCCTTGCCTACTTTATCTGTCTTGATATTGTTATCATTTGCTGTTCTGGTATCCATGGCAACAGCCATTAAGATAGCCACTTTCTCAGAAGAAGAGAGTGCTGTTAATGCCTGACATTTATCCAGCTGTGTAACTTTGGATACTGTTTTATGGAGTTTGAAGATCAATCTTTCATCCTGCCTTGAAGTATAGGTAGAAACTAGCCTCTATCCTGAGAGATAAGATTTCTAACCCTCATGCTGCTAAGAGGTAAATAAGAATAACTTGACAGCTATTTAAGCCTACTTTTTTGAACCTGCTATCTTTATTTTATTTTATTTATTACATTTCTATACCGTCCCATATCCGATGCTTTCAGGGCGGTTTACATAAGATTAAAACAATTAAAAATTATATACAAAATTTAGGGCTTTATAGGTTAGAACCAGCACCTTGTATCGGGCTCGGAAATATACAGGCAGCCAATGCAAGTGGACCAGAATCGGTCTTGTATGTTCAAACTTCCTGGTCCCCATTATCAAACTGGCTGCTGCATTTTGCACATACTGCAGCTTCTCAACCAATCTTTACTTGCATGTATTACTTATATGAAACCTTGCAGATGATGGTTAGTGGACATGAGTACTCTGGCCACTGTGAGGAGGGAATTTTCCTGCCACATATACTAACCCACTGTGGATCTCATTTCTGAGCGATCTATGGTAGTTTAGTGTGTTGTCTGAACAGGTCCCAAGTGCCTGCTCCTTGGGCTAGTGGTTAAATTCCTTCCATTCATGTGGGGCTGAGTATCTTTCTTAAAGTTCTGTAGAGTGTGGAGTGATCTCTCATCTGTAGCTGGCCCAGGGTCATCCTACATGGGATGCTGGAAGAGAAGATGAAAGGCATGCCTCAAGGCCCTTCACCTTCTCGTCCAGCAGAGCTGTTAAATTGCACTTGCTACAGTTGTAGTTTATGCTGTGGTCAGGCATGAAGACAAACATGGCACACACCCTAGAAGTCACTGGAACAACTCCATAGCGCTAGAATATTCAGATGACTCTTGCCATTTTCCTGGACTCCCCCTCAACCTTCTCTAGGAGCATGCTCACTCCCAGAAGCTTTCCTACAGAATTCACCTACTCTGATTCGCCCCAGCTGTGGTCTGTGACCCCACTCACAAGACATGGCTTTTAAAGCAGTAAACTAAGTCAGGTGACCCAACAGCCAAAGCTCCACTCCACTGAATAAAAAACCAGTCAGAGGATGGGAGCACCTCACAACCCCAACTACAATAGAGAAATAGAGAGGGGGGAAGAGCTAAACCCTAATCAGAGAGAGAGAGAGAGAGAGAGAGAGAGAGAAAACAAAAAAGTACCAACAACTACAATAGTAGTAAACTGGCTGTTACGTCTTAAGAACATAAGTGCCATGCTGGATCAGACCAAGGGTCCATCTAGTCCAGCACTCTGTTCACACAGTGGCAAACCAGCTATTGGCCAGAGACCAACAAGGCAGGATATGGTGCAACAGCTCTCTCCCACCCATGTTCCCCAGGGAACTGGTGCACACAGGCTCACTGCCTCGAATGCTGGAGCTAGTACATCTCCTCCCTTTTAGCTTTTTAAACACTTGTTCATTTTCTACATGAATGTGCACTATGTAGGATGCAGCATGGAAACCAGATATGTGTGTACAAGTGCAGCATACGCCAAAAGTTAAAATAGTTACCCTACCTCTTTTATCTCTTGTTCTGCCCAGGTATTTGGATCCTTGTGACATGCACTGAGACAGAGGCTGTCTTGTTTGATGGTAGAGCTATGGCTCAGTGATAGTGGGGAGGAGGAGGGTACCTAGATGGGCAGGCATTGAACAAGAGGGCATGGGAGGCAGGAACATGGAGCTAAAAATTCAGGGGGACTTTTGTGGCAGTGGTAAGCAATGCAGTGGCAGGAACTCTCAGAATGTGGGGTGTAGCAGCAAAGGAAGGAGTTGTGAGGTATGTGTACGCTGGCAAACCTGGGAAGAGCAGCGCTGGACAAATCTTAAATAGATGCTGGTTCCTTGCTGTACAGATACATGGGGAGAGGAGGAGAGAAGAGTTGCACCATATCTCTTGTGTCCTTTCCTCAGTCCCCCCACTCTATGATTCATGCTTCTCTTCCCACCTTGTCCTTTTAGATCCATGCTCCTGCCTGCCATGCCTTCTGCACCCTTTCCTGTCTCAACAGTATCTGTGTTTTCTAAATTCTTAACAATATGCTGCAGCTAGCATATATTTGTGTCATACATGTGAGTTGACCTAGAGGCTGTGGCTTGCCTTACTTTCCTGGGTTATCTGCTCTGCATGTGTTTTGAGTTTTCTGCCATACATTCACTGATTGACCTTCTTGCTCATCTGTAAAATGTGTATTCTAGAAATTCTTAATTCTTCAATTACATGTGGCATTTTATTTATTTATTTACTTATTTATTTATTACATTTTTATACTGCCTGTGGCTTGACCTGTAATCCTTAACTGGGCTCATCTGAGGGAGTTAATCTGATATACATGTACATGTAGTTATTGCTTTGTGCTTGTGACAATTAGCTGGGTAGGAGGCACAGAAGCAACCTTTCCCAACCTTAGACCCTTCATGATCATTGAGCATACTTGCTGTGAATAATGCGAATTGTAGACCAACCCTAGAAAGCTAGAAACACATATATTCAGTTATTTATTTATAGTATTTTTATCCTGCACCTCAGCCAAAAAGGTTCCTGGAGTGGCTTATAATCAATCAGTAAAGAAGACAGTCTCTGCCCTCAGGCTTACATTCTAGAAAAGACATGAAACTTTAGGAAAAGGGGATGGGAAGGGAAGAGGCGAAAAAGAAAGAAATTAAGGAGACTATTCAGAAGGGTTGGTGAGAAGGCCCTGCTCCCCCCTCTCATCTCCCAGTGGAGGGGCAGACCAGCAGCTCCTTCGTCTTCCCCACAGGGTCAAGATGACCGTTAGCCCTGTGGAGGGAGGGTTCCAACTGGAGCAGGCCCGGATGGTCTCTCTGCCTGCTCCTGTCTCCCTTGCTTCTGCTGAAACACATCTACATTTCCATGGTGTGTTAGTCTAAAACATCAGCAACGTTTTACACCCTTTTTCTGAAGTAGATTCTAGCAGATTTCCTCTTCCAATCAACTGTAGTGTGGGTACATCATTTCTACTGATTCTCAGTAAAAGCAATTCAGATGTTCCTTCCTCTCTGTTTTTATCAAAATCCTTTTAGGTTGTTAGGTCTCACTAAGATGCCTAGTCCAACTGCAGGCATGGAAAGCTTGTCTAGCCATGAGAGAAGCAATACTGTTAACTTATCTTTGACTGGATTACCCTCTTCCTCAAATTTTGAAGATACTTTCAGGAAGCAAGTACTCTCAGATGGTCACTGGCATATTCAGGGCTTTCTGTAGGTGGAGGAAATGGTTCCTTTTCATCACTATTATCTAGATGTTATGTTTTTATCCTCCCTTGGACATGTTGAGGGAAATGGCATGTAACTAACGTCCTTTAATCTTGCATGAAAAACAAAGTTCTATTCATCAAAAAGAGACATGACCCATTTCATGAATGAGGCATAGCTGAAGCATATTATGGTAGAGATGAATCTTTCTTGGAATGTGCTTTTGATTATTTATTAGATATATTGTATATCATGAGCAAGGCAAGCTTTGCATGCTTGCTTATCCTGATTTCCCATAACATAGTAATAGATACTGTAATGAGATTTGGGAGGGGTAGTCTAAATGATCTTGCAAGTCTGTGGTTGTGAAGAGAGACTTTATAATGGGTCAGGCTACTTGGTCAAGTTTTGCCTGGCCACCTCTAGATCTGGGAATGGGAGGTCTCTTTCCCCCACACTCCAAGGAATGTGCTGAGTCTGAGGTAAGAACAAAGAAAGCAGGGGCTGGATCTAGGATCTGCCTTCCAGGCTTTACTCATGGAAGGTGTCTCTCATCAGAGTCCCCGGATTCTCTGTGAAGCATTTTAAGAGAGCTTTAGGGCAAATGGTAGGCAACATGGCACCATTGCACCCCCAGATCCCTTTCTGGGTACTCACCAAGGTCCCCTACCCTTCCTATTTTTTTAATTACCACATTTTCTCATGGCAACTGGGATTGCCGTGAATTTGGTTTCCCCTAGTGCTGAACATGGGTTTGAAGATGTTGTTGGGGCTCAGGTTACGTGTCTTTTATCATGCCTCCTGTGGCAGTCATTTTGTGGTGATAACAAGGACAGTTTCTGAAATTGCAAATGTGACCACATCCCCCAAAGGGTGCCAACCTCTGCTGTAGGGACTGCGGTGGTGAATAGGGGGCAAGTAGATTCTAAGTCTGGATCTAACCCCAAATGTGTGTAGTGGAAAATCAGTCTGTGCAGGAACTGGGTCTGAACAGGCAGCAGAGAGCTAACTTTGTCCTTTGCAAGAAATCGCTATAGGTTCTCTGATGGGAAGCAGGGGTCTGTTGGAGTGTTAATGCTTTAGGCCCTGATGTGTAAATTAACTTCATATCACAAAAATGCTGTTAAGTCTCAGTGACCTCCTTTTAAGGAAACTGAATCCTGGGTAAGTGCTGGAAAAGCTGAAATTTCTCACTACTCGAAAGTGGGCTGCATGCACATAAAAATACATTATCCTTAAGCCAGTCAGCTTTAAGCTTTGCTATAAAATGGTATCAGTATGAAAATATTTGTAAGCATATGCTATGACCATCCTACATCCAGAATCAATACAGTACACTCCATATACATTTTATGTGGTACCCTCCATATATTTTGTTTTTTAATGTTAAGATTAAAAAAAAGCATTTACACAACAGTAAAATATAAGCCATATCTTACAAAAATTTAGCAAGCTGACTTTGTTAATTAAATTCTTCTTTCTATCTGCTTTATGACTTCTCTATACTTGGGTGTGGATGCCTTGCATTTCTCCTAGCTGGTTTAGGTTACGGAAAGACATTAGAAGATCGAATATTGTGTTAACGGTATCTTGTGCAGTGATTAGGACACACTTCATGGAGGGTCAGAGAACTTGGATGCTATTATCTTTGATGCCACTGGCCTGCTCTATGAATCTTTTCCCCTGATCCAGCTGTCACTAGTAACTCCATAGTTACATCAGAATGCATATCCAGTTTGATGTGGTGAAGTGCAGATCAATGACATTGGGATTTATCCCCATTTTGTTTGCTGGCACAGAATATGGGCTCCTGCTACTGTAGTGATAAGAATAATGTACATTTCCCCCTTGAAAGGTACTTTGTTTCCTGTGTAGAGGAAACTAGTCAAAGTACATTCTAAAACAATAGCAGTTTCCATATGAAGTCTTAATGATGAGTAATTGCGTAGACTCCCAGACTTGGAGCATTTGCTGCTGAGATTGGACCAAGCAGAAGGTGATGCTCTTGTTTTCCGCTGCAAAGATGCATTAAAGCTACATGTGAACTGCCCAGAGAGCTTCAGCTATTGGGCGGTATAAAAATGTAATAAATAAATACATCCTATTACGTGAGAGCAAGCCCCATTTAACTCAATGGGACTTACTTCTGAGTAGACATTGTATAGGATTGAACAAATGACCAAGACATACAACGGTAATGGCCTTTTCTTGCAGCCATCTTTCTGGTAAGAAGGAGCCTGTTTTATATAAAGGTTAGAAACATTTCCAAGTTTTGGCTCTCCAGACATTTTGGCCTATAACTTCCCTCAGCCCTAGCCAGCATAGCCAATAGTGCGGGATAATATGAAATTTGGGCCAAAATATAAAGATGGGCACAAGTTGCCAACCCCTGCTTTTAGGTAATTTAGGTGCAAGAAGCAAGGTTTTCTCTGCAGCTTCTTTTGTACCCAGAAATGTACAATGCAAAAAAGAAAAAGAAAAAAAGCCAAGGAACTTCTCTAAGGTCCTTGATTATTATTTTTTAAGGAAAGAGATTGCAACTAATTGTCCAGGGGCCCAACCTGCCCCCTAAGGGGGTTCCCATCTGATCTCCAACATGGTTCTCACTTTCAAGGATACCTTTTACTTTGAATCATAACTGTTTTCTTCTTCACAATTCAAGACATATGAAAAGGTCTTCTTTGAAGATAAAAATTAACACAGAGAAATGCAAAGTTCTGCATTTAGACAACCCCTCCCCCCAATCAAATGCACAAGTATAGGATGAGGGATACCTGGCTTGGCATAGTAGTACAAGTGAAAAGGATCTTGGATTTGCAGTAACTGACAAGCTGGATGCATGTCAGAAGTTTGGTATGACTGCAAAAATGGCTAATGTGATTTCAGATAGCACTTAATACCGAAAGGTTTGTTTCATAGAAGAGGGCAAAGACTCAATCTAATAGTTAGGTAGAGTTATTAGAAGGTAGATTTCAGCTGAACTTCTGGGAAAATGGTCTGAATGGTAAGAGTAGTTTGATAATAGAACCAACCTAGGATGGTGGTTTCTCCCTTGATGGAGGACTTCAAGCAGAGAGGAGAGAGGTAAGAGCATTCTCAAGTTTGTTAGTCTGGTCTAGGCAACCTTCCCCAACCTAGTGCTGTCCAGATTTTTTGACTACAACTCCCAGAATTCCATCAGGACCATTGGTTATGTTGGCTGGGCCTGATGGGAGTTTTAGTACAAAATATCTGGAGGACACAAGATTGAGAGAGGCTTGACTAAGGACATGATTTTTCTTTTGGGTGTGAGAGGGCTCAGGCTGGAATCCCAAACAAGCTCATGTGAACAGGGAGAAAGAGGGCTGTACTTTAAAAAAAAATGGGAAGGATCCTAAGGCAGTAGTAGACCACAAGCTTTGCATGCAGAAGGTCCCAGGTTCTATGCAATGGCACTTAAAAAAAAATTAAGTAGCAGATACTGTGAAAGACCCTACAGAGCTGCTGCTAATCAGAGGAGATAATACTGGGCCAGCTAGATGAATGGTCTGACCTGGCATAATGCAGCTTCCTATGTTTATTTTGTCTCAGTTTGGCTCTCATGGGAATGAATCAAGGAGCTGAGCCAATGCTGTTGCCCTTCACTTTGCTCAGTTCCAAATATGGCACCTATGAATAATTACGTGTGGACCAGTGTCTTAAAAACATGCATTTTCCCTGACAGTGACTAATAAGTTGGTTTGTACAGAATAAGGAATATTCTGTATCGTATTCAACGGTCTAATGACATTTCCCCCCTTTAAAGCAACCAACCTCTCAAAACCTGGAAGCAATGAATATTAAACATAAATATGCTCTATATGCAGAAAGCAGCAATGACTTTGAATGGTGCCAACTGTAGAGCATCATTCACTGTTATGTGTTAATGATTGCCATCACATCATAGAAATATTAGCACTGGATCGAAGTAAGCGTCTGAAATTTAATTCACTTGCACTTAGTGGATCAGATTTTGCTCTTAGTCACTTGGGCATCAGCCAACTTTTTTTTTTCCAGTGGGAAAGTAGTGGGGACAGAATAATCTATGGTTTGATTTTAGTCAGCAGAGAAATACCTAACAATTTCAAAAGATCGCAAAATGGGGCATCTTAGAAACGTATTGCTGTTCCAGTGCTGAGGGAATGCAACTTCCCTGTTAACAAAAATCCTACTTCAAAAGCACAAAATTCTTCAAAAATATGAAAACTGTGCATGTATTGTGTTATAAACACATAACAATTGCTTTGTCTTCTTGAAAGAAAATGGCTCCACTTCACAGACATGTTTTATGCTATGCTATGGGGTTCCTGCTGAACTGATGCTTTCAGAACACTAATCACCTAGTAGAGGGAGGGTGAACCCTGGATTAAATCTCCCCAATGGATGACCAGCATGGTCACAACTGAGAGCAGCAATCATCTGTTCTCTATCCAACAGCTGGTTTGAGGGTGCATAGCAATGGGTGTGAGAAGAATTACCTCAGTTTTACAGATGGTGTTTTTTTTAAAGCAAATTAAAAGCAGTATCAGTGTTATCTGCTACCAACATTTGTTCTTGATACAGTAATTGAACAGTAATATATGATTTGCTGCCTTTGAGTTGTTTTATGTTATGAACCAATTTAGGATAAAAAGATAATAGTAGTGCTATTTTCAGTGTGTGATTCTAAACTACAAAGGCAACAAGCTGATGCCTGTTCTTGGCAATCAAGATCTAAGCAAGACCATTCCTGAGGTTTGTTTGGAAAAGAGCTTTAATATTTATTGTCTGAGTATGTTGGCTTGAGAGGTAGAAATTATGTAGAGAGATGGATGAAAGCAGAAGAAGTCCCAGTCATATAAATTTTAAGGGGTGCTTCACAGAACAAAGGTATCTATGGGCTGACCTGAATTTTGTTTACATCCAAACCAGGCAGTTTTCATAAGATAGATTTAAAACACTGCACAGGGTTTCTGATGAGAGTGTACGCCTTGGGTTATGAAACAACCCTTGCCCCTCCCTTCCCAAAAGTTGTTGGGATTTTTAAAAACAGGCATTTCTCTTGGCTTTTGGCCATGGAGTCTTTAGCTGCAGGACATTAATTACATTGAGGAAAGAAGTGAATTCAGGAATGGAAAAGGTGGCATTTTGCCCAGCTGAAATCCATAAAGGCAATCTAGCTGGGAAAGAGAACCACAAATTAAATGCTGGACAACTAGTAAAAATGCCACACTTATTTTTATAACATAATTGCGTGCTTTATTGATATACACAGTAAAGCAGTATATAATACAATAAGTAAGGCATATATTTGGTGAAATTTGATATTTTGTGAAAAATGCAGTAAAACTGAAATTTATAAAAATAATTAGTAAATGTTACAGTGTTGATGTTAGAACACAATAGATTATGATACCCAAGTAATAAACCAGTACTGGATAACAATGGTATAACATGCCTGATGATAGTTAGTTATTCAGTTACACTGATAATGTTTACAGTTTAATAGTTTGTGGATATAAGGAACATGAAATATTCCCAAATAAATGCTCAAAAAGCAGCAATAAAGCTCTTAAACTCTTTTAAATATTTTTGACAGACTCACTTCAAAACTAAAGTCTATAAAGGAAAAAAAGGAAAGAAAACCTTGATGAAAACAATTGTGTACTGTATTAGTCTCCAGATTTTTAAAGAGAAGTTTAAACTTAAAGCATGAAAGAAAGAAAAAATCCCGCCCTATAAATCTCACTCTGCACTTTCCTAAAGAAAGGCTTTAAGAATGTGCAGGATACCCCATTGGTAAATAAAAGGCATGATCCTATCCCCATGTAGATAGAGCGCCTGTGCATGGTAGAATTGGCATAGGATTCAATAGAGCCCTGTTGGCCTAGTACTTTGGTGTGCATCCCCCTTGGCTCTTCAGAAATGTAGACCAGGGTAAGATGGAAAGCCAGCTGCATCAGTGTGATGCACACTGGGTGCACACAGAATTCCCCAGTAATGATAATGAGCAGGGAGGGGACAGGATAGCAACAAGAGTCTTTGAAACCTATGGCAATGCTTCAGTTATGTGGGCACAATGCTCACACTAGAATGGACTGTGCCCAAAGTTTTTTTTTGTTTTATTTTAAAAAAAATGTTATGAAAATATATGTTTGGGGCTTCTTTTGCAAGTTATTACACTGTTTAATTTTTTTTGTAAATTTATTGTTGTTAAAATGGTAAGAACTGTTTACACAATGGACAAGTGGTGATGATGTAATACCTTCTGTACATAATTGTCAGGAACACCACAAAACCAAAGTGAGGTAGAAATAACATGACTACCCATGTTTAATGTTAACTAGCATTAAAAATAAAATATTTTTCTCTCCCAAGTTTTAATTACACTTCATACAAGAAGAGGTAACAGATTTTACTCTTGCAAAGTATTAACATGGATTAGATGGCAAAGTTCTATTTTCAGACAATCAAGTTAAAGGCTGGTAGAAGGAAATGAAATGAAATGGTAAAGCTTTTGTTAACAGTACCTCAAAATTTTAGAATAGTAAACCTGAGGAGCTGTTATGTAACATCTATTTTCTGTTATCCCTCTCCTGAGTCATTGTTAATTGTGCGGTATTACTTGTAGAAAGACCTAGGGAGGAACAAGATTACTAGCTATTTGTCTTGGATGACCAAACTCTCATGAAGCAGTGTGGCTACTTTCAGCTGTCCACGGAATGGTAGCTGCTATAATTGCTTCACACTATTTCCTGTTATTTAATTGAATTGCTGTAGCTCCTTGGAACTTGCTGCAAGGCAGATTTGCAGTGACCATTTTTGTTTTTAAGAGATTAGGCAATTTTCAATGCTCAATAACGCTGCTACAATAAAAATTAAAATTAAATGATATGAGCAATCAAACTTTCAGGATGGAAGCAGATCACAGATTGCTATCTGTAGTCTAGTCCTCCCTACACACACAGATGCAGGGTATCTTGCAAAGGATGATGTCACAGGGCATGAAAGCAAAGCAAACTTCTAGTTTGAAGCATTAAGGTGCTGGCCAGTGCCAGAGGCAGGATACCGGACAATAAAGTCCAAAGGTATAATCCGGTAAGGCAATTCCTATTTTGTGTTTACTAGCAACATTCAGGTTCATAGTAGTGGAGGAACAGCAGGAGCATAAATTACTGATTCAATTTATATTTTTATTTTTGCAGGCTCTGAAGATACTATTTGTCATGTA
Organism: Elgaria multicarinata webbii; assembly: GCF_023053635.1. Classification (NCBI taxonomy): domain Eukaryota; kingdom Metazoa; phylum Chordata; class Lepidosauria; order Squamata; family Anguidae; genus Elgaria; species Elgaria multicarinata. The sequence goes on from NC_086175.1 coordinate 63,121,677, forward strand.
ATGTGCTCTTTCATATTATTGCCAACTAGCTGGATAATTCCAATAAGACTTAATTCTACTTGGAAGGAGGTAGAAAAGCTACCTCAACTGGAAGTTCAGGACAATATTATTTTTTTAAGCCAGTGCTAGTCAGACACAAACAATGAGAAACGTACATTGATAGTTTTGGTGTTTGCAGAACTTTGATTCAGAAAGAAAAGAACACAGAACATGAAGATCTGTCTGGTACAATTACAGAGCTGAAGTGATGCGAAACAAATGCACTGCCTCATTGTTTTTGTTTGTTTTTGTTTTTATAGGGATTTATATAAACTTTTTTTATAAAGCACACTTTGTTTACAATCTTTCTTTATAACGGTTATAAATTTTTTTAAACAACCCAAAATGCGTTCCATATAAAGAAATGGCAAGTTATTTTGCTATCAAGATTTTACATGTAGTTTTCTTATATTTTTTTTTTGTACAATTGCATAGACGTGTAAAACCTGCCATTGTTAACAAAACAATAACAGACTTAAGAAACTACTGAAATCTACAGTATAGTACCACTACCCTTCACAAAAATATAGATTTGTTTTCATGTAAACGCTTACAGTCTAATTCTTTGTCATATGAATATTATAAAAACCATGCGAGTACGCCTGAAGTTGTAAAACACATCTTGCTATTCTAACACCTTGTTGTCAGTCATCACTGTCACTAAGGTTTCCATTGCTCGGCCCAAATCGTCTGCCATGTGGAAAAGGCTGCCTACATTGTGGCCTGTAAAACAAAGGAAAAAGAGATTACACAAATGAAAGCTGTACTGTGACTAATTTTGAAAACTCCCATGTCTATTATACAAGAAAGAAAATAAAAAAGAAAGAAATACATATAGAGTTAGATAATTTGAAGTAAAATAATATACACTTCCATGCAAGGGCAATTGTCAAATAATGTGAGGTTCTTTAACACTGCTAGCAAAAGTCTGTGAAACCTGCAGAGAACTTTTTAGCTGGCAGCACACTGAGTTTTTAAAATCAGAGACATAGCAAATCAATTTCAAAGGTACATGCATGAAAACCCTTGGCAGAAACTCCAAAATTAAATGTGCATGTGAAAGCCTTTGCTACACAAGTATTTGCAAATGAATCAATTAAAGTGAATAACAGCTAACCTGATCAATCATAATCAACCAAAACAGCTTGACTGGAGAAATTGCCAAAGTGCTAATTGATGTTAATGAGAGTAAGGTCTCAGGTGAAACCTCCATTGGCGACCAAATTGCAGAATTAAACTAACCTACATAAATTCACTGAATCTTTTAAAACACTGTTGCTAATTAAAGGAAGTTGGTTGCATAAACTCCAATGTCAAGGGAGAAAGCTGGATATGTCAGCTTAAGTTAGTTATTGTTGGTTGTCTTGCAGTAATGCTCTTTTTATGATTTATTATGTTAAGAAATCACATTTGATGGATTTTTGTTAGGTGGTACTTATTTAACCCATTCCTGATAAATTTGGATCTTGATATACATGTAAGTCATCACACTGTAGAGACAGCAACATAGAAAGGGCAGATGTAGGACATGTTAGAGGGGAAAGACCAGAATGGGAAGTCAGACAACCTCAACAAAAACATAGCCAGGCACCTAGATGAAAATAGTGTGCATATGCAAATATGTTTCATTGGGTCAGATGCATATTCAGTGTGGATTTCTACAGTCCTCACATTCCTGATTTTCAGACTAATATGGGAATAACTGTATGGCCAATGGGAACTAGTCAGTCTATGTGGCCCACCTTACAATACAAATTATTTCAGCATAGGATTGTGTGGTTCTAATGTCATACTGTTTTTTTTCCTATTACTGTTCACTGTGCTACTGGTTTAGTACTAAAGCTGGAACACTAGAAGCAGCGGTGTCCTTCATTATTAGTACTAAATTATGATTTGGAATGCACTCTCCTATGTTAAGCCCAATACTCTATTGATTGCACCAACTACATATTTAACTCGTGTAGATTTTGTACCCCACATACCAGCTGATGGCTCTTAAAGGAAGTTTACAAAAAATAACTAAAATAATACATAATGGAAGACAAAGCAATTATGCACTATGCAGATATAAATTAAAAGGAAGACAAGAGAAAGTCTCAACAAATAAAACGTCTTTACCCTTTTCTGAAAAGAAAAATTCCACACCAAACTTTCTTGGGAGGGGAGTTCTGTAAAAAGGGTGGCACGAGCAAAATGGTACTGTTTCTGCTCATACCTGCTTTTCCCCTGCTGATGGAAGCAGCCGAATAACCCGAATGGGTCTTGAAAGACCACCTTTTACCATATGAGCCTAACTGCACTTCCCCTCTGGCTGAAATGGAGTAGGGTCTTCTCAGCAGTAGGGTCTTCTCAGCAGTGGTGCCAAAATTGTAGAACTCTCCCCTTAGGGATGTGTATATTACTACTACCCTGATGATTTTTAATTAGCTGGTCAAGCAGTATTGGCTTTTGGGTTCTGTGACTGATATTGTTCTGTATTCCAGATACTGCAGACATGTTTAATGTTTTGACATATTGCATGCCATTTTTATTGTTTCTGGATTGCTTTAATATCATGTATTTAATTCTTCTAGGTTTTCAAATAAATAACAACAACACATGACATTCATTATTAGGGAAGGTCCATTGCTCAGTGGTAGAGCACAGTGCGTTGCATGCAAAAGATCCCAAGTTCAATCCCTAGCATAGGGCTAGAAGAATTCCTGCCTGAAACCCTGGAGAGCTGCTGCCAATCAGTGTCAATAATACTGGGCTAGATGGACCAATGGCCTGACTCTGCGTAAGGCAGCTTCCTATGATGGAAAGGGACTACAGCTTCTCTGACCCACCATAAAAATTCTTAAGTCCAATAGTGCATGCCCCAGATTCAGTTTTTTTTCTTTTCTTTTTAAAATGGAAACATTTCTCCAGTCAGAGCCTGAACAATCACCCCTGTCTAAGATGAGCAAGGCAAACTTCCAGAGACAATGTAACATCTTTTTATATGAGCAAGTACCCAGGACCACATTTTTACGCAACCAGAAAGATACTGTCTCTGTAGGAAAAGAAATGCAGACTGTTGCATATCATATCTGCACAAGTCCTCTTAATTATGATTGTGCAGGTTTGGAAGTCATGAAAATGAGGCAAAGTAGCTATTTGCATGTGTGTATGTTTTCAATTGCAGTGTGCATGTTTTACCTGTATTAATAGCTCTCTGTAAAAGAAAAAAAGTTTGTGAAGTGTGCACAGTTTGGTGTGCTTTTATCTTTAATTTGTTTTTAAAAAGTTTTAAACATTTTAATTAAATGCTTTAGCATTTTTATTAAAACCATTGTCAATAATATAAAAATAATTTATTATTATTTATTTATTTATCATATTTATACCCTGCTCCTCATCCAAAAAAGGCTCTCGGAGCGGCTTACACTTAGCAAAAAAAAGACAGTCCCTGCCCTCAGGCTTACAGTCCAATAAAGACATGACACACAAGGAACAGGAGTTCAGGGGGGAGGGAGGGGGGAGGAGAGAGAGAGAGAGAGAGTCCAACAGGAGCAGGCCATGATGTTTCTTCTGCCTGCTCCTGTCCCCTTGGTCTTTCTTCTTCCCCACAGGGCCAAGATGACAGTTTGCCCTGTGGGGGTGGGGGAAGAGTCCAACAGGAGCAGGCTAAAAAACCATTAAAACCATTGTCAATAATATAAAAATAATAATTGAAAACATACTATAGAAGTAACAGTTATTTGTGGAGGCAGACCAAACTAAGGCTTATTATTTAGTGACCCGAATTGATTTTATAAATTAATCAGTGGCTACTATCTCCTTTCAAAAGTACTTTCCCATCTCTTCATGCCTTTAATCCAAGTTCACCACTTCCTTGCAACACACATTTTCTATTATAAAAAATTAACGAAGCTTATATAGAAGTAGATAAATTCTAGTTTCTATACATATTAAAAATATAAATGCTTCACTCAGTGGCAGATATTTCAAATTATTTTTAAAATTCTATCTCCCTGTATCCTTAAAGACAAATTAAAATCAAAATATATGAAATTCTACACATTTTCTATACTTCCACTTGTGTTTTTTTTTTTCTTTTTGGTGCTAATTTTTTAAAAAAAAGTAATTTATGAAAGCAATGTTACATATTTCACTTAGAATTAAAACGTATTATTATGATTGTGCTTACTTTGATATTATGATTTCCAGTCTTCATATTTTGTTAACCATCATAACAGAGTAATTATTTGCATAAAACAAGTGTTCTACTTCAGATGTAACAGAGGGAAAGTAAGCACACAAAGGTCTCGTTTAGGATCTATTTTAGCCTGAGCCAGGGGTGGGCAACTTGTGGCCCTCCAGATGTTTTGACCTACAAGTTGCCTACTCTTGGCATCCAGGGTGCTTTCAGTATGCCCTTGACCAGCAAATCTGATAGCCCCATTCTAATTATCACCAATTCGTAGGAATGAATTGGCAATTCAGGTGAGGGGCTGTAGCTCAATGGTAGAATACACGCTTTGCATGCAGAAAGTCCCAGGTTCAATCCTGGCATCTTTAGGTCAGACTGGAAAAACTCTTGACTGGAATCATGAAGAGCTGCCGCCAGTCAATGTCAACAATATAGGGTTAGATGAACTCATTGTCTGACTCAGTGGGTCAGCTTTCTAGATTCCGAAGCTTGAAATGCACAAAAACCTGTCATATGTGGAAGCTTGTAACTGCAGTCTACTTTCATTATTTTATACTGTGTGCTACATAGAAATGTAGGCCATTTTACCTAAAGCTTTCCATTTATATCTAAGCACGAACAATTTCTGAAATGCCAGATTTCTTATATAAGAGAAATGTGATTGATATTTGTTTGGCTTAGAATCAAGAACATTGAAGTTCCAAGTGCCACTACACTGGAATACTTTGAGAGTTTTAGCTTTACTTACTTTACGAAGCTGTTCAACTTTCAAACATTATACTTGGTGGAAGATCAAGAGGTTAACATTTATTTATTACACTAGCTGTACCCTGCCACGCGTTGCTGTGGCTCAGTCTGGTTAAATTGAAAAGAAAGAAAAGACAAAGCGGATGTTTCTAATATGTTTAATTTCACAATGCTTGTGGATATACAATATTTTTAGTTGTTCCATTGTCTGTGTAGATATAGAGATTGTCTGGTTTGCCGACTCTAGAACACGCAACATATAATTGTCCATGTGAGAAGCAATCTGTGTCTAGATCTAAACCGCACAATTCTAAAGATTGGCCCTGAGCTTTGTTGATGGTGATTGCAAACGCCAATCGAATTGGGAATTACAATCTCTTTAATTGAAATGGCATATCTGTTGGAATCATAGGAATGCGAGGAATGAGGACATCTTCACCTTTGAAAGGTCCTGTCAAGATTGTTCCTTCTATGACGTTGCTCATTAATTTTTTTACTGCAAGCCGTGTGCCGTTGCAAAGTTTTGGCTGGTTGATATTTCGCAACATGATAATTGGCATGCCGATTTTCAATTGCAGTACGTGCGGTGGCATCCCTGGCAGATCGAGTGAATTCAAAAATTCTGTTGGAATTCTGCTTCATCTGCTTCCACAACAGTGTCGATGGACTTGTATGTGACTGCCTCGCTTTGAATCTTAGATTGAATAATATTGTTAAGTTCATAGACGTTTTTGTTCTTGGTCGCAAGAATAGCTCGTTCACTCAGCCAATCGTGATTCTTATAATTGGTTTGAATATTTGGAAATACTTTTTCAACTAATTCTTCTTTTGACGTCACTAAATTACAGAAGTTAGGAGGTAATAAAATTCGTCCTGAGGTTAGATCAACCAGCACCTTTCCGTTCCCAATTTCCAGCAATTGACGTGAGAATATCTCAGCTGATCGATCGTTTTGCAGCTGGACACACATATTTGTAGTTAATTTTAATGTCTTTACGTGTCGCCACAAAGTAGAGTATTTCAGGCAAGCATTTATTTCGTCCGCTGGTGTCGATCGAGGAATTACTGGTAATGTTTGCCTGAAATCTCCTGCAAGCAATATTAATGCGTTCCCAAATGGTCTGATGTTTCCACGCAAATCTTGCAATGACCTATCAAGAGCCTCGAGTGATTTTTTGTGTGCCATTGTGCATTCATCCCAAACAATAAGTTTGCATTTTTGTAATATTTTTCCCATGCCGGATGCTTTGGAAATGTTGCATGTGGGAGTTTCAATGACTTGTATGTTTAATGGCAATTTCAAAGCGGAATGAGCAGTTCTTCCACCAGGTAGCAATGTCGCAGCTATTCCGCATGACGCAAGAGCTAAGGCTATGTCATTTTGGGATCGAATTGCTGCCAGAATCAATCTAATTAGGAACGTTTTACCAGTTCCTCCTGGCGCATCTAAGAAGAAGATTTCTCCAATCCCGTTATTGATGTTTTTCATTATTTGATCGTAAATGCGTTTTTGCTCAAGCGTTAGCTTAGGAATATTTGATTGCACATACGACAAAAGATCATCCGTGTTGTAATTTTGTTCACGACGCAATTCTACATCGAACGAAGCAGCAACAGTTCGATTCGGTGATGGCATTCCCAATTGATTGAGAACTTTGTTTGAGATTTCTAAGCAGAAATCTTCAATCATTATCAACGCTTCGTTGTAGATTTCTGGTGTGAAATCCATGTTCATATTTGAATTTTCTTTGCGTATTCAACGGAGAATATTTTCAGCCATGTCCGATTTATATTTCTCCCATAACTCTGTTGGAGATGAAGCAGAGCAGGCGGTCAATATGATTGCAAACAATGCACGAATTTGATTTGGATGTGACGTGTTGCACGCGTCATTAATGCATACATCCCAGTGTCGGTCGTTCTCCAATAAATTCAGAGCTTGACATGCACTGCGGAAAGTGGCATGTGTAACGCCGTTGACAATTCTCAATTGATGGAAAGACGTTGGGCCGGGCACATTTACCAACAGCATGCGAAGAAAGAAGCATTCATCTTGATTGGGATGCACGGTGTACAGTCTGCCTATCGTTGTTTCTTTGAATATGTCAGGTTGTCCGTCGACTCGCTGTCCTCGTTTGCATCGTTGAAATGATTTTCTACTTGCATTCCATGTGTATGTAGGCACTTCCGAATACAGCAGTGTTTTTGCAAATGCATCATTTTGACATAACGTGAAGAAAGCAGTTAACGTTGTAGCCGGTGGATTCAGGGCTATTTTTTCCACATTTGCAGCTGTGAAATAAACGCGTTGTCCATTTTCTAGATGTACTGCTAAGTGAACAACAGCTGGACTTCGTTCATGTATGGGAAATGATAGAATTCGCCATGCAGCTTCATTGCTGCTTATGTATCTTCCAGCCTGATACTGTGCTATTTCATCGATATGTATGACCGCATTCCTATCACTTATTTCTGGTTGCACGCCAAAAACTGCCATGTTGCTGCCTTTATTCACGTACTTACAAATGTATTTTATTGATTTTACAGAGTTACAGTATTCCACGTTTATGTGCGCTTTGTATGTTTTTGATAGCAAAGGCGAATATGGAACAACCCACCGGTTATCTACTTCGATGTCACCGTTTCGCATTTTTATGGTTGCTATTTTTTCGCCATCTTCTGCTGATCTTCGTCTGTATAAAGGATATCCATCGTTTCCTGTAACTGTGTTGGATATTAATGCTCGAGGATATCGCTTAGAACATTTTCCGTCTATCATGCATGGTGAATTTGGATTCAGTGTACCACAAGGTCCATGTATCATATTTTTCGTCACAACTTCATGCAAATCCTTATCGACGTCGGCATCTGGTATTTCAGCGCATATTACACTGTCAATTTCATTTGAAGTGATTTTGTTTTTGAGCCAGATTAGTATATGTGCGTGTGGCAATCCTCTCTTTTGCCATTCCACTGAGTACATCCAGCAGCGCACAGACCCAAACACTTCATATTTTACCATGAAATCCATCAGCGATTTCAGCTTCTGTCTGAAAACACGTGCTGTGATGTCATGCCTATCCACCGGCGATTGGCCAGGAAGTAAGAGCTGTTGTATATCGTCCCAAGCTGGATTGCATGTGAATGTAATGAATAGGTCTGGACGGCCGTAGTGACGAACATACGCAATTGCATCTTGAGCGTACTCATGCATATGACGTGGACTGCCTGTATATGAAGATGGCAAAATTGTCAGTCTTCCAACGTTAGTTGTATTACCGTCATTTACAACTGCATCTCGCAAATGAACGTATTCTTCTGAGCGAAGCTTGGTCTGATTTAAACGGATGAATATCAAACGTTCTGTTTTTATTTTTGCATACATATCTACGATGTATTGGTGAAACAATTGACGGCATTTCAAAATGTGATTGTCTTCATTTTCTCGAATCATTAATCGGTATGAATAATAGTTCATTGCGCTGCATTTCATATCTGTTTCTTCGCCATTGACTGGATTTATCATCTTAACGTTGAAGTGATATCCATCGGCACCATCCCAAAAAATGATTGGATATTGCAGGGCATCGTAGCATCGATGAGTTTCTGCAATTTTTTTCAATTGATTGTTTTTCCGATGAATAACAATATCTCTAGGTTGAAATTGATCTCCGACTATAACAATTGCCACTTCGTCTATAGTTGGAGCATTGAATCTTCGCACATGTTCTCCAGCAGGCGTTTTGTCAGCATGATTAACAATCTTGTGAGTATTAGATGGCATCATGTTAATTGCTGTTTTGAACAAATGTACTAAATTGTTTTTTTCGTGAAGTAGCTGTTGCAGTTTTGAAACAATGGACCTTTTTATGCCGGTATAAATTCCGCAGCGTGCATTCAATTCATCATTGCCATCACCAATGAAATACATTTGTAGGAATTTATGTTGACTATCTTGAAACGGAAGGAAGGAGCCGGCTTTATGATAAATTTGTCCTTTGACTTTGAAAGTTGGCATAAATGGAGCTGTGATGATTTCTGCGCCGAACTACGTCATTTGGAAGCATATGTTAGATAGGAAATGCTTTGATTCAGCGGTATATCCGGCAAGCAAAGTTTGTAATGGCTCTGGTGGTTCTCCAAGTTGAGGCAGTTTAATTTTTCCAGCAGCACAACACATTCCTTTTGTTTCTCCATTAAATTTAAGAGCCTTGCAATAAGGACACACTTCAGTCATAGTGCCGATGAGAACATGCCGCCTCAAACTATAATCATCAGCTGGGTTGTACCGGAATGCAAGGCGATTGTAATCGTGTGATTGTTTACCACGGAGTCGTGTTTGACGCTGATGTGCTGTTTCTCGTTGACGTCTTTCAGCCCCTCTCAGCCTTTTGCGTTCATTATGTTGAGAACAAAGCAGATCTGTAGCTGTAGTACGCGATTGCCGTGCTCGCAACCGTGCATCCTCAAGTCTGGCTGAACGTTGCTTGGCTGGTTCCTTGGCACGTATTTGAGCCATTTTTTTTCTTTTTTTCTCATTTGCTGAAGCCCGTTCTTCCTGAATCTGATTTGCAATTTCTCGTCGCAGTGCTTCCGCTCTGCGAGTACGACGACCTAAGTGTGATCTTCTGCGAGGCATTATTTGGATGAAGTAAAGCAGTTTGTTTGGTTTTTAAAAAAGGGGTTTTTTTACGTTGAGGTTGTTAGTGGAAACTCATGGCAGTTACCTTTCTTCTGAACATGTAACTGTCACAGGTGTGACATCTATATTCACTCAGCCAATTGCGGGAGTACATGCAAATAGGAGAGGAGGCAGAGGCAGCGGATTGGCCTACTGGTTGGTGATGTCACAATGATCAGCAGGACTGGTTTTGAGGAGGCCTATTTCTTCGATTTTAAGACAAATCTTTGACCCCATAGAGAACATAGTTACATAACAACGCTCGCATATTCGAACGCAACGCTGTGTCAAAATTTCAAAGCAATCGGTGAAGAACTTTCGGAGATATAACGACAGTAACGAACTGTCTTTTTCATTTTTATTTATATAGATTTCTATAGCGCCCAATAGCCAGAGCTCTCTGGGCGGTTCACAAAAATTACTGTGAATACTTTAAAATAGTGCAGCACCAACTACTTTCAATTCAGGAATACGTAGAAAAGTGTAGAAGATAACAAATTGGCTTATCAGCATCTTTGCTGGTGGTTCCGATTCCCCCCCCCAATATATATAACTTACACAACACTTTAAGTTCCTTTTCTTGTGTATCCTTACAACCACTTTATAAAATAATTACAATGTTTATTTTACAGTTGTAGGACTGAAAACAAGAGAAAAACCTGCCCAATGACACTCAGGGAGCAGCACCAAAAACACCCTCTCTCAGGTTGCCATCAAACGTGCTTCTGAAGGCGGTGGCTTTAAAAGATGGGCCTCTCCAGACATTTTTAGGAACTGGGCAGAAGATAGCCTCATCCCAAGCTGTTTAGGGCTTTATAGGTCATAACCAGCACTTTAAATTCTGCCTGGAAACAAACTGGTAGCTAGTGAAGCTGTTGTAACAAGGGAGTTGAATGCTCCCTGTAACCAGAACTGGTCAACTGTCGGGCCGCACCATTCTGAACAGGCAGATGTTTCTGAACAGGTTTTGTTCAAATGGGATGTAACTAATGCATGCTTAGCTGTTTTGAATCTGTATTTTCAATTTTTGCGTTGCTGCTTGGTTTTATTCTGGTCATAGTTTTATATTTTAGTTTTAAGCTTTTATATTTTACATTGTTTTACACTGTTCCTTGAGGTTTTAGTTTTTGTTACCCACCCAGAGAGCTCTGGCTATGGGATGTTATAGAAATAATGTTGTTGTTCTTTTTCCACCTTAAAGAATTCAAGGTGACATACATAATCCTCCTCCTCTCCATTTTATCCTCACAACACCAACAACCCTGTGAGGTAGCTTGAGCTGAGAGTCAGGGACAGGCCCAAAGTCACCTAGTGAGCTTCATGGCCAAGTGGGTGAAGAACTCAGATCTCCCAGTCCAACACTCTAGCCATTACACCACACTGGCTCTAGCCTGTGTTCTATTGGACTTGTACCAAGTTTTCTGCCAGTGTCACTCTACTCAATATCCCACTCGTTTCATCATCTGCAGCACCCTGAAAAACCAGGGTGGGTGTTTGGCTCCACTCTGTGGGAGACCACACCCAAGAACAATTGTGTCAACTGCCCAGGCCATTTCTCCATTCCGGACATCAACCAAGGTTTCAACAGAATTGCCTGCTGAGGTGACAGGAAAATCCCTAAGATCTATCAGAAAACCATCTTCTGGAGCAGGCTATCTTAAGTAGTCCCCTGCCCCTACAGAGGCTCCAAGTCTAAAATCTACCAGGTAGTACTCTGTCCATAACAATGGAATTATAGAAAGTTCCTCCATCCCCAGATCATTCATCACCCTGCTCTACACAGAAAACCAGATCCAAAATGTCTCCTGCTGAATCAGTGAGGCCAGATACTAATTGGGACAGATTCACGAATTTCTGAGTCACTCCCATCAAGATGACCTCAGCATGTATGTTGAAGTTCCCCAGCACAAGCCACGGAAACCCCAGCACCTACCCTGAGACCATCTTGACTAGCTCAGGAAGGGAGACTGTTGAGCAGGGGATGGGCTGTACACCAATAGAATCCCTATATCCACCTTCAGATACACACACTCAAAACTTGGAAGACTATGGGAATGGGATGGGGCACCTGGACAGGGGGATAGAATCATGAGAGACCATTGTGACTCTGCCTCCCCACCCTCCAGCTCTTGCCTGCTGCAACAGAGAACCCAGGTGTGCAAAAATGGGGCAGATTTATTTCCCAGTCTCATCCAACCCAGTCTCCATGATACAGAGCAGGTTGGCATACTCATCCAAGAACAAATCCTGGATTGCTGCTGTTTTTCCATTCACCATTCTGGCTTTCATCAGCAGTACCTTCAACCCACGGTGACTGTCACTAGGGTTACTCCGGCTCTCTGATATTGGAGACAGATTGGGAGCAACTAACACTCTATAGCGTTTCCCAGCCCCATAATGACCTAACTGCCTTCCATCACCATATCTCCCTCTGCCTTCTACAGTTCCAGTGGATGCTCCCTGTATCCATCCACTTATCTATGTCTTTTTAAAAACATTTATCCTGCCGACAAGCAATAATTGAATCAATATATGTACCCAAGAAAGCAGATGTACAGTCTCTTCTCTCCTCTTTGTCCAACAGATTGGGGAGCATTCTCCCTAAAGTGGCTCCCCCAAACCTCTTTAGTGTTGCCCCTTCGATAGTGGGCCCGCCCACAGGCTGCTCAGCTTTTTATGCACCAGCCCATAGGAGTTGATGCATTTGTTGCAGCTGACAGGAGGTCTCTTGGAGCAAGTGCAAAATCAGGGGTCTGGTCCTGTGAAAAGGCAATGTTTTCTGGTCCCAAAAAGTAGAAAGGTAAGAAGCATGGTAGTAAAGCTATAGTCTACCTGGGCAGTAACTCTTCAGGATGATATCAAATTCCAGAACAGTTATCTACAAGACCACACTGGCTTTCATATGTACTTTAATGCAGCATAGTGGAGCCCCTGGGTATTAGTGACATTCTGGTTGGTGCAATGCTAAAATTGCAAGCTTAAGGAATATGTCGTTTATACCTCTCAACCCTCTCTTCTAAAAGAGCACAACTTATTATTTTCCTACATATTTGCAGCTAAGTACTTCATATGAAGTTTCAGGACATAGGCTAAAGCCAAATTATGATTTCACACGTTATGAACCATAAAAAAAAAAGATTTTATGGCAACATTTTCATCTCAATTCTCCCTTGCCAAGTTAATATCTTTTGTAAGGGCCTGATGGAAAACAGTGCATTATTACTATTTCTGATGTTTTGATGTGGATTGAAAGTTGAGAGGTATTACATATTAGAGCACACCTGTGAAATGTACTTAGCAACACACATGCTGCGTCACAAATGCCAGACAAGAAAAGAAGGGTGCAGCAAACAAGAAGCTATTGCAGTGAGCATCAGACTCACTAACCTCTCTCACTGGCTTTCCAGGGATATTTCTTCCTTTAGTAACAGAAGTATCAGAAAGAAAAGGGGGGTAAAACACAAATACAGAAGTACTTCAGTGATCATTATGGAACTGAATTCAAAAGAGACATTAAAAAAACCCTGAGATGTTACATTGTATTTAAGTGTATAGAACATTGATCACCCAGCTAAGTGTAATAATAAAATGTAGAGGAAGAGAGTTACTAAATTTATTGATAAACCTTTTCCTTGCAAAAAATACTTTAACAGATACTCTAAATGCATTTTCTCAGTATGGCTTGATTTAGTAGCCAACTTTTGTGCTAAAATGTTTTATTATCTATATGGTAGAAACAAATGATAGTTTGACATAGAGATGGTCCACTGAAATGAATGGGACAAGTCTCATTCATTTCAATGTATTTACTCTATGAAGGACTAACAGTAGATTCTACCCACAGTACTGAAGGGGTCTGATAGTGTCCTGTTTGCTACTGCAAGTAATTATCCAACTTAGCACTACTGCATGCTCAAAAACAGTATTAAAATATTCTCAGTGGCAAAATAAGAATGACAATAATATGCAGAGAATCTGATCTTGGCTGGACAAAATGAATGTGATCCAGCTAAATTACTCACAGTTTAGCTCCATTAAAATGAATTGGACTAAAGTATGACTTAGTCTAGAACTAACTTACTATACATATATAGTGGGGAAAATCCTCCTTTACTCAATCCTTACCATCTTTGACATGAACTTGAATGTGTGAAAAAAGAAGCGGTCAAAATAATACTGCAAAGTATTCAATTAAATCTTATCAGGGGAGTTTCACATTCATGTCTAGAAACCATTGAGCAGATTCCAAAGATTTATTAAGGAGCTGAGTCCATAATTTATCTTTATTTTTTATTTTTTTTAAAAAAGACACAATTATGCAATTCTTGTTAAAGGGATCATTTTGTACTTTGTGATCCTACTTTTCCAATAATGGTGGCTTAATAGTGACTAGTACTAGAGTTAGTTAAATCAGAGGTGGTTCATTTTCCTTGTTGGAAAATGGCATATTGGATATGATATTTTATTTTCATGTGGGATTGCAGTTTTAAGGAATTCCTGAAAACATTAATAGAAGAATCAAGAATAAAAACTGTGGAAAGTGGTCCTAAACATACCTCTCATGTATTTATAAATCTGCATACTATTCACTAGCGCTTGGGCATAGTGGAATACACACACAATCTATTGGCTTTGATGTCTCTCACTCTGTACCATACAAGGAGTGCAATGGTTTATTATTATGTTTTAGAAAATTTACTTATAGGCTTACTACAAGTATATTCTATACTAAGAAAAATATAATAAAAAGTTCCAGTTCTGCATTCTCATTTCAAGCAGTGTAACAGATTCAGCACTTATGTGGACTTCGATCAAAATAATAATTGTATAGTTTAATGGAACAGCTACTCCACTAGTCTTGACAGGAAGACCTTCTTGGGGCAGATGTTGCTCTGTTAACTGTAAGGCAACAAATACATGTTGAGTCCTGCTAGATTAAAACCAAGTGAAGAAAAATCAACTTGTGGCTCAATGGATGTGTCAAAGTTCAGATTACTCTGTGGCCTGGTTCACACAACACGCTTAAACCATGCTGTTTAACCACAAAATGGTTAACACAATGCATTGACCTTAATGCATTCCATTAAACATTTTGTGGTTAAGCAGCATGGTTTAGCATGTTGTCTGAACCAGGCCACTCTGATGAAAATACTGGTTTCGGTCAAATTTATCCCAGTCTAAAATTTAAAAGACAATGTAAGACCCCCAAATCTCCACAAACACAACACAGCCATCAATTTCTCAAAAGTGTGACCTCCACTAGTCATGTCTATTAAAACCAATGAGTCATATTAGTCAAGACTAACTTTAATCCAATTGATTTCAACTTGACTTCTGCTTAACATTCTCTGAACTGGGAGCAATAATTTGCTAGCTTGTCCTAAGGATACCACCATATGTTTTATACATACCTCATAACCTAGTCAGAAATAGGATTTTTGAGTTTACATTTCAATGTTATTTCTTTGCCAAATTGAACAAGTAAGATCTCTATTAGGTATATACAAAACTCCCAGAACACCTAGCAATTTGTCCACAAGTATAGTGTGAAAGCAATTACTGTATGTCTGTTATCTTGCAGGGTTTAATAAACCACTAAAATGGTATTTAATACTACATTTCCACCAAATGTCAAGCTTCTGGCTTTGACATCTGTTTTGAGTTAGCACAGCAGCTGTGAAAAGCAGCTGCAACCACTATGAATTTGCTTTGAGCAAAGGGAATGCGGATGAAAACTGTACAGCATATAAGAAAAAGAAAATTCCTTAAGGACAGCAATCATCAGATACTCAGCAGAAATTCCCAGTGATAGAAGTGAAATGCTTTCTGCACCAACTTTCAGCTTTGCAGTGAATGAAGAGTTTCTTCTATAATGATTAAGCATTCTTAGCAGTTTTTAAAGTTAAAAGAAAGAGAAAGTGTAATGGCATCAGCTATTTTTCCTCCAAAAGACCTGCTTTCTTAGGTCAAAAGATATGCTAAATTTGCCTAAATGATAAAAATAGTAAAATATGGCTGAATAAAGAGTATAAATACTTGATGCCATCATAATTATAATATTGAAATGTTTTGCTATTAATCATCAATCCATCACTCTTCTGACGTTGAACCTATCACCGGTTATTTCCTGATTTTTCTGGAAACCCCAGAGAAAAATACCCATATCATAATGTGAACTTTTGGCTGGTTGGCTTCTTACTTAGCATAAGTTATTTCACTTTTTCAAGCTGCAGATTTATCAAAACTTTAATGAAATTGTCACACACTGCAATTTTTGCATTTCATCTCCATTTATCATCTTTTTATGATTTATCCCCTCTAAATCTATATGTATATATAAAACTGATAATATTCCATTCATCAGATGAAGTTGACTGAAATTTAGTGGTTTTTTGGAAAGGGAGCTCCATGATAGAACAATGTCCCTTTTTACTAAAAGAAAAAAAAGGAAAAGCCACAGAATTCCTTTATATTAGTTACATATATATCACAGAGTGGTCTGTGAAAAAGTTGGTGAAAAGCACATGAGAATCACCATCGTCATGTGTCACATACACTTTCTAGCTGTAATCCCATATGTAAAAGTATTTATAAGTAACACATAAAATATTCTGATTTTTTTCGTACATGTCAGTGGAGTATTTTCTCTGGCCAATAGTATGTCATACTCTCATGAAGAACTGATATTTCTTCATATGAAGTATATTCTTCTCTAATCTCTTCTACAATTGTCAACTAATGGGCAACACTCACATAGTTATGCAAATAGAAAATAATGGAATAGCCTTTCTGTATCACATTTAGCAGCCCCAGAGATATTTTCATTATTAACTAACACCCATAATTTAATTCTAAAATAATGAGATTATTATAATACAGACAGCACTATATCACTTCTTATAATACATGGTACATAACATTTATATTGTAATAATTTTATTCGTGAGCAAAGCAATCTTATTAGTCATGATGGGGAGATCTGTGGTTGAGCTACTGCCATTTCCTAAGCCTTGCTACTTTGTGCCAGTCAGGACAGGAAATGTGTGGGTGGAGTTGCTGTCAAAGATGTTGTCAAAAATGACAACAACATTTTTGCCTCCAATAGGAGGAAATTAACGATTACAACTTTTGGACTGGTGCAGTTTACGGCTTGTTTGGGGGATGTAGTATGGTAATAAAGGAACCTAAGATTCTATGCATTCTCAGCTGTGCCCAAACTGCCCCATTTTGGGCTCAGCCGCAGCTGCAGAAGACCACTGGTGGAGCAACCACAGCCACATATGTTGCTCAAGAAAGAAAAGGCTGCCTCTTTTAACCTGCCTCTTTTAACCTACATCTTATAGAACTATATTGCGGAAATAGACCGCTTTCAGGCTTGTGGGATCTGCTTTGTTTGTACTAGTTCCCTAAAATTCACCAACTAGAGACAAGTGTTTGCATATTGACTCAATGGGTCAGACACTTAGAATTAAATAAAAGGTCACCTCTGAGCACATGCTCAGCCTAGGAATTTGTTTTCATTACCAGAACTGACCTCTTCGCTTTTTCACACAAAAATCCACTCGTGCTCGTCTCCCCACCACCCTCACCCCCACCTTTTCTTTGTTTCAGGAAAGACAGACATTTAGGTGTTGTTAAACACCAGGAAGTAAGAAACCCTTGCCAATTTACTACAAGTCACCCAGAGATCTACCCTTTCGCCCACCCCTGCTATAAGGTAGTAGCCAGATTGACTAGTGACCTCTTCTTGAGCACTAAACATTTCTTTGAAACATGATTCAAATACGATCTATGCTCAGCTTAGACAAAGAAAGAAAACATTAGAAAAATAGATGTTGGAAGAGCTTCCAACTGATATACTGAACCCCAAACACTCTTATTAATGAAGAAGCATACTGTTCTACTTGATGTTTGGCTGAAATGGCTTTGGGTTACATTCTGCTTCTGGCACCAGAGTACAAATGTGTGCGTGCGTGTGTATATTCAGACTTGAAAATGGAAGAGAACACAGATACAAGAATTGTAATAAAACGGGGGGAAGGAAGGAAATGGCCATCCGAAGATGAACATCTCAAACTAAAATTTTCTTTTGAAAGCAGGAGCTCCTTTGCACATGCAGATTGCCCTCTTTCACTGAAATGAATGAATCCCTGTACAAGCAGAAGAAATCCATCTGCACATTCAAGCACAGACACAGCTCTGTATCAGAAAAATGGTATTGTAACCATTAATATTATATGGAGAAAAATGCAGGTTGCTTACCTGTAACTGTAGTTCTTCGAGTGGTCATCTATGCATTCACACATATGGGCTTTGCGCCTGCGCAGAGACCAGACCGGAACCTACTATAGCTGAGTGGAACGTTTTTGGCGGGAACCCCTCCCCCCACGCTACCGCGCATGTCCATGGGGTTCCCGCCCTTACCTCAGTTTACAGGAGTCCGACATCGTGCCCCCATAAACATGAGTGTAATAAAATAAAGTACATTCCATAATATAACAGTGTTATTTTTAAGTCTCACACCACCAAGTGGGGATGGTGGGTGGGTTGTGTGAATGCATAGATGACCACTCGAAGAACTACAGTTACAGGTAAGCAACCTGCATTTCTTCTTCGTGGTCTCTATGCATCACACATATGGGCGAGTAGCAAGCTGACATACCTTTGGAGGTGGGTTGGTGCATCATCTGAAGATCTCTGAAAGCACTGTCCTCCCAAATGAGCAGTCCTGCCTCGCACGGGTGTCCAAACTGTAGTGCTTGACAAACGTGGATGGAGTGGACCACGTTGCGGCTCTACAGACGTCTGCCAAGGGAACACCTCTGGTGAAGGCCACCGATGTTGAAACAGCTCTGGTGGAATGAGCCGTCACAGGTTTCACTAACTCTAATTTAGAAATAGAGTAGGCCAATTCTATTGTCTCCACTATCCAGCGTGACAACCGCTGGCAAGAGACAGGGAGTCCCTTAGAAGGCTCACCATAACAAATAAACAATTGCTTTGTTTTCCTTAAAGTCTCTGTTCTGTCTTTGTAAAAAGCAAGAGCCCTTCTTACATCGAGAGTGTGCAAGGAAGACTCAAGAGGTGTAGTTGGATTAGGGAAGAAAGCAGGCAAAGTAATATGCTGGGACAGATGAAAAGTAGACACTACCTTAGGTAGGAAGGCTGGATCTGTGCGTAGCACAACCTTATCCTTATGAAAGATAGTGTATGGGACATCTATCCTAAGAGCTCTAAGCTCACTTGCCCGTCTTGCCGATGTAATGGCTACTAGAAAGACAGTCTTTAAAGTAAGTAGCCTAAGGTCTGTCGAAGCCATAGGCTCGAAGGGTTTGCGTGTCAGTGCTTGCAGCACAACTGACAGGCTCCATGGTGGCACGATACTCTTCACAGTCGGTATCGTGTTCTTCAGACCTTTCAGAAATTTCTTGGTTGTTGGATGGGTAAAAGGTGTAAACCCATCTATACCTTGGTGAAAAGATGTAATCGCAGCAAGGTGAACCCTGATGGATGCGAGCTTAAGTCCTTGCTGGAAGAGTGTCAATAAATAATCGAGGATGAAAGACAAATGGCAAGATTCTGGTATTTGACCATCTTTTGAAGCAAAGTTCTGAAATCTTTGCCACTTTGCCGCATAAGCCTTTCTTGTGGAAGGCTTTAGTGCTGCTAATATAATGTGGTCCACAGTCAAAACTCTGATCCCAGAGGAGGAGTGGCTGTTATCCTCCATGCAGTCAACTTGAGGGTCGACAGATCTGCGTGTCGAACCTTGCCCTGGTGTCGAGACAGGAGCTTCGGTGTCGACGGGAGCCTGATGTAATTCCCCTTCGATAACCGAAGAGCGTGAGAGAACCACGTCTGTCGAGGCCACCACGGCGTGATCAGGATGCAGTTGGAGTTGTCCCTCTGGATCTTGGCTAGCACCCTTGTCAATAGTGGGAAGGGAGGAAACATGTACAGGAGATTTCTTCTCCAAGTCCTTGTGAAGGCGTCTCCTAGAGAGTGCTTTCCTCTTCCTGCCCTGCTGCAATACTTGGCGCAAATTGCGTTGTCTTCGGTAGCGAAGACATCGACAGAAGGGTGGCCCCAGTATAGAAAAAGGCTTTCCCGCACCTCGGCGTCGAGTTCCCACTCGTGGTCGACAGGGAAGGACCTGCTGAGGGAGTCCGCAATAACGTTGTCCTTGCCGGCTACATGGATCGCCGTCAGGTAAGTCCTTCTCTTTATGCACCAGTTCCATATCCTGAGTGCAGACCGGTTCAAAGGGTGTGATCTTGTTCCACCCTGCCTGTTGATGTATGCCACCACGGTAGTATTGTCCGTCGCGATCAAGACATTCTTGCCCTCGATCAACTGTGCAAATGCTCTTATTGCATTTTCTACAGCCATGAGTTCGAGGTGATTGATGTGCTGTTCTCTCTGGGATCGAGGCCAACGACCTTGAGCAGTAAGGGAGTTGCAATGAGCTCCCCATCCTTCTAAGGATGCATCCGTCGTGATCGTTACCGAAGGCGCCTGTTGTTGGAATGGAACGCCTTCGAGAAGAGTCGACATCGAGAACCACCATTTCAGCGATGCCCTGACTTGCTTCGGTAACGAAAGGTAAGTTCGTCGAGCATTGAGCCTGAGATCGAAAGTTCTTAAAAACCAGGTCTGCAATACCCTCATTCTGAGTCTTGCAAACCTGATGACTGCCGTAGTGGCTGCCATCAGGCCTAATAGTCTCTGGACTGTCCAAGCCGATACCTTCCGCCGGCTCTCGATGTCGATGGCTAACTGCTGCAAAGTGTTCGCCCTGGTTGAAGGTAAGTATGCTCTTCCGTCTCGAGAGGATAGGGTTACTCCTATGAAGTCCAACCTCTGCTGTGGGGTCAAAATGGACTTTTCGTGGTTCACCCAAAGCCCCAACGAGTCCAATAGGTTGAGGGTGGTTAGTATATCCGACTGGAGCGCCTCGCTGTTGTCTGCTACGAGGAGCCAATCGTCCAGGTATGGATAAACGTAAATGCCTTTCTGCCTTAGGTGGGCGCATACCACCGCCATGACTTTGGTGAAGACCCTCGGCGCCGTGGCCAACCCGAACGGAAGAACGGTGAATTGGTACTGGGATGTACCGATCGAAAACCGAAGGTAAGCTTGATGCGACTTCCTGATGGAGATATGGAAGTACGCATCCTTCAGATCCACCACTGCGAACCAAACGCCTTTTTGTAGAAGCTGTAGAATTGAAGCGACCGTTGTCATACGGAACTTCCTCGGGGTGATGAACTTGTTCAGTTGTCTTAAGTCCATGATCGGTCGAAGACCTCCATCTTTTTTCGGGACCGTGAAGTAACGAGAGAAAAATCCTTGATTGAGTTCCTTTGCGGGTACAGGAGAGATGGCTCCCTTCGATAGCAAGGTCTGTACCTCGAGCAGCAGAGGAGAGGATGGAGTCGTTACTTTCACGCCGGAAAAAGGAGGAAGGGCATCGAGCTCGATGGCATAGCCCGAGTTGATGATAGTGAGCACCCAGGAGTCTGTTGTAATTGACTCCCATAGATGGTAACGGGGTGCTAGGCGGTTCGCAAAAGGGGGTGGATCTGGGGCCGAAGAGTCAAACACGCTGCTTTTTAGAAAAGTCAGGTTGCCTCTTGTCTTGTTGATATCGGCCCTGGTATGGCCTCTTCCTTTGCAACTGCTGTTGCTGCTGCCGAAGTTGAGGCTGGTACTGAGGCCGGTATTGCTGGTGCTGTTGCAATGACGGTCTCATCCATCTCTTTGGCTTGTACTGAGGTGGAGGAGCAGTGAATCCCATCTTTTTAGCCGTTGTTCTGGCTTTGTAGATGGAATCCAGTGTTTCATCGGTGTTAGAATGAAAAAGTCCCTCGCCATCGAATGGCATACTTTCTATCCTCCACTTGGTCTCATGGCTCAGATTAGCCGATCTGAGCCACGCGTGTCTCCTTAGAGATATTGCGCCCATCATGGACTTCGAATGGCAGTCCACTTGGTGTCGAGCCGTGGATAACTGCTGCCTGGCGATGGCTGAAGCCTCATTTTGAAATACCCTCGCCAGTTCCTTCTTGTCCTCCGGAAGGTGTTCGCATAATGAACCCATCTTTTCCCATAAGAAAAGCTGGTACCTCGCCATCGTTGCTTCGTATGATGACGCTCTAATGCCTAGGGAAGAAGAGGAATAAATCCTTCTGCCAGTCTGGTCTAATTTCCTCCCTTCCCTATCCACCGGTGCCGAATGTGCCTTTTGAGATTGTCCTTGGGCTGACTCAACCACTATGGAGTTAGGCTTTGGATGTTGAACCAAAAATTTTGCGCCTTCCTCCTGGACTCGATAAAGAGTCTCTAATCTTTTAGATGTAGCCTGAGTCACAGCAGGTGTCTTCCAAGACTCTTGAGCAGTTTGCTTTAATGCATGTGGAATGGGGATAGCCAGTCTTTGATTGGTAGTAGTTTGGAACACATCATAAATGGGATCCACAACCGATTCATCCGTTTGATGGATATCTAGTCCTAACGCCTGTGACATCCTAAGCATATGGTCAGAGAACCTGACCATATCGTCCGACGGAGAGGAAGGGTAGTTCTCGTGAACCTCATCCTCCGGCGAGGGCATCGTTGGAGTTGCAGACACCCTCGATTCCGAGTCTGACGGGTAGTCTTGCTCAGGAGAAGACACCGTAACCACTTGTAACTGAAGTTGGTCTGTTGGTACCGTGGGAACTGCCTCGGTCGATGCCGAAGGTTGCATACGGTGTCGAGGAGTAGACACCCTCGATGCCTGATGGTCAGGCGATGCAGGTAATGGTAATCGGCACATCCTTGTCATAGGTGGTGGTTGCGCGTAGTAACCTTCCCGGGGACTCTCTCGATCCGGAAGGTAGTGCTGTGGACGGTATCGCTGCCATTCATAGTCTTCGTATCCCACGTGAGGATCGGAGTATCTGGAAGCTCCATCCCATTCATGGCGAGGTGTAAGTCTTGGCGACGGTTGAATTGGGATCAATCCCTGCAACGTCTGAGGCCTTGTAGGCTGTTGGAAAGAAGCCGCTGACGCAGAATCTCTTATTTCGCCCTCCGAAAGACTGAGCGAGCGCGTCGGTACCGTGGCCATCGGCACCGACTGAGATCTCGATGCCGAGGGAGGCCTCGACATCGAAGCGATCGGAACAATGGGAGGAGTAGAATGACTCCTAACCGCCTCAGGCGCTCGAGGAGACGCTAGGGTGGATCTCTCAGCGTCCCTCTTTTTCTTCTTCTTCTCCAGCTCAGAAGAAGGCTTAGGAGTTCTGGCTTTCTTTGAAATCTTCTTTGCCATAGAACTCGTCAAAGACCGGCCAGGTGTGAGGGGTATCTGTGCCCTATGAACTCTGGCTTGCACCTCAGTGCTGCGGTCTGCTGGTTTGTCGGTAACGGACTTACGGATTGCCGTTTTTTCAGTAACGGACTTACCAACTGCCGTTTTTTCCATACTGGGAGCCTCAGTAGCCTTGAGAGCTTTTTCCCACAATATAGAGCGAAGTCTGTCGGCTCTATGCTTCCTAGTTTGTTTTGTGAACGACATACAGTGGTGGCAGGCTTCCACCACGTGTCCTTCTCCCAAACAAACGAGACAAAGGGAGTGCCCGTCCGTCGGAGGAAGTTTCGCTCCACACCGTACACACTTCCTAAACGGGGCTTTCGTTGCCATACGGGCCTCAGGCGACCGAAGTCGCTGAGAGAAAACTATCTACAATTAATTTTTTTTTTTTTTTTTTTTTTTTTATATAGAAAAGAAAGAAGAATTAGGAAGAGAGTGAAGAATGAAGAGATTGAAGAAAGAAATGAGTAAGTGAACTAGAAAAACGCTAGAGGTTCGGTTAAGCTGGTCTATGCACGATGGCGGACGACGAAGAACTGAGGTAAGGGCGGGAACCCCATGGACATGCGCGGTAGCGTGGGGGGAGGGGTTCCCGCCAAAAACGTTCCACTCAGCTATAGTAGGTTCCGGTCTGGTCTCTGCGCAGGCGCAAAGCCCATATGTGTGATGCATAGAGACCACGAAGAAGAATGGTTATTCTGCCCCTACTTCAAAGCATTTTAGAGCAAGAACTTTTTGCAGTTATATCAAAGTGTTCATGGATACAGGCTTTAGAAATATTTCAGCATTATGCTCTTTTTTCTTCCAACATTCACCCATGGAATGTTTTTGAACATAATACTTACCTGCAAGGATGCTGCACTGCATATAATGTAACTGCTGATCTTTGCTTCTGAGCACTGAAGCTTACCTCTTGTACTTGGGAAGGAATTGTTGAGCTGTTCCATGACCTCTTCTAACCCTGTGCTTGTGTCCTGGGGAGGACTGAGCAGATCATCCTCACCTGAACAAACAAAAACAGAAGTACAGTGTTTTAATAAGAGCCACAAGAAAGGACCTGCTACATAAATAATGCCACTGGTTCAATTCTGTGACCCTGAACCATTTATTTGGAACTTATGCAAACATGTTTGCATAATTGCAGCCAAAGTGTACTTAATTCATCCTACTTAAACTTTTTTATTTTTTAAAAAAATAACCCCCCCTGGCTAATAGCTGTAACAGAAGTTTTAATATATATGCAGACACACTAGGTTCCTCATCTTTTTCTAAATTATCTAACTTTGTTCATTTATGAAGTATGTAGGCCTGTGAAGGTAAAATAAATTATTTCAAAAGTCGTAAGTGCTGATACTAAAAAAAGAAAAGAAAAAGAGGAAAAGTAATTGCTGAAATGAATGAGAACTTCCTATTATTACAACTACTTTTTGTGGTTGTGAACTGCATTCCAATGGTGATGTAGCAAGACTGGAAATATGTTTCTTAAAGAAAATCAGAGCTGACAAATACACAACTATATTAGTATTAATAATTTTGACACTTTAATTGTATCAGATACAAGCTGCAGAAAGATTCATTTGTACTTTGAAGGCTGTTTTGGAAAGTTTAACGTAGCACAGTACATTTGTTTTCTTATATAAGTCCCATGTCCCAATGACAAAGCAGTGTATAAATGGAGAGTTCAAATGTCACAGAGGTTTTTTTCTGCAGAATTCTAGCATTGCTACTGTTCCAGGCTTTTAGTTTGATACATACACTGATGGTGATATAATAATAATAATAATAATAATAATAATGATGATGATGATGATGATGATGATGATGTTTGTTTTAGTAAGAGAGAAGGGAACTGGCAAATCTATTGCATTTTACAAATCCCATATTATAGAAGTACTGGTAAGAAAGTAATCCTTGCTGACTCTATATTCCTTAACTTCTACACTCAACCTGATTTAATAGCCAAAAGCCAATCCAAAAAAGAGTTAATTCAAAATACAAAAAATTACTGGTTCGATCCAGGGAATGCAAAAAATTATTTGGTTCGATCCAATGGAATGCCAAGTGGGTATCACTTGAACTAATTTCTTGTGGTAGCTATCTCCACGTTCTAAGTGTGTAGCAGCTCATCACAGAGATTGGTCAAATTTGTGTATGCTGACTTTGTGGGGTTCTTTTTGACAATTTATGGTGACAAGAAAAAAAAGCAATCTTAGCTGCTGCAAACTAACAGCTTATATATGGTCACCATCTTGGTACTTAGTAATTTAATAAGAACGCCACAGGATAACTATGGTACACTGGAGTTGCAGATACATTGTGTCTGAGTTTGCACAGCAGTATGCATGCTGATATATAAATTGCCTTAAGATACCGGTAGTTCATCAACTAAACTAGGTTGCAGATTTGAAGATAGGAGGTTTATTTATTAATTTTTGTACCCTGCCTTTCTACCAAGAAAAATGGCACTCAAGGGGGCTTACAATCATAAATAAAACTAGATTAAATCAATAATAAATATGCATTAAAAACCATTAAAGACACAACAATCACAGAATAGAAACGGCATCCAACCCAACAGACCTGCTTACTCGCCAAAGTTCTGCTTGAACAAAAAGGTCTTTGCTTGCTGGCATAAGGACAGCAGAAAGGGAGCGAACATAGCCTCCCTTAGCAGGGAGTTCCACAGCCTGGGAGTGGCCAAGTAGAAGGCCTTTTCCTGCATCATGTCCAAACATCCCTCTGAAGGAAGTGGTCTCGAAAGAAGGGTCTTTCTCCAAAGTTCTTAAGACCTCCCTTCTGATAAGGAAGAAGCCAGTCTTTCAGGTAACCTGGTCCCAAGCTGTGCCTTACAGGTTACAATCACCACTTTAAATTCTGCTCGGAAACAAACTGGCAGCCAGTGAAGTTTTTATCACAAAGAGTCACATGATCCATATAACTGGCTCTGGTCAACAACCTGGCCACAACATTCTGGACCAGCTGAAGTTTCTGAACAGTTTTCAAAAGCATTCTTATGTAGAGCATGTTACAGTAGTCTAATAGGGTTGTACCTAAATCATTCATAACCATGGCCAGATCAGACATCTCTAGGAAGGGGCATCATTGGTGCACTAGCCTCAGCTGCACAATGCATTCAGGGCTGAGTATGTGAAGACCCAATGGTTCTGAAGAAGTGCAATTTTTTCTGTGCCCTCATTGCCATGGAGTAAGCTTTAAAATGAGCTCTAGACCATGTCCGATTGGATTCATTCAAAGTTTTCCTCTAGTTGACATCCCATTCGTTTCATTGCCCACAGTGCTCTGGAAAATCAGGGGGCTTGTTTGGCTCCACTCTGTGGGAGGGGATGCTTAGGGGTGATTATGTCAGTTGCCTGGGCCATTTCTCCATTCCAGCCATTAATCAGGGCTTCGACACAATCACACACCACTGAGACAGGAAAATCCACAAAAGCCATCAGAAAGCCACCAAGATCCATCAGTCTCCTGGGGCAGACTCTCTGTAGCAATGGGAACCTATTAAGAGGGTCTGCTCCTGGAGGCTGACAGAATCCCAGGGATTCCTTGAAGCCGTCAGGGAGTTTCTACTCAGCATAGCTGGTGACGCTGTCAAAGCCCTAGTTACTAATGGAAGACTGAGATGACTCAGGCAGTTGACATGATAATTCCTAATCAACTGTCCCAAAATGCAGAGCTTCATAGTTACCAATGAGCTTTGGGCAATGAAGGAAGTTGTGGGATGGCTGGAATGGAAGTGGCAGAAAACTCACAATGAGTATGATAGCCTAGCTTTAATTATCCATCCTCTGTTAACCTCTGGGTTAGATTACTGCAAAACATTGTACATAGGGTTTCTGCAATATTGTACTGCAACACTGTCAGGGTTTCCTGGTCCCTCATGCAAGCACATGTTCTGGCAAACTGATACAAGACACCCAAATCAGTGAGACTTCTTTATTATTCTTTATTGGTAAAAGCTTAATGGTTACCCACTTCAGAAGTCGTATACAGTAGCTGATGGTTAGTAGCTATAGGTTCCAAGAAATTCCAAAACAGTCAAAAGCTAATCACTACTACCATGACGAGATCCTCATCAACATGGTTGCCATCTCCACGGTTCTGAACACAAGGGAAAGACAATCCATACACGGAGGTTCCAATCCCAGACAAGGGAGGGGAATGATTCCTGACATGATCTCTCAGGCGATTGAATTCTTGAAAGGCCAAACAAACCATCCTAAGTGAGGCTTAAACAAGACCAAGGGAAGGTAAACCCTCAAACACTAGGAGTTCTGTGCTACAGGTTTTTCACGGCCCACATCGGCAATCGTTCTTGGAAGCAGGCGATCGTGGGAAGGAGCCAGCGATAATGTGGAGGAGCTGGTGTTGGTGGCAGTGAATTAATTTATTCCCTTTGTTCTTCGGCCCTGGTAAGTACAGCCCTCCCAGGCACTGCATGCTAGGAATTGTAGGCTGTATGGTGGCCTAGGCCTGTGCAAGAAAATGTTGGATCCACCATAAAATGGCCTCCATGCTTCGGACTGCCGGGGCCAAGGCTGGAGGCTTGCACAGCCCTAGTTCCTAGCAAAGGCTCCTCACCTTTGCACCAGCTTAAAAAGGGAGGTGTAGGCCTTTTCCATACCACTTGACAGGTGGGATTTGACCTTTCAGCAATGCCCGTCCAAACAGGGTGGCACTGCTCAGCCCAACAATATGACGCTTAAATCTGGGCAGCCCTTCTGCAACCCCCTACCCTTTATCAATTCCTCACAGGCAGTTTCTTGGTCAAAGCAGGTGGTTTGCGGGAAGTAGAAATACTCCTACAACTCCGCTCTGAGAACATTTTGAGAGATCTGCTCACACAGACTAACATTCCAGAGGCTGAACAGGCCCCAACAACTTCTTCTAATTAAATCTTAGCTAAACTACAAGACCCATGGCCATGCCTTCTAGTCCTGACAAATATATGGTATGTGAGCAGGATCTACACTACTGCTTTAAAGTGCTCTATAACAGTTTTGACAACTGTTGGGGCCCAGGACACACTCCATATACAGTTGTCAAAACTGTTATAAAGCACTTTAAAGCAGTAGTGTAGATCCAGCCGTGGTTTGAAAACTTCAGCTAGCCCAAAATAGGGCAGCAAGATTTAACTGGGACTGGATGATCTATTACATCAGTGTTTTGCCATCTGCTTAACAATGCAATTCAAAGTGCTGGTTTAACTTTAAAGCCCCAAACAGCTAGGAGCCAGGTTAACTGAAGGATTGCCAGCTTCTACATATACCTACCCGGACCTCATGATAATTTTTATAGGCCTGTCAACACATGTCCCCACCTCCAAATGATGTGTGCGGCTACTAAGGGGTAGGGCCTTTTCGCTTGTGGCACAACAGTTATGAAACAACCCTCCCCAGAGATACTTTGGTTTTTTTGGTGTAAGGCAAATAATTTCTGACCCGCCACTCCCTCTGGATCGAGGCAGGGAACAACATTGGATACAAAAATATAAAATACATAAAACTGATTAAAAACATAAAACCAATACATTATTAAAATATCAAAATCTTTTAAGACTTTTTAAAATGTCTTAAAAAGTTTTAACTTTTAATTTTCCCAAGCTTTTAACTTTTTAACTTTTAATTTCCCCAAGCTTTTTAACATTAACATGGTTTATGATACGACATTAGATCTGTGAGAATTGCAGTCCTGTTGCGACTTTTCTGTTACACTGGTTTTATCTTTTGCTACTGTTTTATTATTATCTTAGATTTTATTTTTTGGTGGTGATGGCAGTGATGAAGAAACAATACTTCCATTTCATCCTAAGAATGTCACTAAGTGGAGCTTTTTTGAGTGGTTCAGGACCTATTCTACTCCACAAAATTTAACACAGGAACTTCAAAGGCATGATTTGACAGGTTTCCTAGACATTTTGAAGATAAAATCACCTCATATCTTCCTCAAACAGCATGGTTAGCAGATGTGTCCAAAGCAACATCTACTCCAGTTTTGTGAGATGATTTCCAGGCAACGTGGCTTGAGGATGTAGACAAAAGTTCATGGGCAGGTGTGGTGACTGACTGTTGCCCTTGGCTGTTATCATCTATCCAGGGGGGATTGCATAGCTGGTTCCAAGAGATTATTAATGCCTCCTTGCAAAGGTAAGTCCTCACTACCTTGAAAGAGGTGCAACCACTCTTAAAAAAAAAACCTTGAAAAACCACCGTTTTGCATATGTTCCTGAATTCATAATCTGAGGCCTTGGTCTGAGTGCCCCCCTATACTAAGATATCTCATGAGTGGGCCTTTTCTTGGTGGCCCGCAAATTGTGGAATGCCCTCCCTATAGAAGTTCACATGACATCTACTTTGTTTACTTTCTGGTGCCAAGCTTTTTATCATCTTAGAGCCTTTAATTTTCACTTGCTGCTTGCTTTACTTTTAATAATACATTTAAATCTGCACTTTAAAATTGTGCTTCTTCATTTTTAACTGCTTTGATATTTATCTCTCCTTTTTAAATTATTTTAAAATTCTTGTTGCTGCAAGTGATGTTTGTTAAATTACTGGTTTTATTATATTTGTTTGGATTATATGTTGGCCCGAGAGCTTTAGCTAAAGGGAAACTCATAAATTGAATAAATAATATTTTTTACCTTCCTTGGACCCCAAGGGTTTAACAACTATCATAATTTGCAAATATCCTCCTTTGGCATAGTGCTCAATCAATCAATCAAGTTTATTACGGCAAACAGCCAGCATGTACCAGGTACCTTTGGATGAAACTGTATTTCAAGACCCACTTTAATCAAGTTTCAGACCTGATTATGTTTTGGACAGAAACTGCTTTGCTTTCCCTGATGACATATGCTGGGAGAAGAACAGGGGAGTGGCCTTTGAGCCAATCAATCATGGATGAACTATGTAAGTTAGAAGCTGGGAGGATAGTGATACTGTGTTGCCACTCCTGAAGGCAGTAGCAGAGGGAAACTTTCAGGGAATACTCTTCAGAAACATAGCACTTGTGTTACTGGGTCCATAGGTTTTCATCTTAATCCCCCAATGCTGTTTAATATCTATGAAGCTACTGGAAGAGTTCATTTAGAAATCTGGGATCAAGTGCCATCGATATGCTGATGACACTCAACTCTATTTTTCCTTGACACTTGAATCAGTGCGGTGGTAGAAGAGTTAAATTAGTGATGGAACTTGGTCATGGGCAGGAAGAAAGCTAAAGCTCAGAGCTAATAAGATGTACTGTGGGAAAGAGGATTCAGCCTGTCTTAGATGTGGGTTACACTCCCTTTGGAAAACCAAGCAAAGTTTGGAAGTACTCCTTGATCCAGCTTTGTAGTTCAGAACATCTGGAGGGCACCAGGTTTGGGAAAGGCTGGTTAGATTGATATATCCGCTGAGATCATCTCTCCTTGCAATTATTGCTAAAGCTCTCCCAGCTAGAGCAGCTATTGCTATCTTCCCAGTCAAATTGCTATTCACTCACAAATTCTTATACCGTATTTCTTCGATTGTAAGACACCATCGATTGTAAGACACGCACTAATTTCAGTACCACCAACTGAAAAAAAGTTTTGATTCTAAGAAATAATAAATGCATCCACGATTCTAAGACACACCCCGTTTTTAGAGATGTTTATATGGGGGGGAAAGTGCGTCTTCGAATCGAAGAAATACAGTATATGTAATTTATCATATTATACTTGTCCATTAACAGAGTCCTTGGGGTAGTTTACAGTATATATTGTTTCTAAAACAACTAATGTAGCTATTTAATTTACCTATCATGCATGCTGCTGCTCTGATGATGATTATGACGATGACAATGCTAACCATTATATTACAGGGGACACTGTAGTGTCCCCTGTGTTATAGGCGATCAGTAAAAAGAGCATTCCACCATGTTACCCTGTAAATTGGGGGGTGGGTCATTCTAGCGTTCATAAAATGGAAAATGTTTCACCAATCTTTCTGAAAATACGACCTGCCAGAAAGAAATGCTGGTTTTACATACCCTGGCAATTTCAAGAAGTTTGGTGAAATATTGAAGGGGTGGTGGCAGTTGAAAGGACGAAAGTAAAAAAATCCTCTCTGACTCAAAAGTGAAACTGAAAACTGGGGTTGGCGACTTTTTTTTTGCGCAGGGAAAGCTCCGAATTGGGACCCTTACCCTCCAATCCATTGGTGGGATCGTGTTCCCCAGTCCATCTCGTTGATGGAATGGCCTTTCTTTTTTTAAAATTCCCTTCCATTGAATTTTAATAATAAAAAAATTGCCCCATTAAAGTCAATGGAGGCCTCATAACACATCGCATGCGCAGTAGCGGCGCTCTCCCCCCCTCCCTCCTGTCTTGAGGGCTATCCGGAGTAGGAGCCAGCCCGGGGGCTCGCTGCCCAGTCCAGGATACACAAAATGTGGCTGCTGCCGCTGCCCCTCCTTCCCTGTCAGCGCGACCCGGCAATTGCCCCAAGATGGCAGCGCAGGCCTTGCAGCAGCAGCAGCCTAGCAACACCTGAGAAGCCCCGGCCGGCTGGGGAGTGGAAGGGGGAGCCGGGCGGAAGCGGAGCAGCAGGACCGGAGGCAGAGCCAGAGCAGCAGCAACCCAACAACGACCAGACGGAGCAGCAGCAGCAACCCAACGACAACAACACAAACGGCTGCCCCGCCTCCTCACGGCTGCTCTCCCGGGGAAACAGGCTCCCATGCAGGGCCTCGGCACGAGGGAGCACAAGGGAGAGAGATCAGCGCGCCACGAGGTCTCCATGGTGCTTACTTTAAAGAAAGTTCTCCTCGGGTGAGTGCCTGGATCCAGCTCACCTCCTGGCCCTTCTCGTGTTTGGAAGAAGAAAGTCCTACAACTCCCAGCATCTCCAAGCCTTAGACTGGTCTAGCAGCTCCCTGGGAGTTGCAGGGCTTTTTCCCCTTGCCGAGCAAACCTGCTGCTGCTGCTTGTTGTTGTTGTTGCTGCCGCCTCCTGCAATCCTGGGGCTGCAATCCTGGGCATGCCTCTCTGGAAAAAAGCCTCATACAGACCTGCACAGGATTGCCCTGTTAAAAGTATGGGGAGGGGGTGGGGAGACTGCTTAGGCTTCCTGCTGATTTTAAAACTGGATTCTAGGTCTACTGCAAATTAGATCCTGGCTTCTCATGTTTTGGACTACAATTCCCATAAGCCCTCACCAACACAGCCAATGAGTTGTAGTCCAAAATATATATTGAGGGTAAAATCCAAGGTAAATCCTACTTAGAGTAGACCCACTGAAATGAATGGAACTTAACTTGGTCAAAACTTACATAAGTCTTATTCATGTCAATGGGTCTGCACTACATAGGACTCATGTGGGATTCTACCCTCTGTTGCCTACCTCACTTAGAATCATAGAATAGTAGAATTGGAAGGGGCCTAAAAGGCCATTGAGTCCAACCCCCTGCTCAATGCAGGAATCCACTCTACAGCATACTTGACAGATGCTTGTCCAGCTGCCTCTTGAAGGCCTTTAGTGTGGGAGAGCACTTAACCTCCCTAGGTAACTGATTCCATTGTCGCACTGCTCTAACAGTCAAGAAATTTTTCCTGATGTCCAGTTGGAATCTGTTTTCCTTTAACTTGAGCCCGTTATTCCGTGTCCTGCACTCTGGGAGGATCGAGAAGAGATCCTGGCCCTCCTCTGTGTGACAACCTTTTAAGTATTTGAAGAGTGCTATCATCTCTCCCCTCAATCTTCTCTTTTCCACGCTAAATATGCCCAGTTCTTTCAGTTTCTCTTCATAGGGCTTTGTTTCTAGACCCATGATCATCCTGGTTGCCTCCTCTGTCTGCGTCCTTCTTGAAGTGTGGTGCCCAGAACTGGACGCAATACTCCAGATGAGGCCTAACTAGGGCCGAATAGAGAGGAACCAGCACCTCACTTGATTTGGAAACTATACTTTTATTAATGCAGCTCAAAATAACATTTGCCTTTTTTGCAGCCATATCGTATTGTTGGCTCATATTCAGCTTGTGATCTACAACAATTCCAAGATTCTTCTCATTTTTAGTATTGCTGAGCCAAGTATCCCCCCCCCCCATCTTGCAACAGTTCATTTGGTTTCTTTTTCCTCGGTGTAGAACTTGGCATTTATTCCTATTAAATTTCATGCTGTTGTTTCCAGCCCAGCGCTGCAGCCTATCAAGTTCACTTTCAACTTTGATTCTGTGTTCCAGGGTATTAGCTATCCCACCCAATTTTGGCTTAGCCTACCTCACAGGGTTGTTGGAGGTGGGGCTAGGAAGGGGAGATGTTATTTCTGCCCTGAGCTCCTGGGAAGGAACAGAAGTACCATAGATGCCTTACGCCAGGTCAGATGATTTCATCACCTATTCCGCTATTATATGTTTTCTACTCTAACTGCCAGCAAAAAAGTTACCTTCTTTCCAGCAGGCTATCTGAAAGCACACCCAAGTCATATGTAATATGCACATTTGATTTTTAAAAGATTTAGAAAGTAATGCTTCCAAAAACTGCATTAGCCTTTTATGCTGCAACATTACACTATTGGCTCACATTGAGAAATTGATCAAAAATGGTCACCTTCTTTCCAGCAGACCCAAGTCATATGTAATATGCACATCTGATATTTAAAAGATTTAGAAAGTAATGCTTCCAAAAACTGCATTAGCTTTTTGTGTGGCTTTTATTCCTGTGTGTCGTTTATTACATACTAACCCTGTTCAAAAGGCATGCTAAACCACAGTGGTTAAGCATTTTGAGCTAAACATTATGGCTTAGAGTGTCATGTGAACCATGACAATTGATGGAATGAGACCCTTACTCATTAATCCAGTGGTGGTGTCTTCTTCGGCCTTCATTGTAGTTGGTGGAATGACTTTTCTTTTTTTAAAAAAATCCCTTCGGTTGATTTTTAATTATTATTGTTTTGCCCTAGAGCCTCAATGTTATTATGTAAACCATTGGTTTTTTGTTTATTGAATATAATATATAGGGTGGCCATCTTGATTTGTAAGCATGCTCAGTAGTGCCTCCTCCCCCCCACCTGCCTCAGCTATATTGGAACATTGAGAGAAAATGGCTGCCTCCTCTAGCAAATATTGTCAGTGTCTTCTCAGAAGTACGTCCCATTGAATGTAATGGTCTTATTCCCTGGAAAGTGTGTAGGGGATTGTAGCTTTTTCCACACTCAGTACACAGAAATGGTTTTTCACCTCGGTGAATTTATTTATTTATTTATTTATTACATTTTTATACCGCCCAATAGCCGAAGCTCTCTTTGATGTAAAGTAAGGGTGAACATAATTTTAAAGCTTTCCCACACTCTACACATTTTTATAGTTTCTCCCCTGTGTGGGTTCTTTGATGTCTACTCAAGGTCCCACTAGAGCTGAAACTTTCCCCACAGCCCATACATTTATATGGCTTCTTTCCTGTGTGGTCATCCGTTACACAAAACCATGAAATTCCATAAACAAAAAACCTACGGTTTACAAAACAACGTTATAGGCTGTACAGTTTTCAACCAAACTCCAAAAAGCAGGGAAATTGAGAGTTAAGGCTCACAGGCCTATAACGCCACATCCTCCCTAAGGAGGCAGAAAGTGCCAGTGAAATTCTCATTCTCCCAAAGCAGATATAAACCATGAGGACAGGATGGAGAATAGGATATGCAGAGGTGACTGTGGGGTTGTGGAAAACTGATGACGAACAACTTAGGGCCACCTACTTTTTGTTTGTTTATTTATTTATTACATTTCTATACCGCCCAATAGCCGGAGCTCTCTGGGCAGTTTAGAGCAGCCCTTCCCCAACCTGGTGCCCTCCAAAGATGTTGGACTACAACTCCCATCATTGCAAGTCAGTATGTCCCATGGACAGGAATGCTGCGACTTGTACTCTCAAACATGTGGAGAGGTGACTATGGGATTCTGGAAAACTGATCGGGGAATGTTGTTCTAGAGCAGCCTTTCTCAACCTGGGGCGCTCCAAATGTGTTGGACTACAACTCCCAGAATGCCCCAGCCAGCTGGCTGGGGCATTCTGGGAGATGCAGTCCAACACATCTGGAGTGCCCCAGGTTGAGAACCACTGTTCTAGAGCAAGGGCAGGCAAAATGTAGCTCTCTAGATGTTTTAGCATTCAATTCATAAAAGTCTCTGTCAGCATGGACAGTGATCAAGAATGCTGTGACCGCAGAAGAATGCTGTGACCGCAGAGGATTTTTCTTAGTGTTCAGCAGTGTGAGATCAAAGGCAGAGCTACCACCTAATAGATTCATGTGTAAGGAAGGATTATTTTAAAAACTATTGATGAAAATGATTTTCGTCCTCACCATAACATGGGAGTTGCAGCGCAGCACATCTGGACAGCACCAGGCTGGAGAAGGATGGTTTATACTTGGGTCCTATACATGTCTTCTCAGAAGCCAGTGCCACTGAGTTTACTAGGGCTTCCCCCCAAGTGGTATAGGATTGCAAACTAATCTCATTTGAAAGGAGTTCAAGACACCCAAACTAATCCTTTTCTGTTCCTCTGTCACTCTGATGAGATGATGTATTGTGGAGGGATTGTGGGGAGTGAACAGTATATTTTGTATGAACACATTTTAAGAAAAAAATTGGTTCTTTGAAGGGCAGGGTATTTACGAAAAGCTGAAAGTGCCAGCTCTTGCTCTGGTTCTACATCTCCAACAAATAGTGCCCCTTCTGTTATCAGTCGTGCTGCTCTATGCGAGATGTGTGTGAGAAAAAAATATTGCGCAGCCCCTGTATTTGGTAAGGATATAGAACAGCATTCCCTCTCCTGCTGTCCCAGCTTTCCTGACCATGGGACATACTGACTTGCAATGATGGGAGTTGTAGTCTAACACCTTTGGAGGGCACCAGGTTGGGGAAGGGCTGCACTAAAAAAAAATAGAAGTAGGTGGCCCTAAGTTGTTCGTCATCAGTTTTCCACAACCCCACAGTCACCTCTGCATATCCTATTCTCCATCCTGTCCTCATGGTTTATATCTGCTTTGGGAGAATGAGAATTTCACTGGCACTTTCTGCCTCCTTAGGGAGGATGTGGCGTTATAGGCCTGTGAGCCTTAACTCTCAATTTCCCTGCTTTTTGGAGTTTGGTTGAAAACTGTACAGCCTATAACGTTGTTTTGTAAACCGTAGGTTTTTTGTTTATGGAATAGGATAATTAAAATGCTTATAAATGAGTCACCAGGTTGGATTAGCTTTGTTAGTAAAATCATGCTTAGTTTCCTTTGAGAACATAAGAATATAAGAAGAGCTACGTCGAATCAGAGCAAAGGCCATCTAGTCCAGAATTCTGTACCCAAAGCAGCTAAACCGATACCTATGAAAAGTCCAGAGGAGGCCATGAGTGTAAATAGCCCCACTCCAATCCCTATCCCCCACTCATGTTTCTTAACAACTGATATTGCATCATACTGGAATTAATATATAGCTATCATGACAAGAAGCCATTGGTAGTCTTATTCTCAATTATTTTGACTAATTTCCTTTTAAAGCCATCCAAATTGATGGCTATCACAGTATCTTATATCAAATTCCCCAGTACTGAGAGGCATTCTGCCTCTGACAACTAGCATATTGTATGCTTAAAAAGTACTTATTTACTTACTGTATATACAGGCTGCCATATAACAAAGTTCTCGGGGTAGTTCATAACAAGAATTAAAACAAGTGATATTTCTGGTCCATTTTCAAAAACTTCTCCACATACAAGGTCAGGAGGTTGCTAAGGAATGGATATCCTGCTCATACACTGGACTCCATAAGATCATCCTGTGTGACATCCCTCTTGGGGGACTCTACATTGGTGTCCACAGGTGGAGGAACAGAAAAAAGCCACACTGGACCAGGTGTGGAGATAATTATTCCCTTCCTTTCATCCTACTATGCTGTCAGTTTGCCCCCTGCTTCTTACAGGCATTCCAGTACATCAGTTGGGGCTGCCTCTCTCACAGTTAAGCAAGCATCCTCTCAAGCCCCTCAGTTCATATTCCAGAAAGCCTTCTCCTGTGGCAAACCTTTGCCATCCTAGCCTCCAGCAAACAGACCAATCCTCTTCAATTTCACTCCCCTTGGTGCCTTTCTTCTGATTATTCATACCACTGCTCTGTTTATTTAATTATTTATTACATTTATATACTGCCCCATAGCCGAACATTAAAAACAAATACTGTATACAAAATTTAAAACTATAAAAAGCTTAAAAACAAACAATGTCCATTTAAAACAACTATTCTGTTGTCAGCTCAGTGCCATAAAAATATCCAAAATGACACTTGTGGGATTTCCTAGTCAAACCAATCCCCACCCACTCTGTCTGTCTCTTTGTGTGTGTGTCACACAAAAACACAACCATTTTTCCTAGAACTGCTTTTTCATTAATAGTGATACAATTTCTGTAGCACAATAGGTTATTTGCATGTAACGGAATGGTTGTAGATTGGAATGATGGAGAAGGTAGTGGTACTCGGTTATCATTTTGTTTTTTAAGTTGAGGAATGTGTGCCCCCTAATGCCAGAAATAGGAGCTCATCACCATCAAAATAACAGCAACAAAACTTTTTAAAGTGAAAGTTCCACCTTGGGCATACAGAGGAGGTGTGAGTGCAGCCCTTCTGGTCTTCACCAGTTTTTCTTTTTTAGGGTTACAGGAGGGCTCCTGCACTTGAATGGTTATGGTACAGCAGGGAACACTTGGCGAAATATACTCAGAAAAACAACAAATTATAACTTTAAGAAGTTTACCAAAGGCAAGCTTGAGTGGGGTGATGGTGTGGAGTTATCTCACTCATCAACAGTGATGTCACAGACAGAACCAATAAACCTGTGGCCATAGTGCAACAACACTCTATACAGTATTTAGAATTAAGATTAATTCTAGCTGAGGGGGGAAATGGCAAAATATTGCAGTTTGAATGTGAGGAAAATGTGATGTCTACAAAAACAGAGTCCTGGGTTGAAAAAAGAAGTTGGGATTGCCTAAAACTAATAATAGCTACCACAAGAAACTTTGTTTGGAAAGGATCCAAGTTAGCTATTAATCATATTATTATTAACCGGAGACTTGAACATAAGTTGTAGACAATTCCCATCTGATCTGTTTCATCTTACCCATAGATTCTGAAGTCTGACTGCCAACTACACGGAGAAGCATTGGCTGATTACTATCTGACCTCTGTAACGAGGTAGGAGGAGAAGACTGAGTTGTACCATTCACCTTGGCATCCACTTGAGGCTGAAATACCAGAAGGAAATAGATTGGTTATCCTACAAATGAGGAGGAAGAAAATGACCAACACCACAATTCTATACAGATCTGCTCAGAAATAAGTCTTACTGAACTCAGTAAGACTTTCTCCCAAGTAAATGTGCATAGGATTTCAGTCTAAATATGTATATTATGCAATAATGCCACAATGCTTACATTAGGATTTTCCATTTAAATGTATGTATTCATGATAGATTAACTAACTAAACCAAAGACATTGAGTTTTGCACAGGTAGCCAATAATGATACTGTACTTCCTACAGTTGATAGCAGGTTCAAGCTATATATGGTCAAATGGTCAAATGTTTGCTACTACTTTTACCATTTACTTTACCAATTGTAAAGTCTTCAAGCCTGGTTTAGAATAAAAGAGGAAAGACTGGGGACTCACCTGTTCCAGCAGCTGTCTCAACCTATGTAGCTGTGATTCCAGCTGTTTGTTGTGATCCTCCAAGATCTGCATCCTGGCTTCTAGGCGGCCTTTGTGCTGACGAAGCAGCTTAGCTTCTGCAATGAGTTCAGCATCTCGTGGACTCTGGGGAGAAATGGGCATCATCTCAGGTGGGGATGGCAGTGGAGATAGTCCTTTGTGATCATGTTGCTGCTTCAGCCGGTCATATTCTGCCTGCAGGTTTCTATTGGAAACAGGATAGAAGTAATATCTTAATATCTTTTATGAAAGGGCAATGCTTTCCCATTTTATAACTTCAATAACTTCAATCAGGTCATTATCACCTGATTTCACAGATTAGACTTGGGGTCTAATCCCCATTAAACTAATGTTTTAGGCTCTAATTCCTGAACTAGAGTTCAGTAAGAGTCACTGCCTTAAGATTGTTGAAAAGTAATTATGTTGATTGCTATAGAATACCAGTGTTATGTTTGTAATTCTTCCCTTTCCCATAATATAGATTGTAGAGGAAGGATAGATTTATTCATCTCAAACCTGTGCATTCCAAAAATCCTTCACAATTTACAAACAGGACTGTAGGTTTAGATTCAAGCCTGATGAAATGTATGGATTACAACCAAAGTTACAGGTTTGCTGGTCACTTAAATCAGGTTTGTGAAGTGCAAGCATATTTGTTCTACTACAGAATGCACATTTAATTTACAGATAATGCTAGGAATAACACTTTGCAAACATTATAACACTTTGCAAACATTAACCAATTTAGACATCTAAGAAACATTTCTCAGTCTGATTGCATTCTAGTACAGTAATCATACTTGGCTCAGTTATATCTAAGTTTAAGATTCAGCATCCATTTGTCTCTGTGCAGCTAAGCTTCCCTTTACTCACAGTATTAAAATATGTCTGTACTTGCCTAAAAAATGAGGAAAGTGATTCTGCAGTACAGATAGTGAGATAAAGAGAGTATCTTTAATAAGAGTGACTCGTCTTTTCTGTGTATAAGCTTTATTTCTTATCTGCTGGAAAGGAATATTGCTGTACAGCCATGGTTTATTGTTGCCACAGATTTGGTGACTACTAATAAGAACCCTACCAGACTTTGAGTAGGGCTTATTTCTCTTGAAAAGAAAGAAAGTTTTCCCTGCCCCCCACCCCTGTTAGTAGTTATGTGGTGCAGTTCAACTGGTTGCTGTAAGTCATCTCACTAGAGACTGATATTCATTAAGAAGTTTGTTTAAGAAGTAACTGATGTGAAGGGTCCTTGACACAGCCTTGAATTATAAAAGGGAAAGAGGGAACACAGCATGACAGGGGCAGACTACTATTTCTTTAGAACTTTAATTTTATATGTTGGTCTCACTATCTACCATTTGAATGCTGGAGGTATATATTGGGCTGCATGTCATCCATTCATAATGAAAATTATGTGCTAAGGCAACACAAACTTTGCACTGACAAGAGCTGAGGTGTGCAAGCCATATAAGTAAGTTATACAGCGTAACTAACTTTACATATATTTGTAGTTTCAGCACTATCCTTTTAGGAAATGGGTGTTGTGATTTGTTTCCCTGTGACATCTGCAACATGCATTGAAATCAGAGGGATGATGGATAGATGTTACTCTGGCAGAAAATATGTATTAAATTTTATGTTCCTTACATTATTTTCTGAGTTCTAAAAGCCAGATTTTCACATTAAAAAAAAGTAAGAAATAATTCATCAATATAATCAGCAATGCATTCTTCAGACCAAGTGGTTGTTAAGGAAAAAGAGGTTTATGGCCTAAACAATGATTCTTTGGATATCTTTTTATAAAATTCTTAGGAGAAGAAAAGAAATCCTCTCAGTATATTTCACCAAGCTCTGGAGAGCAGTCTTAAGCCAGTGTGAGTGGGGAAAGGAAACACAGATCCAGCACAGCTTCTGTGGCATTGCTCATGTCAGTCAGAATTAGGCTCAGAAAAAGATAATTTCTTAAAAGATATAGATGCAGAAGGCAGAGCAAGAGAAAGAGAGATAAAAGCATAATCCTCTCAAAATGAATGAGAGCACAGGAACTGGCAGTGTTCTGTAATCCTCCTTGCCAAACTACAACTTGGGTAAGGTATTATTATTTGCAATCAAACTGACGCCATTGCATAATAAAGGTGAGATGCCTTTAAACTACACCTTATTAATATGAATAGTGAGAAGAATAAAAAACTTTTCCATGAACAGCGATGCATTTCTTTAAGGGAAAACATAGAAAGCATTTGCAACAACTTTAAAAAGGATCAATGTAAGCATTGTATAATTTATTCATGAACCACTAATAACATTAATAGTGTGACTATAATTATTTGTGAAAGTTAGACAAATGTCGTCTTAAAGGATGAAAATCCATTTACTCTAGTACAAGGTTGACATCTACCCAACCACCCTTTAAAAAAGAAAATCATTTGTTTTCATAGGCCTATACAGCATCTTGGAATGAACACACCTAGATAGAAAGAGCTCATAAGGGTGCACATCTGTCAGTCAGTACTGGAGAGGACACTGACAGAAGATGGAGCATGGGTTGAAGTTCTGTCTTGAACTTCCTCTAAATTTTCTTTCTTCCCTTCCTAATATTTGATTGTTGTGATGGGCCGGAGGATTGCGGACCACCTCTTTTGGCACCATCTTCAGCAAATATGGCCATACTAACCAAGAAACGAATATAACTTTCTCATAAACTTCCATGTGGTAGCAAATGAGCAATTGTGACTTACTCCCATAGATTACAAATATTTATAACAAGCCCTATACTCCCAATTACTTTCCAAGCCAAATACAGCCCACCAGCTATAGGTTCGTTCCCTAACCCCTGCTGTTCTTTTACAGTCCCAGCAGGCAGCTAAACAGGAAGTTGAAATGGGCCATTACACATGGGTGACAAATTGTGCTGGTAAAGCCTTTTACATGCAAAGCATGTGCCCTGCCCCTGTACTACGGCTTTCCCCCTATTCAGCAGGGTATTATTTTCAATCTATTACTTCATAGCATTCATATTCCAGAAACCTTTTCTTATACAATTTTGCAGGGCCTTGGGCAAGCATAGGTAAGTTGTAAAATGCTAAATACATTAAGGTAACTTTTCAGTTAAACTGTTTTAAATTTCTGAATGTTAACGTTTTTGTATTGTGTTTTTTCATCCAGAGAGTTTTAGCTATTGGGCGGCATAGATATAAGAAATAAATGAAATTATTGTTAGTTTTTGCTTTGCTTCTTTGTATCTGGGTTTGATTTCCTACACACATCCTACTTTTTAAAGGAGAGTATTTTCCCTAGATTACATAAAGCACTTCTGGGTTTGGTGTTCCAGAACTCTTATGAGGTGTTTTTTTTTTTTATCAACCTCACTGTGGGTATATGAGCACCAGATCTTTTGCTCTGCTTTTCCATGTGAGCAAAAGTACCTTCTTGTATTCTTCTATCAGTGTAACCTCTATCTCAAATCTCAACTAAAATGCCTTTTTCCTTGGTTGTTTTTTCTTCATTACTCTCAGTGGTAATTATTATTTAATTCTATAGAGCATTTTGGGAGGCAGTTTATATGAAAACAGCTTCCACAAAGTATTCTTTAAATTGCTCTACTTCATTAAATGATGGCAGTGATTGTGCAGAAAGCAGCAATCATGCAGCTCTTGGCAATAATTTCATTATTAACTTTTACTCATCATATTACAATAGTGGTTAAAAGCTCTGGTAAAATTGTGGAAATATTGCTCTAGGGTATGAATATACCTGGTTTTTCACACCAGGTATAACAGATTGATTTCAGACGGCAGTGCAATTTGAAGGCAAGATACAATGAATGCATTACAACTTCATTGCTGGGCTGCGTATGGGCAATTCTATTTCTGAAGACTGAATATGCACCTTTTGGCTGCAGATGATAAAGACATCTTTCCTCCATTTGCACTAACATTGCTGTGAATTCACCATATCTGGAGATTGCTGGTTAAATGAAATTTTCTCCTCCCAGTCAATGCTACTATTGTTGATGTGTCTGCTAGGTATGTGTTTTAGCAACTGTCATAGGCACTTGATTAGAAAATGCCCATAATATAACAGATGACATGAAACAGTCTTCTACTCCTCTACCCCTTGCCTATTTATATCTCCCCAGATGAATACTTAACCTGCCCTACTTATCTATTTACGTAACCCTTCAAATACAAAATGTGGTATCTTGAGCAAGGCTAGCTCTATTTTGTCTGTTCTGTTTTTAGGCCACCTAATAAAGCATTCTTATGTCAGTTTTCAATAAAAATTAAAATGATCCAATATACAAATAAGATAATATCATAAAAATGAACATCACCTAAAACTAGCAACAGAGAATAAAATTAATTCAATAAACAAAAAACCTACGGCTTACAAAACAACGTTAAAGGCTCTACAGTTTTCAACCAAACTCCAAAAAGCAGGGAAATTGGGAGTCAAGGCTCACAGGCCTATAACACCACATCCTCCCTAAGGAGGCAGAAAGTGCCAGTGAAATTCTCATTCTCCCACAGCAGATATAAACCATGAGGACAGGATGGAGAATAGGATATGCAGAGGTGACTGTGGGGTTGTGGAAAACTGCCGACGAACAACTTAGGGCCACCTACTTCTCTTTTTTGGTTTAGAGCAGCCCTTCCCTAACCTGGTGCCCTCCAAAGGTGTTAGACTATAATTCCCATCATTGCAAGTCAGTATGTCCAATGGTCAGGAAAGCTGGGACAGGTGTATCCCACCTTTTGCCCAATGCTGGGCCTCAAGGCAGCCTTACAAAGTTTAAAACATACATGGGAGGGGGAACAAAACCATAAACGTTTAAAATACACAACAAAATTATAAGACATTAACATAGATGGAGGGCCAGATTATTCTCCAAAGGCCTGCTGGAACAAAAAAGTCTTAGCCTGCTTCCGAAAGCCCATCAAGGAGGGAGCCAGCCTAGCTTCCCCAGGAAGAGAATTCCAGAGCACAGGAGCAGCCACTGAGAAGGCCCTCTCCCATGTTC
The DNA here is from genome assembly GCF_023053635.1 of Elgaria multicarinata webbii. NCBI lineage: Eukaryota > Metazoa > Chordata > Lepidosauria > Squamata > Anguidae > Elgaria > Elgaria multicarinata. The sequence continues at coordinate 63,165,424 of NC_086175.1, forward strand.
CCACCAAGCGCACCTGTGAAGATGGTGTGACTGAAAGAAGGGCTTCTCCAGAAGATCTTAAAGCACGGGCAGGCTCATAAGGGAGAATGCGTTCTTTCAAATAACCTGGACCCGAGCCATATAGGGCTTAATAGGTCATAACCAGTACTTTGAATTGTGCCCGGAAACAGACATATTTATTTCATTTTATTTTTTAGCCTTTGATGGGAAATATATTTTAGAGTTATTTCAGTAAGAACAGAATAGAATTCCTCAAGATATGTTTTTGGCTTTTAAAATGTACATGCTTTCATTTGATGTGTCAAACAAGATGGTAGAAATATGCCTGGCACATAAATAACAGAATAAATAGATAGTGTGTTTGTTCTATATAGAACAAGGGCTTTTGTGTGTCAACAGATTCTTTGCCAACTAGATGCTATAAAGCAAGGGCTCTTTTTTATATATATATATAAAAAATCACTGAATCTCTTATTTGGGTCAACACGTCAGTGCAGCACAGGTGAGATTATGTTTGCTGATTTTCCTGTATGTCTTGCTGGAGTAATTGACAGGTTTCATGCAATTTGTTTCTGTCTTCAGTAAGAAAATTCTCACTTAACATTTGGTACTTGCATAGACACTCCTGCATACAAAATATGCATGCCTTGCATCTGTTCTTAACAGCACAGGCATGCTTAAATTGCAACTTTTCTTTTGAAAACCCATTGAACAAGGTCCCCAATTGCTGTTTATTTGAGTTTTTTGATGAGAGAAATGGCAATTTAAACACACAGAGACCATTCCGAAGTTATGTTCATGTTCGCTAGCAACTGGTGTACATAGCCATACTACCTCTGATCCTGGGGGTAGCATATAGCCATCAGAATTAGTAGTCATTAATAGCCTTATCTTTCAAGAATTTGTCTAACCCCTTTTTAAAGCCATCCAAATTGGTGGCCATCATGTCCTGTGGTAGTGAAATCCACAGTTTAACTACGTGCTGTGTGAAGAAGAACTTCCTCTTATCTATCCTGAATCTCCCACCAATCGACTTCATTTGAAGCCCCTAAGTTCTAGTATAATGAGAGAGGGAGAAAAATGTCTCCCCATCCACTTTCTCCACACCATGCATAATTTTGAACAGCTCTATCATTCATTTAGGATGAGGCAAAAATCAACTTGTGCATGAAGCATACACAAATAATTGCTTTTTATTTATAACTATTGAAAACCCATGTGCTTGCACATGGGATTAAAGATAGCAACAAATACACTTGAAATTAGCTAGCCATTTTAGTCAGGCCAAAATGACGTAAGATTTAAAAAGTACACAATAGTGTTATATCATCATGTATCAAACATGAAAAATTTTAGAGATATATATTCTAACACTATGCTCGTTGGCTTGAATGTTACCTCATGCAGGTTTTATACTATATATGAATGGACTTAGTAACAAAGTAAACCCACCTGTTTTCTTCCTCCAGGTCTGCTAGGATCCTCTCTAGCTCACCTCTTTCTTCACTCTCCAAAGAAATTAGAATCTGTGCAGGGCTTCGAGGCTGACTGAGTGGAGATTCCTGGTTCAAACTTTGGCAGTAGTGCTGGATTAACAAATGCTCATCATCTCTAAAATAAATAGGGGTGGGGGGAGTGAAAGAAATAACATTAAACATTTCTTTTATCATTATAGTTAAGAGAAAGAAAAATAAATAACTACCCCCAAATTTCCACCTAGTCAAACCTGCCTTCTTATATGTTGCACCTATAGATGGTCAAGAGTGAAATTCCCAACAAGGTTGTTTGTGCTCACTGCTGGAATGAATACTAAATTGTTAAATGTTTTAAGCTAAATGTATTAAATGCTTTACAAGCCACTCTGGTGATAAATCATGTGCTTCATTCTGCCTCAATTTCAACCAGGAGTGGCTTCCTCCAGACTCTGAGAATTCAGGCAGAAGAGAAGTCCCGTGTTTGCCAAACACAACCCACCATCACTGATCAGCCATGGTCTGTTGTTGTGGTGTGTGAACCTCACACGCTTTCCACAGGGTGGTTTATTTTTCACAAACAACTAGGCAAAGAGCCTTCTCTGTTGTGGCACCCCTTTTATGGAACACTCTCCCAGTAGAAGTGCAACTAGCGTTGATCTTGCAACCATTTCAGTGCCAGGTTAATTTTCTGTTTGTCCAGGTATTTTAAGCTATTCCTTCTTCTTTATGGTTGGTTGGTTGGTTTTACTGAAATTATTTTCTGACTGAATTTTGTTGTATTACATATTTGTTGTTCACTGGCTGGATATATTTTGAAGAAGGGCAGTTATTAAATAAAAGTGAAGCTAATGCAATTATATTTTGTCCTGCAGTCCCATAGAGTGCTTCCTCTGTCTTGTCTTGAAATCAAGACAGAAGTAGCATCAGTTGTTTCTCTGTAGGTGTTAGCAAGTAGCAACTTTTATGTCCTTCATGGTACACTGCACTTTTATAATGAAGGTTAAAGCCAGTATATGTCATGTCATTAATGTATTGTCTTGGATTACAGCCAGCTCCTCTATTTTTTTGTCTTGCATTTGTTGTGGAAATTAGTTTTGCCAAGGTTTATGTAAGGTTGTAATTTTGTGCACCTTTTATTACTAGGTTTAATGAAATTTTACACTGGCTATTTTAAAATAAAACCACAATAAAGATTAAAATTGTCGAGAAAATAACTAGTAAGACAGAATTACAATGCTTATGTCTGTGGTGACTTACACCAGGTCATTGAGCTTGCAAATCTATGGAACTACCTCAGGCAGCAGGATATAAGAAAGGACATAAGTGCTATAGAGCCTACGTTTCCAGACACTGGGCATGTGTATTGCTCAGTTAGTAGGTATAAAACTCTGAACAAATAATGCACTCTTGTAACTCAACTTGAAGTGCACCACCAATGCCTGTACTTTAAGTTTATTTCTTTATTTACATCATTAGTATACCATCCAGTTAGCAATGTCCTCTGCACCATTAATAGAAGATACAAATCATAAAAATGATCCAGAAAGCCCTAAAAGACCAAATAGTATTAATTCTACTACAGTACCCACTCACTAACTAAAATTAGCAACAGCAAAAACAAAACAAACAACAACAACAGCAACAACATCTACGCTCACCATCTAAGGTCCTCCTCTGAGTGCCTACTCTGAGGGAAACTTGGAGGATGGCAACAAGGGAGAGGGCCTTCTCGTCAGTGGCCCCCCAACTGTGGAATGATCTCCCCGATGAGGCTCGCCTGGTGCCAACTTATCTTTTCGGCACCAGGTCAAGAGTTTTCTCTTCTCCCAGGCATTTTAACAGCATTTAAAAACGTTACGTTTGTTTATAATGGACCCCAGAATTGTTGGTTTTAAATGGATACCGTTGTTTTTATGTTTTTGATGGTTTTTAAATTTTGTATACTTTTTAATGTTTACCATTTTTAACTGTTGTAAACTGCGCAGAGAGCTTAGGCTGTGGGGCGGTATATAAATGTAATAAATTAATAAATAAATAAAATAAACAACAGCATAGCAAAGCTAAAGTACTGAGGGTCTTAAAAGAACTTTGCAACAGCTTGAAAAACAAAAAGGTCTTCAAACAGGCATTGAAAATCCATCAGCACCAGGTGAACCTCTCTGAGAAGGGCATTCCACAATTGGGGTGCCACTGCTAGAAAAGGCCTTTCTCTGGTAGACATTGCTGTACCTCATTTGGCAGAGGCACTCTGAAGATGCTCTTAGGGTTGGGTAGGTAAATTCAATCCTCTGGGGAACTTGGCCCAAACTGTTTAGGTCAAAATTAAAACCAGCACTTTGAATGGCTATAGGCTTGTGCTAAAATTCAAATAACTACAGGGACTTCATCACTCGGTTGTTTTATCTTGCATTTTATTTTATCTATATGTATGTTTGCATGCTCTATGTAGCTACATACATGACTGCCTTTGGGGAAAAAGCAAATCATAAATGTTAAAAATAAATAAGGTTGCAATTATACACACTTATCTGGGAGTAAGTCCCATTGAATTCAGTGGGAGTTACTTCTGAGTAGACATGTATAGGGCTGCAGTTTTAGTCAGTTTTATCAATCTATGGATACTCAATTTCAATTTGGTTTTGGAGGAAGAAACTGCCTGAAAATTCATATAGCTATTTTTTAATCTTTTTAAATGAGTGCTTTCAGGGAAAGCTGAAACACTGTTTGCTTGTTCTACGAGTACACATGAAAGGAGTAAGGCAGCATAACTGTGGCAGGCTCTTTGTCACTTCCTAGGCGTATTCATTGTAAAGGACTGTCCACATGATTGGGAATTTGTTGCCCTAGGAGACTTGGATTACATAGACAGAGCCCTCTGTACAGTTGCACAGGTGGGGGCTCTGTTCAGGCTACAGTGAAGGCATATAAAGCAGGAGAAGAGGCTGCAACACAAACCCACATAAGTTAATTGAACATGCGTATCCAATAAGTGAACACAATTTGAGAAGAACAGGTATCTTGTGCACAGGAATGTTAGACCATAATTCACAGTTTATGGCTAATTCCCAATGAATTGGTACCAGAAGTAATGCAATCTTTCCTGATTAGCAGCAACATAATTGTTATCACTTGCAGTTCTTTGCCTATCACACTTAGTGATGCATAACAACCTAAATTTGCTCAAGCTCAATACAGGTCCAAGACTAGCACCCATGAGACCATATTACATTTATCCTGCAATGTTCTGCACTGGTTACAAAGCTGCTTTTAGATACAATTCAAAATGTTGGTGATTACATTTAAGATCCTAATTGGGTTGGGCCTAGAATACCTGAGATATTGCCTCCTCCCATCAGTTGTCCACTCCCTAAGTTCAGGAGGAAAGGCTTTTTTTCTGTTTTCCACCTAAGGTAGAGAGACATAGTTGATGGCAACAAGAGCTAGTTGCCACTAATATTGTGTAACATCCTTTCCTCATGAAGTACAGATGCCTTCTTCTGTGGTCATCTTTCACCAATTGTTGAAGGCATTTCTGTTTTGGCAGGCTTTTCCCTGCTATGCATCTGCCGTTTCATGTAAAGGTTAATTTAATCTGATCTCCGCCTTCGTTGTATTTTATTATTGTATTTTAATGTATTATTGTTTTATATAACATTGTGAATTTAATTTTTTGTAATCCGATCTGAGCAGTGCATACGCAATAGAAGGGCAGGATAAACACCAATACATTAATAATTTAATTAGCAATTTTCAGTTAACTGCCAACCAAAATCTGAAAGCATGTACACAAGATAGAGTCCCATGATTTCACAGAGAAGGCACACTTACATGCTCTCGTTAGGAGAAATGCTATCATTCAGGTATGTTCCATTGGTGTTCTCCATTTCTGCTAGCCTGTGGGGAAAGGAAAACAACTTAAATAACACTTTGTAACAAGCAGCATGACAGATCCTGGAACTGTAGCCCCCATAAAACCTTTAATTTGTTACTTGTTATTTAGTTGGACTACAGTTGTATGCAAGATTCACTGTTGTTCAGTATACATGACATGTTGAAAACTTCATTTTCTTTGCAGTTGAATATGGATTAAAATATATTTCTTTTCCGTATTTGCTCACTCAATCTCCCTTACTTAGATGGGAGAAACTGTAAGGATCAGAACTTAACCAGTACACTATTAAGTCTTCTTAAAAATGTGCAGCATAGTAATGCTTTACATTACTCCAAAGCTGTAGTTTCCCCCTATAATTCTTAGGAGCTGGATGCTTAAATTATCATGTATGGAGAATTACAGATACTGGACAGACATTGCTATTTTGTAGCACATGGTCATTGTAGGATTCCTCTGAAGCATACCTCTGAAAAAAAGAATGTATAATGAAATTCTGTACAGAACCTGAGTGTTAGATGTAAACAAGAGCATGCTTTGGTGTTTCTGATTTTAAGTTAGTTTTATGTACTTTCTAAATATCATGCAGTCATTCTGCATGCAGGTTAATTAGCAAGCTGATTAGTAGAAGTTAGTAAATATGTATGCCATCCATTCTAGGAGCTCAGAATTATCCTAACTTAATTACTTAACATTTGTGTAGTGGTGGTGGTGACAACAATTTTTTAAAAAATAATGTTTTCAAGGAGGATTGCCTAACAATCCACCTGATCTCATACCTGCTAGCATAATGTTCAATGCGTGAATGGGTATCATCATGTGAAAGCTGAGGGGATGAAGCAGGCCTATAAGGCAGAAAACACGGATTAATCACACAAGTAATATTCCTTAGAAAGAGAGAATGCGCGGAGGTGTTATTGGCCTCATATTGGTATGCCTTTCTGAGTCTAAAAATAGCATTTTATAGTAACCCGTGTCGTCTGTCTGCTTCCTCAAGCTACCTGCAAAAAATATGTAATAGAAATGAAAAAAAGCAAGTTTTGGGATTTTTCAAAACCTGATGATGGCTGTGAAGGGTTCCTTTCAAAATATTTATTATAAATAAGATTTCATCCCTGCCATATTACCAATGCTGCATTTCCTTATGAAGACTACTCAGAGCTTGTTTTCCTCTTTAAGTTGCATTTCCTTCCTACAGTATCATAGTTTGCCAAGGAAAATACTTTTGACACCTGAACCAATGCCACCTTCCACAGAGAAATCCTCTAATTTATGTCAGCCATCCCAATCAATAAATCCTCTGAACAGATAATCAAAAGGGAAGGTGATGAGGTGCTTACAGAGGTGAAGGGGGAGAGCTTCACAAGGTCAGAGAGGTGGGCTTGCAGATCTCAGAATTGGAATTTCAACTGCTTACGCACAACCTTGACACTGGATGCAGAGGATTTCTCTCCCCTGCAGCAGCCTATTCCTTGTGCAGTAAAGAGGCCATAAATAAAAACCTGGATCACACTTCACTGATTGTGTAAGTGCATGGGTACATCAGTAATTGCCTGCTTCCCTGTATGCAAGTATTAGATTGTGCCCCAGTGTTAGGGATATATTGGTTCTGAATTCATTATATTCCAGTATGAAGAAACACGTTCTATCATTTTCTATCCCTATCGTGAGAATTCTCTGCAAGACCAGCTTGAGTATTTTTAAAATCTCTAACCAAATCTCAGTTGGGTTTTTTACCGAGTGTCCTCATTCACACATGAACAGAATACATGTGTACATATGTACCAAACAAACCCAGAATACAAGAATTTTTGCAGAGGTGTGTGCACAAAGCAGACCTTGCACTGTACTTCAACCAAAAATGGGGAATCACCTCACTGACAGAGAGTAAGAATAAATGATACAAGTTTTATTTTATCAAAAATGTTTACAAAAAGAAGCTTGATTGGGATACCAAGCCCCTTGTCCTGGACCAGCAGACTACTGCTATGCGAGGGAGACCATACGAAATTTCCTTGGTGTAATATAGGTGTTTACGTCCCTTAGGTCTAATATGGGACGGATTCCTCCATCGGTTTTCGGGACGGTGAAGTAACGAGAGTAAAAACCCCGCATTAGTTGTTGTTTTGGCACTGGTTGTATTGCTCCCTTTTCTAATAGTGAGCGGACTTCCTGTTGTAGAGGTGCAGATGGTGTAGTTCTTTTTAGGACCCCCGTGGGTGGTAGGGAGTCGAACTCTATCTTGTAACCTCTCTTGATTATAGAAAGCACCAATTTGTCTGAGGTTATTCGAGTCCAGGCCTCTGTTGATATAGAGAGGCGGTTGCCAAAGGAGGTACTCATCTTGTGTAAGGTGGGGAAGTCAAAGACATCGGTTCTGCTGATAGTCCGGTTTACGGTGTTGGAATTTGGATTTTGAGGATGGAAACTGACTCTTTCCTTGCTGGGATGACAGTGGTTGTCTAAACTGTTGTCTATCAGGCTGGTACCTTACGGTGCTGGTGGTTGGTTGTCTATACCACCTTCTAGGTTTAAACTGTTGTTGTTGGGTTGTGCCTATTCCCATTCTTCTTGCTGTTACTCTAGCCTTCTGGACAGTATCCATCGCCTCATCTGTTGTTGCATTAAAGAGGCCTGTACCATCGAAGGGAAGACTCTCGATCCGGGTTCTGGCTTCTTGGGAGAGGCCCGCTGATCTAAGCCAGGCATGTCTTCGTAGGGCTACAGCCCCTACCATGGTCTTTGCTCCACAATCTGACTGGTGCTTTGCTGTTGCAATCTGTTGTCGTGCCATGCGCGTGGCCTCAGAGTGGAAAACCCTAGCCAGCTCCCTTTGGTCATCTCCTAAATTGTCGCATAGCGACATCATTTTATCCCATAAGAAGAGCTGGTACCTAGACATTGTAGCCTGGTAATTTGACACTTTTAAACTTAGGGATGCTGTAGAGTAAAATCTATGCCCCATTAAGTCTAGGCGCCGGCCCTCCTTGTCGACTGGCGCAGTGTGCAGTCTCTGTGATCGACATTGCGCTGACTCAACTATTATTGAATTCGGCTGAGGATGCATGAATGGAACTTGTCGTCCTTTTCGAAGACTTTGTACATATTATCGAGGTGCTTTGAAGATAGTTGGAGCGCTGCAGGGTCCTTCCAGTGGTCCTTGACCGTTCTTTTTAGAGTTGGGAGGAAAGGGATGGCTACCGGAGTTATTACCTCCGTGTATATCACCTCAAAAACCGGGTCTACTAATTTTTCTACCGTTTGTTTTGTCTCTATTCCTAAGGCTTGCGCCATCCTTTGGATAAGATCAGCAAAATGTCCTAGACCCTCTGATGGGGAGACAGATCCCTGTGCCTCGACTATAGAGTCAGGCGATGGTATCGATGGCGCCGCTGAAGAAACCGATATTGAGTCTGAGCAATAATCCTCTACCAATTGAGGAGAGGAGGGAATCTGGATAGTTTGGATTTCCGATTGTTGGGGTTGGTGAATGCCTGTTATCTTCAGGTAGTTAGTTATTTGGTGCTCAAGTGTTACTTCGGGTGCCGAGACTGTTGCCGAAGGTCGACGTCGAAGAGGTGATAGTTGAGTGTGTCTTCGACATTGATCATCCAATTCACGCCAGTCTGCATAATAGTATGTAGGTCTTGACGGAAGTGACCATTGTGACTCTCTTTCCCAGTCTCTCATAGGAGATCTGGAGCGGTGTTGCCTTTGGTAATGGTAGAGGTCGGACTCTCGATATCGAGTATCGAACGAGTGGACAGATTCTGGAGATCGACAGTGACTCGATGTTCGTTATCGATATTGTAGTCTGCGGTGGTCTGAGACAGTTAAGTTTGTCGGCGGTGAAGCCCTAACCAACCCTGTTGGTAATCGTAGTGGATCATTGCTACGGATGGATGCAGCATCTCTGATCTCGCCCTCTGATAACGATGCGGTTGTTATCGGATCAACTCTCGTAGTTGACAGAAGGGTTGTTATTGACGCCGGTTGGGCTGTCGATGATGGTGCCGTCACGGAAGTCATTGTCAATGCTTTATTTTTATGAGCATCGTGTTTGTGAGGCACTTTAGCTTTTTTCTTGTGTTTTGCTTTCTCAGCGTTCTCGCCTTCTTTGATAGTTTGGCTACCGAGGTAGTTAGGGATCGCCCCAGTGTTGCAGGGGCGTCCTGTCGGGGTCTGTCAGCTCAACTTGTTGTCGGCTGGACAGGAGCTGGAGGCACGAAAGGCTCGACTTGCGACGCCATAGCAGGCTTGTCCACAGCTGCAAGTGCCCTTTCCCACAGCTCAGCCTGTAGTTTATCCGCTCTGTGGCGTCTCGTAAGTTTTGAGAAGGCCTGGCAATGGGGGCAGGCGTCTACCTTCTGCCCTTCACCTAAGCAGATGACACAAAAATTGTGTCCGTCGGAAGGTGGAAGTTTAGTGCCGCAATGGGCGCACTTTTTAAACGGGGCCTTGGGGCCCATGCGGACCAGATTAGAGTAAGAAGCAAAGTCTGAGGTAAAGAGAGAATAATAACCATTTTTTTATATATAGGAAAAGGTTGAAAGGAGTAAACGGAGAAGATATAGAAAGAAGAAAAGGTAAGTCTTAGCTATTTGTTTGTTTGTTTAACAGAAGCTCTCGATGAGGCTGTCACGATGACGGTCGAAGAAGAACTGGGGAATCTGGGTGGGAACCCCTCTGCATATGCGCAGTAGAGGGGGAGGGGTTCCCGCCCAAAATGCCTCTTAGCTATAGAAGATTCCCAAAGTGGGGCTTCGCGCAGGCGCAGAGCCCATATGTGTGATGCACAGAGACCACGAAGAAGAATGCTAGGGAATGGGGAGGCAGGCATGGGGAGCTGAAGTGCAACAGGAGTTGGCCACACAAGGAGCAGGAGCAGAATGGGTAGATTCAGAGGAGAAAGGAGTCAAAGCATGTATGCTTATTTTGCTTTAGACCTTATTTACTGGTTGGTCAGGGAAACTTAGAAACTCACAGTGAGCACAGGCTAACTTAGTCAGTACAGACTTTTAAGTTACAAATTCAAAATGGGGTAACCACCCTGACTGTCTGGATAATTTATTGTGCCACTTAATGACTGATTATTAGGAACTCTAGAGCTAAACCCAGTGTGGTGGCAAACATAGGCCTAATCTACACCAAGCAAGATATTGTACTATGAAAGTGGTATATAAAAGGCAGGAGCCACACTACTGCTTTATAGCGGTACTGAAGAGCACTGACAACTGTTGGGGCCCATTGACACATACCATACACTGCTTTCACAGTGCTATATCCTGCTAGGTGTAGATTAGGCCATAGACTTTGGAATGGAGAGCCCTGAATCAAGGTTTCTCTTCAGACCCTAACTAATTTGAATAAAATAACAAACTGAGAAAGGGAAGTCGAAGAAGCTAAATAAGTGTATATGAATGGGTGATTGCACTTGGCTCAATATGCTGAGAGACTTCAGTACAATGTCCAGGCCGGGGGTAAACATCCTGGTGCCCTCCAAATGGTTTCAACTACAACTCCCATAATCCCTGACTGTTGCATTGGCCATGCAAGCTACCCTGCCTTAGGCTTCCGAATTGTCCATTAAAGAAATATTACTCCGCTTACAGTTAAAAAAACATAAGGTAGAGACAATTCACTATGAAGCATGGCTCCCTAAGATTCAGAGGCCTAAAGGAGGTCAACTCTGCCCTAAGAAATGATGTGGGTTAAGCACCCAAGTAGGAGAGAGAGACCACGAGAAATGGGCTGTGAGTCAAGCAAACTCCAGATGATTCTTGAATCTGTCTGGCAGAATATCGTTCAGTTATAGATTTCAACTTGGGAGCACTAAGGGGAAATGACTTTTGGGTGGACTCAGGATGGGTTAGAACAGAGGCATTAATAGGTTAACCCTGGTGAATGAAAGGAATCTCAGGGAGAGCCTATCAACTTGAGTGAATTAAAAGCAAGACAACTAAGCATCACAAAAGCTGTGCTTTCAAGAATTGCCTTCCTCCTACCTAATTTCCCTCAGTAATTTGAGGTGAATTATTTTTTCTTATGTTTTTAATTGCTGCTGCTATCAAAGTTTGTCTTCTATTCTATTATTGAGATGAATCAACAAGCTTAGACTAGTTTTTTTCTTTTAACCTGTTTTAAAAGACATTGTTTTAACTGTACCATGAACCTGCAGTAAGTTTACTGCAAGAAAACTGTGTATTTGAAGGTATTCTAAGCTTTTTAAAACTAAGATACTTTGAGTAAATGTATTCTCAGTATATTTTATATGAAACTCTACCGACTGTATAAAATTAAAAAAAACACCAAACGTATCTTTCCAAATAGCAAAAAACAATTTCCTTCAAGAGAAACAGTAGACCAATGATCACTCATCTCATTTTTCCTTAGACAAAGTTTGATATAAAATTTAGCACACAGCTTTCAGATCTCATAACATACTTTTATTATGAAATTAAATACAACAGTCTAGAGCAGTCAATTTCTCTTTGCATTTGAGTGTATGACATAATTTCAGAAAATAAATAACGGCACATTTAAAAACTTCACTTGTATTTTAGTAGCAACACCTCAAGAACTTTACTGTCTCACTGATACATTACAACTTTTCCCCTTATTGTCAGAGCTCAGTTGCATCTGGAAATACCTCTTTTTCGCAGAAGTATGGACCTGTTATTCTTTTTCTGTACAACAACACTGCCATAGTTTTAGGACAGTGGTGGTCAAGTTCAGGAGGTCTGAGGACCATTCCACCCCCGCCCCACAATGAGACCCTCCTCTCCAAAAAAAAAAAAAAAAAAAAAAAAGTGGAGGGCATTGCTAATTTGCTACCAAAATCCAGTGGCAAACCACTCTAGCACTACTGTAATAGATACAGAGTGTCAAATGGGGCAGATTTAGCTTGCAAACTAGCTAAGTTTGGCTGTTTGAATACTCTGTAGTTACTATGGAGAACATTTTGTTTGTATTTTTTTATTTCAGGGGCAGAGGGGGCCACAAACAGCCTGTGGGCTGCACATTGACCACCGCATGTATTAGGAGAAAGGAAAAATTGACACTGAGCACTAGATTCAAGCATACTTCTATAGATAAAAATAGATAATATGAAGAATAAAAATTGTTTTACAAAACTATAAATCTTGTTTGAGATGTAAAATAATATAAGGATCTCGCTCGCTCGCTAGATCTTTTATAACTTTAAAAATGCAATTCACTGAATTCTGTGAATAAAACTCTGAACTCTACCATTGCCCTGATCTCTAGTTGTGAATGTTTTGAAGACACAGAGTAATTCTTCATGTGAGTGGGAAGTCTTATAGCTCAATGAATGACATACAAAAAACTCCCCCTTCATTGAGTGAAATAAGATGCATTTGAGGTGAGAGAGCTTCACACACACATTGCAATTCTTCTGCTCACAAGAACTGCTAGCTCAGATTACAGGTGTATTCTCAAGGACAAGAGCATATGTTTATTTATGCTCAATAGTATTTAAAGTAAATTGAAAACAGATAGTTTAGAGACTGAACTAGGGCCCTCTGGCTACCTCCAGACAGGCATTTCTGAACAAAAGACTTACAAGAACTCTAAGAAAGATTCATTATTGACAGTTACGGTGGAAAGAAGCCCACATTAGCTAGCCATGTATGCTGAAGTTTAGTTAGTTCTATGATGTCAATAATGATAAGATCCAAGTCTTCCATAACAAGATGGAAGGAGGGAAACCATTCTGGAAAAACCCAGGGTAGATGCTATTTTCAGGTCAGTTATAGTAAGAATTGTATCGTGTTAAATAAAGCATGTTTTATCGAATACTTCAGTCTCCTTTGGTATTTTTTAAAAAATGTTAGCAACAGCAGCTATTACACCATCTCGAAAGAGAAACTAAAAGTAATATGGTGAGACAAAACATAGACCAGCTAAAGCCCTCAGAAAAGCTGCTGTTCGAAGGAAATGGTCAGATAACTGGAAAAGCTGGGGGAAAAGGATTGAGAAGTACTGAATTCCAATGGATTAGATAAGGAAAGTGACAGACTTGAGGTTGCAGCACTATTTCTACACATGGCAGGAGAAAATAAAATAAAAATTGCTTCCCCAGCATTTTTTTACAATAATAAAGGAAGGGAGGGAAGGGAAGAGGAAACGAAAGCAGCTTACATATAATAATTAGTAGGGTTGTGCACGCACCCCGATCTGCTCTGCACCCGATCTGCAAATTGTGGATTGGGCCCACTCCGCCCCTCATTGATCCACCTATGGTCCGCTCTGCTCCGCTGTGGAGCTCCGGATCTGAATTGGAGTTCTACGGCGGTGGCAGCGCCAGGTAAGGCCCTTCTCCCCCCTTACCTGCATCCATCGCAGTCCGGTGGCAGCTTCAACTGAGCCCGAGGACTTGAGTCCTCGGGCTCAGTTGAAGCTGCTGTCGGAACGCGACGGACTCAGGTAAGACCCTTCCCCCTTAACTGGCTCCACCGCCGTTGCCACACGGACTGCGGCAGTGCCAAGTAAGCCCCCACTTATCTTTTTTCGGAGCTCCGGATCGAGGCGAAGGATCCGCTTGGTCTCGATCCTCTTCGCCTCGACCTGCTTTGTCTCCGCCTTTGTCGGAGGCGAATCAGGCCGCCTTGCTATTGCTTCTACACTCCGAAGTGAAGCAGAGCACAGCCCTAATAATTAGGTAATAATTGTGAGAACAGAGTTCTGTTCTTCCTGGTCCCCCTATGGGGTTGTATAGGAACTCAGGGCTTGTGTTCATGGCCTCCCTCGCAGGGCTGCTGGTAGATGAAAAGCAGACCTATATAATTGCAAACACATGGGACTTGTAGTTAGGAATCCCTCATGAGACTGTCTTTAGCTGAAAACTGCCCAGCCTGTTGGCAATTACCACCTGGCCTTGTTATCAGAAGGCTGTTAGAGCAGGCAGGAGTCTCAAGGCCTCCCAAGGGAAAGGAATTATTTCAGCTGTCCTGATGAGAACTGCTCGCTGGCCAGGAGGGGGAGGCGTGGTGCAGCAGCTTGGGCCAGGGTTGTTGGATCCCAGTCACCCCATCTGGTAGGATTGGGGCATAAGATGAGTTAGCTTCTGGGGCCATTTGCTTTTCTTGGACTCCTAATTGCTAGGAGGTGCATTTTGTCTGGCTGGGAGCAAGAGGCCCCTGCTGTAGGTATAGGACAGGTTAGCTGGGGTTTATTATTTTTCTGTTGGTGTTCTGAGGAATGGCTCTAACTCTCTGATATTGTTTTATGACTGGTTTTATTGTTTTATGACTGTGTTTTTATTGAACCACTTTTTTCTTTTAAACCGATTGTTTAACCTTTCCTCCCCTTCTCCCCTTTTACTATTTTTATATTTGCTTTACAGCCTTAATTCTCTTAATAAACCTTTTTAAAGCTCTCAACCAGTGTGGTTTGTGTCAGGGGACTCTGGTGCTAAGTCCAGTGTTTACTGGCGGGTATCTGGCACGTGGTTGGGTTTTGACTACTGGCCTACCTGGCAAGAAGGGTGTGTACAAGTATACTCATATTCACAATAATATGCTGTTTTCAGTAAAAGCAGATCAGATACAACTATCTGTGATACCATTCCTGGTAGGCAGTAAGTTCATGGAGACATGGTGAAAATGAAGCACCATTTTAAATATATTACAGTTTGAAAACAATGCAGATGAGGGGTTTTTAAAATAATGATTAATATATTAAACATACTGTGTGTAAATCACAAATTCTTCATTTGAATTTAAAGTAAAGGTGAAAACAGAGACCCATGTATGATCTAAAGCTGTAACCTATTTGCCCGTTTTTTGATTTTGGGGAAGTGTGTGGATCATTAATTAGAAGGTTGCATACCATAGATCATAAAGTCAGACAGAAAGATCACTGAGAGAGACTGATTTGACTCTGAAGTGTGTAGCCACACAGCAAAGGAAGCCTTAGAACTAACAAAAGAGCTAAACAGAAAGAAGTACCTCAGTAGGTCTGAAGAAGTGGCAAAGGCTTGCTACATGTGGCATCAGTCACAACATAATTTCCTATCCAGCATATATGGGTGAGAATGCAGAAAATTCGCTAAAATGTATAAATCTAGAAAAAGTCTGAATGGGTGTGCTGGTTTTTCTTATAAATGTTCACAATCATTTTAAAATTGAGACACACACAAATGCACTGTACTTAAAACCTGTAAAACACTCATGGTACGGTAAGCCAAATTAGTAATATAATCTAGTAAATGTAATCTGAATTGCTGGTATTATGAATACTTGCTCAATTGGAAGTTCAAGTTACAGTTTTTTATGCAAAATCTCTAATGTTCTACAAGCCATGACTAATTTAAATTTGGTACAAAGACTTAATTGAATAAAAACAGATCAAGAAAACCAGCAGGATGCAGATAGAGATTATAAAATGTGTTTCAAGGTCTAGAGCAATCTTCTATGAAAATGAACCCACAAATACAACCTGTTAATTAAGCACCTCAGAAAATTCTAGTGTCACTAGAGGATAAAATTTTAAAAAGAATAGAATATGAAAGTCAAGGTAGAAGAACCTACAGAGTGGGTCAAATCAATAGTTGGGGGACATGCCTGAACAAGAGAACATTTTCAATTGCTCACTGTAAAAGAAATTACCAGTAGGTTAGCAGAAAAGCACTATGCAGACCTTGATGTCAGTACGGGATTTTGGCATAATCATCTTGAGGGCAAAAGGTTCAGGTTGGTATAGATTGACAAGATTATTGCTCCAGAGATTTAACAGGAAATCCAACAGACATTTGCTGATGTTATAGAGGTTGTGTGGGCTAAAACCAGACAGATAAGAAGATAATGAGAGGCTGGAGTGAGTTCTAGATAGAGTTTAGGAAGGAATAAAATTGAATAAAAGGAAGTTTGCCATGGGTTTGTTTTGAACAAGCAATTCCTTATTCAGAAGGAATACTGTTAAGACGATAAGAAGAGCTGTACTAGATCAAACTAAAGGCCTGTTCTGTTCCCAAAGTGGCCAACCAGATGCCCATGGAAAATCCATAGCATGATATGGGCACAAATAGCACTCTCCCACTTAAGTTCTCTAGCAACTGGTAAACAGAGGCATGCTGCCTCTGATACTGGAATTAATATATAGCCATCATGACTCGTGGTCATCCTCCTCCACAAATTTGTCTAATGCCCTTTTTAAACCATCCAACTTGGTGGCTATCAGTAAATTTGCTATCACAAGATGCAGTTTAATTGTAAAGAAACACTTTATCTGTCCTGAACCTCCCACCATTCATGTCATTCACAATTCAGTGATGACCCTGGGTTCTAGTATTACGAGACACTTACCTACATTGACCTCCATTTGCCATTTTAATGTGTTTTCTCCCTGGCTGGAGAGATCCTTTTGGAGCTCTTTGTAATCCTTTTTTATTTTAACCACCCTAAATAATTCGGTGTCATCAGCAGATTTGGCTATGTCACTGCATACTCCTAATTCCAGATTATTTATGAACAAGTTGAAAAGCACCAGACCCAAGACAGATCGTTGTGGGACCCCACGGTTTACATGCTCTCCATTCCGAAAATTGGCCATTTATTCCTACACTCTGCTTTCTGTTCTTTAACGAGTTACCAATCCATACGATGACCATTTCACTTTCTATGACTGCTAAGTTTGCCTAGGAGTCTTTGATGAGGAACTTTGTCAAAAGCCTTTTAGAAGTTCATAACTGCATGTATGTGTGTGTTTGGGGGTATATTTGATCTTTTCATCTGTATCTACCTATCTATCCACACACACACACACTTACGCAGAAATAACATTATTTACTTCATGCCTTTGTGTAGCTTCCCAACTACATTCACAGATGACATGGACTCCACTCATTGTGATGCCAATGCACATCTGCCATTTTGTCAACTGTAAATAAATACTTGGTCAATTGTTTCAAATCCTCCTCCCTGGGATTTTAAAATATAATTCATTCTTAGTTTATTTGTAGTGGAGTATGTAGTAGAAAACTAATCACAGATATAGTAGCCTGGTAGTAGGTGTCACCAATATTCATTCTACAGAGGCCTTTAAATAATGCAGCAAACAGCATGATATATTGTTTTCTTGGGGCCTTACTCCCAGCTTCCTAAAAGAATGTAGTGAGTCTTTACAACATTCCTCTATGTAAAATTTTAGTGCAACGTATTTTAGTAATCACTATTTGCAAGCCAAGAGCACAGGCCACACACTTCAGAACAATTTTAGTAGTATTCCTAGACTAATGTTAGGCTTATTCCTTTACTAATATTTTGCAAACTTGTGGATTAAGAAGCATAAACAAATAATTAAGATCCATTTTAAAGTTATATTAGCATCAGATGCCAAGCTGATAGTTATTCATATCTAAAGTGGATAGTTATTCATATGCACAATTACTGAACTAACTTGTGAATGAATTCATATGGTCCTAAATTAGCAATAATTCAGCCAACCTAGTGACTGCTTAGGGGTGCAGATGCAAAATGTGTACATACACTGCCCACCTGCAAGTGCTTCACCACTCATTTAAACAAGGTGCCAATCTGGCTGCTCCATTGAAAGGAATAGAAAAGCCTGCATTCACATTATACTTAAATGTGTATCTAAGCACACACATATCTGGACCAGGGCAACTGTGTATATATATGCACACATTAAATAATGACCAATATGTAAGATCAATATAATATTTTCATTTTTCCAAAATACATAATCAAAGTTTCACTTGCTTATTTTCCAAACCAATGTGCTTATTTTTATTGCCCATTTCCATATGAGATAAGATTATTGTGCAACCAAACCTCAATGATTCAAACAGACTGCAGCCTCCAAAGAGAGGTTACTACTATGATTTCAAAAACTACATCCGAGAAAAAAACATATTGTGTAAACATTTCATGAAGCGTAGAAAACCCTGCTCGAATGGCATTCTATTGATTTAGAACATTTTTTTGTTTTCTTTTTCAGAAAATTATAATGGGGGGAGGAGGAGGATGGAAATGGACATATGTAAAAAAAAAACCAACAGAAATTAAGAACAAAAAAGTGGGGGAATGCAACAGCAGCAGCAGCAGCAGCAGAAATAGCAGCACACTTTGGCAAAAGTACTCACGCAGAATCTACTGGCCAGAAGTTGATCAGAGTAACAGGACTGCAAGACAAAAAATGTGGAGGTGAAGAGAGAGGCAGAAAAAACTTAGCAGCAAAATAATTACAGAAAGTTGAAGAAACCCAAAAACAAGAAAGTCCAACAGCCCAACATGAATGTCCATGGAAAGCAGCCAAAAACATAAGAAATAAAATGTTAAAAACAGGGAGAGAAAAAGAGACATAACAAGCTGCAGTGCAATTGCCATTAAAACATTATTGTTCACTAGCATATAAAATAAGATGTTATAGGATGTTTTCAATGATGTTATATTTTTAGAGTTTTAATTCTTGTGAATTGCCCAGAGATCTTTGCATATTGGGCAGTATAGAAATAATAATAATAATAATAATAATAATAATAATAATAATAATAATAGCAGCAGCGGCAAATCTTTGGACAGGTGTGTAAACCTTACTTTGTGAACTTTGAATTTAAACTAATATAGCAAAATGTAAAGAATTTTCCATATTTAGAGAAAATTACTCCGTTTTGATTTCTGCTTCCTCCTATCCAAATTACATAATTTTAAGGGCTTTCAAGGCAGCTAATGAGACAGCAGGTATTTTTCTTCTGCTAATTGAAGTTTAAATTATTAGAGGGTTAGCAGGTGAGAAAAGGTAAGGGGAACAGCAATTGAAACGTCAGCTTGCATTTTTCTTTCAACCAAAATAAACAAAAATGAAAGAAATGAAAGAGGCTTTATGCAATTAGGAAATATAGGGAGCAGGTGCCAACTGGGGAGCTCAAAGAGCTTATCAAATGAAATACTATTTGCTTCACTCACGTTTCCATGTTGTCTCCCTCCAACACTGTTTGTACAGGCAGGTAACCCATTCTTGGGTGCTTTGCAAAGTATCTTTTTGTTCGGAATTTGTTTTTCAATACCTTGGCAAAGTCACGAACATCTTCTCCTGAAGTAGTCTGAAAGCAACATTTCAATGATAACTCTTTACTGGAGAGTTTTTCTTCATAGACATGGGATATGGGTACTCAAAACATTCAATGGACCAGCTGCTTCTTCCCCTAAACCGTAATGATTTAATTGCTGTGCATTCAAAGAGCATGGCAACTTGTTTCAGTACTGAGCTTTATATTGTGAACCGCCCAGAGAGCTTCGGCTATTGGGCGGTATAAAAATGTAATAAATAAATAAATAAATGTGTGTCATTATTGGGAGTTTTGCAGTTCATTAACAAATTTGGTCATATAGTTTTCACAACATGCTCACAAACATGAAGGATGTCAAGGAACACTAAGTAAAAACTTACAGGTCTTGAATATTCCACTAACGATTTGTAATATGAACACAAGAAATCCACTACTGTTAGATGATGAGAAACTCTCATCTTCATGGAGGATTAGGCTATCAATGGCTACAAGTCATGATGGCTATATTTTACCTCCAGTATTAGTTGCTAGGGGACATGACTGGGAGGGTGCGATTGCACCCTACGTCCTGCTTGTGGACTTCCCACAGCCTAATCTAGTTGGCCACTGTGTGAACAGAATGTTAGACTAGGGAGGAATCTACACGTCGTTGTGAGGGCGCTTGCGTGCGTCTGGAGTGCACCCCGAAGCTCGACGTGTAGACGGGCAAAAGTTGGGACGTGACGAGCGAAAGGAGAGGCGAGTTTTTGGGCCGGGAGAGCCCCTTGGCCCAGGCGATGCGGTGAGACGGGGGCTCCGCGGGCCCACTCCATGTCCATTTGCAGCACAGGTTCGCCGTCGCTTTCCTCCGGGGGCCCGAGCGGCCGAAGCGCCGCCACCAAAAGCGGGAAGCAGTGGCGACGCAGGTGGCGGGCGGAGAAGGAGGAAGAGGAGGACGGCGGTGCAGGCAGCGGAAGGGACAGGGACCCTAACTATCCCTCGGGTGGAGCGGGGGGAGATGTGCCACCCTCGCGTTTCCCCCCAGACGAGGCGGACGGGGAGCCCCCGCCTCACCGCGTCGCCTGGGCCAACAGGCTCTCCTGGCCCAAAAACTCGCCTCTCCTTTCACTCGTCACGTCCCAACTTTTGCCCGTCTACACGTCGAGCTTTGGGGCACACTCCAGATGCACGCAAGCACGCTCACAACGACGTGTAGATTTGGCCTAGCTCTTCTTATTTTTTTATGATCACGGTAAAAGCCATCTTTTCTAAAATCAAGTTTGCAAGACCTGTGATAACTTATAATTCCATATGTAGCATGTAGATTAACAGTTTAAGTTGATTACCTAATGAACAAATAAAAACAAATCTTCCTTGCAAACCAGGTAGCCTTGCCCTTAGAGAAAATAGGGGGCTGCTGTGCCAAGGTAGAAGCAGTTTTGATGAAAAAGTAGAGAAAAGAACTATCTTTGCTTTTATACTGACACCGTATTCCCATTACATTCTATAAGAAACTCACTATATCGCTTATTAGATTCTTAGATTCATATTGGCCTTGTTATAAGCAGGAAAGAAACAAAGAAAATCATTTTTACAAAAAGTCTGCTGTTCTATATATTATATTAGTTTTTAATTAAGATTTTGTTTCTTTGCTAGGAAGAGGCAAGTAGAAACAATAAGCTATCTAATATGATCCAACCCCCTTCAATTACTGATGAGAGGAAAGTGCTAATGCACTTTATGACACTGAAGATGAACAATTTTCTTTTTCGGTTTGTAAAAAAATAATAACTGTTCAGACATGTCTACACTACACCTTGCCTTGGATATGCAGAACAGTACAATCATTATCTTAACCTAGGTGAAAAGAAGAGAATAGGATAAATCCCTTGAGAACTTTATTAAAAGCTGGCTCATACTACTGATTTTTGCTTATAAACTGCATTTGGATGACTGTATCTCAGCTTAATGAGCTGAGGTACAAACAGACCTTTTGCTGGTACACAAAGGCCGCATTTGGACGTCACTTTAAGCCATGATGGGTTAATAAGCTACTCACACGATCAGACAAATAAGCTACTGTGCATAATCTGAGTCATCCCCTACACACACACACACGTCCTGCTGCAGTTCCCCTGCCTCAGCATTGATGCTGTTTCATCCATTGACTCCATCACAGCAGCCTGTTCTAACCTTCCACAATATCCCAATATGAGGGGAGAAGTTAATTCAGTGCTTCTAGTATCACCCCAACAAGGGTGTGGTGGCTCTAAAGTGCTGGAAGTATGTAGGATTTGGACCAAACTTCAAAACCCTGCATAATTACACACAAAGAAAAAAAAAACATGGTGCACCAAAAAAAGGGGACGGCACAAATAACTTCTTGGAATTTTGCAGGATTTGGACCAAACTTCATACACAGCCTTCCCTAGCAGAGCTGCACATGGCCCATTGAAAACCCTGCACGCTGACAAAGTGAAAGCACCTTTTTGCCAAAAAGGGGTGGCAGTTTTAATTGCATGGAAGTTTGCAGGAGTGAGACAACACTTTATGCATAGCATGCCCCAGCAGGGATGCACACAAGGCAAAATGACAACCCTGCGCAGCTGCCACTACTCGATCAAAATGGTGTTTGATACTTTGGGAGATTGCAGTGCACACTGCTAGGGGAAGGGCTAGGGTGAGGCCGGGCTGTGAGCACAATCAATTGCTAGGCAGATCATGGAAACAGAGATCTGCTATGTGAAGGAGAGTAGTGGCAGTGGTTTTGACCGCTCTTTTCAAGCAACTCTGTAGGTGACCAAAATAACTCCACACAACATCATAACTCATGATGGGTTAAATAACCTACTCTGCAGACCATGGATAAATAGAGTGCACTTTTTTTGGGGGGGGGAGTCACATGATTAAATTGAGTCTTTCTGAGTAGTTATTTAAATCAAATTAATTTAAATCAAATCCATCCTGCGTCCAAATAAGCCATTGTTGGTTAAAAACACCTGACAGATGACATGATAACCCATGAACAAGGTTTTAAAATAGTGGCTCTTCCAGCTGTTAAAACATGTAAGCATGGGCGTGGAAGTGGCGGTCTGGCTGTCCCCCTTCTACTGATAACCCATGACTGATTAAATAAGCCATGATGGCTTATTTTATCCATCATGGGTTCTCATGACATCCAAACCCAATCAAAGGCTATTCGTGCCTCAATAAGCCAGGCATTCCTTATTAAAACATTGTTTCCCATTTCATGCAAACTGGGAAACAATGGCTACCAACTTCAGAACATATTTGAAGCCAAGATATGATTGTATGAATTGGACCATAGAGAATCCAGCCATATAACAGTAAAGGATCTGAAAAGTGCTATCACGCCTAAGGAATGTATAGAAATCAAACAATTAGATAGTACTAACAATTCTAGAGTTGTATGCAACAGGACCGTTATACACAGAGTAGTATATCCCCCCCAACTCATTATTTAGAATCATTATACCCAACAAATCCACTACAATCAAAATTATTCACTATTGAATAGGATCAACATTTCCCAGGATAACTAGCCAAACTAATTGGGGTGGGGGGTGGGGAGAGTCTTCATAATCCAAAATTTGTCCTTCAGAAAGACTCCAAAAGACTTTGGGCATTTATGCTTCACACTCTCCCCCAACCCCCAAAAAACCAACAACCCAAATTCCCCATTTCTAGTGACAACTGTGAAAAAATGATGGCAATAATAAGTGTGTCAATGTTGTAGGGACCATGCACTCTTCTCTTGAAAGCATCCGGAAGGCAAATTCAATGTTCTTGATTGGTACACATCTTTCATATCATCTGATGACATAAATACTTCTCAAAGGTTGAGACTGCATTACTTTGTAATGTAGTAAACTGAATTTTAAAGCTAGCTGGGGTAAAATAACCATTTCAAGTTGTCTTAAAATGAGTTAATTTTTTGCGCTACATAAGATACAAGTATCATTTGGAGGAATCCTAGGCTTACAACACAACACACATATAAGCAATAATTAATTAGCACTGAACTTAGAGCTCACAAGTGCACAATTTTATATAGCAATATATCAAAATAATTATTAGGTACCTTTCAACTATTCTTAATTGTTTGTTGTTGTTTATTCGTTCAGTCGTTTCCGACTCTTCGTGACTTCATGGACCAGCCCACGCCAGAGCTTTCTGTCGGCTGTCGCCACCCCCAGCTTCCAGCTTCCCTATTATACCATTATTTTCACAGTGTATACCAAGGTGTCACACTTTAAACACCAAGTGTTGATTTAATTACCAAAAACAATCCACTTTCTTACACAAAATCCAGAAAACTGTATTGGGGACACAGATCATTACTTACTGGTGTACAGTACTCCACCATTGGGTAGTGCATCTTATGACCTTTTGCAACCCGGCCAGAAAAAAAGCAGCTTTGGCAGATGTCATAATTAAAGTGCTTTAAACTTCTGTATCTGGAGAAGAAAAATATAATTTCATAACTCGTGAGTGAATTTTGTTTCAGTGTAAAGCAGGAGAGTTTTATATTACAGATATAAATACAATGCCATTCTTATTAGCCATACAACGTCAATCATATTAACAGAGCAAAGATCTTAAAATAAATACTTTAAGATATATGATTTCAAATACTTTGAAATCAGTATACACTCAGAATCTGGGAAGGAGAGCTATAACAACTCATAAGCCATTTCAAGAAGGAAAGCTTTTTGAGTCCTGAAAATACTGTGATTTTCTGTACCTAAGGGATAACATATGCATATACCCCCTTTCATCAGCCGAGGGTAGTGAGCCAGCTGCAGCCTCAGCCAAGGGTAGTGAGCCGGTTATCCATGTCCAGGATAGACTACTGCAATGTGTTGTATGCAAGGCCACTTTTGAAGATTGTTCAGAGAATGCAGTTAGCTCAAAAAGGTGGCCTTGTGCTACAGTGCTTCATATGTTAATATATGTGTATGCATGGCATGGTAATATACTTTGCCCTCCATCACAATGTGCAAACGGTAAGATCCATGGACACCTGATTGTGTTCACAGGTTATCCAAGCCAGAATTTTCCATATGCTAATCAATTGCCAGGGAGTGTAATGTGCTTTTAATTTGTTACAATGTAATGGCAGTCCAAAGCAATTTTTTTGTCATAACTTCCAGTGTTTTTGCATTTGAGCCTTTGTAATAATTTACCTATCAAAGATAGGCTATCATTGCTATTGTTCAGGTAACACAGTTCCTTACCTCGATCTAAAGGGAGAGATGGGTAAGAAATAAATAAATAAATACATTATTATTATTATTATTATTATTATTATTATTATTATTATCACTTTGGTGCATAGTATGTCCACAGCAGTTCATTACTTTCAGAGCTGTGACAGTTTTCCTGAAACTAGTCCAAGCTAGTGTCCTTGAAAATTATCTTCAAAGTCATGCTTCTGAGGAAGGCATCCACTCCAATTTTCTTTGTAACCCTATGTACAACTGGTCTGGCATAGGTGCCTGCTTTTAATATGCCAATGTCATTAACTCATTTTCTACAGCACTTCCTGGATGTAGGCTGGACTATTATAAAAAAAGTCTAGGAAAATAAGAATGTTTTTATCTGGCACCAAAATTATAGCAAAGTAGGTGGCAGGCAAGCTTCCCTGGGACACAATTTTATGAACCAGAGCCAAGAAGATCTTTCTAGCTGCCCACTGCCACATTCAGAAGTTATGCAAACCTGGAGCAGAGCCTCACTGCATGGTCAAATTGATATGAGAACAGGCATATCTTGGTTTCCAGTACCAAAGTCCCAAGCCACGTACAGCTTTAAAAGTAAGCATGAGAACTTTGAATTGTTCTCAGAAACAAACTAGGAGCAAGTGAAGTTCTTTAAGTATCAGCAAGTTGTATTCCCAATGTCTGGTCCTAGTGACTGATTTTGAGCAAATCACGGTTTCTTGGAATTCTTCAAAGGCACCCCAACATACAACACATTCCAGCAGTCATCTCTGGAGTCTACCTCCACATGGACAACTTCAACTCTCATGCCATTCATTGTTACTGTAGTGCCACACACAAAAACCTTATCCAGCATTGGAAGAAGCCTCCCTCCTACCAGTGTTTTAATCCATCCTTCCATTTTCTAATGTTAGCAACAAACAGGGATAGGTCAATTCATAGGAGGATTGCTCTAGCAATTCAGAAAGACTGAGATGCTTCATAAGGCAATACAGAACCAGGACAACAAGGCATATGTTTTCTGGTCCCACGCTCTACATGGATTTTGACCTAAAAGATCAAGGAAAAATGTGGGAACATGGAGAGTAAGTTGCAAGCAAACACAATCTGTGACATTGCACAGTATCATTACTGATCATAGGGAAAGTCTGCCAAGGCATGAGCCTTAGCTTCCAATTTCCTGGCTCTGCAGAGCTGAAGGCAACATGAGATAGCATTAACTCTGGTCTAAAACTGGCAAGATTTCTTTTAATCTGTGGGCATTTTCAGACAACATGCTAGCCATGGTTAGGCTGGTAACCTTTTGCAGCAAATGGTTAGTGAGCATGTTTAAAGCGTGGTTATGTAGCCACCATGGTTAGGAATGGTTCACACAACAAGCTAAGTCATGTTTAGCTCAAAATGCTTAACCACTGTGGCTTAGCATGTCATATGAACAGGGTCATTGAATGTTAATCATATTTTGTTGTTACATAAACTGCCCTGAAAAGGTCCTAGGAAGGGCCATAGCTCAGTGGTAGAGCTCCTGCTTTGCATCCAGAAGGTCCTAGACTCAATCCCTCTTTGGCATTTCCAAGTAGGGATGGGATAGGTTTCTGTCTGAAGCCCTAGAGAGTGAATGCTAGTCAGTGTAGACAGTGCTGAACTAGATGGACCAATAGTTTGAGTTATGTAAGGAAGCATATGTTCATACATGTGCATTTTTAATCGATTAATCAATCCCATATGTAACTTCCTTCCCCTGCTAACTCCTACTCCCACACCACTGGGACCAATGATCAGATCTGGAGAATTCTCATAGCTCTACAGAACTGCTGGAGAATACTTTTACAGCATTCTATATTGAGTTATGGATTCTTGTAGTGCTAGTAGCACTAAACACTGGGTGTATATCAAGGGTCCATACTCCCCTGCAGTCCCATTTCATCACTATTTTAAAATGCCAGGATCTATCTGGAACTGCTGGGAAAAGTCCAAGGGTTTGGGAGAGTGTTTTCACCAATACACTAATGATGCACAGCTCTGTTTCTCTTTTTCTTCTAAAACTAAGGTGGTGTTAGGGTTCTAGACCAGTGTCTGGAGGTGGTAATAGGCTGGATGGGGGCTAACAAATTTAAGCTTAATCCAGACAAGGTGCAGTTGGATCCAACCTGCAGCAGCAAGAGATTACTGGGTGTGTACCCATGGGATCATATTACAACCATCCTGCAATGTCTCCACTGCGTGCACATTGCCCCTATTAGATACGACCCTCAGTATGCTACCAAACTAAGTAATTTCCTCCACGATTAGGAATCTCAATGAATCACCTCATTGTGGTTATCCATATGAAACACTATATTGCAGCTATGTGTGGACCTGGGTACTACCCTATGTATAGATAATGGACTAATTCATAAAAACAAGTGATCTCCCATAGTTTCATTGTTTTATATAATTGTTTAACATCCAATATTTTGCATCAAGCTGAAGGTGTAAGAAGTAAGTTTATCTTTTCATAAATCTGCTTGGTGCATTTCCACTTAAGGTAATCCAATCATTCTCTTTGAAAACAGACAAAATTATGGTGTTTTATGTGAATGCAGCCCACTCAGACATCTAGCTGAGCTTTAAAAAGAGAATTCTAAAATGCTCCTTGTCAACAGCTTGATGCACAGACGGAAAAATACCAATGTTAAGAGAACTACACGGATGAAAAACACAAAGACCTTACAAAGCAGTTATTAGGAAACAAAGTGATAAAATAAATGTAAGCATAATTGAAAACAAGTATTTACTTAACCATTAAGTGGATTCTGAACAGGCATACCAATCCATAGCTATTTTGCAAGATATTGACTTATTCATTGCTATAGTAACCATGCTGTTGAGATCCAGATGTCTAAACACAGCAACATAATTTCAACCATAATTTTAGAATGCAGGGTTAGGACTATTGTTAAGAGAACTTTTATGACAGATTGAGCAGATCCATTCTAAAGAAACAATCATTACTTAATGGGGTTTCCAGTACACCAGGATTATATTCCATTCATGGCAAGCAACTTCCTCTGTGAACTCTAGATTTTTTTTGTATGTTCAATTGCATGTTTTACAAAACTTTGCAAAGTGACTAAGATGCAAGCCAAACAGCATGATTACCTTTTCAGAACAGAAGGAACTTAAAAGAATATGAAGTAAGTACTTCAATTAAGGAGGCTGCGTTTAGGAGATGTGGAAATGAGAACTGTGAGATAATACACAGTTCACTTTCCACAGATCCATGTTCTGTGCTATAAAGGAAGGGTTCACCGCTCTTAAATATGGCCTCTGTTTAGTGTCGTAACACTTCATGGGTTTAATTCAACTGATAAGTAAAAGAACATCAACAACGAAAACAATGTACCTGAATCCAATAATTGGACATTCCTTACAGATGTTGCACTTGGCTTGGTGTTTGGCGGTTTCAGCAGCAGCCACCCTATGCAAAACTGGCAACCATACCATGGACTGAGGCTCAAGTCGCATCCAATCCAGAAAAAGGGCTGCCTCAATTTCAGGTTTGTTATTGGCCTATAACAGATGGGAGAAACATGAAAGGACTGAGGAAAAACTTGCATCTTACAAATATTTTGTCCTTGCAATCCATTATCTTTCTGATGCTACTCCCTTTGCTCCTTTCATTTTCAAATAGTGACAGAATAATATGCTACCACAGCAAATATGTGTTCCCAACATTGTGTGCAAGTGCACCGGAGCTAATGACCACTCCTAGGATTTTTTGGGTGATTTCCATTTTGCTGTCCTGCCATGAATTTTGAGCAATTTTTGTGATGCCACTCACTGCTCTGTAACCCACTTGTACATCTGACACCCAGAGGAAGAACTTAAGACTGAGAGGAACTGAGGGAGAAAAAGCCACAGGAAGCCGCCAAGCATGCCATTGTCTGTCGGGAGTAAGGGACAAGCCACCCACCTAGCATGGTTTCTTCTTAGGGTGGCTTGGCATAACATACAAACATGCCCAGTGACTAATTAAACTTTCTAAGGAAAAATAGGGAGAGCTATGTGCACAGGTAGAGATTTCTTTGGCATTTCTATTGCTGAAGAGAAGTGTATTTTTCTGTTACTATTTCAATTTGGCCCCAGGAGCTACTAGAAGTGCATCTGGGATTACTAGTACACCTGAACCACAATTTAAGATTTTCTGATCTAATCTGTTGACTGAAGTTACTGTGGTGATAATCAATGCTTATGCGATTTCATTTCCATACTCTAAATGCACCCATACATGTGTAAGCACAGATATTGAACTTTACAGGCACAACTTTAATACCCATATAATCTAGGCATCACCATGGGCTGATAGACAGCAGTAATGGGCAAAACCTAGACAAGAATCTCCTGGTATGGCTCTGGATGATTTGCAGTAAATCAGTACTCCCAACTGTTTACCAATGAGAGCAAACTGGGCTTGTAAATGTAGGTGTCATGAAGCAAATCTCCCCCCTCCCCGCCACCCCATTTATTAGAACTGCCTCTAAACAAAAGCACATGCTCAGCCATGTAGAGACAACAAAATCCTGTCACATGACTCAGCTTATGTTAGGTAGGAACTATAGGAATCATCTGAGGATGGATGAGCAGATTCTCGCAGACTAGAAATTGGTCAGTTTGAATTTCCCTGTCTGGGAACTTTCACGTTTGCCAACCACCCAAAGACAAAGGAAGTTTCTTTCACAGACAAAGAGTCAAGGCAAAACTCTTCCATGCTCTGGAGTTCCAGGTGGGCTTCACCCCTCCCTCCATTTAAGCTGCTTTCGTGAGTTGTTCTTAGGATATTCGAGGCAGTAAGCCTATGTGCCCCATTTGCTGGGGAACATGGGCGGGAGGGTGCTGTTTCACCATGTGTTACTTTCTACTGTTAGTTTTACCCTACCCTGTGCCTGTTTACCCTACCCAGTGCCTGTTTGCATTCTCTTCCCCTCCTTATTGTTTTACTATGATTTTATTAGATTGTAAGCCTATGCGGCAGGGTCTTGCTATTTACTGTTTTACTCTGTACAGCACCATGTACACTGATGGTGCTATATAAATAAATAATAATAATAATAATAATAAGGATCCTGATAAATTTTAATTAGCTAATTTATGTTATTAAATATTAATATTGCCAAACAATTAATACCTACGTGGTGGCAGCCTACCTATGAAGAATATAGAAAAAAGGGTGTCTTGCAGTCTGTCCTAACTCACAGGGCTGGAGGTACAGATATCCCCAATCAATGGGGTGATTTGTCGCAGCAAGTCATCCCATTATATTGCTCATGAAGTGCCTAGCTATTATTCATTAGTTTACATCTGAATGCCCCCAACCACTAGTTAGTAGACTTTGGGGTTCTAGAAAATAACTAAATAGTACCCTAATCCATGTGAGTGGTTTTCCTTCTTTTTATCCTCTACCTCTATTCAGTAGCACCATAAGCATCCGGTGGTAATGCCTGGGTCATGTAGTGCAGGCTAGTCTCAAGTGATCTTGTTACTTTGTTTATATTATAAGGAAATTAATGTTTGCAACATAGAAACCAAAAGGTGATAACATCCCAAATAAGGATCCCAACAAATGTGAAGATTTGTGTACACTGTAAAAAGTGAGGCTGGTTCTCTAGGTACCCTTTTTTGGAACAGTTGCAAAGAAGCTATTTATATACTTTGAGGTAGTAGCGTGGATTCAGATGAACAGTGAACAAATTTATTTGGATGGAAGCAACACCAACGTTCATGTCAAACAGCAGGTTGTGAAGATTATCCAGAAGTAGACCTATTGATAAATATCTCAAACTGCTGTTTCAAGTGTTAGGAAAACACACCTACGTGTGAGTAAATGTCACAATCAGTTATTTCAAACAGCAAGCTAGAGCATCTACTCATACAAGCAGATAAATTCACAATTAAAGTGTCCCAGACAAGTATTTCAAGCACTAGACTAGTAAGCATTCCAGCCAAATATTTGTCCATAGCTATCCTGGATGGAGTCTGCTGTGATTATAAGGCCTGCTCATATTACGTGATGTAGACTCAGCAAAGTCATAAGACAGAGTGCTTGTGGGACTGTAGTTCTTCAGACTGCAGATGGGGAAACGACATTGTGGAATGTTGCTTTCTGTATGAAAGTAATACACCACAAGAGGGCTATGATAGGTCCTGTCCCCTTTACCAGTATATGATAGAAACAGAATGAAATAGGCACTTGGTTAGCCTCTGTGACATTTAGCATGGTCATCTAAAACATAAGAATTACCAATGAAAATTAACATCCACTTAGTTTCTAATATTTATTGATGTTGCCATGTAGGGAGATTTACTTTGGGAATCTATGTGCTACTACTTAGTAGCAATGATCTTCAGGAAGGTCTCTCTGGTCATTAGAGTTCACCTTATACACACACAAAAATCTTTTATATGCCATTTTTGGTACAAAAAGATAGATTCTGTATTGAAATGCTGCAGTATGTGCTATAGGCAGGAAAACAATGAATAACTCAAAGCATTAACCTGTCCATTTGCAGTTGCTTTTAATTTACAAGGGAATGTGCTGAATAGATGTAACCCTTCCTGAAATATTCAAAGATCCATATTAAATCTGCAGTTGCTGCAAATTCCTTTTAATTCAGTTGATTATTAATAATATTCACATCTATCTAATCACGATGTATACACCATGTACAATCTCTCCTACATTAAAATGCATACTGAAGTACATTACATGAAGATTTAAAGCCACACTGAGAAAAGCTTGTCAGGGTCAGACAGTACAGGAGGACAGATAGTTCTTGAATGTTCCCTGAGCTGCTATTACAATTTCTTTAATAATCTCTAAATCCAGCCA
Source organism: Elgaria multicarinata webbii (assembly GCF_023053635.1). Lineage (NCBI taxonomy): Eukaryota > Metazoa > Chordata > Lepidosauria > Squamata > Anguidae > Elgaria > Elgaria multicarinata. The sequence goes on from NC_086175.1 coordinate 63,196,928, forward strand.
AACAGTAACCGAGGGTTTTACGTAACAGAAGACTCCAACAGAATACATCCAAAGTAACAAAGAGAAACAGAAAATCCTCCTCAGTCCCCACTGCCAAATCAACATATTTATATTCAGCTGCTACGGTAATGTAAATCATGAAACAAAATTAATTATGCATTTCCAAGTTTACAAATAACAGTATGTTATGTCTGATATTTAAATTCGTACTGAATTTCAAACTGGGAAAGGGTGGTGGTTGGGATATTCATATGCCAAGAAACAATTGAAGAGGAAAGCTGGGTATTTATTAAAATGTTATGTAATGTTAATAAAAAGTTGTTCCTGCCTTCTAAAAAAATTAAACACATGCTAAAAATATGACAAATTTACCTCAAATTTTGCTCATCCCTTTGAAGAAAAGGAATATACATTTTAGATCTATCTAGATATCCCAACAGAAAGTTAATTGGGTTGAACAGAATGATACAGCAAGCTGTTCATTAGTTTGATTATATATACTCTTCTAATATACACATATATTTTAGGACAGGATCAACAGATTAGTAGACTGTTTTGTGTCTACTACACTGGCAACATTTATCATTGCCATTTTTGCAAATCTTATCTGTCTTAACACAGATAACACAGAATTTTATAATGGTTTTATTTAAGTTAGATACATGAGGGGACCACTAGACCTTTCAAGCAAATCTCTGAACCTCTGTAGATGTATGTTACAGAAATCAGGGTAAAAAGAGAGGGATATTTACTACTGTAAATATAAAAGCATTAAGGTTGATGACATACTGGCAGTACAGTTGACAGGAGAAGAATAAATATTACAGGACTTTGTCTTTTCACAGGAAGTTTTGAGATAGGTAACTCCTTCCAGTTCCATTCAACTAGCTTGTTTCCCAAATTTGAACTGGTGTTATCTAAGATTCACCAGATCAAGAGAGACTACAATGGCTTCAAAGGACAGACCCCATTCAGTGAAAGATTTATGAATCCAGTTGAGTGTTCTGGGCATCAAGAATTAATATATATGGGTTGTGGTCCCAAGTAACATAAAGTGATACCACAAAATATACATTTATTGCTCAAACAGTATTAGAGAGTCATGAATTATGCAATGATAAAACAGGCAAAACACATCACTACATACAATGCAATTACTATTAAAAGTATAATAGAAATCTTGGCTAGCATGTTCCTTAATAAAATTGAAGGTTTGTTCCTCTCAACCACCAAAGCAGTCATCATTAAGATCTTATGGTTACCCATCTGGCAAGCATGGTTTGCAGAGCTTAGGAAATTGTGTTGGGTAGGCGTTCTCCCATGATCTCTCTGGGCAACCAGATCTAACATTTGCCTTTTATAACCCTCACAGTGTCAATGACCTCATCCTAACTTTCAGAATTGGTCATACAACTATTCTCAATGTAGCCTGGTCTGGTATTGACACCTAGATGAAAGAATCTCTGCTACAAAGATTTCTGTTTCCTGCATCCAACCTATCCACTGGTGGCAGCCTCCCATCAATTCCAAGAATATATTCCATTACTCATAGTTATCTCATAACATGTACACACAACTAGTCATGTCTGTTACTGATCACATACAGTCAGCATATACAGAGAACTAGGAACAGCACTCCTATGAAATACAATGGATTCTTATCAACAATAGCCATTTCATTCATACTGTGTGACAGTTTCAATGTGTTGTAGACTGAAATTATCAATATATGCTTGACCATGGAATGAGACCAAAAAAAGTAAAAAAAAACTTTTGCTATTCTATTGTCCCAATCTCTATCCTTGTTTGACTGTATGAAAAATATTCATAATGCACAACACTACACTACAATAGCACATGGGTTATTGGAGGATTGTTCCCCCCTCCAACAGGCCATGCTGCCTGGGTTCGGACAACATGACAAGCCATGTTTGGGCAGTCAAAATGGAAATCACACCCGGCACTCGCCATGATTTAATTAAGCCACCATAGCAGCTAACTTGATCGTGTGATTGTGCTAACTGCCCCGTTGCTTCTAAGGTCAGCTCCAAACTACTACTAACTTTTACTGTTGCTCTTGAAACCAATTATTTTAGCTTTTTCTTCTTGATGCTGATTTTGATGCTTCTGACATGAATCATTTTTTCTTGAACTCCCACTACATCCCAACAAAGACTTGTATCCAGGATTAGTGTTTCTTTTCCTAGATTACTGAATTACTCTACAATGACTAATCTCTCTCCTCTTCAGTAATAAATGTTTTTCAAATCAATTCCATTTCTTCTCACTGGCTAATATGTTTATATCCTCATTTGCAACCTATGTTTTTGGAGCTTCCTTTACTTCCCCCTAAAGTCTTTTTTTCTTTAGTTGGTATCTACCTTAATCCTTATTTCCTAAAGGAAAAAAAACTAATTGTCTTTTAGAGACTCTCACTCATTCCTCAAAAGCACTTACAATTATTTTATCATTTTAATATTTTTACTCTATATGTCCACTATCTTTTGGGTCTTCTGCTTACTGCCAGACCAAGTAAATGTGAATAGTGACACATTTATTAGTTCAAACCTACTGGGTACATCGTCTAAAGTGACCCGCAAAGTGTCAGCAATGATTTGCCATAGTGCATGTCAGACACATTGTGTGGCCATTTTGAATATTCAACCCCAGATTGGGCCAATCAGGAGTTGTTACATAATGGCTGAACCTGGACACTGTGGGCCTGTTCTCATATCACAGAACACACATCCCTCAGCCCTCCTCCCCATGTAGACTTTCCAGCTGGCCAAGTATTCCAACTTCCTTTGTGGATTTTCAAGACTTTCCAGGGCCTCCTTTCTCTGCCTGTGTGCAAAAAAGGGGGTGACTGTAAGTCCTTGAAAGTTTGCAGAAATGGAATGGAATTTTTATACAGGTTCCACTTGTGGGAGCCACCATGTGCACTATTGGATAAATGTGGGACTTCGCATTTTCAGGAAAAAGTTAGGATTTATCCACACATGAAACAAACTGTTTGCTTCCCTTATCTTCCTGCTCCAACCCTCTCCTCTCCTTCTCTACTGAGTTGAGAAGGGGTGACATGACTGAAATGGAGGGATCCTTACACTAGGTCCAACTCCTTGAAAGGTTGCAGGAATGGGATAAAATTTTATATTAAGGGGTTCTCCGTACGGGGAGCCATCACATGCACTACTGCATAAATGCAGGACTTTGTATTTTCATGGAATAGCAAGAATTTATACACAAGTGAAACCATTTGGGAGCTGCACGCAGGGGAGAGGAAACTAATTTGGAGTTGGATACACAGCCAGATGTGGCAGGAGAACAAGTCTGCTTGAGAGGAGCAGAGTGGCAGCAGTATTTTTGGCTGCTCTTACCGAGCAGCTCTGAAGGTGATCTCTGTAACCCACACTAGTGTAACAGATGACATGCTAACCCAACATAGATAAAATAACCCTTACTGCAGACCATGGGGTTCCAGGGTGGCTTATTCGGGGGAAATAACCCACCGTGGGTGGGATAAAAGCTTACAGACAACATGCTAAGCCATCACGGGTTTTAATTAAGCCATCATGCTAAGCTATCATGGGTGTTGTCTAAACCCAGTTTACAGGTTAATTGTGAGTTAACTTACAATTAGAACTTAGATACGGGGTTGAATATCCAAAAAGACTGCAGAATGTGCTCAGCATGCACCATGCAAATTGCAGGTAACATGATTTGCTGCTGTTATATGCAAACAGCACCAATGAGATTGGTGAGCGAGCATAGGATTGCTCTGTCAACATTTGAATGGGTGGTATATAGATGCCACTTGCGAGTGGATAAATACATGGATATTTGGTCTGCTTTTCTTGAAACCTATGCATAACTCTCTCCATATTTTTTAAACAATGCTGAATCTGATGAAAAAAAGAAGATATTTCTATGCATGTCATTTTTGTTCTTCCCCCACCCCCACAATTTATTTTCTGTTCTGTTCAATTCACAATTTAAAAAAGTTTTAAAAAATGGATTGCTCTGTTAATCAATGGCAGAAAGTGATTCCAAATTAAAGAGTTCAGCTGCTAACACAGAAATTTAAAAAAGAGAGTGAAAGCTGCTAAGAATTACAACATTGCTCAATCACAAGTATTGTTATACTAGATCTGAACAGAAAGGAATTCTTTGTCATTTCTTTAGAAACAGCAAGAATTTGATATCCTCTTAAAATATTTACCACAGTCAAAAAGTAATGAAGTGGGAGAAAGTGAACAATCTAGTAGTAAAATCTATTCTGACAACTTGGAGTACTCCTAAAAGAAAGTCCTGAAATATCTCCCACTGAAGTCATTTTGTACAGACCCATTCGGAGAGGTGCTTAGAAAACAATGGGCTCAGTCTGGACTGTTAAATTTTAAAAAAATCTAGTACATAATGGTCCTTAATTATATGAATTACATGAAGGTAATGGATGAAAAGGGAGAAATCAATATGAAGGAAAAAATAGGTCTTATGTCTGTCCTAGGGGGCTGTCATGTCACGCCGGGTGTGGGGCTCACAGGCAGGACCTTGCTGTGTCATAGGAACCCAGGTGGTAGGAACTGTTTGAGAGATATACAACCCTAAACCAAGTCATGGCACAATGCAACAGCCCCACATGTAAACAGGTCCACTGACTTCTCTCCTTTTTATTTTATCTTTTGACCTTAAACTGTTGCTACTTGATGCAAGATGTTCAGATGAGAGGGACAGAAACAGAACTAAATAAATGAATAAACAAACTCAAGTGCTCTATTATGTATTCCACATGAGACATCATTTTCTCCCAAGAGTTGCTCTTTGCATCACCTTTTAAAACATATTTTTAACATCTGAAGAGGGGGGTTGTCTTCAAGCTTGAAGGAAAAACAACTTCAATGCTGCAGCCAAAGGTGTATTTTTTAAAGACACATAATTCCTTAGAACAAAGAATGTACTTGTAGGAGCAGGGAACATTTTGCTACCACTGAAGGAAGTATTACAAACACCACATGCATATTGACAGAACAAGAATTCCCTCCTCAGTACTCTCAAGGACTTATATTTCAAACAAAGATCAGGGATATTTTCTCCCCTCATCCACTCCTTGTTATCTTCTGGTACAGTAAACATCACATTTCTGTATTGCTGTGTATGACAGACAAGGTTGTTGCCTGGGTACCTAACCTACAGAGACTGGGAGCACAGATTCTGATATACAGTTGCTGCTGGCACTCTCTTTCTCTCATGACTGCAAATTATTCCCAGAGTTGTTATCAGCATAAAAGCTCCTCACTTCCATCCAGCCCATACTGATTTATAGTGAAAAGTCTCTGAGTCAAATGTGTGAACAGGATAGTATGAGGTTTTTTTTCTTCTTTTTAAAATGGCAATATTCAAAAGTAGGAACAGAAGGAGTGAACATTAGGGATAGTCAGCTATAAATCAAAAATATATAGGCACAAATGTTTTCAACAATGTGCATATACAATAAATTTCAAATGGCCACAAGACAACTGATGAAATACCATACAAAATATACAACAATACAAGATAGAAAAACAATGGCAAGGAAAAAAAAGAAGCAAACCGACTAAAAATAGCTGCTACAAAATATCTTGGAAAGCCTGAAACAAACACCATCCTAGAACTTGGCCTACACAAGCACTCAAATGGGGAGTATATCCCAGTGCTTTGAGGACGGTACCAAGAAATTTATATTCCGATCCATAACAGTTGCTACTCACTAATATTGAGGATTTTGAGCATTGGTCTAAAAGGGGGAGCCTTGTTTTATGGAAAAGGGTTCTCTGATATATATGGGTCCTCCAGACCACAGAGCATGGGTACACAACCTTTTCAGGTCCAGCGTGTCTACTGGAGTGGCAGGGGCACAAACATTCATATACAGCTCACATAAAACGCCCAATCACCTATCATTCATTTACACACAAACACCACTCACATCAAACTTTATCCAAGAACATTTCAGAGGCCTGGCACCTGCTTTGATCAGATAAAACCAACATTTCTCCCAGAAACATCACTTCTCTAACAATCTCTAACTTACACCAGTTTTAAAACCTCTTCACTGGCTGCCTATTAGTTTCTGGGCAAAGTATGAAGTGCTGGTTATCACCTTTAAAGCCCTACATGGTTTGGGTCCAGGCTACCTGCAGGATCGCCTTCTCCCATACAATCCGCCCCGCACACTCAGGTCCTCTGGGAAGAATTTTCTTCAGTCAACAAAAACAAGGCTGACAACTATTACCCAGAAAACCTTTTCTTCTGCCGCTCCCAGATGTGGAATGGCCTGCTGGGAGAGATTCATCAACTTAACAGTCTTCCGGAATTTAAGAAAGCCATAAAGACTGATGTCTTCCAACAGGCCTACCCAGCTGAATTTTAAGATGCATTTGAATAATGTGCTGCTTTTAATAATGTATTAGTTTTAAATGTTTTAATCAATTATATGTATTTTATGGTATTTACATTTGTTATACCCCGCCTTGATGCAGAGGAAGAGGTGAGTACCAAATATATTATTATTATTATTATTATTATTATTATTATTATTATTATTATTATTATTATTATCCAGCCATCCAGAAATTATGGCTCCTAGCCCTTCCACCTCCTTTAATCAATGTCTTGGCTGAAGGATCCTGACATCCCACAAGTGCCATAACGGGGCACATGTGATCCCGCAACAGCTCTCTTGTAACTGTGGGAAAGATCAGTCGCGTGTGCCCCATGAGTGCCGATCACGGAAGTAGGAAAATTCGGAAGCAGCCCTCTTCCATTGCAGAAGGGCTGCAGGCATAGATTTCAACTTAACAAATTTCTACTTAAAAAGTAGCAAACAGAAGAATCATACTTACAAATTGAAAACAGCTCCTAACACTGGGTTCAATGTTACTGCCACCAAAAGAGGCAACTTCTCCCAGCTGCCTTGGAATCTGGATAGAGTCATGCAGGAGGAGGCCAAGACGACGCTGGTCACAGAATCCAGTGGGACTGGCTACCTGCTTAAACAGGTCTGGAGACATTAAAAGAAAATAGCAGAAGCTATTAAAACAAAGTGAACTTTTAACTGTGATTATGCATATATCTCAAAAACGAATTTGCTTTTAAAGATTCAAATAAATGGTAGAGTCCTGTTCAGGCTTTAGTTCCTTCTTTCATTAGTTTGATCACAATTTGTTTGCCAATTTAGAAATACAATCTTTTCCGATACACAATTTTGAAATAAGTACTTTGTAGCACTTAGTAATAAAAGCTACAAATCAGGGAATGTTCTATGCTTATTAAGATTTTCTCACAAAAGTAAACATGGACTGCCAAAATTTGGGAATCCTGATTGCATGCACATGTCATAGTAGCTGCATCACACATGAAAAGCAGAAAAAAAGGATCAACTAAAATGCATGAAACATGACTTACATCTGTATTTATCTTCCAGATGTGCTTTACACAGGGAAATTATACCAGTTTTAAATGACAGGACCCGGATCCTTCCTGTTCGACCCCTGTTGATATTAAATCACAGGAAAAGGGGAAAATAACCAACATGCCATTAATAATCACTGTTTCTAACTGCAAAAAAGCTATTAGAAGCTACAGAAATCCCTAAAAGGAAGGAAATTAATTCCTAAAACACTAGCATGAAATCTAAACACAAAAAACAACAGAGTATAACTTTACAGTAAGTTAGCTGTAATTAGATAAGTTCTTTGTGGTAGCGGTGTAAATCAAGCCAATGCATACTGACCAAAAAAATGCAGAAGGGCATAATAGAGTGATTATGTAACAAATGGTATGACAGTTGAGAAAGCGACCCCAATTACCAGGGATATTCTATTTAAAACTATCATTTCTGAGAACTATACTGGACTCCAACCCTAACCAAGGGCTTCATTGATTCAGCTAAGTGTAGCCTTTAAGCCATTAGCTGTATTAAACCTGCACTTTGACCACCAGCTTGCTAGCTCTGAGCCATTCATTTTTACAACAAAGACAAACGATCATTATAATCAACTCTCAAGAAAGTCTACCCACACATACGTGTCATAAACATTCAAAAGCCAGTTGAGGCACATATCTACGCAGAGAGGGACATTGACTAGGTTATTGTGCTCTTGTTCCAATCGATCATAAATAGTAGTCAAGCAGTTGATGATCTGAAGTATATCCATCGGCTGGTCATTCTGTTTGAGGTTGTGCTGGTCCAAGGCATCACATGCAGCAGATAGACTCAGAAGATCCACTGTATAAATAATATAAATAACAGTCCTAATAAGAAACAGATTCAATCTGTGGCAAAACAGGCAACTGGACCAAGTTGAAAAAGCAGCTGTTTTGCTTTCACATTTAGTTTTTATGTTTCACTTTTAGTATTTTCCACCTATCAATGTAATTTCTCTAGACAGGTAAGATCTAATTTAGCAGCATATAAAATGTTACTAGTTTAAAAGCTGCTCCTTGTCCGTCAATATTCGATTTATCAGCTGCATCCCCAGGGATCATGGAAAGACACCTTCTCTAATACAAATGTATTAGATAAATTGGAAATGCAGAAAAATACTTTTAACATGGAGCTTAAGGCTCAGTGTCCAGCTCCTCTAAGAGGATGAATGAATGATAATTAAGTGAACCCTTTAAGGATTGGGCGTCAGTCTAATTATATATGCACTTAAACATAAACAGAGGTCATTCTCATTTGCAAGAGCTTTCCATGCTAATAAGTGGCAGTACCCTGAAAGCTTCTGATCATTTTACTTTAAATTTGAATGAGATGCCACAAATATAAAGAACAACGATAAGCAGTGCTGTGAAAATATGCTTTGCTTCACAGAATTAGTGAATAAATCACAAAACATCTGCATCCTTGGATTTGAACTCTGTACTTCTCCCACACCATAAAGAAGTCCCTCTTTCACAATTCTGACCCCATTTGTATGCTTGATGGCCACCTCCAACAATATACCCATACAAAATAATCCATTGGATCATGACCAGTATTACTAGCAACAACAGATTATTGTACTCTCCTATGCTTTTTCTTCTGTATTCACATCCAGTGCATCGTTATGTACTATGCTATGCAGTTGCTTCCTCTTCATCCTTCACCCTTCCTGATCTAATTGTAAAACAACTGTCTACCTGTTGCTTCTTGAATCATAAGCCAAATTTGTTCTTGGCTTATGATTCTAGTTTATTAGGGGACCAACAACGCAGAGATTTGGATATCTCTGGATATGATGCTAAACAACCAAGGATGAAAGTTCCTGGTTTGTTTAGCTGTTAGGAGGGCCAAGCGGGAGCAATCAAGCATACTCATGGTAAACCACAACTCTCACAGTTTTGGCTTACCAAGTTACGCAAACCGGTCCTGCTACTTCATCAAGAAAAAAAAGGAGACTAAATAGAGGAGAAAAGGTAGAATGATGACTGGGGAAAAGACAGGACAAGATTTCTGCTTAGACTAAGGATTTGTACATCTTTAATCCCATATGGGAGTTTTTGTGGGGAAAAAGTAAGACGTGAAGGTTGCATGAAAAAAATGTTAGTATAGATTAGAAGCACTGCTAGGGCTTTTTCCAATGCAATCATTTCCTTCAGTACTTCAGTATAGGAAACTATAAACTCACTGGGCTGGTTTGTACAATCAAAATAACCAATGCTGATTGATTTAAATCACAGTGCATGCCGGGCGCCATTTGAATAATCATTGCTCAGGTGTAGCTTGTTGTGTCATCCAAACCCAAGCAGCATGGCTTGTTGGAGGGGGAAACAACTTTCTTATAAGCCTACAACAGCCCATGGGTTTTGGGATGGTGGTTTTCCCCTCCAAAAAGCTATGCCGTCCAGGTTCGGATGACACAAGAAGCAACATCCGGCAGTGATTATTCAAATCTCACCCTGTACGTGCCATGATTTAAATAAGCCATTGTGGCTTATTTATTTAGATAGTGCAAACCAGGCACTCTAAATCAACATGTGCAAAACAGCAAAGACATCAATTGCACTGTGACATTGTGCATTGGTTGCAGCTTCCCTACATGTGAACAATACACAGAGTAAAAAAGCTTCTGAGACAATCATCATGTATTTACCATACTTCTCTTGCAAGAAGCTTGGGGCTGCATTAGGTTGGGCTGAGAAAAAGAAACTTGCCCAAGGCGATCCAGCAGACATTGTGGCTCTGCAGGAATTCAAACTCAGGTCTCCCAGGTCTAATGCCCTATCCTTTGGGTCAATAACACCCGCTAGGACCTCCAGCCACTCTTATTACTTTTAATTTTAAAAAATGACCTTTGTTGGCTGGAAAGCAGCAGAGTTCCTTTCTCTTGCCCAGAATGCTTCCTGCCTTTGCTCCTTTCCATCTTTCCTTGCCCAGAATGATCTGGAGTCAGAGCATTCTTCTGGGGAAGAGGAGGAAGAGCCTGGAGCTCTGCTGCTTGCCAGTCAGCCCCAACTGAAGCAAAAGTTGAGCCATCGGAGGGGCTGTGGCTCAGTGGTAGAGTATCTGCTTCGCATGCAGAAGGCCACAGGTCTGATCTCTGCCATCTCCAGCTGGAACTCTGGAGCTAGCAATGGCTGTCCAGGACGTTAGAAGGTTCTTTCCCACCCTAACAAGAGATGCTGGGGATTGAATTTAGGACCTTCATAATGCAAAGCATATGTGCTACCACTGAGCTATAGTCCCATAATTACCAAATTTTAAGTTTGTTTGTTTATTTATTTAGTGTACTGAACCAACCAAAGAGCTTCAGCTATTGGGCAGTATAGAAATGTAATTAATTAATAAATAAAATTAAATCCTTTTAAATTAAATTATTGTTGTATTATATTGTTTAATGATATTATTGTTAGCCACTTTGAACTCTATTCAGGAATGGCAGGGTATCAATGTTTAAAATAAAATCTCAGGTTTATTCAGACAAGTACTGATGTAAATTTCCCTGAACTCACTTAACAGTATGCCTATATTTCATGTTAATGTATATATACAAAGTTATATACAGAGTACTTCAAGATTCCACCCCGGCCCCCTGCTGTGTAATTTGTGTGGGGTTTTTTAAGAAATATTTTTATTTTGATACCTAGAATAAGTTCAAATTCAGTCTTAAAAGCTACCAGGCCATTAATTACTTCCATTTTATTTAAATATAAAAGCAAACAAAAAAATTTATTTTATTTATTTATTTTATTTATTTAGAGTATTTTTATCCCGCACCTCAGCCAAAAGGCTCTCGGAGCGGCTTACAATGTATCAGTAAAGAAGACAGTCCCTACCCTCAGGCTTACATTCTAAAAAAAGACGTGACACACAAGGAAAAGTGGATGGGGAGGGAAGAGGGAGAAAATAAAAAGAAATTAAGGAGACTGCTTAGGCTGGTGGGAAGGCCCTGCTCCGTCCTCTCATCTCCCAATGGAGGGGCAAACCAACAGCTCCTTCTTCCCCACAAGGTGAAGATGTTAGCCCTGGGGGGGGAAAGTCCAACTGAAGCAGGCCCCGATGGTGCCTGCCTGCTCCAGTCTCCCTCGCCTCTTCTTCCCCACAGGGTGAAGATGGCAGTTAGCCCTGGGGGGGGGGGGTCCAACTGAAGCAGGCCCCGATGGTGCCTGCCTGCTCCAGTCTCCCTCGCCTCTTCTTCCCCACAGGGTGAAGATGGCAGTTAGCCATCAAAATTTCCTATATACACGTACCCAGATGTCCCAGTGAACTCAATAGATCTAACTCTGAAGTAAATGTGAATAGAATTACAGCCTTACTCTCCCCACACAGTCTTCTGTTTTATATATGAACCTTTCAAAGTAATTTTGCATCTCTTCCTTCCCTAATACCAACAATTCAATGTTAAATCAATTATGCTACTGGAAATTAACAGAGCTGTATAATTAAACTCGTTTAAAAGTGGTGTAGTAAAAGAACCTCTGGACAACGTACATAGGTATACAGCATAGGAGGCACTGCATGTTCGTAAGACCGTTTGGAATGGTAAAAATCTTGACTTGGCCTGAAGAAACTCAGAAAGTAGACTAAAGATTCTAAAGAATCCTTCTTTGCCTCTGATCTTTCTCCTGAAAAGCATGCATTAATGTTTACCCACTTCCCATATTTTCAGGCAACAGTGTTATTGGAATACATACCCCTCCAGAAGCAAAATTTATGATCCAGCAGCGTTACAAGCACATTCTCACAGAATCTCTAAAACTGCTTTTTAAAGACTCTCCTAGGTTCTACAAGCTTAGCAGAAACCGTTTTTAATGCCAGAAATAAAGATGGTATGATGTAACAATTTCTCTTTTAAAAGCTTCCACAGCAAAATTATGCAAAAATGTCACTGAAGTTTATTACGTTTCCCAATTTTATTTCCATTTAAAATTTTTTCTCAAACTTCTTTTTAAGGTAGAGGGCTTTAGCAAATCTCTCCTGTTTTAGTGTTAGAATAATGTATAGATTTCGCAAGAATAAATTTACAGCAACATCCTAAGCATGTCCATTTAGACGTTCTGAAAAAATGAAAGTTTGCACAATACTCACAACAGAGAGCTTTCTGTAGTCTTCGGAGCTTCATGGCAGTTCGGTATGCCGAGAATCTAACATTGTTCAAGTCAGCTAAGAAGTGGGCAAAAGGGAGGAAAAAAGGGAATTCAGTGATTTCATCATTGGCTAAGTTTATTTAGCAAAAGCTAAGCACTATTAGTAGCATGGAGACTGCAATTCTATGCCTTCATACCTGGGAGTAGGCCTTACTAAATTCAGGAAATTCTTAACATTTTCCTATTTAAAATCTTTGAGTCCCAGTGATATTGCCCTGAACAACACAATGTGCTATTGCAAGAGTACTAAGTTGTAATCACTTTAAGAAAGGTAAGAATTAGAAACTCCTTCCTTGCCACAGTCCCACTTTCTGCTCGGGATAGAGTCAGGTTGCTGTATTTGGAAAGGAAAAACAACACAGAGAATTTAAAGGAAGAAAAGGAGACCAAGAGAGAGACTCCTGCCAGGCTTTGCATGTGAGAACTCACCAAATGATGCAATAGAGAACAATGCAGCTTTATTAAGTATTGGTGCTGGTGCCCCTTTTGCCTAGTTTTGTACTCTCTCTTGGCAGCATCAGATTCCTTCCAAGCTTTCTGCTTCAGTTTTTATAATAGCCTAGCTTTCAAGGTGCCCCTTTGAAACTACAACGAATAGGAATATAATGAATCTCACCCAAGCAAAGGGAATGCTGGGCTAGGGACAGCAACTTTATTGAAATACTTCTTCATCTCACTTCCGTTACAAAAAATAAAAACAACCCTGAGCTCTGAAAAGTCTGTTGAGCCTCTCATGTGTCTACAAAAGATTGGGTATGGCCAGGTAAGCTTGCAATATGAAGGATGACAGGTCAAAATATATACAAAAACCCCAAGAGCACCTAAAGATCTGATGTATGTGCTTCCCTATGATGTAGCCATCGATTCTTTCCATTGAGATACATTATGGAATGAAAGATGCTAAACATTAGGGGTGTAAAAATCCCTGCCTTGGATTCGAATACTCGAATCATGATGGCCATTTTATGATGGAGCCACCATTTTAATGCAGAGCCCTACACCCCTATACAGCCTACAACTCCTAGCAGTGCCTGGGAGGGTTGTATTTACCGGGGCTTAGGGACAGAGGACATATGTGTATTCACCGCCACCATCGCCCACTGCCAGCGAGATCGACCTTCTCCTACACAAGATCACTGGCTTCTCCATGAGATCGGTGGCAGCAAGCAATCTCGTGGAGAAGCTGGCAATCTCATGGAGGAAGCTGATCTTGCCAGCAGTGGTCAATGGTGCAGAAGAGTGGGTGATGGTGGCAGCAAGTACATGTACGTCCTCAGTTCCTGGGCCCTGGTAAGTACAGCCCTCCCAGGCACTGCATGCTGGGAGTTGTAGGCTGTATGGAGGTCTGAGGCTCTGCATTAAAATGGTACATCTGTCATAAATGACAGATCCATCATAAAGTGGTCATCAAATCCGAGGCCCGGATTCACACAGCCCAAACAGAAATGCAAGTTTATGTAAGTATTTTAACTTCTGTAGTCTTTAATTCCCCCCCTCATAATAATCACACCTGAGAACAGGATTTATAAACTGAACCTTGCACATCAGTAATGCTAAGATACAACAGCCAAAATTTATTTTCTACACTCTCAATTCATAGCCCCCTTCACTTCTTTTTTAGTCAATCTTCTGCTTCTGTTCCCCCTCTGTTTCATTTCTTAGTTTTGGTATATTAGCCTGGAAAGTGCAGAAAAATGCGGGGAAAGGCTGCAGTGGCCATAGCTACTCTTCCTTCAGTTATTTTAGAAAAAATAGCCTCACAACACTATTTAGTTGTCAAATAAACAGGTATCAGATTATTCAGACTGCAACTTTTGGAGTATTCGTCTTGAACGCCTGCTTTTAAAAAAAAACCTTGTTAACATAATGCTACCAATTTTCAATACGTATTTGTTCTGTTCCTGTTAACACACTTTCATGCACCTTTCTAATGGGCTGCTCATTAGTGCACTGTTCTGGCATTGTTCCTTCCTGCCAGACTGCTTCAGAATGACAGACCCACAAACCTTGATGTGGCTTGGAATAAACTGTGGAATTTAAACAAAGACAATTAATCTATCCTGAAAGCCAATTAATAGAGCATTCTTTTGCCGAGGCAATGTGACTGCAGTTTTATTGTGCAGACTTGTAAAAAGTTCAGTATTCTTACTCTGAAAAGTATGCTTCAATTAAGGACAGAGGGGAGAAGCATGTTTTCTATGTTACAGATGAGACTAAGAAGTGAACAACAAAGATTAGCATATAATATCTGGTAAAGGGGGGGGGGAAGCATTCAAATGCTCTTTAAGTAATAAAAAAGATAAAGGTAGGACAAGAACAAAACTTTATACAAATAGCAATTAGTTGACATATTTGGATTAATAATAGATTTTCTAGGTATAAAAGCATCTTCAATCTTCTAATGCTCCTAATTCATCCACTCATGCTTATCTCCATTACTTCATTCTCTCTATTATAAACTGGATGTAGGAACAGCAGTGGCATACTCAAAGACAGGGAAGTAAGACTTTTTTCCTGCCCAGATACAATGATACGCAGCATGTCAGCATACCCAGACCAGATGACCTATGGAAGATGGGAGTTCTTAACTTTGGTCAGCAGGTGCATTGATGTGCTTTGTATCAGTCAGATGTCCTTAAGAGTCTCAGTGTTCCTGATTATTATTATTTATTACATATTTATACTGCCCAACAGCCTAAGCTCTCTGGTCAGTTTACAACTAAAACCCTAACATCCAGATTAAAACTTTAAAATCACATAAAACCAGAATATATTACATGATGATGATGATGTTTGACCTTCTCTCCTGCTGCCAGATGCTGTTGCATAGGACTATCTATAGGAGAAGTAAGCAGGAACAAAGGAACTCTGGGACATGCAGTTCTTGTGAGAGCATGTCTCACCCCTTTGGGCAAGCACACTTCTGCCTCTTAGGACCAAAAACAGATGTTGCTTTAAATCAGTGTCTAGCAGCTACATCTTTTTTTTCTAGAATAGGCACGGGGACACCAAACCAGATCTTAAAAGCCCCTGTCCCACAAGCTAGGGTCCCAATCCATACTGAGACTCCTGCACCTGCTCTAAAAAAAAGTAGCTGCTAGACACAAATTTAAAGTAAGCTCTACTTTGACTCTTAAACTACAAGTACTGGAGTTTCCTACTCCTGTTTCCTTTGCTCTAAAAGACCATGAGCTCACTCGTCTAAATATTGCTTGCTCTGCTCTAACACCATTTCTGATGGGTTCAGGCAAATCTCACAAAATCTTACAAGACCTGAACACCCCAGAATAGAAATAAGTCTGCAGAATCATCAAACATGATCTACAACTTAGCCTTCACAGTAGCAGGCTTGCAGCACAGGCTTATTCCTAGTGAAGTGTCCCCTTCCCCACTCCACTGGGTCCAGAGTTCAAAAAGCAGAATGCACTATCCTGTTAACAAAGCAAAAACAAAGTGACAGCCTCATGATAGTTATTCAAGGTCTGACCAATCCAATGGCTTAAAACTCCCTGCCCACTGAAGGATCTGATATTACACATCCCCTTTCTTTTCTGTACCTGAAGAAGCCTCTCCTCGAACCTTATTGTGCTATTTACCTTCAACAGTGGTTTCAATCTCCTTAGAAGCGTTAGAGAGCAATCCTATGGCCTCTAGACAATGTACTGGGGGCAGCGATATGATATTTTGGATTCATGAATCCAAGGCTGGAGACAGCACTCAGACCTCAGACCCAGGAGTCTGAGCTCTCTGCCCCTACCCATCACAGCAGACATGGACAGAAGAACCACACCAGCTGCCTTTCCAAGGCTGCAAAGGCAATCTCAGAGGAAAAGGAAAGGGAGTGTGCCAGTGGGTGGGGAGGGGACAGTTTTAGCCATACCAAAGACTCCCCCAGACTTCGTCCCTCCCCCTCCCCAACAATTTAGCTAGATGGGCAAAAATGCCCTTCTAACTAAATAGCAGAGTGGGGGAGGGAGCATGGAGGTGAAGATTGCCTCAGTGCTGTTCCTGCTATGCATAAGATTCCCATCAGCCTCTGAGTTACGCCCAAAATGGGTTTGCGTGAGTCACAGAATTTTCTCATTGTAACTGTGAACATCTGCTGTGGCGAGTGCTTGGCCCTAAAAAGTGGCTTATAGACTTTTCAAATAAAGATGTAATAATATTTATATACAACAACATGAACCGAAACAGAATTGTTAGGCAAAGTAGAAAGCAGTTGTTGCGAACCCAAGACACCTGCTTCTATAAACATTAAATACAATGGGGTCAAGCAAAGGAATGGTTCAATGGCATGCACACACCCACCCCAAAACAATAGAAAAATTGCCTTCTTTAACAAACAAATGTGTTTAATGTTGGCTTTCATATGTGGGTGAGCAATAGGTGATTCAGTATTTTTCTAGAAATGCCCGTAAACTTGAAAGCATCTGAATTAAACAGTAAAATATGAATACTAAATATTTCTCATGGAAAATTCTTCTCTCTCATAATGGCATGAGTATCATTTGTACGTGGGTGCAGGTGTTGCTACTGAACGTATTTTCAGTCTTCAGAAAACAGCAGTCACATGCGTTCTAACTATTAAAAGTGTTAGTTGAATGGATTGTTGGCTAATGTACTACCTACCCTCTATTACAGAGTAAGCTGCCTATATGATTAAATTAGGGTGACAGGGCTCCTGTGTCTTTAACAGTTGCAAAGAAAAGGGAATTTCAGCAGGTGTCATTTGTATATATGGAGAACCTGGTGAAATTCCCTCTTCATCACAACAGTTAAAGCTGCAGGAGCTATACTAGAGTCACCAGATTTAAAAGAGGGCAGGACATCTGCAGCTTTAACTGTTGTGATGAAGAGGAAATTTCACCAGGTTCTCCATATACACAAATGACACCTGCTGAAATTTCCTTTTCAATACAACTGTTAAGGAACCCTGTCCTCCTTTTCATATGGTCACCCTAATTAAATGTTTAGGATAATCTAAGCAATGTTCTTCCAAATGTTGCTTATCCAACACACTTTACATTTTTTTTAAAAAAAAAAATTACCGAATACATTGAAAAGTTATTGCCACTTGGAAAATTCGTTTTGGGGATAGTTAGGTGCTTTTCTGTTCTTCCGAACACATATGATAACAGAGAATCAGATTACAGAGAATGGGACTGAGGAGACCCAGCTTCTATTTCTACTCAGCCATTTAGCTCATCAGCTGCCAGCCCAATCTATCTCATAGGGTTATTGGAAGGATAAAATGGGGGCATGGAAAGGATAATTTATATCACCTTGAACTCATTAGAGGAAAAGAGTTGAGTTATTCATTGGAACCAAATGTAAGTAAGAGCCAAATGATCATGTTACGAACTCATGGAGATGGTTCTGAAGGATACTGTGGTCAATGGTATCAAAAGCCACTGAGAGATTGAGGAAAAAGTAACAGGGACACACGTCCTCTGTCCTTTACTGAACACTAGACCTGAAATCTGACAGGATAGGGTTAAGTTAATCAGTTTCATCCAGGATGCTTGCAGCTGAATAGCCACCACTATCTTGAGCACTTTGGCCCAAAACAGGGTATTTGAGAATGAACTGTCTTTGTAATTTGATAAACACTTTCCTCATTATTTTCAATTATTAAATAAAAGTTTTGTTAGCAAATGATGCTAGCAAGATTTTTTTTTTTTTTTTTGCTCATTTTATTCTAGTTCTATTCTTTTTATTTTGTTAGCTGGTTGGATATATCTTTTTTTAAAAAAACCAATTTAGTTGAGGACTATGAACAATTTAAATTTAGATTTATAAATTAATTTACGAAAATGAACCATGGTCTCCCCCACCTCAAGGTAATTGGCAAGCTGACACACAATACTTGTAGTAATGACTGAATACTTTGCCCTAGATGCAGAGACACATATTATCCGCATAGGTTCAGAAGCACATATTGTAGAATAGTGGAAATTTTGGTAAACACAATTTCAAATGTGCAAAAGCGCAAAATAGTTAAGTGTCCTCCCATACAGGACAATACCTTTCCAAACTATTCTATTAGTGTGATGGGTTAGAGTAAATGTAGAGCAGCTTAGGGGGAATCGTATTTTCTAAAGTATTAGAGGTAAGGACTGCTCAGAATACTGTGCTAAAACAAATTTGGGGGGAAACACTGCTGAATTGCACCAATGTGTTCTAGCTTTGATACAAACTGCTGGAATTTATTCGCAAAATGATATTGTTTAAGAGATATATTATGTTAGTTTGAAGTGGCTACAACCTAAGTCCCTTCCCCCCCCACAAACATTTTCTTTCCCTTTACTCAAAGTTAACATACACAAACAATAGAGCATCAGGCTTTGGAAATATGGTCTAAGAAGTATTATAGTGCTATGTTAAGATCTGTGGATTCCCTTTACTATTTCAAATTGGTGAATTCTGCAGAAATACAAAGAGATAAACAGATATGTCAGCATTCATGGCTGCATCCAGCTGCTACAATTACCATTTAAAACAACACTAGTTTACCTAGAAAATACACGTTCCTTCATTACCTGAAAATGCTGGGAGGCTGATAGTGTTAAAATGCCATTAAGACAGAACAATGCACATTTTACCGAGTCAGTATCTCAGAGCTATTGCACAGCTTAAAACCAGAGGTGAAAACAGTCTACAATCTTAAATTTGCTTAAGATCACTGTCCACAATTCAACACAAAGTTAAATGCGCTTAACTGATTCCAGTAGTCTTATACTCACTGATTTCAAAAGTCTTAAGCACACTTAACTCTGATTTGGATTGTGGCCAATGACTTCAATGGGCTGAAACACAGGCAACTGGGCAGTGTGTTACAGGCACCGTGCACATGCACTTTAGGAGACTACAGCTTCAATGGTATGTTCATACTAGGAAGTTTGAAGTGACAGTATTTAATAATTCATAATGTAGCTTATGCAGTGTCAAAATAATTCAACCTGCATTCCCTGGAATATGGAAGAAAAAAAAGATGGGGCTGCTTTATAGATGTCAAATATTTCCTATGGTTGGGGGATTGGGATTATACATGGGTCTAGCAATGTTGGGGGAGGAGGCTCAGCTTTTGTCCATGAAGGAGTGCACTATGATTCTGGAGTTTCAGTCTTGTACAAAACACAAAAACAAACAAACAAAGAACATAAGTGTAACATACTGTAAACCACCCCACTCCCCAAGCTTGTTACCGTTTCTTCCTTGAAAAAGGGAGAGGCACTCATGCAACTATAGTTACATGCCAAATTTAAGGAACACTGGGGTAATGTTGTTTTCCCAAAACTTCTGACATGGGTCAGCAGTTCTGGAAAAACTAAATTACCCAGTAGTCCCTGAGTACAGCACTCAGCCATAGCAGCTGTGTTGTTGTTTTTTAAATTTTGGTGATGTTTCAGTTTTTTTAGTCCTAAAAACATAAAGGGCCATACTAGCTCAGATCGAAGTCCTATCTGTTCCAGCAATTGGTTCCCAGAGTGGGCAATTACATACCTATGGCAATCCCACAAGCAGTACATGGGTGCTATAGCACCTTTCTGCCCAAGTTCCTTATCAATGGTTATTAAAAAGCATAAACTGATATTCAGAGGCGTTACTACAGGGAGCTTACCTATCATGTCTTACAACCTTGCCAGCTAAATATAATGCTGAAGACATGTTCAGATTGCAGGTAAGTGAATAGGTAGTACAAATATTTCAAAGCAACATGTAGTAAATGATGCACAGAGAGGTCATATATTATGGAATCAGCATACAGGTGAAATATAGGTAGCCCAAATAATGACAACATTGTTTCTTAGTACTACTTTCTTTATACTGACTTGGCTGTCAACATTAATTTGTTTCTTTCAGATGTCCAATTCTACCACAGTATAATTCATAGTTGCCACTGCCAGAATTTCTGAATGTATTTTTCTGCTACCATTCTATACACTTAAAACCAGGTGTGTGTACCAACTCCCAGATTTAACAAGGACCTTGATTTGGTGTTTGGAAAATGGCCCAATTCTGCTCAGACATATTCAGAGGCCATCTCCTTTGACTCAGGTACAGAACCCAAGCCAAAATTTGGAACTTGTAGGCTTCGTGCCACTGACTATCATAGGAATTTTAAAAATGTCTATTAATAATAATAATAATAATAATAATAATAATAATGTACCCCCCCATGTTAGAATAATTGGATGATAGTTCCTAGCATAGTAGCATAATCAAGCCTGGTGACATTGGGAGGATGGCCACCTCACCATACTATTCTTGCCCTCCAGCAAAGCATAGTGATTGAAACCCCTGGTAAAACGTTCCCCAGGATTAGAAGGTGGGCCTGCCACTCACTCAACTTCATTTTCTTCCTTCCCCTCCCCCACTCACCAGCACTTTAGAGAAAGAAACTAAAACAAGCTAATTGGAGAGGAGATAAGATGTCTCTATCTTGGAACTTCTACATTTCTACATTTAGGGAATGTAGAATTCTACATTCTACATTCTACATTTAGGAAGTAGAAACCAAATGCACAGTTACAAGATGGGGGACACTTGGCTCAACAATACTACAAACGAGAAGGATCTTGGAATTGTTGTAGATCACAAGCTGAATATGAGCCAACAGTTCGATATGGCTGCAAGAAAGGCAAATGCTATTTTGGGCTGCATTAATAGAAGTATAGCTTCCAAATCACGTGAGGTACTGGTTCCTCTCTATTCGGCCCCGGTTAGGCCTCATCTAGAGTATTGCGTCCAGTTCTGGGCTCCACAATTCAAGAAGGACGCAGACAAGCTGGAGCGTGTTCAGAGGAGGGCAACCAGGATGATCGGGGGTCTGGAAACAAAGCCCTATGAAGAGAGACTGAAAGAACTGGGCATGTTTAGCCTGGAGAAGAGAAGATTGAGGGGAGACATGATAGCACTCTTCAAATACTTAAAAGGTTGTCACACAGAGGAGGGCCAGGATCTCTTCTCGATCCTCCCAGAGTGCAGTACACGGAATAACGGGCTCAAGTTAAAGGAAGCCAGATTCCGGCTGGACATCAGGAAAAACTTCCTGACTGTTAGAGCAGTGCGACGGTGGAATCAGCTACCTAGGGAGGTTGTGGGCTCTCCCACACTAGAGGCATTCAAGAGGCAGCTGGACAACCATCTGTCAGGGATGCTTTAGGGTGGATTCCTGCATTGAGCAGGGAGTTGGACTCGATTGCCCTGTAGGCCCCTTCCAACTCTGCTATTCTATAATTCTATGATTCTATGAACACAAATCTGTAATGAAGCCTCATTCTGGCCTGGCTTTATTTCTGGTAACTTTGGTGGGAAGCACCAGAAACAGTCCAAAAGGGCCAAATTCTGCTCAGACTCTGGGGTTCATCCAAACCCAATGCACTTCCCTACTTACAACAGTAGGGGAAGTATCCAATGGGAAATGAGCACTAATGTAAATTATGTTAAGGGACCTTTAGCACAAGACTATTAGCATTAGCTGGGACAACAATTTTGGGCGAGAAACCCTGCTGGACTAGAGTTCCCTTATGCTAGCACAATGAAACTTACATTAGCACTTATGTTGATTGGATACTGACCTAGATTTCATCCTGAACTGATATTTTTCTTTTCTTTTCTCTGAAGAAATTATTAGGCCTTAAATGACAATTGGAACTGGCTTCCTTTATATCTGAACTTAGAATTCCTAAACAAACTTATCTGACTTAATAGTTGTGGTGAACAGGAATCACATCCTCCCCTGTCCTCTTGTTGCCATTACCTATTCACTGTCCTGACAGTGGCAGCAATTACATTTCCTTCTGAGCACATGTTTTGTTTTGTTTTTACCCACATCACAATAGGAAGCATTGCTTCCTGCCTTCATTCTGAATTGGTGTCGGCATGAAGCCATAGCCAGAGATTTGGCTACATGATGGTATCATTTCTAGGCACAATTAGAAAAAGAACTGAGAATAAAACTGTCAGTATCACATTGCCTTTATACAAATCTGTGTTGCAACCACACTTAGAATACTGCGTACAGCTCTGTTCACCACACTTTAAAAAAGATACTGTAGAGTTGTAAAACAGAAAACATCAACTAAAATGATAAACTGGAGCAGCTCCCCTATGAGGGAAGGTTACAACAGCTGGGACTGTTTAGCTTAGAAAAAAAGGAGAGGAAAGGGAGACATGATAGAGGTGTACAAAATTATCATGGTGTGGAGGATGTGGATAGAGAAACCTTCCCCGCCCCCTCTTTCATAGTACTAGAACCCAGGGTCATCCCATGAAACTGATTGGTGGGAGATTCAGGACAAATAAAAGGAAGTTGTTCTTCACACAAGAGCATAGTTAAACTATGGAATTAACTATCAAAGCTGTAGGGATAGCCATCAATTTGGATGGCTTTAAAAGGGCATTGGATAAATTCCTGTAGGAGAAGCCTATCAATGGCTATTAGTCCTGATGGCTATATGCTACTTCCAGTATCAGAGGCAGTAAGCCAACATATAACAGTTGCTGGGGAACATGGGAGAGAGGGTGCTGTTACACCCATGTCCTGCTTGTGTGTATTGGTATGAGCAAGGGACTCAGACCAAACTTTGGTCTGATCCAATATGGCTCATCTTATGTTCTTATCAGAAAACAAATCTGAATGAGGGCAATGCTTCCTACCCTCACCCTGGTGACTTATGGGTAAAAATAAAGAAAAAAATAGCACCCAACCACCAGTAAGTGTGGGCAAGTTTAGCACTGAAATAACTTCCTTGGAATCGAGCAGAAAGGAGAAATAGAGTTGGGTGTCATCAGCGTACAGGTGGCACCAAACCCCAAATCTCCAGACAACCTCTCCCAACAGTTTCATGTCTACGTTAAATAGCATGTGATAGATTTGCTTGTCATGAGATAATTAAGATAGCAAGCTAGGACCATTTCAGCTGTGGATCTGTGTGTGAGTAACTATACCAGCCTGTCATTTGTGGCTTCTTGGCCCTGAAAAGAACTGAACTGTGTTGAGTTTTGTAGGAACGGTAAGGGTCCAACTAGGGACCTCAAGGGCCTGATCAAGACCAAGAGTCTTATACATACCCTGAATTAAAGAAATTATTGTATTCGTACATTCCATTCTGCACAAACCTCCCAAGATGCCTTCCACCTCACTGGTCCTTAGTACAGTAAGTAACACACAGACACACACACACAGACACTCTTCACATAGTTGAGAGTATTGAACTGACTGGGCTATTATTTGCACTTCTCATTTTTTCAAAGCCACTGATATTTGAAATCAAGAAGCATACATTCCACAAATAAATATCTTTAATAAATACCTATTAAATAAATACCGTAAAGATAAATAAATATCTTTATGACCTTAATGAAACCCTCTCAAAGCCCCATTAAATACACATGTACACAAACATGCAGAATCATTCTGGACTTCTAAAATTGCAAGATTATATTGATTTCAAGAACCTTTATACTTTCCAGACAGAAGAGCCTTATTTAATGAGCAAGTGTTTTGCTTTTGTGGAAGCAGACAGGTTTCTTGTGGGCTGATAAATAGTCATAATTTTCTGAAAGTCTGACATAAGGGATGCAAGCAACAGTGAAACTATTCATGTAAACTCACTGTAATGCATGTGTAAAAGTACCTGGTATATCACCACTACTGGGTGTATGCTAGGGTCAGCGAAGTGCAATATAAAAAGTCATAGCAATTGTGTTGAGAACCCTGCTTTTGGAGGAGCATGCTGAAAGAGACATGTGTATCTTAATCTAACCTTTTCAACACCTTTCTATAATCATACTTCACTATTTATTAATAAATAAATAAAAATCTTTCCAGTACTGGTTTCATAAACAAAGCAGGAGTGCGCAAATAGTATTAGCTACTTAGTGCCTCTTAAATGCAGATATGAAGCAAACATAAAAGCCAAACAGCACAACATTACTGGTTAATGAAACATATAACTACATACGATAGGTGGAAAATAACATTTGCAGTTTTATAGACACAGAATATTTCTCTTTTTAAAGAGTCACTACTATAAGCCAGGGCTCCAAACTCGAGACCAATGCATGTATTTTCTTTCTTGTCCTTCCCCTGAAAAATATGCAATACAAACTATAGGTCCATTTGTCTTCTCTCAGTTCTGTGAATGAACAACTGCAGTTTTAATAATAATTAATAACAATGCTATTTTAATAATGAGGTTAGAACAGTAAACACTGCTGTGTACTGATATACTAGTACTTATTAGAGATGTGACAGGCTGGGAAAAACTCCAGAAAATGTCAGGAAAAAAAGGTTGTTTTCCATTTTTTTGAAGCCTTTGTTTTTTTCTGAAAAATTGAAAAAGATGAAGAAAAAATTGATTATGGAATGTTTTATTTTAGCATGATGAATAAAATGTTTAAGACAAGGTCTTCATATATTTACTTCTCCATATGATTTCTAAAAACTATGCACAGTATCAGATTATTACAATTACTTTGCATTTTTTCAATTTTTCAAAAAAAAAACACCCTGTTTTTTCCAGAACCCCCCCCCCCCTTGGAAAAAACTCATTTCCCTCCCATGATTTCAGAATTTTTACATCTCCACTACTGATCATTCCATAGCAGAGATGGGCAGCATTTGATGGTCAGGGGTTGGTGGCCATGCCCAACCCCTTCCATGCTGATGAAATTGCTGTGGAATCAGCAAAAAAAAAAGTATCTGGGGGCTTTTTCAGGAGTGCAATTTTGCTTGTGAACAAGGCATGCGCTCCCTATGAACCTTGTTTTCCTGCAAAATTGTTGTACTTCTTGCTGCTGCAGCAAAAAAATTGACCGGGGGGGGGGGGGAATAGCCATGAGGGGCTCACATGTAGGCTGTGTGTTTCCCACCCTTCTTCTATAGTGACTGAACTATATGGAAACATTTTAAAGTTCTGGCTCAGTTCAAAGTATCTGGAACATGCTGCGTCCTGCACATTCCCTCCTTCCCTCCCCCAGTTCCAGGCTGTAAGGACCATAACTTGCCATGTTATTAGAATCAGGCAGACTATGATGTTGTTACAAGTGAACCATAACACATGGTTTAAACAACCCATGGGTTGTCATGCATGAGTGGGAGAGAATAAGAGTGCTGCCCCATGTGTCTTCCACTTCCACTTTTATTCAACAGTCTAATCAGCTCATTTATAAATTGTTGAGTGTGACATGCAAACCCAGACCAATGGGTTGTTTAGGTGCTGAACAACCATAGGTTAACCTAAGATTTGTTGTTCAGTTAACTGCTGGTTGTTAAGCCCCTAAACAACCCATTAGTCCAGGTTTGCAGGTCACACTCAACAACCTACAAACAGGCCGATCGTGTTGGCTACAAGCGGAAGAGGCTGGCACGCTGCACCAGCCGGTGCTGCGCCAGCTGGTTGGTGTAACCCATGGGCTGTTGTTACATGTAAACTGCCCTTAAATCAGCACAATCTTCCAAATTATCGTTTGCAAGTCTACTTCAAACCACAATTCAACTTTCAAATAGTGGTTTAGAGATTAACAATAACCATAGTTTGCCGGATCATCATCTAACATTTATTTATTTATTTATTGCATTTTTATACCGCCCAATAGCTGAAGCTCTCTGGGCGGTTCACAAAAATTATAACCATTCAAACATCATGGCAAGCAGTGGATACTGCAACCTGGAATTGGGGAAAGGAATCTGCAAATGGGAGAAGCCATAAGTATGTGTGAAAAACATCTGAACTGAGCCTCGAAGTTGAAGGTCATTTTAAAGGGCAACGGAATATATATCACTATTCTATTATTATTATTTATAATTATATTTATATACCGCTCCATAGCCGAAGCTCTCTGGGCTGTTTACAAAAGGTAAATGCTCGTTTCGTTTCGCGAAACGATTTCCAATTAATTAACTGATTACAGCAGAGAACAGAAGGAGGATTCATACGGGGCAGCTAAGGACGTTTCGCTGCCTAAGGATAAGGATGTATGAGGATTTCATTTTAGTTGGAAAACATCCAAAGATGCCCCTCTCACAGCCTGGAATATGACTGAATTTTTTGGGAAAAGCTTGCACATGCTCGAGCGTGCAACTGCGTTCAAAAAATGTGTGTGCTTTGAAAAACCTGCACTTTAAATTGCTTTTTTTAATAAATAAAAAGGATTGCCATGGTTTCATCAATGGGATAAAAATGTGCATTTGGATTCTTTCTTTTTAATGTGAATTTTTGGCAGTTGAGAATGAGCTCTGTCTATGCCTGGGACTTTTAAAACTTGTTACGTATTTTAAATATTTTAATTTTTAATTTTAACGTCAATTAAAATTTTACATTTTAATATTGAAACCAATTATATTTTTAACTTCTGTAAAAACGCAACATTTGTGTTGTGCTCCGCCTCGATCCAGAGGGAGAGGCGGGTAACAAATAAATAAATTTATTATTATTATTATTATTATTATTATTATTATTATTATTATTATTATTATATTTTAACTGTATATATTTTAGTGTTGTGAAGCCCAGAATGGGCAAAAGGCGGGATTCAAACAAAAACAACAACAATAAAAACAATGTGTTAATTTAAAAAAAAAAAAAAAAAAAAAGGTAAATGCTGGGCTTTGGGCATCTGTTTGCCTTGCATACTTTGTACTGTTCTCGCTCTCATTTTGCTTCTTTCCTGTCACTATGAGATGGTAATGATGATTTAGTAGCACAACCTGTTTCTCACTTTCCTCAGCCGTGTATTATGGTCCCTTTTCTCTTCACATGTTTCCTCTACTGACCAAGGTTTCTCATCTCAACTGGCTGTGGTGCTAGATAAAGTGGTTGCGCCTCCGGTATTATGCTTTGCTCCTCTAGAGCTGCTGTACATTACTGTCCTCTTGCTTGCTTTGATGCGCTGCAATAGTTGCACTGCATTCCCTAAAACCCTAACTCGTGTCATTTATTACATGTTAGATAAGATGCTATGTTATTTTTTAAAAATTGCAGTACTCTTGTCGATTGGAAAATTTTCCTACAATGCAGAAGTAAACTCATCTCCATAATTGGTTATTTCAGTAGCACGTTCCCCAAATGTGGTGTCATGAAAAACCAAAACCTAAAATACATCCTAGGGAAAAAAATCAAAAGAATAGGTGCATTTGTAAAGAAGATCAGATCAGAAATTATTGTAGTGTATAGAAAGAAGCAGGGAGAAATGGGGAAGATATTTTCCTTTACATAATAGCTTGCCATATGGAAAAATCTGATGTGAATAAAAAAGGTACATTATTTTGAAAAATGATTCCTTACATGTTAGATTTATGAATTCAAGAGGCATGTGATACTGTGTCAGGCTTGTGATACTGCACCAGGTGTGGCTTTACATACTATACAGTTGTAAAACCTATGCATGCCAGTTTTATCTAACCACCAAGCCTGTAAAATGAAAATTAAACCTACTCAATCTATGAGCATTCCTTCACCCAACCAAGAAACAAATTTCATCCTGGAATGTGTGTGCTGGAGCAAGGGATTATATAGATAACAAATATGCAATATACAATGTACTTTAATTTTAACTTTTCATACAAAATAGAAACTCTTCAAGGTCTTCAGAAACATCCTATTATTACCAGTTCTAACCCAAGGCAAAGAGAATGACTGAAAATACATTAAAGATTCTGAACCAAGAGTAAATAGGTTAGACTTGAATTGTTCAATTTATATAAAGCATTATGCTGTGCTAGATAGAACTGGTGCAAAAGCAACATTCTTATTTATTTATTTATTTATTTTACTTTGCTCCACTACATTGCAAGCAGGGTTCCTTAAATTGGAGGCACCAAAAGCATTTCAAAAACACATTCTACTACGCATCACAGCCACTTCTATTCATCAGTTAAAGGAAACAACAAGGCCTATTCTTAGCCAAATATTATATATAAACACATCTGAAATCCTCCTGTTTATCAAACAGAGCTTTCTTTTTGGTCTAATCTGATACTTATCTTTCTTTTATAGAGAGTTTCTGTTTGTCTACATGTGATAATAATTTATATGAAAATAAAATAAAATAATTTCACTACCATGGATAAAAGTTTTGTTTTTCTCATTCATAAAAGTAAGCTTCCTATTAGGTAAAATACAAGATGAAGTAGTCGTCTTAAATTAATTTGTACCAAATAGCACTTTTACAATCACTTTTTTTGCCATTCGAAGCGGAAGCACATGCTGTTCAAGGGTCAATGGAAAAACATAATGGGGTTGGGGGAGATTAATGAAGCAACCACAATAAAAATAACCTACAGGTTTTATAGGTGAAGTAGCTATCCCTAGGTACTACAGGCCAGTCTTTCCCAACCTGGTGTCCCCCAGATGTTTTGGACTGTAACCCCATTATTTCTAGCCATTGGACAGATTGACTGGGGCTGATGAGAATTGAAATCTGAAACATCTGGAGGCGATCAAGGTGACATGGATATTTTTTAGTGCCAAAATGGCGGCAGGAAGGCTAAAGCTGAGAATGAGCTGAGATTAGCGAGGGATGCTAAAAGCAATAAAAAGGCTTTCTTCAGATACGTGAGTAGTAAAACACAGAGGAAAGAAATGGTGGTTCAGCTGCTTAATGAGGATGGCAAATTGATAACAGATGACAAAGAAAAGGCTGAAGTGCTCAATTCCTACTTTGCCTCAGTCAAAAGCGGTCTATGACCCCCCTGGAAAAAGTGAAGCAGAAGTTGAGGGGGCAGGATTGCAGTTTGAGATTGATAAACAAATGATCAAAGAACACCTAATTTCCTTGAATGAGTTCAAATATCCAGGGCCCGATGAACTGCATCCTAGAGTAATGAAGGAGCTAGTGGAAGAACTCTCATAACCTTTGTCTATTATCTTTGCAAAATCATGGAAGACAGGTGAGGTGCCGGACAACTGGAGGAGGGCTAACATTGTCCCTATCTTCAAAAAGGGCAAAAAGGAGGAATCTGGGAACTACAGACCATTCAGTAGTTCATCCCTGGGAAAATTCTGGAGCAGATTATAAAGAAGTCAATCTGTAAACACCTTGAAATCAATGCAGTGATTACTAGAAGCCAACATGGATTTGTCAGGAACAAATCCTGTCAGACTAATTTGATCTAATTTTTTGATAGGGTAACCTTCCCTTGTGGACTGTGGGAATGCTGTGGACATAATATATCTTGACTTCAGCAAAGTTTTTGACAAAGTACCACATGACATTCTGATTAACTAACTAGCTAAAAATAGATGGAACAACTATTAGGTGGATTCACAGCTGGCTACAGAATCTGACTCAAAGAGTACTTATCAATGGAACCTTCTCAAACTGGGGAGAGGCAATGAGTGGGGTACCGCAGGGCTCAGTCCTGGGCCCAGTGTTCTTCAACATTTTTATTAATGATTTGGACGAGGAGGTGCAGGGAACGCTTATCAAATTTGCAGATGACACAAAATTGAGTGGGATAGCTAATACCCTGGAAGACAGAAACAAACTTCCAAGTGATCTTGATAGGCTGGAGTGCTGGGCTGAAAACAACAGAATGAAATTTAATAGGGATAAATGCCAAGTTCTACATCTAGGAAATAGAAACCAAATGCACAGACAACAGTGAGCCAACAGTGCAATATGGCTGCAAGAAAGGCCAATGCTATTTTGGGCTGCATTAATAGAAGTGTAGCTTCCAAATCACGTGAGGTACTGGTTCCTCTCTATTCAGCCCTGGTTAGGCCTCATCTGGAGTATTGCGTCCAGTTCTGGGCTCCACAATTCAAGAAGGACGCAGACAAGCTGGATTGTGTTCAGAGGAGGGCAACCAGGATGATCAGGGGTCTGGAAACAAAACCCTATGAAGAGAGACTGAAAGAACTGGGCATGTTTAGCCTGGAGAAGAGAAGATTGAGGGGAGACATGATAGCACTCTTCAAATACTTAAAAGGTTGTCACACAGAGGAGGGCCAGGATCTCTTCTCGATCCTCCCAGAGTGCAGGACACGGAATAACGGGCTCAAGTTAAAGGAAGCCAGATTCCAGCAGGACATCAGGAAAAACTTCCTGACTGTTAGAGCAGTACGACAATGGAATCAGTTACCTAGGGAGGTTGTGGGCTCTCCCACACTAGAGGCCTTCAAGAGGCAGCTGGACAACCATCTGTCAGGGATGCTTTAGGGTGGATTCCTGCATTGAACAGGAGGTTGGACTCGATGGCCTTATGGGCCCCTTCCAACTCTGCTATTCTATGATTCTAGTTTTTAAATTAATAATCACATTTATATACTGCTTTCCACAAAGTTTCAAAGCGATGAACATATAGTATAATACCAATAAAACATAATACTAAAACACAAAAATAAAAATATTAACCACTGATAAAACTGCACACTCTGCTGTGCACTACAGACAATGGCTGACAGGGTCACAGTTCAGGGAAAGCCTATGTGAAGAGATGGGTCATGAGGAACTGTCTGAACATCAGAACTGTGGGGACCTGTCTAATGATAGTTGGTAAAGCATTCCATAGGTTGGGGGCTATGACATTAAACACTGTGCTGCAAGTGCTCTTGAGGCAAAACTCAGGAGCCTGTGCCACCCTCAGAAATGCTCCCTCAGATGATTGGCAAAAACATGAGGGGTAAGTTGGTCTCTAAACTAATTTGGTTCCAAGTTGTTTATGGCTTTATAGGTTAACAACACCTTGAACTTGGCCCGGTAGCTTACTAGCAGCCAGTGCAGCTCTTTAAGTAAGGATGTAGCTTGCTGTCAGAAGGAGGCTCCAGTTAGCATCTTTGCCACGGTATTCTGCACCAGCCGCAGCTTCCAGACAAAGCCCGAAGAGCTCCATATACAGCATATTACAATAATCAAATCCTGAGGTTACCAGTGCCCATACCATGGGGGATAAGCTATCATGGACCAGAAATGTCTGTAGTTGGTGTATCAGCCAAAGTTGGTAAGAGGGCGCCTAGCCACTGAAGCCACCTAAGCCTCAAGTGACAAATATGAATCCAGGAGTACCCATTAACTATGCACCAGTTTCTTCATGGGGGGTGTAAGCCCATTCAAAACAAGCAATTGACCTATTTCACAGACCTGTGAGACATGCAAAGATTGTAAGCCTATGCGGCAGGGTCTTGCTATTTACTGTTTTACTCTGTACAGCACCATGTACATTGATGGTGCTATATAAATAAATAATAATAATAATAATAATAATACTTCTGACTCGTCTGAATTCAAGTTTATTGTCCCTCATCCAGCCCACCATGGTATCCAAGCACTAGTCCAGAGCCTGCACAGCCACACCTGATTCAGATGTTATAGAAAAATAGAGCTGAATGCCTCTGAGATTGACCCAGTGGGTAGGAATGGAACCACTGAAGTACAGTGCCCTTGACATTTTTTCTCCTGAAGCCAGTCTAAGAGGATAGCATGGTTGATGATCTCAAAAGCTGCAGAGAGATCAAGGTTGCATTCCATCCATTCTTCTCTTGATAAGGGTTATCCAACAGGGTGACCAAGGCCTATTCAGTTTCAAAGTCTCACCAGATCAGAGGGAGTTTCAGGGTGGACACTGAAGTCACCAAGGACCACTGCCCTTGATTCCCCCAATACCACACTCGAGACAATCCTTGGCTAGCCCAGTCAGGACAGGCTGATGGGAAGCAGGATGGGTGGCATGACAGGAGCATCCCCAATCTGACTCTCTGACCTAAGACCAGATGCAGATCCTACAGTCCAGGCCCTGCGCAGAATAATTTCCTGCAGACAGAGATGGACATCTGATGGATCATAGTGACCCCCATCCTTTGGCGCTACAATAAATACCCAGGCTGACATAGCTGGGTGAGATCAGGCCTACTCACCCAAGTTTCACTAATGCACAGCAGGTCAATTTCCTCATCCACGATTAAAGGCATGCAGATTTGTTAGAAAAGTCTTCCTAACACAAAAGTCTCCTAAAATACTATACAGCCCTTTGTGAGACAAAACCCAGTTGACAAATATGTTACAGAGAACTGGCACTTCAGTCTGTTCAAATTCAACTGAAACAACAATTGGGAAAACCAACAATGGGTAACCAGATCCAAAGTAGCAAAGATCTGGATCTTTTGCCTATTTTTAAATCCGAAAGAGACTTCACAGAAACGCAATACTTGCAAAAACCATGGCTGCTTACTAGATTCATCGCAGCAAGCCAATTAGGTGGTATACAACAATCTGTGTTGCAGTAAGCATGCTTTGGAACTGCTTTTTGGACCACTGTGTATCTGTAAAAAACAAGTTCTGACATCACCTGGCACTTATCTGAGTCACCTACGGAAAACTTGCCTCATATTTCAAGAATCATAGACCCAGGGATGGAATTACATGGTTTTTAGAAAGAAGGCAGATGCAAAAAGACAATCACAATATGCGTATCTAAAAGGAAATATATTCTAGCAAAATAATGGATTGTATATGATATTATGCAAGCAAAGATCCATTCGTGTAAGATGGCTTTCTGCTCCCTTCTCCCTCCTCCACCCCCTGTATCCCCCATTTAGCTGAAACCCAGGAAACACTTAGGAAAGCTCTAGGATGTGGTATGAGGGCAGTACTGAAAATTGGGAGGAGACAGCTTGTGTGAGAAGGCAATTCTCCCCCGCACCCATTTCTAGGAAATTCTACCTCCTACTGCAGCCCCCCATACATAACAGACCTTTTCTGAGCCCCAATCTTGAGGAAATGCTTTTCATGGGAGTGGGAAAGCCCAATCGAATGAGTGGCCTTTGGCTGGATGTTGGATAAAAACCGCAATGTGTTTATGAATGTCAGAGGAATATAATGGAATAAAAAATTATGACTTCTCCAGATAAGCTCTGGATCTGCTCTCCTATGAGAGTGGGTTAAGAATCTGAAAAGTAGATGTTATTAAATGTACCCAGAAGACAAAAGGTTCACTTTGGGATACGAAATACTAAAAATATCAAAAGAATTTATCTTTTGGCTTCATCTGCCCTTTGGGGACTTTCATTTTTAATTCAGCAAAAATGCTGATCAATATACTATATCACACATACTTGGACTATACCATTCCAAACAAGATTATTTAGCTGAACAACTATTTATATGAATTGATTTTTTAAAAAAAAGAAAGAAAGAAAGGAAAATGCTATTTCTAGCAATTGCAGAACGCAGTAGAAGCAATGGCCTTCAGAACCTGGATAAGAATTTAACTTGCAGACAAGGTAGCTCTGGCTGAATATGGACTAACCTAAGCTTATTGAAACTGGATACAGTGCAGAGCTGGGGAACATCCCCTCCCCACACAACCGAAGTCTACCAACTGCATGGGGGAAATGATTGGGTATTCATATTCCAGCCATGGTCAGAGCCAAAGCCAAAAGTCCACATACATAGATACATACATACATACCCAATTCACTTTCTAACACACACACCATTCCACCCCACCCCACTAATCAGTTGAGCATTGTGCTGGGTGAGGAGAATCATGGGAAAAATGAAGTTTAAACTTCATCTTCCCTTTGGGTCTCCAATCGTCACTGCTCATCTGAGAGCTGGAAAACTGCTGAGCAGTAGAGAACGGGGGAGTGCAGAGAAGACCCTCTTCACGGTTGAGTGTTGGAACTTCACGGCACCCTCCCTTTCTCTACTGTTCACTGTTTGTCACCACTCAGCTGAGCAGCATGGTGGGGAAGGTTCATGGGGAAGTGAGGTTTAAACTTCCCCTCCCCAAGATCTCTCCCAAACCCAGTTAGCTAAGCAGCGAAAAAACAGCTGAATAGGACAGGAGAAGGGGTAGAGGCCTGGAAGTCCAGATGGGGAAGCCCTACAACCCCCAGCCCTTTGGCCAGAGATTCCCCACTACTGGTATAGAGAAAGCATATAACAACTGAGGCCTTAGCTAGACTGAGCATAATCTCAGGGCAAGCCCCAGGATCGTCCCTGTGCATCCACATGACGCACAGGGGATCCCGGGATCAGGGAGGGATGATCCCTCCCTTGCCCCGGGATCTCGCCCTCCACTTTGGGCCTGCTTCTTCCACGGTCCCGGGCTGAGCTCGAGACCACGGAACGTGTGGCCCGTTGCTGCGGCTTAACTGAGCTCCGCACGATTACTTGCGCGGAGCCAGGAGCACTGTGCCCATCATGGGTAGGGTGGGGGAGCAGGGAAATTAAGTTAAAATTTTAAAAAACCTTACCTTTGCGCACAACCGTTCGTGCGCTCTTTCTTCTTAAAAAAAAATGGCAGGCGTGACGCTTCTCCTCCTGAGGTCATCACGCCTTATGTGTAAACGGAGCA
The DNA here is from genome assembly GCF_023053635.1 of Elgaria multicarinata webbii. NCBI lineage: Eukaryota > Metazoa > Chordata > Lepidosauria > Squamata > Anguidae > Elgaria > Elgaria multicarinata. The sequence continues at coordinate 63,231,843 of NC_086175.1, forward strand.
GGGATCTCACGTTTATCACAACGCGAGATCTTCCCTCCTCCATTGTGGGATAGAAGGTAGGTCTAGCTAAGGCCTGAGAAACATCTGAATTTGTTGCTACAGGCAATCTGAATACTCAAGATGATATCACAGCTGCTGGTGATAATTTCAATAACCATGTTCTATGAAAACAGGGAGTGTGCTCCAATACACTGATAAGGCTTGTTTCCAACCAAAGGCAAAAGTAACAGCAGCTGGGTTTTGCTTTTTGCTGACCCAATGGGCCAATGGAAGAAAGATGTTCATACTAATGAGTTAATTATTTAAAAAGAACAGCCTGTACCAAGCACCTGTATTATAAACATGGTAGAACGCAAAATCTAAAGCATTTAGTGACATTTAAAGATAAGATTTTATTATTCCTCTGTTCTCTTTTTAAAGACTTTCTCATGCATTTTTCATTATACTTTAAAATCAATTATTGATTTACCACCCCCCACACTTCCCTAAAATCCAAGTTCATTAATATGAAGTATTCTCTTACCTAAGGACTGGTATAGCTCTGTCATTTTAGGATGATCCCAACAGGTGGTTTGTGTCTCGTGACTGCAAGGCAAAAACAAATAAAATAGTACATGATAAGTTTATGCCAGTCCAAATATCTTTGTGGTAAAAATTGGCTTTCTTCCTAAAGACACTGCTAGGTTCTGTAGTTGTACAGTTCAGTTATTATGTTTATTTGTCAAAGTGAGTAACATGTGCTAATATAAAGGGTATAATTTCAGTTGATATACCCCAAACCATCTTTAATGTCACATCAACTGAAATTACCTTCATTGTATTACCACACATTACTTACTTTAACAAAGTAATCAGCTAGGATAGTAAATGTTCAGGAATCCTGGGAATTGTACTCCAAAACATCTGGAGGGCACCAGATTAGGGAAGGCCACTGTAACCAATAGAAGCAAGTGGGATTCACAGAGGATAACTGTTTTAGTCAGCATAATAAAGTATCACATAGCATTAGATTTATACATGCAATCGTATTTCTTTGTGGCACAAAATTTTTAAATTGAAAGTAATTTCTTCTATCCCACCCATGCATTTATCTACTTTCTAGGTATGTTAAAGATAAGATGCAAAGGAGTACATTGGAATGCGCAGTGAAATGGAAGTTGCACAGTGTGACTTGATACTATCCACAGCAATCTTTTACTAGCCTTTCATAGATTCAGTAAAATCTGTTGAGCAGAAGGCTTCAGGAAGGATTACGACTCAGAAATGTTCAGATCTCTTGATCGTATTTTTGACAATGAGGTGCTCCACACATACATAGCAGAATCTGAAAATTGTCAAAGATTGACATGTTTTCCATAGATCTAGCTCACTAAAAAAGGCAGAGGAGCTCTTTCAGCAGAAGTGGCTAGTTGACTGATTAATCAAATTTGGTTTTCAGAATATAGCACGTGAAATCCTCACAGATTAATCACAGAAAATATCAGACTGGAGGTAAAACAAAACCAATCTGGACAGATTTTTAAAACTCAATTATTATTCATTTACACTGGCATTATTTTATTTTCTGTCGAAGAAAAAGGAGACCACCTTGAGAGTTTGCTCAGGAAAACAAACAGTACAGCTTCTGACTGTAAAAAAGGTGGAGTGATGAGAAAGAGTATTTCATTTTTCTAAAGCTGAAAGTTTAGAATGCAAAACAGAATGCAAAAGCAAACAGAACCTGAAGATGTGAGATGAACTAATTTCCAAAAGCCTTTGATATAATGGTAGAGAGATTCTCCAAAGGTTAAATGGTCTAGAAGTGCCTAGCCATGGAGCTTCTGTCCATGGTTTTGGTAGCATTGGATAAGAACCAGGAGTTTTGGCTTGTTTCCCCCCACCAAGCCAGAGAAATAACCCAAGAATGAACTGTGAGTTACTTCTTTGACTTGTTGGGAAAGAGACAAGCAAGAGTTCCTGGTTCACACAAAATAGAAGGTCTGTGGGTTGCTAGCAGTGGGAGCAATTAGTCAGCATGTACCAGCATATTGCCTTGTTCATGATATGTGTGAACTGGGCCAACATCTGTTAGTTTCATAAACTAGAGATTTGATCAAATACTGACTCTAATTAGATGTAAAGTTTGGATATAATTATTCAAATAACCCACAAATTTCTGCTGCACACCACCCTTACATCCAAACAAGGTCAATATTTGATCAAATTACTGGTTTATGAAACTGACAGATGTTGGCCCAATTCACAATTCGTGGGTTAATTAATTAACCCGTGAACTATGGGAAAGCATACTGCACATGAGCCAAGCACATACTGCTTTCAGTTTCCTGGAACAACCTACAAATGTGGCATTTGTAGGTTATTTCCGTGACATCTGAACCCAGTTTTTCATGAGTTAAACTGCAAATTAACCCAGAGCTTGTTCTTGAGTTAACTTGGAGTTAATTCATGAACAACCCCAAGTGCCTGAGTTCAGATGTCATGGAAACAGTCTATGAATGCTGCATTCGTAGGTTGTTCCAGGAATCTGGAAACAGCTTAAACACAGCAATGGCTTCACAACCCACAAATTGCCACCAGATACCACCATTATTATTTATGTATTTATTTATGTCATTTATATACTGCTGAATATAATACAATCTCTCAGTGGGTCACAATATTAAAATTCAGTATTAAAAACAGAACATTAAAAGTACAACTTTAAAACAACTACTGTAAAAAAAACAAATGAAGAAGCAAAATCAGTGGCATGGTTAGTATACGTATTGCTCAGGGAAAGCCTGGGTGAAGAGGTGTGTTTTTAGGAGGCATTTAAAGGACATTACATTTTCTGCCTCCCAAACTACAGGGGGGATGGTTTTCCAGATGGTGGGTGCTGCTACAGAGAAGGCCCACCTTCTGATTACTTCATGGCGACATTCTGCTCATTTTGGAATGACCAGCAAGGCCTCCTCTGCTGATCTTACAAGGTCACCTGGGTATGTATCAAGGAAGGTGATCTGCTAGGTATCCTGGTCCCAAGTTGCTTAGGGCTTTAATTGACAATAGCACAACCGTGTACATGGCTCAGTAGCTAATAGGCAGCCAGTGCAATTCTTTTAACACAGGTGTAATGTGTGCATGCCTATGTGTCCTAATTAGCACCACAGCTTTCTGCACAACTGCAGCTTTTGAACCATGCTCGCCCCACATAGAGCCCATTGCAGTAGCCTAATCATGAGGTTACCACAATTAAGCAATCCCTATCCAGGAATGGGCAGAGTATGAACTAACAATGGATGCTCCAGGCCACCTGGGCCTCCAGTGACAGAGATGGATCCAGAAGCACCCTCAAAATATGGACCTGCTCATTCAGAGGGAGTGCAAGCCCATCCAGAATAGGAAACACCCCCATTTCTAGACCTGGGGCCTGCCAACACATAGGGTCGCTGTCTTATTGGGAGTCAGCTTCAGTTTATTGGCCCTCATCCAAGACAAAGCTGCATCCAGGCACTGTTTCAGAATGTGCACGGCCTCTTCCGATTCAGATGTCACAGAGAAATAGAGTTGGGTGTCATCTCCTGATAACCACTTCCAACAGCTTCATATAGATATTAAATCACTTGGAGACAGGATGGTACTATGTGCCATTCCACAGTTCAACTGCCATGGGTTGAGGTACAGACACACAATGCTATTCTATGGAACTGTGCCCAAAAGTACAAGTTAAACCACTATAGGACAGTGCCTCCAACTCACAACTCACAGAGGTGGTCCAGGATGATACTGTGGTCAACAGTATCAAAACCCACTCAGAGATCAAGGAGAAGAAACAGGACCACACTCCCTCTTTCCATCTCCCAAAGCAAGGTCATCCATCAAGGCATCCTAAAACCGGGCCTGAACCCAGACTGGAAGGGATCCAGATAACCAGTTTCATCCGAGAGAGCCTACAGCTGAGAACCCACCACTCTCTTGAACACCTTACTCAGAAATGGGGTATTTGCAACCGGATGATAGTTAGCATAGATCTCTGGGTCAAGGGAGGGTATTTTCAGGAGTGGTTGTATTACTACCTCCTTTAAGGCAGGACAGACCACACCATCATGCAATGATGCATTCACCACTCCCCTGATCCATCCTGTCAGCCCCCCGTAGAAAGCTCAGATAACCAATGATGAACAAGGATTGAGAGAGCATGTGGTGGATTGAACAAATGCATGCATCTTGTCCACATCCTCAGGCGCCAGAAACTGAAGTTGTTATGTCTGAATAGGGCCAATATCTGTAAAAACATGTTAAGCAAATCTTCACACAGGGTGTTCTTATTATTTTTAGAACTGAAGGACAGATACTCAGTAAGTTTGTAGATGCTTAGAAAGTAACTTAAGAATTTAAAGGGATAAAATAATGTTTCTCATATTTGCAGAAATACCTATGTAATACTATTGAACCTATTCAGGCAAATGTGAAAATCCATTACCTTATGTTGATTCACCCGTTCATCACAACCTTAAGCATGCTTACTTAAAATCTAACTCCTGTGTGGGAAACCACAAATGAGGCTTGCACCCTCAAATCTTTTATGTAAGACTGAAGAAAATTATTTTATTCAGGATATGCAAATATATGCATCTCTCTCCCCCCACGCCCCCAAGAGAGAAATATATACAGCCAAACGTGATACAGGTATTGGAAAACCAACATTACTGTAGGACAGAATGTAAAGAATGTTGATTTATACATGGCCACTATTAAAGTCACAGATTATTGTGCCTCTAATTCCAAATAGATCTGATGCAGTATTTACGAGGGGCAGTTTTTATAGCTAGAGTGAAAAATAATTTACCTTTAAGGCATTTTTTAATTTTAAGAATTTTAAAATTAGGAATGTTTTATTAATTCACTATATATTTAATACTTTTGGATAAGTAAGACTAACAGAGTGAAAGGATTTCAGTCACTTTCATGAGCTTTGTCCAAAGATCTTTGAGAGATCATAGAATCATAGAATAGTAGAGTTGGAAGGGGCCTATAAGGCCATCGAGTCCAATCCCCTGCTCAATGCAAGGATCTTCTATGAACATAGGAGAAATCACTTTATTGGAACACAGAATCATCCGTTATATACCAGTCTAACAATTCACTCGGCACACTAGTTGAACAGCATCCAGTGTAATTTTCTTCAAACCAAACCAGATTATTTGATAAAATTGAATTTTAAGAGGAGAAATTCTCAAAAAGCTCAGACGCTTTAGTTTTAATGTGATACAACCAAGAATCCTTGTTTTAAACTAGACTATAAGCAGAAAGGTGATTTTAGATTCTTATTTATTCTACATTAGTTTACTTTAACTGTAGAGTTCCTCAATAATATGAACCATTTCCACCAAAAGCGTATCATCCCTTATGTTCCTAACCCCTGGAACTGACAATTTACACCTAAATAATTACATGTTTGCAACTATTCCATGATATCACAGCATCACACTGAAATGGCAAAGATAATCATTTCAATGAAATCACAGTAGAGCTCCAACAGCTCGGACTTGCACAATTCTATAACATCACAGCTCTTGTTCTGCAAAAGTTCACAGCTTTAAATTGACACCTCACACACTGCTCCAAAACCACAATCATTGTTGAGTTCCCTAAATGGCAATCTACACCGAAACCCTTAATTTAAAGAGTATATACACACATGTAGAGACCTGTGAACATTCATTAACTTGTTTTTATGTCTTTAATACTTTTCTCAAGCTATTACAGATTCCCACACTCAGTCTAATGGTTGATCATTGTTAAGAGAGTACCACTACCTCAGTTCTTTGATACCTTCCTAACATTTGCAGTCCCTGTCTACTGGGCTTCTACATTAACACTTTAATTACTTAATAGTTAGGACATTCATAAGCATTCCATGAAACTACAGGAAGTCAGCCAATGGGTAGATGCACTCATTTCTCTTACCTCCAGACTTCAGTGACATCACAACAATGCAGTAAGGAATTAGAGATATGTCCAGTATATATTCTAATAATGTATTTATTTATTTACTTATTTACATTTCTATATGCCCAATAGCCAAAATTCTCTGGGGATTTCACAAAAAATTCAACTCATTCATCTCTTCATAATAAAACTACATTAAGTACACCAAGGCTGTAATCCTAAACACATTTATTGATGATTAAACCCCTTAAACACAGTAGGAATAATGTTTGAGCAAACATGCTTATGACTGCTCTGTGTAACAGCATGCATAGTATGCATGCACATATGCATACTTCAAACACAATCTAGATATTTATTATTTATTAAAATATTTGTATCCTACCCTAAATCACTACTTTAGGGCAAAGTATAAAGTGTTGGTTATCACCTTTAAAGCCCTACATGGTTTGGGTCCAGGCTACCTGCGGGATCGCCTTCTCCTGTACAATCCGCCCCGCACACTCAGGTCCTCTGGGAAGAATCTACTACAGTCAGCAAAGACTAGGCTATCAAGTAGAATTTTAGGATGTTTTCAACAGTGTATACTATGTTTTTAATTAGTATTTTATGTATTTTGTGCTTGCTGTTGTTCCCCACTTCGATCCAATCAGAGAGGTAGGTAAGAAATATTCTTATTATTATTATTATTAGGATCTCAGAGCGGTGTACAGATAAAATAAGATATTGGCCAAAAGCACACAGTATGTTCCAGTTTCTGTGTCAGCTGTAGTACAGCACCCAATATGATAGACATTATCCTATTATTCTTAACATGCATCTTGGGTATAACAAGAATGTCTCTGGGAGACAAATTCAGCAGAAAGGGATAAAATAAATAAGCTGCCTAGGTCCTGTGTACAATAGCTAGTATGGACAACTTAACTACCTGGTGGGAAATGTGGCATGACCTACCACATTTCCCACCAGGTAGTTAATTCAGAATTATACACATGGCAGCTCGTTGGCATATTGTGCGAGCTCTATGGGTTCACTGGTACACAGGGTCCACTTATATACGTTGCATTGTACACACAGGTCCCAAATGCTAGATCACACTCTGCTAGCATAGGACACTAAGAACTGAGTCAAATATTTTATTGCGTTCATATACATAAATGAATACTCAGTGTGAACAGGTGGCAGTCCAGTCCAGCCCAAACTAAAGGCTGTACACATATGCATTTAATGATATCCCAATGGCCCCTTTAAAGGAAGGAAAGGTGTTTCCCATGGTGGGGAGCAAGACTGGAAAGGTGTGGAAGAGGAAGAAGCATGAGAGAAAAAGACATGATGGGGCGAGTAGCAGGGAATGTTCACTGTCCTATCTCCTGCCAGATACCCATTGTCATTTGCCCCAAGATGGAGTAACTTTTCTTCCTTTAAAGGGGCTGTTACATGTGTATGTCACTTGGGCCTTAGTCTGAACTGCTACACCTTTCCATTGCTCCAAGTTCACATAGTTGTTTGTTACCAATTGAGACAATTTATTTAATTAATTTAAAAAATCCTTCAGGTATTCTGACACTGTATCCATGGAGGGACTTGCAGGGTTGTGTCTGCTGGCCCTGGCCCACCCCAGCCCAAACTACCCATGTTGTGCAGGAAGGTCTGAAAAGCGATTCTAAGCATATTTGGCTGAATGCACTTACAATCCCAATCAGGTCTTCTTGCTCAGCACGAGAAGGTCAGGGGTGGAGGGGACAGTGTGCACAATGCTCCAGCCCCTTCACAGCTACAGTTTAAGAATGCCCGAATAGAATAAATATATTGGCCTGGTTCAGACAACACGCTAAACCATGCTGCTTAACCACAAAATGGTTAAGGGAATGCATGCCTTCCCTTAACCATTTTGTGGTTAAGCAGCATGGTTTAGCGTGTTGTCTGAACCAGGCCACTGACTACTTAAAGGCTTCCATGACTTCAGAAAAGGCTTCAAATTTCACCTCCGGTGTTTATCAATGCCCTATCCTAAGGAATTTTGCCTCATGATTCAGACCTGAAAGAAAGGAACACCTTTTTCTGTCTAACAAATGTCATGCAGCAATTGTGACACCATTCTTTAACAAAAAAGAAAAGAAAAAAGAGCTAATGTGTACATTTTAGAAATTATTAATAAATCATATCCAGAAAAAGAGCATAAAACGGACTCAACAACCAGGAGGAGTTATCTTATTCCCACATGAAATTTTAAGGAAAGCTTATCATCATTTGCTGAGAATTCTGTGAAGGTTGAGTATGATTGTAAAGAGCAAGAGCAGATTTTACTGGCAATTTATATTCAGAACACACGAAGGCTGCAGCTATTTCACTCCACCAACTAAAAAGTGTTCTTTCTGAACATTTTCAGCTTAGAAAGTTATCAACAATTCCACACACAAGTGCAGCTCAAGGAAAGGTTAGACTCCACTGAGATTTCCCTTCATAAGCCTCTTTGCCATTTTCAAAGGCCATTTAATTGTTAGCTTTGGGGCTGCTTGAATGAATGCGTGTGTATATACCAAGTGAAGTAATAAAATGCCAACTCAACAATTCTTGAGCATTCTCAACCACAGGTTGGAACACAGTAGCATCTTTAATACATCTTCTGTAATTTTGAACTCCAGTGAGCAAACCTCTCTAAAGCATACAAGTCTGTGTCGATATGGTGGAGGAAAGAATGTGATATACTAAAAGTACAATGGATCATTCCCACTACATTCCCTGCTTCCCCTGCATCCCTCCTCTCAGCTCTTATTTGTAGCACTGTAAAATGATATAAAATACTTGAAGGAAGAATCTGGGCAACAAGATGAGATGGACAAACAAGTAGTCTCAGGAATTGGACACAGTGACAAGCCATCTAATTAGTTTCCCTTTGCCTGATGGTTGGAACGTTCAACTGGTTGTGAAATACTGGGGTAGTTAGACTTCTGAGGGAGCCTATGGATGCTATGCATTCAGCTCTTTAAATGACTTTACGAAAACCTTTCTTATTTAATAGTTTATTGCTTGCTTATGTTTGCTTATGCTGCTTTCTGCTTGCTTTAAACATTAAATTGATGTTATGCATCAATTTAAGTACCTACGACTGCTCTAGTGTGAACAATCTCCAGTTGCATTTTTCATACAATCATTTTCAGCCATGGCGGCTTAAACAAATCACACGGTTTGTGGAATGTTCCAGGTGACCATGGGTGCCTGTTCCTTAACCCAACACCTGCTTGTTGGTTGCCATGTTGTGCAAACTCGATGAGAGTGGGTTGGTGACATGATAAACAAACTGCCCTGAAACCATGAGCTGTTTTAGGGCTGTGGGTGGTTTGTTGATCACTACAATAATCCACCCTCACAGGGTTCAGATGTCATGCCAACCTACGTGCAGGATTTGAGTTATGGCATATGCTGCAAACCATGGTGCCTTATTTAAGCCAGCATGGCTGAAAATAATGAGAACCTGGTCAGTGAGTTCCAGGTTCAGAGGGACACAAATCCAATATTTTGTTTGAAGTAAAATTATTTATATGCAGCAGGAGTTTTTTTTAAAAAAAAAATGTTTGAGTAGTTTTATTTATTTATTTATTTATTACATTTCTATACCGCCCAATAGCCGGAGCTCTCTGGGCGGTTCACAAAAATTAAAACCATTCATAATATAGAACAACAGTATAAAACCATAATATAAAATACAATAAAAAAGCTCAACCAGATAAAAACAGCAGCAATGCAAAATTACAAATTTAAAACACCATGTTAAAATGTATTTATAGATTGTTAAACTGTTGGGAGAATAAAAAGGTCTTCACCTGGCGTCTAAAAGCATATAATGTAGGTGCCAAGCGAACCTCCTTAGGGAGCTCATTCCACAGCCGGGGTGCCACAGCAGAGAAGGCCCTCCTCCTGGTAGCCACCTGCCTCACTTCCTTTGGCAGGGGCTCACAGAGAAGGACCCCTGAAGATGACCTTAGGGTCCGGGCAGGTACATATGGGAGGAGGCGTTCCTTCAGATAACCTGGCCCCAAGCCGTTTAGGGCTTTAAATGTTAATACCAGCACTTTGAATAGGGCCCAGACCTGGACTGGCAGCCAATGAAGCTGGAAAAGGACTGGCGTAATGTGGTCTCGTCGGCCAGTCCCTGTTAGTAAGCGTGCTGCCCTGTTTTGTACCAGTTGAAGTTTCCGGACCGTTTTCAAAGGCAGCCCCACGTATAACGCATTGCAGTAATCCAAACGAGAGGTTATCAGAGCATGGATAACTGTAGCTAGGCTATCTCTGTCCAGATAAGGGCGCAGCTGGTATAAAGGAATTTTAGAAATCTGGTATTCGACTATTTTAGGCAATCTGACCTCTATATTTTAGGGCCTCTATGATTTAAAGGATCATTATTAGGAAAAAGCCCATCAAAATATGACTAGTTGATGGAGTGGGGAGCATCATCTTCTCCTCTCCAACCTCCTGTGTTTCACTGTACTCAAAGAGTCAGTCGAACTGCTTCTGCCTCCAAAGAAATGCTTTTGAAGAGGATCATGGTGTACACACTCGGGGAACCACCAGGCCTGATGCCAACAAAGAATTAATTCCAAAAATGTGAGCTCTGAGGTACACTCAGGTCAGACTTCTCTACCTATCCAATTTCCAAGTCCAGCTAGAACATCAACTAGTGTGCAAAAGCAAGATGATTCTTCTCTTTCTTTGCATATTCTACTCTCATTTTACCACAACTCAGTGTCAGCCCACATACTTTGCATGCAGAAAGTCCTACATTCAATCCCTAGCATCTCCAGGTAGGGCTGGGAAAGACTCTTCTGACATCATGGATAGCAGTGTAGGACTACATTTCCCATTATCCACAGCCAATATGCCCATTGATCAAACTGATTGAGATGGTGGGAACTTTATTATATGGAAGGCACCAGGTTCTATTCTCACTGGTGGATGAAGCCACTGCTCTACCCCACCTTCAGTCTAAACCATTACATCACAGGGGAATAAAGTGATGGGTTTTGTTGAATACCACATGGCCTGGATGATATGTAGAGGAGAGAGAGTGGCAGCAGGAGAGTCCTCCTTGCACCCATAAACACCCATCCTGAGACTGAAGTGTGCACAGTTCAGTCAGGCTTTCCTTGTCGCAAGTCATAATGCAGATCATTTCACACAGGGCCATCTCAACAAGCCCCCACTGCAGGGTCTGATAGGCTGCTGCCTAACAGGAAGGTTCATCTACACGAGAGGATCAATGTGACTAAACAAAAAGGCTCTGAATTAACGTCTCTCTAAACGTTGGATATAATAAATTTAAATAATTTAACTCATGGTAAAATATCTAGAAAATTCAAGTGTTTAAATTCAATCACAATGATCCTATTCACATGTAGCAACAATGTGGGTTAACCCATGATTTTGGGGTCACATGCTGCATGGGAGCCATGTCCATTGTCCTGTTCGTAGGTTGTGTGATCTGTGAACCAGGACACTCTGGGTTATTCTTGGTTTAAACTATCCAAAGGTAACCTAATAAATCATGGATTAACTGTGGCATACTTAACCCATGAACAACCCAAAGTGTCCAGGTTCAGTCATCACAGTAATAATCTAAGAACAACCCAATTGTAGGTTTTTGTTTAAAAGCATAAGTGGCAGGCACACAGGAGGCAGTGCGCTTGCTCTCGCTTTCGCTCTTGCATGACAACCCATGGATTGTTTAAACCGTTATTATTATTATTAATTATTATTATTATTTTCATTTCTATACTAACCAATATCCAAAGTTCTCTGGGTTGTTCACAACAATTCACAAAAATTACATAATAAAACGTCTAAAAAATTTAGAACAATTTAAACTGCTAAAGACAATTTCAAGAAAAACTGTCCTTACGTGCAAACCAAGTCATTGTCACCTAGATCATCCTTTCTCTGGAACCATCATGTTGGTCTCATTTCAATTGGTAAATTCATGATTTTTTTTAAAAAATAAAAACATTAAAAACAAAACAGAAAAGGGAGCATTCCAGCCCTAGATTATCTTTCTGCAGAATGAATTAGGTGTAGATTGTTTACAAACATGAGAGCAAAGATAAAAGAAAAACATACATCCCAATTTCTTTTTAAAGGGGTCTTCATCATCCTTATTGTAGCTTTCTAAGACGCATAAGAAATGATAATAAAACAAGAACCTACCTTCAGACTTTTTTCTCATTGTCACATGTTCTTGAATGCATTTCTAAAATGTTTACTTTAAATTTATATATTTTGCCTTAAGATTTGCCATGTGTATTCTTCAAGAAGCTTTTGTAGTTGAAAATTTGAGCATGGAAGTGCAGTCACTCTTCACTCTTACTATATTGTTCTTAATTTGCAGCAGCATTAGAGTAAATTCTCACTACCGTGTGAAAAATGCAGGATGTGCTAGATGCATATGTGTGAAGAATAACAAAATGCTGTCAGGTAGAAACAGGGAACCAATAACAGCTACTTACTAATGGTTAGAAATTAAGGTATAATTTCATAGTGCACTGCTAGACCGATTTAATTTCAAACTGTAGGGCTGATAGTCTTTTGCCTTCCTTTTACAAGTAGTGCCTGAAGTTATCACTAGTATAAATGAGCCTGGGAAATAAAGTCATAGTAGGACTTGTTTCTCTTTTCGTTCAACAAACATTAAACCTTCATAAGAATGCTACTGTAAACAAATTCTTACTCATTCTAATGAAGAGTCAGGTCTAGGCCAATTAAAAACTAACTCACTTATAATGCTAGTCATTTAAAGCTGAAAACATTTTTTTTATGTTTCCCCCCAATTTTCTGGAGGGGAAACCAATCAGTATGAAAATTTACAGAATAGTAGTGCAGAAAGTAGCAGCCTCCTGTGGTTATGAAGGATTAATCTTCATCAATAAATGCTTTCTTTTTAATTCTTGAACCAGTGGGGGTTTTGGTGGTGGGGGAGTTGGATGTTCTTTGCTTTATTGGCCTTAGCTGGCATTTTCAGAACTCTAAAATGATGCACAAATAAATTAAAAAGTTTTTGCACTGATATTGAGTAGGAACAGAAGGGAGTAAATGTCAGCTGCTAAGTACAATATGGTAATTATTTCTCTCTCCTTTGATGTGCAGCATTTTATTGTGTGCACTCTGACAGTTGTTAAAGCTTGGTGAGCCAACCCCTCCAGCTGTTACTTGTCCACTGATCTATTTGCTTTTCAAAGCTTATCCTCTCCACTTCTGCCAAAGCAATTTCACTGCAGGGTCTTGTCGAATTCAGGATCAAACAATGATGACTGCAACCAATTCCTTAGTGATAATGGACCAAAGATCTTTTATGAAACCATGTTTCCTCTGGTGTTAGTATTTTATAGGCAAAGTCTCACTAAACTAGCTCTTATTTTAAGAGGTGAGTTTGAATATGGAATATGATTTTAACAAAGGAGCATTTTTCTAAGAAACACATAAAGCAGAATTCTGTACTATATTAAATAAAATACTATAAACATGCATCACATAAAAACATTGCATGCTATCTATATTCAAGTACAGTTTTGAAACTCATTTCTCTTTTTTGCTCATTAGAGTCAACAACATTTTATATATATTTCTAATTCTCTTCCTGCTCACACTATCTGAGGTCTAAAGTATTTTGCAAACCAAGTGTATTTAGAGAAAAAGTACTTCTTAAGTAATTTATATAAGATACTGTAGGTTTTCCTAGTAGGAAAACATGGGCGAGACACAACGATATAGGTACTCCTAAAATACAATGTGCTGTTCTTTATTTTGTTGCAAAAGTTTTCTATTAATGATGCAAACTGCTTCTTCAACTGGCCCTCCCCAGACACATTTGATACTATCTTACTCTCCTTGTCCTACTTCCTGCTTAGCTGCTTCGTTCATGTATTGTTTCATTCATACCTCCACAGCCAGCATGTTCTAACTAGACCACATTTACCAAGACACAGAAGGCACATTACTAAGAAAGAATGTAATGAATTAAATGTCAGTTCGAATTCCCCAAAGAAATCAAGCAGAAATTTGACCTTTTAACACAGTGAATGAAAGGTATGGTAAGCTTTCTTCTGCAGGGTCTTTACGCACATAATGTTGAATAATAGGGCTTCTCTCTCTTTTACGCACACGCACAGACAAAATGCAGCATGATTGAAAAGGTACTTTAGAAAGAGCAAGGCTACACAATCTCGGGCTTGTTTTAAAACCCAATGAACGACAGGAATGTAGGGAGAAATGGGCGGAGTGCCGGGGAAATCTACTTTGATGTTAAGATTAAAAAAAAAAAAGCTTAAAAGAAGACGAAACCAATCTTACTGCCCCTGCATCAGGAAGAAATCTCTAAAATCCAAAGTCCACAGCCGTAAGGGAAAGAGTTAACCCTGACATGCTCCAGTCAGCTACAAGCACCTGCACGGAGAACAAGAGAAAACAGCTGGCAGGGAGGACTCTCAAGCTGCAATTCCCCGTGCAAGGAGGCTTTCAGAAGTTTAATTTACCTTTAACTGCCTTGCCTTGCCTTGCCAGCAGCGCACAAGCTTTGACAAGTGCAAGATTTTCAGGGTCTGGTTGGAATAATAATTAAAGTTACCTTTTGAGTTGTTCCCTCATCGCTATTAACTGTTCAGCGACTCCAACGAGAGAAAAGAAAAGCGCGGCGGCGAAGATTCCTAGACCGTGTGTGTGTTGCAGCCTAACGCAAAACTAACCCACCACCGCGCGGAGCAGCGAATAGTACTGCGGTGAGAAGAGCATTATCAGGCGGCGGGCGGGCGAGCGAGCGAGAGAGAGAGAGAGAGAGGGGGAAGGCTGCAGGGCCAGACAGGGCGGAGCGCCCTCGGCTTCGGCTCCGCCTATTGAACCTGCAAACAACAACTGAAGACCTCCAAAGAAATGGCACAGTTTGGGCGGAAAGCAGAGGGGGATTTATTTAAGGTAGAACCAAAAGATGGCATCCAGCCATCTGAAAAAGAGCCGGATTAGGTAAACCAAAGAAAAAAGAAGCGACCTAAGCCCAAATGATCTCATGTAACAGAATCTATCGTTTCCACAAGTTTGGACGGATAGTTCCTCCTGAAAAGGATGAGATAATGGGGACCTGAGAGAGAAACACGCGCACACACAGTTGTACTCTGATCAGGTGCTTTGTGTTTATTCACTAGACTTCTCTGACCTTGTGCTTTTCAGTGGAAAACAGTAACTGACGAAGACAACAGAATACAGGGAAAGGTGGGATTTTAAAATAGTTTTAGAACACACACTACATCTGATCCAGTAATTTTAAACTACTTCCAATAACCTGGATCTATTTTCTGCCCAATCTCCTGCTTTGCAAAGGCCCTAAAGACATTTCTATAGCAATCCTATCTAGGTCTCCTCAGAAGTAAGTCCCATTGCATTGAATGGGATTTACTCTCAGATATGTATTGCAGGCTTAAGCAATGTGTTACAACTTCCTTTGCTACAGCAGCAACCCATTGCATAAAAAGAGAAATCTGAGTAGGAAAAGAGGATTAATTTTGTTTTCAGTCTGCCCCATGTCCCCAAACTGCTAGTTTACTTTAAATTAAAATGGGTGAAAAATGGAATGGTGGTGGTTCAAAAATGATGAGGGATTAGGGTCTCATGGGACACAACAGACAACAAAACAGTTTGCTTGCTGCCAGTTTTAAAAAGAAAGTAAATAGAAAGAATCTCCTTGGAGGCCTAGCCACACATAGACACCAATTCTTGCACACACAAATAAAAAGACACAAAGCATTGTACCTATATGCTGCATGTTGCTTCTACGTGGAATTGTGTGTACATATTTTCTCTCTCTCTCCTTCTGTGCAGTCTCAATGCTCAATAAAACAAGAAGGCTGAGGCTCACTGCTCAATTTGTCCACCACACTGCTCACTGTGGTCTTCTACATTCCGGCCCCAAGGAAAGGAGGTAGAGAACACCAACATTGGGGAACACCCTATGAGCTGAAGAGTAATTATTTTAGAAAGGCAAGGCAATGATTGGCTGTGAGCATCATTCATGGACGCTCCATTCTCACACTGATGGCTGGGTCCCGATTGGCTCAGATGAACTGATGAGGCTATTTGGCAATCACATAAATGCCCCGCTTGTCCTTGTCTGCTTGAGGGAGAGTAACAGAGAGATGTGGCAAGGCAGCAGACGGCATGGAGCGTGCCCAAGCTATTAAAAGCCAAGGAGCCTACACAAAGCACCAATGGATGGAGACTGTTGTTGGACGTGGGCAGCACACATCTGCACTGCAACTTTTAAGTGACTTTGAGGGGGTCTATGGACAGGGTGTGGGGGCTATGACAGGTGGAAGGGCTCCATCCTGCCCCCACAAGACAATGCCCTGCCCTTGCAGTAACCCCACCAGTGATGCAGCAAGGGATGGACATCAGGGCAGAATTCCATTGCCATGCAACAGACAAGGTGCTCCAAATGCTGGAGAGCAGCAGAAAATGGGACAGTAGTAAACAGACCCAGCATCAGCACCTGGGCATGCCAGTGTGGACACTGTTCTTCCTTCTTTTTTTTGAAGAGAGTGGCTAACTGGATACATACAAAGTTACAGATGCTCATTTATTTATTCTAGCATTTAAAATATCCCTTTTCTACGGCAAAATGGTGCTTATTCTTAATTAAAAGTAAAAGCATCAGGACAGCAGAAGCAAACTCTATTTTATTCCTGTAGACATATTGGTGCTATGATTTAAGTAAGTTTAAAATTTGAAAATACACATGCCCCTGAGTATTTCGGTTTTTAATGAAGACTAGCAAATAGTTTTTCGTTTTTGTGTGTGTGTGCTCTAACATATCAGAAATGTAGAATCTGTAATGCATGGAATAGTAATGGTGAGTGGGATAAGAAGAAAAATGTCAGTGCTGTGCTTCACAGCTGAAGTAAAACATATTGCCATTAACCCCTCCCCCAGTCTAAAATTATCTAGCTGCACCACTGAATCCCACCACACACTTACCAATTCACAAGCCAAATACCTTCCACCCAGTTTTCCTTCTATCTCCTTTTCCCTTGCATTCTTCATGTTTACATTAGGTTAATATTTATCCATGGTTAACTATAGTTTAGTTAGGAGGTCTAAAAGCACAATCAGATGTCAGATCCATTGAATTCAATAGGTCTTATGCCCAGGTAAAGGAGTATAGAATTGCAGCCTAAAACACTTTAATGTAAACTACAATACGGGTAATATGAATGCTTAAATTTCTCTGAATGAATATTCTTTGAAGGTCAGCAGAGTAAGCCATGTGAACAGATAGGCAACAATTCCCTGGTACCATTGTAAATATTTGCTTGATATGGCCCATGAGAGTACCCTGTCTGGTCACTTAGGAAAGTGTTTGTGCTACAAATTCCTGTCAAGTGGCATCTGCCAATTGCCACAGACAGGACTGCCCCTTTTGGGGAGGGGGGCCCTTCATTTCACCCCCTCATGGGCCATAAAACACCAGGTGGGTGAGGTGAGTTAGCCTCACAGGTAACCCTTATCCCTCCACTGAGGCCGTAAAACCCTCAGCAGGAGGCCCTCAGAGATTATCTGTCACCGTCACAGTGCCACAGAATGCACACCATCCCTGAATTCCCTCATCATGCCCACCCCCCAGCCTAGTTAACTTGTGACCAAATTGACCTAACAATTAAATCAGCCATCAGATTAACCTAAGATACTCCTGCCTCTGTGAAGTAGGCAAAAAGTAGCCAATTCAACTAAGAGTCACAAATTCCTACTCAGCCCCCAAAGGACGACCAGCAAAGCCCATGCTGTATCCAGAGGGGGAGGGAGCCGTGATCCAAAGAGGCTAAGGGTAGGTGTCAATGGGCAAATACAACAACTAAAGACTCCTCCCCCAGCCTGTGGTGCCACTTTGCCTAAATCATTAGCATTTAATAAAAAATCGTAACTTATTACTGTGTATCAAAGCAGGGACTATAGTGCTTATTATGCACAGTACTCAAAACCATGCAGATTTCCTTTCATAGAAGAGTATGGAATTCCTTTTGTGCTTGTAATCAGGGAGTCAAGCCACTACATTTTCTGATTGTGTTTGGTTTAGCTGTCACTAACATTCCAATCTATTTCAGGCCAATAAAGGCTCAGTAACATTAAATTAGTTAAATTCCAGTTCACATGAGGAAAAATATTAAATATTAAATATTATTTACATTACATTGCTGATTTGCATATGTGATTAGTTAAATAATATCACTGTGATATATTATTTGTTATATTTATATCCCACCTTTTCTCCAAGAAGCCCAAGGTGGTATACTCTCTATTTTATCTTCCCAACAACTCTGTGAGGTAGATTAGGCTGAAAGTCAGTGACTGGCCTGATGTGACTCAGTAAGCTTCATGGCCAAAAGGGAATTAGAACTCATGTCTCCTGCATTGCAGTTCAGTGCACTAACCACTACACCACACTGACTCTCCATAATATCATTATGTTATATTATATCCTAAGTTTAGCACTAGGTGTTAAACATATTTGACAGAAAACCTATAAGATGTACAAGTTGTTGCACCCGGAAGCCAGGAAAGGAATAGGCTGACCTTGGATTACTTGACATTGAATTATACGATATGGAAAACTTGTGAAGTTTACCTTGTAAAATACTTTGTTTTAGGCAACCAGATTCTTTCCTTCTAGTCTCTTAAATCTACATATCACAGATCCTAGATACTGGAAGGCATGTACAGTGTTCATACTATACAATATCTAGCTATGAGATTTGCCTATGGCTTAGCTATGTAATGGTTGTAGATAGGGTGGAGGACCACAGTAGCACAGTGGAGCACTTTTGTGATTTGTTTTCATAATCTAAATGGTCCTATATGATGTTGTACCAGGATATCTAATGGGGAGCAGTCTGATGCACTTCTGTGTGTCCCTCAGCCATCTGAAGAACGGTAAGTGACCATGGGGCTGTTTTATAATGGCACCAAGGTTATGGAACATTCTACTGAGGAAGGTGCATCCCTGCTGACTTTCCAGCATAAGGATATGATTATGCTTTTCCAGATGGCCTATGGGCTGTGAAATATTGATGATGTTTACTATTTTTATTTTCTTGAATTATTAGGCAGAAATGGATTCCTTTTATCTCTATTTTTCATATTAGGTTTTTATGAGATTTTGATGTTTTAACTATGTTGTAAGTCATATTGAAAATCTGTGATAAAAGGGCAAGGGACAAATATTTTAAATACCTAAACACAGGCAACTTTTGGTAGTGTCCTTCATGCATCAGATATGAAATGCAATAAATAAATAAATAATAAGGCTGCATGACTTCCTCAACAATTCCATGAAAGTCAGACACAATGTATCATATGAAAATGATTAATCATAATTAAGAGGCCATTTTGTGATTAAGGACACATCAGTGGTTAATTCAGTTATATGTGTGTATTTTTACATTTATGTTTTATAGCAAGTTTATAAGATTTTTGCAGTTCAGTCATATACAGTTCTGACAGATTTTTTTAATATTTCACAATAGTTGAAACCCAAGCTACGCCTAATGGAAAAGAGCAAATTAGTACTTCAAGTAATGTAACAAATGTTAAAGTGAATAGTTTATGAAATGTAAGAAGACATGTTTTTAGAAAAAGAAATATTCAACTCATGCTCAGAATTCACCACACAGATTCACTACTTTAGTGTGGTTGTAATTGTATCTCTGTGTTCTGTATTACATAAGCAAATAGAGAAATCAAGGTCAGTCACATAGAATAGGACATTTGGAAGTTCTATTTTACTTTCTTGAGTGAAAGCTGGAGACAAGGGTGAAACTGCATTGCACATTTTACAAGAATGTCTTGCACAATTTTCCCATACTCAGATAAATATCGAAGAATTGTTTCCCTCCACCCTGAAAACGGGTTTGCAGTCAAGTACTTAACTCTTTCTAGAATCATAGAATAGCAGAGTTGGAAGGGGCCTACAAGGCCATCGAGTCCAACCCCCTATTCAATGCAGGAATCCACCCTAAAGCATCCCTGACAGATGGTTGTCCAGCTGCCTCTTGAATGCCTCTAGTGTGGGAGAGCCCACAACCTCCCTAGGTAACTGATTCCATTTTCGTTCTGCTCTAACAGTCAGGAAGTTGTTCCTGATGTCCAGCTGGAATCTGGCTTCTTTTAATTTGAGCCTGTTATTCCATGTCCTGCACTCTGGGAGGATCAAGAAGAGATCCTGGCCCTCCTCTATGTGACAAGTATTTGAAGAGTGCTATCATGTCTCCCCTCAATCTTCTCTTCTCCAGGCTAAACATGCCCAGTTCTTTCAGTCTCTCTTCATAGGGCTTTGTTTCCAGACCCCTGATCATCCTGGTTGCCCTCCTCTGAACACGCTCCAGCTTGTTTGCATCCTTCTTGAATTGTGGAGCCCAGAACTGGACGCAATACTCTAGATGAGGCCTAACCAGGGCCGAATAGAGAGGAACCAGTACCTCACGTGATTTGGAAGCTATACTTCTATTAATGCAGCCCAAAATAGCATTTGCCTTTCTTGCAGCCATATCGCACTATTGGCTCATATTCAGCTTGTGATCTACAACTATTCCAAGATCCTTCTCGTTTGTAGTATTGCTGAGCCAAGTATCCCCCATTTTGTAAGTGTGCCTTTGGTTTCTATTTCCTTAATGTAGAACTTGGCATTTATCCCTATTAAATTTCATTCTGTTTTCAGCCCAGCACTCCAGCCTATCAAGATCACTTTGAAGTTTGTTTCTGTCTTCCAGGGTATTAGCTATCCCACCCAATTTTGTGTCATCTGCAAATTTGATCAGCGTTCCCTGCACCTCCTCGTCCAAATCATTAATAAAAATGTTGAAGAGCACTGGGCCCAGGACTGAGCCCTGTGGTACCCCACTCGTTGCCTCTCCCCAGTTTGAGAAGGTTCCATTGATAAGTACTCTTTGAGTCCGATTCTGTAGCCAACTGTGAATCCACCTAATAGTTGTTCCATCTAGCCCACTTTTAGCTAGTTTCACACAGTTATCACACAGTACCTGGCTGTACATATCCACCTTTGCCCTAGTTTAAGAATTCAATATATCAATCAGTGCTATATCTCTTATTCAGGGTAAATTTTATACTGTTTACATAGTCCTCCCCCTATAAAAAGCAAGGGAAGCAGAGTAATTAAAGTAATTAAACCTGAGTTAAAGCATTCTCAGGTAGCTGCTTGTGAGAACATGACCAGCAGTCAGCTTTCAATGTGAACTCTCAATTCCTAGTCCACCTTAATAGTAGATTGAAGCTGTCTTTAAACACATTCTGTCTTGTTTTCCCATGCATTGCACCAAGTAATAGGAGTATATATTTAAAAAAACTAGTCTGAGATTCTGACACTTTGCATAATCTTCTTTCTCCTTCAGTAACAAATAAAGCATTGTATTCAATTAGACTCACAGCAGGTGAAAACCCCAATTAGTGTATCCATTCTTTTGGCTTATTTCCCCTACCTTACACCCACACACCACCTTTTAAAAAAAGAAGAAAAGGGTGGGAATCTGAGTCATTCTACAACTCAAAAGCAAATTAACACTTTGATCTCCACATCAAAATGTTATCAGCTGAATGACACTCAGTGAAAAAAACACAAATGAAGAGGGATTACGCCTTACAGGTTTCACAATTTAAGAATAGGTAACACAATTCTATACCATTTCCTAACTAGTCCTATCTACAAAAAAAATGTTTTCTTACTAGAAATGAGCAATGCCAAAATGATAAAAGTGCTGTTTTTCTCTATTGGAAATATGACTTGAGTGGAGATGATGACTAGCAAATCAGGGAAGCAATAAATACAAATAAGGCAAATAAAATGTAAAATAATTTGCATGACCTATTTGGGACAATTGGGGAAAAATCCCTTTTTATACATTGTTTTTTTAAGGGATGGAGTCATATTTTATAAGAAATCATGAGACTTCTTTAACTCATTTAATATACCTTGCTCTGTGCTTTGGTTGTGTGTGAAAATGATATCTGTGGGGTCTTTGATTTCACCCAGGAAGCAGATACTGTAACATAAATAACCCTGCAGGAATATGTGCGCACATGTAATTTATGTATCCCCTGCCATCTATATATCAGGATATTGAAAAATGTGGACTTTAAAGGACAGTATGTCAGGGAGCAGTGTATGTGTTTGTTTCACACCACATTTTTAAATGGCTAAAAATGACAACAGGAGTTGTCATTTTTTATACCTCTGATAGTACTTAAATTTTTTGACATGTTTTGTTTTGTTAAAGTCTCTGGAGCTCTAAGCTGAATGTAGGACTAAGTAGTTCATTTAGTGAAATGATATTTTCATTAACATCTAGTAGCAAAATAGTTGCTCATAATACTTCTGTATTTTTCAGGATGAAATTATTTATTTATTTATTTACAATATTTATATACCGCTCCCCATTTAAAATTTTGGAGCGGTGTACAAGATAAAATAAAATAAAAACAGAATAAAAACACATTAAAATAGATTTTTAAAAGAAGCAAAATGGAAAGTAAACCATGGCTGGTTATCAAGGGAAGGCTACTTGGAACAATGATGTTTTCAGGAGGCGCTGAAAGGAATTCAAAGTTGGCACCTGCCTGATCTCCAGAGGTGGAATTCCATAGGAGGATAGGTCTATGTGGAACCACCAGGGCACTAAATGGATGGAAATCCAACCATTTGTGCCAGCAAGTGTATTTACAGTGCTTGGGTAAGAGATGAAAGGTTCATACATTTTCTTATCTCAAAAAGTCTGTTAAGGAGGGAAAGAAGGAATAGCTGCGTATCGCCTTTTGCCTCATAGCTCTAGGAGCTATACCTCTGGAAGCACACTACACCAGTCAATTGGCAAACAGGGAGGATTGACTTTTCATGCCCACCCACACCATGCAGCAAAATAGGTACAATGCTCTGTGTCTTTTTATTTGTGTGTACAAGAACTGGTGTCTATGTGTGCCTAGCCCCCACCCACCCCAACCGGAGATCATTTCTATTTAGAGTTAGTTTAGTGAGTCATATTTTCTTCTCTAACTCCTTGGTATTTGCCTATAAAATATGGCATTGATTAGTATTGTTTATGTATTGAGCTGGTGTCAAGAAAATCTGTTGAATCATCGCTGAAATTCTGTGGAACTAGGTAGAGGCCTTTCATTCCCACTATTCTGTGGGAATCATGAAGCTGCAATATAATCTAATTTTCTAGAAACTGTTAAACTTATTACCGGTTGAGCTATTCTGTTGTATGTTACAACTGACAAACTCAGTTGTAACATATGCTTTTATTGCGAATTTGAGTTCATTCACAGGTAATGCTATGCTACCATGGGTTAGTTGACCTACGGGGCTTTGTGGCATGTGCAGGTCACCATTTTGAATATGCAAGCCATGGCAGGGGCACACCATGGCTTGTCGTGTTGTGCAAACCTGGGAGGCATGGGTTATGCGAGTGTTAAACAACCCTTGGATAATCTAGGACAATTCTCTTTTGTGAGCTTCACTGACCTGCCTCCTTCCATGTTTCAGGTTCCCCCTGGTACAAGCAGTGAGCCCTACTTGCACAACAGAAGCCGTGCCTCTCCCCGGTGTGTGTGCCAGCTATTCCTCGTGGTGTGGGCACCTGCACCGCACCCAGTGCCCCACGCTGGCAGTGAGCATCCCAAATGTGGCCCACATGCGCCGCTCACACCCACGGACAGCCAGCCAGGCCAAACGCTGGGCACATGCAGGATCCTTTGGGGTGGCTCCGGCGGGGCCACGCTGGGTTCCAGAGGGCGGGGTCACGGCCAGGCATCACCGCCACACTGCTGACCCTCCCTTCCCTCTGATGCTGTGGCAAAAACGCTGAGCCACGAAGCTCCCCAGCAGCTAGCCAAGCCAGCCAGAAGGTCTTTGGGGGGGGGGGGAGGCTGCAGTTGCTCCCAATTCTGGCTGCGCCCCTCTTAGGTCTGCACCCTAGGTGGCTGAAACACTAAAATTGAGTTCAGGCTGTTTCAGTTTAACAAAACTAAGCACAGAGTAAGATGTCAAATTTACACAGATTGCATAGTAGTCTTCTTGTATGTAAGAGAGCATGTTAGTGAATACATTTTGAAAGACAATCACTACAGAGAAAGGTTTTGCATTGGCAAAGGCCACTTGAGCGAAACTGAAATCTTACATGCTGAGGCTAATAATGAGGTCTTATTCCAAGCAATCCCATGTTATGACATCTATATTCTGGCAGTCTTCAAAGAAAGGCTTTTGCTCTCCACAGCAGCAGCATCTTTAATGTTTCCGTTTGGGAACCTTTATCTGGAGAATGCTGTCACTTTGTGCATAATTATGTTTTGTTGCTTGCTGAACATATCTTTCAACAGCTTTCAAAAGACTCCATGCTTTTTAACTTTTAATGATTTTTATATTTAAAACTATGGAAATTAATTTGACATTAAAATATCTCTCATTGAGTCTAAGAACATATACCGACACACCCTTCCCAACAGGCTATTTCATTTATATTATTATTTGTTATATTTGTAGATATCGTTCCTCCAAAAACAACAGAACAGGGTTCCAGGTATTCTTCCATTAAGCTGTTGAACAGACCCAAACCTGCTTAGCTTCGGAGAGTTACTTCTCTGAACAATAGCCTGGAAGTTGAATTCTGCAAAGACACTGCTCCTGTAAGTAGTTTATTTTTGTGACCTACATATCATGGGAATAGCGAGTTCACATAAGATCACCTGACCCTCTTTGTGAACTAAAAACTGTAGATTGTACTCATCATCAGAGACCCTCCTCCAAATTATCCCCGCTCTCTGATGTTAGATGGGTGGTGACCGGAGAGAGGGTTTTCTCAGGTGTGACACCCAGTGCATGGAATGCTTGCCTATGGAGGCATGCCTGATGCTGTGTTAGTTGTTTTTTTCCCCTAGTGCCAGACAAAGATTTTTTTTTGCCCAAGTGTACAAACATGGCTGTTATCATGGCTGGTTTTAATTAATTGGGTTTTTATTTATTCTTCTGTTTTCTATTCACCTTGCTGTGCTCTGTTGATTCCTGCAGTTTTTATATCAAGCTTTACTGTATTTATTGCTGTCATGATTTTATGTGAGCCACCCTGGGAATTTGTAAACTGAAGGGCAGAATTTAAGAATTTGAAATAATTAAATTGAAAGAAGCACACAATCTTTTGTGAGCTTGCTGCCCCCATATACACTGCTCACATGAGTAGACCACTGTGAGATCTGAGAAGATTCATCATTACCTCCAAAACTCACAGAAGCCCAGTTCAGTCCTTTACAACACAATCCTATATATGTTTCTCAGATGTAGGTACTCACTGGCTGAGTTCAGACAACATATTAGGCAAAGGAGGGGGGAATAACTCACTCACCATGCATTATTTTTCCTGTACTCATCACACAATATGTTGCCCCTCACCCCGTTGCACAGCTGAGAGTCTTAGCATCCTTCTGGGCTGCTGGTGGTCCTCCCTCCCTCATTCTTCCTGGCCGTATCCCATCAGCCATTGTGAGTTCTGCTGGCTGTACAGGAGCAGCTAGGGTGTTTTCAGCCTGTCCTGCCAGAGAACTCTATGGCCAATGCAATAGTGCACTCTACGGAGGGGGGAGCCCTCCACATGACATGGATTATTTGATAAGCAATGGAGCAACCCGTTGATTTTCTGCATTGCTTAATTCAAAAAAATAATGTACTGTGCATTGTGTGCCCCCCACGACACATTAATCAATTCAACCAACAGTTGCCTTCCCCCCCATTGGTTATCATGTTGTCCGAACCCAGCCACTGAGTTCAGTTGGGTCTCCTCTCAGCGGCTTTTGATACCATCAACCATGGTATCCTTCTGAAGCGTCTGGCTGAGTTGGGAGTGGGAGGCACTGCATTGCAGTGGTTCTGCTCCTACTTGGCGGGTCGGCTCCAGAAGGTGGTGCTTGGGGAACATTGCTCGGCCCTGTGGACTCTCCAGTACGGGGTTCCACAGGGGTCAGTCTTGTCCCCCATGCTGGTTAACATGTACATGAAACCGTTGGGTGCGGTCATCCAGAGTTTTGGAGTGCGTTGTCATCAGTACGTTGATGACACACAGCTCTACTTCTCCTTTTCATCTTTATCAGGTGAGGCTATGGATGTGCTGAACCGGTGCCTGGCTGCGACAATGGACTGGATGAGGGCTAATAAACTGAAATTCAATCCAGACAAGACACAGATGCTGCTGGTGAGTGGTTCTTCTGACCGGATGGAGGGTGTTCAACTGGTTCTGGATGGGGTTGCACTCCCCCTGAAGGAGCAGGTTTGTAGCTTAGAACCATCTCTGTCACTTGATGCTCAGTTGGCCTCGGTGGCACGGAGTGCTTTCTACCAACTTCGCCCCTATCTGGACAGGGATAACCTAGCTTCAGTTGTCCATACTCTGGTAACCTCCAAATTAGATTACTGCAATGCCCTCTACATGGGGCAGCCTTTGAAGACGGTTCGGAAGCTGCAGCTTGTGCAGAATGTGGCGGCCAGATTTATAGCTGGAACAGGGAGGTTTGAGCATATAACACTGATACTGTCCCGCTTGCACTGGCTGCCTATAAGTTTCCGAGCCCAATTCAAGGTGCTGGTTTTAACCTATAAAATCCTACATGGCTTGGGACCACAATACCTGATGGAACGCCTCTCCCAACATGAACCTACCCGTACACTGCGCTCAACATCTAAGGTCCTCCTCCGAGTGCGTATTCCGAGGGAAGCTCCAGAGGATGGCAACAAGGGAGAGGGTCTTTTCGGTGATGGTCCCCCGACTGTGGAATGATCTCCCTGATGAGGCTCGCCTGGCGCCAACACTGTTATCTTTCAGGCGCCAGGTCAAGACTTTTCTCTTCTCCCAGGCATTTAACAACGCTAAGTTTGTTTTCTAACGGCCCCCAGAACTGTTGTTTTTAAATGGATACTGTTGTTTTTATGTTTCTGATGGTTTTTAAATTTTGTATACTTTTTAATGTTTACTGTTTTAACTTTTGTGAACTGCCCAGAGAGCTTCGGCTGTGGGGCAGTATATAAATGTAATAAATAAAATAAAATAAATATGACTGTGTCCTGAGTGATCTGATTTGTACAGGTGAGCCATGTAGCTCCTTCACTGTCTTTTATTAGCTAGATGTTCTCTCCCACCTCTCAGCATGGGGAATTTCTCTCCTCATTCTCTTACAGGAATAAATGCTGGCTCCCTCCCTCTTTTCCTTTCAGGCTAGAAGAAAGGAGTCTTACACTCCTTCTAGATGGTTCTGCTGGTCACTGCTCCCACCATGCACTCTCTTGCTTTCCCCTTTCCTCCCTGATGCTCCCCTTTTGAGCATGATTCCTGGGACTCTGCTGAAGCCCACTATCTTGCCCATCCAATGACTGGAGGACCAAATTGGGGTGGGGGCCAATTGTTGGTTGACACTTAACAAAATGGCATTCTTTGGTAATCTCATTTCTGGGTCTGTTCATCCATAGCTAAGCTGGGCCATAGTTAAACTGAGCAGGGCCAGGTGGCAGTAGTAGCTCATTCCCAGCTACAACCACAAATGAGATCAGTGACTTTGTGTGTTGGCTTCTAATGTATATTCAGAGACAAAGCTATATCATCTACCTTCTGACCATTCTCTAAATATGCACAAGACAGGAAACCATTTAAAACTCAAAACAGGCGCTTCTAAAGGGGCAAGTATCCTCCCAGCATTTAACAAAACAAAACTGCAGTTTTGCTGCAATTCACAGAAATGGCAAACATTTTGTGTCTTAGACACATGGACTCTTCAGCCAGGCTTTCTTTTTAGTTTCCAATTCAGGTTTGAATAACATTCATTATTTTTGTTCAGAGCGCTTCCTTCAGTTGATGCCAAGAACATGCTTAAATGTCTTGCTGATTTAGGGAGTTTATTGAAATCTGTCTGTGAGGTGCTTTAAGAGTGATAACTGCCCTTTTGGTGGATAAGAAAGAGTACTGCAGAGTTAAACGAAGGAATAGCTATAAATTGAGCCATGCTGGGAACAAGGTTTTTTCAGAAGTTAACAGCTTTACAAGACAGAGCTAAATTTCACTTCCAGCCTCATCACACTCCAATAACTTAATTTGTGCCAAAGAGTAGGTGTGAATTGCTATCCTGTCCATGAGCAGGGCTGTGAAACTTAATTTTCTATGCATCTATTTCTTTAAAGAAATCAATCTAAATAACCCCATCCAATTGGGCAGCAGAAACAGCCACATTAGTGTTAGACAGCCAGGTTGTTATTGTTTTTAATCTTCCTTTTCACTGCTTTGCAGATACATGTTCATATCTACTCCAAATGGAAATTCAATCAATAACTGAAAATTTCATTAAGAAAGAAATGATGTTCAGTATTAGGTATGAGCTGAAGGTTTTATTCAACACCATTCAATTCACATTTCTCTTATATTTACACAGAGCTTAAAAAAAAACCATGTCTGCCTTTACTCCTTCTATTTCCTACTACACAATCTCACACTGTGTGGCTCTTATCTCTCCCCCTGAATGATATAGCACTGTATGTACTTAAGTTTCATTCGAAAAGGAATATAAAAAAAGGATAAATGCATGAAATTTTCTGACCTTCAGAAGCCACACAATTTCTTTCTCCTTCACCCAGTCAGTATGCCTTTTCTTTATAATCTATTGCCTGCATGCATGTGTGTGCAAACACACACCATCACAAGTTTGTGCTTGTGGGTTGCATAAACAGTCCAAGCCTGCACAGAATTTTAATGTTGGTCTAGCTGACGCTATGTAGTCATCCCCAAGCATTTTC
Organism: Elgaria multicarinata webbii; assembly: GCF_023053635.1. Lineage (NCBI taxonomy): Eukaryota > Metazoa > Chordata > Lepidosauria > Squamata > Anguidae > Elgaria > Elgaria multicarinata. The sequence continues at coordinate 63,260,629 of NC_086175.1, forward strand.
TTTACACTTATAAAACTTTAGAGAATACATAAATGTGCAGTGGCTACGGGGCTTCCTGAGTATAGGGACAATAGAACTATAAAACAAATACAGTATTTCATTCATTTCTGGTCTAAATTGGTACCCAAGGCCAGAGCACATTGCAGCCTCATCTGCAAAAAACAGATTTCAACCTAGAAACAAAGTATTGAGTCTCTTCTCAGAGAAGGCATATTTGGTACCTGTTTTTGTGGGATCCCACCATACAAAGCTTCTTAAAACTTCTCCGTTTTGTTACATTCTATCTCTGAAGACAAAAGCAACTCCTCATCTTATAGAAAACACAGCCCTAATTATTAACAACAACCACAGGATGTAACTTTCATTTTATAACAGATGTCCTTAAATGCAAACCTCAGCTTGTGGGAATAGAGAAACCAGGGTGCTCCCTTGCACTAAACTCATGCAAAGGATTCCCGGGTTCCCAGGAATTGTTTTTATCTTCTTTAAATACCACACACACTCCTTTCTAGTTTGCCATGGTACCAGAAGAAACAGCTAAATACCGTTTTACTTCTAAAAAGTGACGATCAGTGGTAATTAAGTTATTCTTGTAAGACTCTCTCTTTTCATTGCCACAAAATTGAGAATTTAAAATAACATTCAAATTAAATAACCATATTTTAAGGACTATCACTTGAATTTTTTAACAAAATAGCTATTTGCATGACACACTGCACTAACATCTGAAGGAAATCTGCAGTGTAGTTCACATGGGGGAACAGTTTAAATCCACAGGGATTCTGCCACAGATTGGATGGCAAAATTAGGGGTGGGTGGGAATGATAGTCAGCATTCACCTTAAGGGTATACATTTTACAACAGATTTGTGTGCTGCAGTCTGCTTTGTAGTGCTTTACTTTAAAAAGTAACAATAACCTTGGTTGTTTGTTGTTTATTCGTTCAGTCGTTTCCGACTCTTCGTGACTTCATGGACCAGCCCACGCCAGAGCTTTCTGTCGGCTGTCGCCACCCCCAGCTTCCCCAAGGTCAAGTCTATAAAGCCTCCCCCTTCCTATTTTTTTTAAATAAATGCTTACATGGGCAATGATCAGGGTGGTGAGGGGTCTAACTCAGACACATTAAGAAAGCCATAATGACTAGTCTCTTCCAGCAGTCCTACCCAGATGAATTTTAAACCTAAGAATTTTAAGATGTTGTGATTGTTATTTTAATATTGTATCAGTTTTATATGTTCTTTTAACCAGTTTTATGTATTGTTGTATTTAATTCCCCCCCACCTCGATCCAGAGAGAGAGGTGGGTAAGAAATAAATAGATGATGATTAGCTGAGGCTGCATTCCCTAGTGGTGGTGTCTAATTGAGGTTTTTATTAAAAATTGTAGCAGTGAGTTCTAAAGATCCAAGCCTCAAAGTTGTTGTTGTTGTTGTTTTAAAAAAAGGTGGGATAACCCACACACTATAACACTGCATCTGCTTAAGTGGCAGGATAAAGACAGGTTGCTTACCTGTAACTGTAGTGGTTCCCCCACCCACATGTGAGTTTTAGATTAAATCTACATTGACTGCTATAGCATCTAATCAGGAGAAGCCCAAAAACACAGGACTCTGTAGAACAAAACCCAATCTGTCAAGAATGCACTTTTTCCCCTTATGATATGGTGATGCTACTCATATGTTGGGAAACTGAGCATGACTTGAAGCATCCCTAAATATCTATCTGTAAAAGGTACATTAGATCAATCATTTTAATAAAGAATGGAAGAAATGTCATCCCCTTTGCTTGTCATTCCACATTGAATAGAATGTCGCTATGTCCTACCCCGACAGTGGGTCTTCACTATGGCGGCACCCACTACCTAGGAAACCTTCCCATGCACAGTTCAGGAGCCAGAAAATGCAACATATTTTAAAGACTTTCTGAAAATGCACTTGCTCACTCAGGCTTCCCCTGGGTTGTAAGTAAATTAATCATGTCGCTCTATTTTACTGCACTTTAATTATTTTTTACTGTAGTTGGAAGTGTTTTTAATGTGTTGGTCTATAAAATACATAGTTTTTAGAAATAACGTTGGGGAGAGTAAGGCAATGGCTGATGGGTAACAATATATAAACACCTTGTCTTAAATTCGCAAAGAAAATATTTCATAATCCAAAGCTGTTCAATTTTTCCAATTTTTCAGGAAAAATAAAAACAGCCCTTGGGAGTGGGGACTGGTTTTCCCCTTATTTTTCTTTTTTTCTTCTTCGCCTTCACATCTCTAGTTTGGATTCAGTTTCTGCCTTCTGTGGATGGAACGGCTCTGCTTATGAAAAGTACCTTCACCCAAGTTTTAATCACTTCCTTCACACATTCTGTAGGAAAGGCAAGCATAATCCTCTACAGAAAAAAAAGCAGTCTTTGGTTGCATTCAGACAACATGATAGTTAAATGTGGGGTAATAATCAACTCGACAGTTGCTTATTTAGGAAGTACTCCCCACACAACATGGTAATAATCAACAGTGGTGTGGATTAGGATCAGTGTTGAGTTGACTATTAGTCCACGCTCCTCAGTCCTCCCACTACTACCCCCTCATTCCTCCCACCAGTATCCCATCAGCCATTGCTGCTGAAAATCTATCCTTTCAGCTGGACTAGAGTGGCAGCCGCCACTTTGACTACTCTTGCTTTGCGATTCTGTGGCTGACAAAATAACCAATCGTGGCCGAGGAAATAACTAACGGTGCCTTCCACACAACATAACCAATGGTGGTTCCAATAGCCAACTCTTCACAGCATTGGTTATTTGTATTGGTTATTGGTTTAACCATTGGTTAAAAAACTCTCCACATGACACAATAACCCATGATGGGTTAAATAACCAACCGTCGACTAAACCACCATTGGTTATCATGATTGTGAAGTAGATTTGGAACAATTATTTCATCTCTAGGGAAGACTAATTGAATTTTTAAAAAATTATATTGTTAAAACAATATAATTGTTTTATTATAGACCACAATAATGTCTGTTATCCCTTGTATGTACATTTGGAGAAAACTTTAACAACAATTATAATGGAAAATTCCTTTGCACACCTATAGCTTGTGGAAGAGGGGGCTGCTGAATCCTGCAATATGTGGTGTGAAAGTTTGATTGGTTTGACATGTCATTCTGAAGGCAGCACAGCAATACAGTAGTATGGGAAAAGGTGATGTCGACAGAGAAGGTTATCATGACTCTACAAAGGATTCATATCCATGTGCAAAAGATGTTGCGTTCTACCCTTCAGTTAGAAATAGTAAGTGCAGCTTATATTTAAAATCAACCACCACAGCCCAAAGTAAAGATTTTGATTTCTTACTTTCCACAAATGGAAAGTTGAAGCACATTTTTTAATAACAACACTGTAAACTGAGTGATTTAAAAGAAAAATAAATAAAAGCACAATAAACTCCAACTGATATGTCATTTGTCTAACTGGTAGGTGTTCTGAAATAAATAAGTGATCAAAACTGTTTAAGTTTTAGGTGCAACAAAAAAGAAATCAGGACAAACATCTAAAAAATAAGTATCAGTTAAAAGTGTAATGAAAACATGAAGATACATAATATGGTGGTGTCTATGTATTAAACACAATGGGTACAATGCTATGTCTCCTAGACAGAGTCTGGGGGACATAGGATTTTTAAGTTTCTGGTTTCTGAGGTCTGAACCAGGGCTCTAGCCTCAGAGCCCAATAACAGCGTCCCTGCACCCTCCCACAAGCCCTAATAACCAGTGCGGTTCTCTCAGGAAAAAGGGGAGGTCCAAGGGGGAGGGGAGGAGACTGCAGTTTCCTATGTGTGTCCAGACTACCCCCACTCCTTGAAGCCACACAGGCCATCTAGGAAATACGCAGGGTGGCCAGACCACAGAGATGGGGATCGTATCCATTCTCTTCCAACTTCAGAGGCTGCCAACTATCAAGATAGGATGGTGCTCCCCATGCACAATCCTATGCATGTTTAGACAGAAAAAAGTTCCACAAACCCCAGTATTCCACAGCCAGCCATGCTGTAGAATTTTTTTCTATCTAAACAAGCATAGTAGTTCAAAGCTTCCTAGCGGTAACAATGAGGTGAACTGAAGTGATACTGATATTTTCTCAGAGTTACTGATGGAATGAGCAAGTTTGTCAGTGCAAATCCTCCTTGGGACTTTTGGGGTTATTTTTTTCCTAATTTTGGAATTTTTTCTTGCATATTATAGACTAAGGTTTTACGACCTAAGACCCTCCAGTCATTAATCACCAGAATGATTGTCTTCTAAGTGTTTTTCCAAGCAGAAAGGTAAAACCAATTACCCAAACTAGCTTTTATCATCTTTTGGGTGAATTCCCCAAAAGCGGGCGGAAGTGGTGGTGGATTAAAAATGAGAGTGAATAAGCATAAGTCATAGAAAGATTATATGGAAGAACAATAATGTAATACTTCCATATGTTTCTCCAATTATATTCTTTCTTAAACTTCATAATCTTATAACTAAAATAATATGCAAAAAGCCAGTATTGGGATTTGGCAATAACAGGGACTGATACCATGTATGTTTATTCACAATTAAATCTCATTGCATTTAATGGGACTTATTATAAAGTAAATTGGAGTCTTGCAGCTTGTAATGAATGTTGTATGTTAGGAGTCATAGTTTTCTTCTTAGTCTACTAGCATGTAGTTACATGTCTGCATGACTGACTATATTAAAAAAGATGAAGGAAATGTTCAAATAGAAAGCTAATCCTCCATGTTTACTCAAAAGTGTAGTGACTTTAGTGGGATTTACTCCATTATCAATGTGCATAGGACTGCAGATGTGCAATCAAATCGTTCTCATGTTTACTCAGAAGTACATTCTACTCTGTTCAGTAGGACTTGTTTTCAGGTAAATGTGCACAGGATTACAGCCTTGGAGAAGCATAATAAAATATATAAAAGCAGATACTGTGGGATGAAGAGATGTGTGAACTTTTTTTGCATTGTTATTCTGCATCCATTTTCTATCAATAAACTGTCATTTCTTTCACAAGTGGTTTAATTTCATTTTGTCAATCCAAAGAATCTACTTTGACTGGGTCCTGAATAGCTCAGGTCTCAATAATAACCCAACCATCTCCATGAGAGCTCCTCCTCCCTCAACTGTCACCAAGAGCAGCCATTCCAGCTGGTTGTATTGAAGGAAACAAGGGAAGTAGAACCATTCCACGAGCTCTGCTGAAAGAATTTTTTCCTTCTTCCCTTCCTATTCCTTTTTCCTTGTGTGTCATGACTTTTAGTTTTTAAGCCTTTGAGCAGGGATTGTCTTCTTTTATTTATTTATTTACATTTATATACCACTCCCCATTCAAAATTTCAGAGCAGTGTACAAGATAAAATTCAATAAAAACAGAATAAAAAACCTTAAAATAGATTTTTAAAAGCAAAATGAAAGGTGAACTGTGAACCGTGGCTGGTCATTAAGGAAAGGCTTCCTTGAACAATGACATTTTCAGGAGGCACCGAAAGGAGTACAAAGTTGGTGCCTGACTGACCTCCAGAGCCGGGAATTCCATAGGAGGGGGCCACCACACTGAAGGCTCTTCCCCTGGTGGACTCCAATCGGAGGATGGGTCTATGTGGTTATACTGATTATATGTAAACTGCTCTGGGAAACTTTTGGGCCAAGGAATGGGATTAAAATACTTCAGATAAATAAACACATTGGGTGTTATCTCTATATACTTGGTCAGAAGTAACTCTTCTCACGGAGAAAGTATCAGGAAGGTTGCAGCCCAGATTAATTTTAATCAGCAGTCATGAATAATCAGTGGCTTAAAATAATAATCTGACTTTTCTATGCAAAATAGTATGAATGCTTTTAATAAACTGTTACCACAGGAATGCCCCTAGCCAGATACTGGCAAATACAGATAGGCATGCATTGTCATGTCATCTGAACCTACCCATGGAGGATAGGGTTAAACAACTCTACAACTAGGAAATGTCAGAGAAATCTGCAATAAAATCAAATGAGTTCTGATTTCTATGAATCTAAGACATGGATTACTCAGTGGGCCAGTTTTCCCCCAGACTGGTGGATTCCATGGAGTTGCAGACAGCCTTTCTCACTTTCCCAAATTTTGCACAAATTTAGTAATAGAAAAATAAGAAACAACAACAACAAAAAACCCAGCCAAAAGTGCACATTTCCCCATGGACTAAAGGATAAAAATGTGCAATACGGGGGATCTGCACATTGGGGCAGTGTTTCATATTTTTGCAAGTACAAATATGTGCAACTGTAAATATGCATTAATTCAGAAACTAAAAAAAATCTGATACAATAGATGAGCCAATGACAGAATCAAAGGAGAGAAATTCAAGAAACATGCAAGATCTTCTGCCTAAATACCACCACTTCACATAATTAAAAGCTTCTGTGGTTTATACTGCCTTGGTTTGCACAAAATACCATGGCTCACTGTGGGTTATTTAACCCACAATGAGCTATGGTGCCTGGGGGAACCACTTTACATATGCAACCCCCAAACAGGGGGTGTTGTGTCATCAAAACCTAGCCCTAGAGGGTATGCAAAGGTTAAACAACCCTTGTATAAACCTTGGCTTTTAGCAGGTATGGATGGATTGTGTGAAATCCATTCTGTGTTTCATGGAATGTTAGGCACTATTCCTCCCTCCCTGTGCTTTGAATAATCAACTACATGTACTCTTCTTTAGAACCATCCTCTGTTCTCATGTGAATCTTCTCATGTTTGCTTTTATGCAGGGTTTTTGGTAGTCACAAACCATTACTTGCCTAGGATTTCTGTAGTTGGGTGACAGCCCTATGAATCCCTTCTGCTTGATCATAGATGTAATTCATAATGCTAACTCCATGAATAACTACTTAATTGATTATGAAGGGTCCATGCAAATACAAGAAACTACACAAGTCTGTACCTGGAACTAGCAGGCAAGCAATGAACAAAGACCGATCATGAGGTTAGACATACATTGCTGTAGAGATAATTAAATGTAGCTTATACACAGGAGGGGGGAACCTCCAAATTCATATTTCAAAACAACCACATCTAGTGGAATATTTTTATTTTAACTGAAGTGTATTTTGTCAGAATTTTTCCTCTAATACAAAATGTATGAGAAAATCCTTTATTTGCAAACAAAAGCACAACAAAACATTTCCTGTTGCCCTGAATGCTAATGATGGAGGACCGTTGCTATGGTGATGCTAATTTTAACACAGTTGCCTGTGGACTTCATATGAACTGCCTGTTTTAACTCCTGCAAATGTCATTCGTGAAATGAAAACCCATTAATGATTCGCAAGGGCACAATGTTCCACTTTAATTAGAATAATACGGAAGGCTGATGCTCAAAGTACAGGTCTGTAGATTGCTACAAAGCCCATACTGTCAAAAGTAATTACCAGTGGCAAGCGTTTTGCTCAGTTTTTTTTTTTTTAAAAAAAAGAGGAAACTTTAAAATATTAGGACCTTCTATGTAAGCATATAAAACACTTCCATGTAGGACATTTGTCTTGTGTGATTCACCCCACAATTACACTGGGATTCCCCACCCTCACCTGAATTTCAAGACAGAACAAAATTATACGTGTGTTCAAAGAGAATATGGCAAAGGTTAGAATATGGCAAAGGTTAAAAACAGGAGGCAGTTAAGGGTAAATTTATTTTAAGATTACAATCCTGTCCCAAGTTATCCATGCATAAGCCACATCAAAGTTCCTGAATGCACCCTGAAATTGTTAAATGTGAAAATTACATATTAGACAAAACAGATACACAGAAAAACAGAAGCTGCAATGGCAACACCATCACAAACTACTGAGAACTTGATCCTCATAGAGTTGGAAACTTAGTGGATTTCAAGTTGGCTTGATTCAAACAAACAATAATTCGCATTAACCCACATTTGTAACTCTTCTTTGTGGCTGTGCCGGAGGTGACGGGGGGATGGAGTGTGCAAAGATGAGGCATTCTAAGGCTCATGCTATATTATGGTTTAGCATGATGTTTTAAATGTGTCACTCTGGCTTGTCCCTAAAGCCACCTTGTGAGCAAAAGGCTTCAGGGCATGCCAGAATGACCCAATTAAACTAGGAACTTCTGGAAAGTAAATAATGCAAGTAAGATAATGGTGTACAATAGAACAAATTGGAAGAGTCTAACACCAATGTGAAACTTCCCCTTTAAATATGGAGAAAGGTTTACGTTATTAATTATAACTGTCAAAATTTAGTTCAGTCTATTTTTATTTAAGGTACAAGTATGAGTTAGAAAACATCTAGCAAGATATTTGCTTGTTTTAATTTATAGTATTCTTAGATTGGTCCCTTCTTTTTTGTAAAAAAAAAAAATCTTAAAGAAATACAATTTGAACATGAGCATATATATTATTATGAACTGCGACTGACTTTGGATGTTAGACCTTCTGATTTGAAGTTTTAGTTAAGAGAGCATTAACTCATGCTTGTTTCATTTTCCTATTATTGACCTGGATGTCTTTAAACCTAAATAACAGAGTTCCTATTTTTCTGAGGGACATTTGCACTATCTATGTTTGTAATCCATTTTTCCCCGCTGCTACTGTTTACTAACTGCATTTGTTGCAGCTTTAACTTTCTACTGCTTTGGAAGATGAATGTACATTAGGCTATCCAACATATACTAAATTTGATGATGTGCTGAAGTGAAATCATATTAGGCCAAGTTAAATTGCAATGGATTCCCTAGCTAATGGCAGGAAAGACCATTTCCAAAATCTGATTTTGTGAAGGAAAATTTAGCGTGTGACTGAAATTCTATTTCCTATTTTGTTTGCCCCTTAAAAGCTCTACGACATATCAAAGTAATAGCTGAATAGCAATATATGCCTAGAGTTCATATGGTTCATCTAAATCCACATTGGCCTGTTTTTATTCAGTGCCCTCCCTCCCTGTGTCTTCCTAATATTGTGACTTTTCTGATATTAATTCCGTATTTCAGGCTATCAAAGATAAAATATTAGAATGACTAAAACAGTCAAATATGTTGGAAGAGTACTCCATGCCTCACATCAGATTTTTTCAGAGTATTCATTTCAATGTCTTCTACAGAATATATATTTTACTATCATCACAATTCTGTAGTGACATGCCTCTTATTATATAAAATTGTTCAAGATCAGTGTCCCGTCCCCCCTGAAAAAGGACAAGCTTCTTGATTACTTACTCATTTAACTCTTATATAAATTACTTGATCTTCTTAGAAAGCAATGTTTCATCCCTAATTGGTAGTTGAGGATCAGACTTTGAGGATCAGACTTTATGGCAGCACTTCAGTAGCAGCTACTTAATTCTGTAGAAAATGGCTACAATATACAAGCACATGAGCTCATTAGGCTCCCACTGGCTGCTGAGCCCAGGTTGTTCTTCACTAGCTGATGAACACTGCAGAAAAATTAGCTGTGACCATTTAGGTCATTACTCTTAGGGCATGTCTACACTAGTCCTTCTCCGGGTATTGTCCTGGGATCATCCCTGTGCGTCCGCATGATGCACAGGGGATCCCGGGGGCAGGGAGGGATGATCCCTCCATTTCCCTGAGATAAATGGGACAGCTTTTAGCCCAATTCTTCCCATGGTCTCAGGATTGTCCCGAGACTGCAGGAGGTGTGGGTGTCCGTCCCGGCTTTGTCCTGCCTCCTCATGAGTAAACATGAGGCAGGCACAGAGCTCTTCAGGTGCTCCATGCCCATTGGGGGTGGGGGGAGGGAGTGGGAGCTCTTTTTAAAAAAACCAAAACAATCCTCACATTTCTTTGGAGCGCACGTGCGCTCATCCATCTGTAAAAAAAGAAAACGGTGGGTGTGACATCCCTTCCTCCCATGATGTTGCGTGCGCATTTGGACAAAGGGGAGGATCTTGCAATTAGAATATCAGGAGATCCTCCCCCCTCCCTCCCCTGGTCTAGTCATGTCCTTGCAGTATCTCTATATCGCTACCAATTAAGTTTATTTTGATTGAGATTTACAACAACTATATTTTATTTTTCAAGATATGGAGCAGAGGATACCCTGCCCCTCCTCAAATATGACTTTTCCATTTTGGAGGAAGAAAACTTGTCTTGAAAACAAAGGGTCCCTTAACTATGACATATGAGATACAAAGGAGCTTTTTTATTACTTTGTTGATAGAAAATGTAAACCTCTGTCATTTTGTAGCCCTTCTGTTGAGGCCCTTGTCACACTATAGAGAGGCAAAGTGTGACAGGCCATTGAAACGGTCAACCCTGAACGCCCTCTTTGACATTGTAGAGCTCAGAAGGCTCCCTGGTTGACTGGGGAGTTCCAGACAGTGAAATAGGTCAGAAGGTGGCTGGAGCATTAGTGATGTAAGACTCATGATGAAGGTGACCAAGCATGCAGTAACACTGTATAATTCCGCCTACTGTGTGGCAGTGAAGGCAGCAAAGAAGGCTTAAAAATGTAATAAATAAATAAATAAATAAATAAATAAATAAAAAATTACTTTGCCACCTCCATCACATTCTCGAGTTGCTGTCCAGCTGAGCTTTTATGAGTGGTTTGGGGGTTGCTTTCAGCAAAACCAGTAAATCCTATACACTTACCACCTCCAAACGTTTATTGCTCAATCTACAGATCATTGCAACACATACAAACTTAAAAATTTACAATACTGTTATACAATATCAAAAGCTACACATAAGGTTAAAACATCAGAACTATGAAATACATAACAATTCTTAGATGAAATGATGGTAAGGTAGGTGAATGATGAACATACAAAAACTTTAATAACCTGTCAGTTAAATTGTACTCATATCTCTGAATCTTTATAACACTTCACACCAATAGTATCCAAAAACTTTGTTCTACATCTAGTAGCTTTCGCTGCAAATAGTGCAACCCTCTGTATCATTTATGGGTTGGCTGAATGTAATAAATATCTCAGTATCTCCTTAACAACCCTATAACTGTGACTGAATTTGAAGTTTTGATCTTCTGATTTGAAGTTTTATTTAAGAAAGCATTAACTCATGCTTGTTTCATTTTCCAATTATTGCCATGGATGTCTCTAAAATTAAACAACAGATCCACTTTTTCTGAGGAAATTTACACTATCTATGGTTGTAATCTGTTTTCTGTGCTGCTGTTTCTTATCTGCATTTGTTGCAGCTTTAACTTTCTACTGTTTTAGGCTAGAAGAAAGTTCCTAGTGTTTCCACTGTCTTCAGGTGTGAAGAGATGTTTATTTGCTGAATAAAGTTTTGTGGATTACTTAGCAGACCTCTTTATTGTCTTGCATCGCAGCGGGAGGGCTTTAAGATTGTCAGAGGAGGCCTTGCTGGTCATTATGAAATTAACAGAGTGTCCGGCATGCAATACCTTCTCAGTAGTAGCAGCCACCATTTGGAAAAGTGAAGTTCGGAAGGCAAAAAATGTGGCATCTTTCAAATGTCTTCTGGAAAAGTACTTGTTCACACAAGCTTTCCCTGGTTTGAAACTAAATTAACCATGATGTTCCATCTTACTTCTTGTATTGCTCTTTTTGTAATTGGAATTGTTTTTAATATTGTATTTTAAACATGATTTTAATATTTATATGTAAACCTCTTAGGGATTTTACTATGTTTAGCGATATAAGTATCACAAAATAAAAATAATTCATTTGGTTTCAGTTAAAATGATTTTTTTCCAGAAGAATAGCTTCTGTTTGTCTGCTGCATAACATTTTGTACTATAACTTTTAACACAGCATTTATTGTTTACTCTGGATTGGTTTTTAAGACTCTTATTTATACACAAATACCTGAAGTGTTAATTTAAAAAAAATGCCAGGACAGTCCAGAGGAGAAACCACTTAGAGAACATGCATAGTAAATTTTACACAAAAGCCCTATCACAGAAATGATCCATAAAAAATCCATGTTACTTTAGTCCCATATCTGGTGAAAGGAGCTCTCTTTTAATTCATCTTCGTTAAACTTCAAAAACCCTCATGTTATCAAGGTAATTGAGGTATGGTGTGGACATGCACTTTGGCTGCTTTAATATGTCCAAAATTATCCACAACTATCTGAAGCCGGAATCGTTCGGTTCCAGCCTAACATGGTTAAACACTGAACACCTTCAGTGTATCAGCTCATCAACTGCTGCTGAGCCCAGATTTCTTTCAGTCTAAGTCAGACACAGTAATGTCCAAATTATATTACCTAAATATGGCTTGGTAATACCAGTTGCAAATCAGCTGACTTCGTGCCTAAGGAAAGTGATGATACCCTGTGCCCACTTCTTTTCCTAAATTAATCTCCTTAAAGCAAAATAGGCATGATAAGGATTATGTTTTTCCCTTTCATAGACACCTGTAATCATCAATAGATTACTGTAAACTGCTAATCAACACAATCAAGTTTTAAGTTTCTCAGAAGATACAAGTTGCTAGTGCTTTGATATTTATCTTAGAGCAGGTTCTGCAATGTCATCAGTGGAGGTAACAGCAAATGGGACACAGAGAGGTTATCTTCCACCTATAGCTCCCCATACCTCCTCCCACACAGTTGCAGAAGGGATTGTGAGCTAGTTAAAGCATCTGCAAATGGAAGGGGAAGGTCCAGAAAGTCCCTCAAACCTCCAGATCAGATTAGGGGGAGGGTTATTCAAGAGGTTGCAGAGAGAATGAGATAAAAATGTCTGCCCCTTCTGTTCACAGGATTGGAATTGCACTCATGAATCTCCAGATCCACCACATCATAATTATTGGTATGTCTCCTGGTAAAGCAACACATTTAGAGGTACCGTCTTCCCATTCTTAAGCACTATTACTTGGCATAGCCCATCTCAGAATCTCATAGCACAAATGTGTGTGTGCTCATTTAGAAATAAGTGTTCCTTTCTAACTGCGCATAGGATACTGCACTCTGTCTTATCTGGGGTTGATTAGCCCCAGGTCTAATTCCTCGGATGTTGGGTGGGGGGGGCATGGCACCTAAGATAACTATTACTTTGAAAAATATTTGCTCCAAATCAGCCCAAAGCCCCTTATATTGACCTTTGTAGGATTCTGGTACAGTGTCTTCTTCTATCCTTCACCAGCACAATGGCAGAAAGGGCAAGATCTTGCATCTGCACAGGTGTTCTTATGTAACATCCACACAGATCTGAGGCTTATAGAAATTGCGGTGGCACATCAGACCTGAGATTGGTTATGCAATGTACATGCTCCTGCTATAATGCATTGGACACAGTTATTCATATGGGATTGAGATTTCTAAAATATTTTTTGGTGTTTGCAAGTTGATATTGTTGTACAGTTTCAACTGCATTGCACCATTCTGAGTGCAATCCATAATCACCAGAGACAAGAATTCAAATTATCATACTCTCTTCTCAAAATCTCAATTAAAAATACTTTCCCCACTCAATGAAGCTTACATAGATATGTTTTCATAGCATTTTTAATGTCTAACTTCATTTTACTAATATAATGTTTATCTGATGAGTACATTAAATTCAGTATAAATATATGGTATACAGATTACTTTCAAAGCTTCACATTTTTATGAGATTGTAATAAGTCTCATGAAATCAACTTTTTATCCATTAAGTAAATTGGTTATGGTTAGCTGGATCATCTGTGTCTCACTGGCTTAAAATATTAACTATTAAAATAAAAAGGCAGCCATACTGTCATTTCACAAATGTTTTTGATCAACTCTTCTTTTTATAACTAGATTGGTTGAATCATCATCATCATCATCATCATCATCATCATCATCATCAGAAGCACACGTTGCCACTGGAACTTAAAGCAACTTGCTTCTGTAACATGGAATGCCTTTGACCACCTTTAATGCTAGCATGCCAGCTGTGACATTACCAGAACACAGATATCCTAACTTTAGTTAGCCATGAACTGGTAATCTCCAGGTTAGACTTCTGTAATTCACTATATGTGCAACTCCCTTAAAGGCTGTTTTGAAACTTCTGTTAGTACAAAACATGGCTACTAGATTACTAACTGGGACTGGCTCAATTCAAAATGCTGGTTTCCACCTTTAAAGCCCATTACTACATACTTGAAGGTCCACCTGACGCCTTAAGTGAAGCAGTGGATGGTGACCCCACAACCCTAATGAAGGTGCACAGTACCCAAATCCAGCTAAGATATTTTGGCACATGAGAGAGAAAATCCCACAAGCGCTTCTGAATAGAATAGAATAGAATAGCATAGCTGGAAGGGGCCTACAAGGCCATCGAGTCCAACCCCCTGCTCAATGCAGGAATTCACCTTAAAGCATCCCTGACAGATGGCTGTCCAGCTGCATCTTGAAGGCCTCTAGTGTGAGAGAGCCCACAACCTCCCCAGGTAATTGGTTCCATTGTTGTACTGCTCTAACAGTCAGGAAGTTTTTCCTGATATCCAGCTGGAATCTGGCATCCTATAACTTGAGCCCATTATTCCATGTCCTGCATTCTGGGAGGATCAAGAAGAGATCATGGCCCTCCTCTGTGTGACAGCCTTTCAAGTATTCCCCTCAATTTCCAGGCTAAACATGCCCAGTTCTTTTAGTCTCTCTCCTCATAGGGCTTTGTTTCCAGATCTCTGATCATCCTTGTTGCTTTCCTCCACCACTGGCAGTAAAAATACAATAGTAAAGCATTAAATAACAAATGATTTGCTGATCTTTCATTACACCTAAAATCTGTTGCCTTCTGCCTAACAATATGGCTGACCTTGCTGATGAACAAACTTTGGGTTCGTACTGACACAAAAATCAACCTTTAAAAATAGTTGAGGATTGTGAAATGATGGAGTTACTGTAAATCAAAATACTCTTTAATACAAGAGATTCTTCCTTGCAGATCCCTTTGCTAATATATTTTGAAATATGTATTGAATTTTGCTAATATATTTTCAAATGCGTATTGAATATTGAAATATGTATTCAATTGAAATTTAAACAGAGTTAAGACAGAGATCTTCCTGACCTATCTTCACTCCAGCTTGCCTAATTCTTTCAAAATCAAAGAGATTTATATATAATCCCCTATTGTAATATCCTACCCATTAAATAAATTTAAACAACCACTGATTGAAACAATGATTACACTGTATGATTTTAACCTTTCAGTTATGAACTTTTCTTGAGACTTATGCTCTGTAATAGTCAGTTTAGTATATATTCTGTTTCATGTGCTTGAAACACTATAACTCACCTTTCCCTCCCTCCCTTCCTTGTATTCTTTCTCCCCTTCTTTGAATGTTATTTTATTTTATAGAGGTTTCCCATTCTTTTTCCTATTTTGTGATTAACTGGAAAACTGCAATAAATATCAGTT
This sequence comes from Elgaria multicarinata webbii, assembly GCF_023053635.1. Classification (NCBI taxonomy): domain Eukaryota; kingdom Metazoa; phylum Chordata; class Lepidosauria; order Squamata; family Anguidae; genus Elgaria; species Elgaria multicarinata. The sequence goes on from NC_086175.1 coordinate 63,276,003, forward strand.
TACTTAGGGTGATGTAAGGGTATTTTGGTTATGGTACTGTTTTAATTTTTGATTAAATTTAAGTGACTACTTCCTTTTAAATTTAATTCCACAAATTAAAAAATATAGCACAAATAAGAATAAAATCAAGTGGAAAGGAAGAGTAGTTATGTGGGTTGCATAAAACTGTATTTTACTGTTTCTATTGAAACAGGCATGGAAACAGACATTTGAAGCTTCTAATATGTATAGAACCAGTATGACTATATTATGTTCGAATTTTCCATCAGTTTGTTACATGACGGAATTATTTTACCATCAACCAAAGGAAAACAATAGATAAATAGTCTCAACTAGTTAAAAATTAATATTAATTCCTTCAGTTTAATTACACTGAATATTTTTCACTTATTTCCTCTTATGCACTATTATACTGAGATTGGCTGTAATTTCTAAATAATGGTGCATGAAGCAGAATTAATATAGCCCAAGTTTTACAAGCTAGATTGAACCTTAAATTCATGTTTACCAGCTTATTAGTAAATTAAGCAAATGTGAAATGGAAGTTATGTAGCCCAGAAATATATGCAAGAGTAGTAATATCACACCACTTACGATAAATGCTGGCAGTACAAAAGCATTAGTGAATTATCCTTTCCTTCTATGTTACTAATGACTGTGGTTGTCAGTTTCCACTAGTTATACATTTCTGATTGTGAATACTACACCAAACGTCTTTTATCTTTGTTGTTCAGTACATAGAATACATTTATCAGAAAGTAGAAAAGGAAAGAAAAAGATTAAATCATCACTATGGACAATGGCATATGTATCAGTGGGCTCAGCTTTGCTGCATGTTTTGCTCTTAGCACATCTTCATACATGAAGCTTAAAGTGTCAATCAATCAATCACTTTATTATGGTCCGAGACCAGCACAACATTAATCCAGCAACAACAACCATACAAAGTAGTACAGATCCTTAGTTCCCAGCTCCCGGAGATTTAACAGTCCTCTGACGTTAATAGCCAAGTGGGAGAATTTAGCAACCTTATAAGTAACTGAGAGGTTTCTATCGGCAAGGAGAAACTTGGTATACAATTCTTCAGTGTTACCTGGAAAGTCCTGTAGTAGAGGATGGATTAAACCTGACTGGGCCTCTGAGTAGAACGAGCAGTGTAAAAGCACATGAGAGGATGTCTCTATCTCACCTGAATCACATGGGCATAACCTTTGGGGGACTGGAATTCCTTGATACCTGCCTTCTGTGAACTTGGAAGGGAGAGCATTATAGTGAGCCCTAGTAAACGCCCACCTGTATTTATAATATGTAAGGGAACTCAGATAGGCCGCAGGGCCACCGTCCTGTATATCTTAGGGAGAGTGGTAAATATATAGGATTTGACTTAGATCATTCTGCAGTTCAATATCCCATATATGCTGCTTAACGAGGTCTTTGGCTTTTTCTAAAACTATAAGCTTAAAGTGTATTTTACCTAAATTGCTTTTAATTATGAGTGTAAAACCAATGTTAGCCACAATTACATGTAACCTCTCTTATGTTGCCATATGCTTTCTATCTGTTGTTGCATGAATTCTTACACATTCATGCAAAAACAGCCAATCTGAATTTTTAAAGCAGGGAAACCTATTGAACTGAAATTAACACTTCCTAGTAAACATTTAAGATTAGGCTTAATTTGCCACCTTTTACTCAATTATACTTCAATTATATATAGCCTCATCCAAACAAATACAATTTTACTCTAAAATAAAAAAGCATCATAAGTCAGTTGCTTATACAGGCATAGATGATGATGATGATGACGTAGACAGTAGAAGCAGCATGTGGATGAAATTAATTGAATGGTCGTCTTCAACTATTTTAAAATCCCGAAATGTATATTCTAGTACAGGAGAGGCATGTGAATGTGTGAGCTAAATTTGTCAAAGAAAAATGGATTAAAAGTTCCAGGTTCTTGAAATCATAGGTCATAGCTAGAGGAAGTATTTTGGGATAGAAAGAAGACAGAAGTATTGTGGGACAGAAGCAGGGTGGAAAGCAACGGTAAGGAAATGTGATCCCCCACCCTCATCTGATGATTTTCTCTGACACACATAATGGCTTGAAAACATGATTCAGGTGAAGTCATTTGGATGTTGAATTGATGTGGGTTGTTTTCTCAGTTTCCTGGGAATCTGCTGTCACTGAAATGAGTTTATACTGAGTAGTATATGCCTGATGCTTAATCTACACTAGAAACAAGGTATTTTTAAAACAGAAAGACAAACGAAGCTAATCACAATCCCATGAAACCTTTAATCGGATTGCAAACCCTGAAATGCTCCTTGTCATGATTCCAAGCCCTCCTGCCAAGATCTGAGACAATAAAGAGGTCTGCCATGCAATCCACAAAGCTTTATTCAGTAAATAGACATGTCTCCACACCTGAAAGGAGTGTGAATGCTAGGAACTATCCTTTAAGCTAAATTAGCCTAACAAAGCAAGGCAGGTGCCTATCAACTAAATGGACAGTTTCCTGCAGTGCGTGACAGGTTTTTACTGAACTCCTCTTTTAGGAGGGTCTTCAGCCTAGTGAAGGCTGCCTCCCACCTCCTCTCAATTTTGCCTGCTTGACTCTGAGATCTGTCAATTCCGATGCTGTCTCCCCCTCCAACAAAGATGGCAGAGGATGATCTCTGAGCCTGGGCCTCTTGTCTTGATAAGCTCCTGAAAACATTCCTCCTTGACTCCTGGAGAGTCTTGGAGAATTTCCTCCCCCACTTTCTGTCTCCTCCTCCTCCTTCTGGTTCTGGTTCTGAGTCAGGATACACACTAGGGAGACCAGATCCTCTTTTAGATCTTTCTCAGCAAGTAGAGAGAGACTTTCTTCAATCATTTTAGATGGTATTACTTGTATCATGTAGTAGAACTGAATGGGGTAGTGGCTAAATAATGGTGCAATTTTCTAGCAATAAGTACCAATCTCTATTGTTGTCTGAATAGGTTGTTTCTAAAAAGAAATAGCAGTGCCTCAAAGGCACTGTAGCATTTCTGCTGTTGTCATGTAAAAACTCTGCCTCAAAACTTTCAGCAGTATTTTCATACAAACTTTTCCCCCAGAGTTTAAATATCCATTCTCCATAAACAATACATGGGCTAAAAGAACACTCTGTTTTGAACATTATTAATAATCTAAAATATTGTGTCAGGATGCTGGGCCAGAGGTAGCATAGTGAGCAGTCAGATTAGAAAGCAGGAGGCATTTCTAATCTGTGGCATTCCTAACCACAACCTTTGCACACTCCACGGAGTCTGACATCTTGTGTCCTTATTCACTCCTGTATTAGTTTTCTGAGGAAGTGGGTGCCTTACTCACCCTTAAATAAACTAATGAAGAGGCTTGCTCTATTAGTTTGGGGTAGGAAAAGATACTGCCCGGGGGGGGGGAATTCGAGGGTAGGCCACAATCCAAGGAGCACCCTAGGAGATGGTCTTCTCTCCACCCTCTAATTTTGCCCCATAAGTTCTTTTCCCCACCCCCATACAAAATAATGGAACAGAACACATTATTAATATATACAGAAACACATAAAGAGGCTCCTGTTTCCTCAAAGAACAGTATGTATGTGCATGGGTGCTCACATGTAATTTTTCAGAACCTTAAGATTGGCTCGTAAAAATTACCCAAAGTTTTCCTATTTTGGGGAAAGAACTGGGTTAATTTCCAAGTTAATTTGAGATCTTTCCAAGCTTGCCTATCTCTACTGAATTCTAAAAATAACTTCTACAAAATAGCCTTCTTAGTCTAAGGATTAGTTTCACATTTTATCTATTTTATAGATGAGTTAAATCTTCAGGTCAGAAAAGGGTGTCTTAATGTAAGAGTGGCAGAGCAAGTATCTTTTTCACCTCAGGTAATCTTATTGAAAATTAATGAATATGTTGTGAACAAGCCATTTCTTAATCCACAGAATAGTCTGTGTGTCAAAAAGAGCAAGGTATGACTATCTACAGAGGCAGAATAAAAAGAAAGATAAATTTAACAAATTACTATATGCATATATTTTAGTACTCAGTGAAAGGCTGAAGAATACATTTGGAAATTTATAACATATCTATGAGAACATTAGCAGAGAGTGTAGAGTGTGTGTGTTTAATTTTTTACACTGTTTTCATCCCAAAGCTTAATTCGTATGGAAAGTTTGGATCATATGGATCTTTATCAAAGAGGCATAGCCATGCTCCCGAGGATCCATCTGGTGTTATTTCCCCCAGGAGGACAAAGTCACTGAACTGCTATAATTTGAATATGAACAAAAAAGTTTAGGAGGGAAATAATTTAGATTTCCTTGGTGAGAAGTACTGGAAAGAAAATTCATTTCATAATGCAGTTCCCCCCCACATCCAGTTGGAAGAACATGTACAGAATGAGGATGAGCAGGCAAGCATTATTACTGAGTCAGACACTGAAAAAGGATCAAGTCAGAGATTAGCACAAGATAGGAGCTGATGTTGCCAAAGCCAAGGAGCATAGGCTGCAAGGCTTCATCTGAGGAAGATCTGAGTCCTGTAACCTGTTTCCACTACTAGAGACATGAGGATTTTTAAATTAATCCTGCCTTAAGCAACAGGAAATTGTAAAGGTGTATATATATATATATATATATATATATATATATATATATATATATATATATATTAATATTAGAAAGAACACCTGCAGATGTCTAATGATAGATTTTTTTTTAATTCTGCGTCCACAGGGAGTGGTGGCTTTCCTACCTAATACGATGGGTGTACCATTATAATGCCACTAGAGGCTTTCAGTCAAAGATCTGGCTGATAAGTTGCAATCAATATATAAAACCCAACAAGCTGGTTGCCTTCCACCCTTTGACTTACCGTCCCCCAAATGCTGCAGAGATAGTTATGAAGCCATTTCCTAGGGAAGAGCCCATAGCACAAGTTCAAGAACAACTCCCATGAACAAGGATCCCTGGTGGCAGGTCTCGGAAAGACCTCTGGAGAGCAGCCTGAGCAAAGAATACTAGCTTAGATAGACCAGTGTCTATCTGACATATGGCAGCTTCATGTTTCACATTGCTTCCCTACCATTTCAAGTTTCCTGCATGCAGTTTAGTATGGACATAACTGAGGACCTGGCTTTTGGTGTTTCAAGCAACTTTCATTTTAAAATAGTAACAAACTTGAGTAGAAATACAGCAACACCATCATCACCAGATAAAATACATTAAAATCTTCAATTGTATCTGAAAGCTATTCAGTCTCATAAACACTATATTGAAAACAAAATAGTGCTGCTATATTTTCTTTCATGAGACCTCATATAGCATAGTTTATAACAATATAAGTAAGTCAAATCTCAGTTCATCCATGAAATCTCTTAAAGCACAATCTTATACATGTCTACGCAGAGTTTAATAAGGCTTACTCCTAGGTACGGTGGTGGTGGTTGTTATTATATTTGTATCCTGCCTTTTTCCCAATACTGGGACTCAAGGCAGCTTTACAAAATTAAAATATATACAATTAAAACATATACATAGAAATATACAAAAGTTAAAAACATAATTAAACCAGCTGCAATATTAAAACATTTAAAATACAAATGACAATTAAAAAAAGCATTGCAGCCTTAGTGACTTTAAGCAATCCACTATCTTTAAGCTTCACCCACCCACCATGGCTCTTTTAAGACTATATGGATACTGACTATATAGGTATTGATCTACCTTAAATGGTTGCAACTATCACTGGAACTTACAGGTTTAAAAACAGTATTAGTCTAAACATCATTGGTTCTGTTTGTGAGAACAATGTGTGAACAATGAAAGTGGCCTCTTCAGTGCCAGGGAAGAGATAAGAAGCCTGTATTGAAACCGATAAGGCTTACTCCTCACTCTGTCCAAATTTTAGCCAAATCGTATCCCCCACTGCCTTCCAAAATCAGTAGCCAACACAAAAAGTAAGGAGCTTGTCTCCTTATGTTTTGAGAACTGGGCCATTGCTTTTAAGCTCTGCTGTGGCTTCCCATAAACATCTAGCTAGTCATCGTTGGAAACTTCTGTTATTTTAATGTTCTTGTGTTCCTGTAAACATTAATTATAGTGTAATTTTTTTATAACCATATCTCAGAACTTTCCAAAGAGTTTTTACCAAACTTTCCAAAGTGTTGGTACTCTGACTGTAGAATTACCCTTCACATACAAGTATGACTGTTGCCAACACTACAATCATTTTGGCACCTCTTTAAAACCTTTTTATTTGTTCAGATATTTTAAGTGCTGGTCTGTTAGTCTATTGTTCTTATTGTTTTGAAATTGGTTTTGTCTTTCTTGTTGTATTTTTGTCCTTTTTGGCATTATTAGTTTTGGTCATGGCATTTGTATACAACCCTATTATCTGTAAGAATGAATGGTAGTCTAAAAATATTTTAAATAAATAATAAATAAAAGATCACAGGCAGAACCCACAGCCATACCTATAGAATCAACGTGATTTGTCCTTCTTTACTTACCAAGAGGCAATTAGGAAATGTATGACTGACACCGAACTATACTGCTTCTAGGGATATTGTGTGAAGCCTTCCTATAGCCTCCTTCATCCCACAGTCTCCTGGTAGCTAAATGATGCCTCCGTAGCATCACTGGCGACGGGGGCTAACTGTCCCCTTTTCCCAGCAGCTGCTTGCCAGCCTGGTATGCAAGAGGCAAGATTGTGTCTCTTGTTTTTATATATCTAGGTCTTGATTCTATAAATGATTCTGCTTCCAGGTGGATGTCTCCAATACTACCAGTTGAAAGACACTGTGAAGCTATTCGGTCTTTCCCAGCTTAACATATTCTTTTTGCAACAAGGAAAAGGATGGAAAAAGTGATGGAAAAACACAGGAGGGTTACAAAAGGAAGATAGCGATGTATAAACTATAAACTTCCTATAAACCTCTGTGAATGAGGCAGGGAGATTGCACAATAAAAGCCTCATCTAGAAGCACCCAAATCTGCAGATGCAAATTTAAAAAGTTGACAATATCTTTTGATTTTAGCAATGCTTAAATGGAACATACACATGTGGCACCACATGGCAATTGTACAGGCAGTGGTTAATTTGTAGAAAATAAGTTACCAGGACTCAATTCTATCTGGAAACATGGCATACTGATGCACCACTCTGTACTGGCTCAGGGGCACTTTCAATTATTCTTATTTCATTTGTTCCAGGGCTGAGTCTTGGCATTTAGCCATGAATAAAATAAAGAATGACAGGACTCTGCTCTGCTTACATGTTTCTTTCCTCAGGCCTTTAAATTGATGCAAACCTCCACAGTGTATTAGCCTCAGGAAAAATTGGATTATTTGTAAATTATGGAGCAGAGATAAGATGTGATCTAGGGAGGACTTGAGAATTTCATATAAACACTTTAAAGACTAGGCAGGATAGCTGCATGGAAAGGAAAAAATGTAGGCACTTTTAAAGTACGGTGACACACAAATGGCAAATTGTTTATTTTCTTTTGATAGCTAGCACTACCTGGATTGGTGGGCTTTGTAATAAAAAATAAATTATATAATATGAAACACAGAGAATGTGTTTTTTTAAAATCATTTGGACAACAAGCAAAGGAAAACTTATCTGTTGGACAGATTTGGCTTGTCTGTAAGGAACAAATTTAATAAAATAATATAAGCAATCTTTACAGAATATTTAAGCAATCTATACATGTCTTAAAAGTTTAAGCAATCCCCACAGAATACATCAGGTGGTAAAATATTATATTGCAGTTTTCATAATGGTGACAGTAGGCCAAGATACTACAAAATAGCCAAGAGTGGAAGAAGCATTGTCCCAAGTGGGACCTGCCCATTAAAAGCAGCAGGATCAAAGAAAGCAGGAAAGCAGGGAGCAGCATTGATGCATAGGGACAGAAGGGCACTGGCTCTTCCTGAGAGCTGGTTACTCAAAGTAAAAATATTTGAGACATTTTATCTTTTTGAATTCTGATACAATCTGCTCTGCACCTCCTGCACTAGTGTGTGCATTGGAACTTACTTATCTGCCAGCTTTTGTACTTCCCAAATGTTCTGACAGTTCTCAGCTCAAAATGCTTTTTAAAATGTATTAAGAAAAATACCTTTATAAATGCACATTTTGGAAGAAAATGCATTTTAAAACATGCATTTAAATGCAAATTTGTGAGCAGATTTTTTAAAAAATTCACAGGTCAATGAAGAAAGAGGACAGGACAAACAGATACAAAGGTGACACCATAGCCTGATTTGTCGATTCCTGGCTCTAAATAGTTTGCTTGTTATCCAAGAGGGAGATCCATTCATATGATTGCTTAAAAGATTGGGAAATAGTGAAAGGGGGTAGGATTGAGCCCACAATTCTATTTACTTTCTGTCTTGTTATCCAACCTAGAAATATTCATAGCCCCTAAGATACCCACATAAACAGCAGGGACATAGTAATTAAGCTGCTGAATATAGTTTTTCTGAAGTATGATCTGTTTAAGATAGTGTTTAGGGATTCTTCAGCAGACAATACTTTGCAAAGAGTGGTATATTTGTTTAAAAGAACATGACAACAATGAATCGCAAGGAAGAAAGGTAGCTAACAGCCAGCCTATTTCTTTGGCAGCCAGACAAGTGTAAGTGTGAAAAAGACAAGAGGGAAACTCTATTCAACTGAGCTGGAGAAAAGCAGGATGCTCACAAACTAAGTGATCCACAAGTGGTAATATCTATAGTACTAAAGGTATGGTACAACCAGCAGGGGCTGTAGGAGGCATTAGCTGGAAGTCTATTTCACACCTACTTCTCCATTCACATAAATGAACAGTGAGTTCTGCAGTACTAATTAGGTATCCTGTCTGTTGTTTGTTCCACTCTCCCCAGGCTGGTCTTAATAATTGTCATATCTTGTTCCTTTAACAAAGTTGTGGCCTCCCCTTTATTTTGTTGAGCTCCTATTTATTTTCTTCTCCATGCAAGGTGAAACTGTTTAACCACAATGCAGAAACTGTAATGGCTGCTGTCTGCCATTAATTAATCAATTACATAAATCTGTAGCTGAAACTGTCAAACTGAAGTGGCTTGATATTGCTGAGCAGTGAAACATTGAAGACAACATTGCTGAGGCTTTTGAAGCAACTGTTCTCTGATTTATGAACTCATAAAGTGATCTGTCACTGAAAATGAGGAACTGATGAGTTGAAAAGTAACAAATAAAACAAACTCAAGCATCAAGAAGAAAATGAGAAAAAAGCACCGAAACAATCAAATATGCAAGAAATGCATCTATCAAAGCACACTCCTGTGTTCAGCATAAACAATTTATGTTGCTGAGGAACATAAAACCATGTTCAAATTCAGAAAATGGTCTGAGATAATATTTGCTTTCTGTACAGGCCAGAAGCTTACAGTAACTTCTTCAGGTATTTTAAAACCAATACCAAAGAAATACTTTCTATTATAAAAATAGGCCTACCAGAGAAGTGATGCAAAGGGTGAATATATTTTAAAATGGACTTCTGAAAAACACCCACTAGTCTTGAACTACCAATACACAAGATGTGTAAACACTATATAAGAAGAATGTAAAAGTCCTGCTCAACATGGCAATAAAAGCTCTGACTGAGAAACTTGCAAATAAATATTAGTTATTTGCTAATATTTAACAAGATAATATATATTTTTAAAACTCTTAGTGCTTATTAGATCTTACACTGCTGGTTGTTTTTACTTGGTTTTTACTTTGGTTTATTCGACTGTTGTTTTAAACTTTAGGGCTTTACATTATGTTTTATCGTCTTTTGATATTGTATGATTTTATGCTTTACTTTGTGAACTGCCAGAGAGTTTCAGCTTAGGCTGCTTAGAATAAATATATTATGAGAAAACATCTTAAAAAAACATAGGGTGTGTAGTATTATAAAGCTTTTTCTATCCAGGTTTGTGACAGACTGTAAACATCAGGAAGACATATTTTTATGGGATTCTAAAGGCAATAAGTAGATACATAAAAAGTCCCCCACCACTCCACTCTCCAGAAATATAAAGCTTGAGTGAAAGTTGAATAGACTATAAAATCCAAACGTGTAACACAGGAATTGACCCATTTGTTTTGAAATATTCTGGGTGCACTTTTCATGCATGGTGGCCATCCAACTAGCAAGTGATACATAATGGGCAAGTTCACATAACACAACAGTCCACAATGGGCCAATTTACCTTTGAGGAACTTCAGCACGTGCCATCCGCCATTATGAATATGCAAACCCTGGCCAGGGGGTGCTGTGGCTTGTCACTGTCATGTTTCTTAAAACCTCCCGCCTTATTGGGAGACAATAAAGAGGTCTGCCACGTAGTCCACAAAGCTTTATTCAGGCAATAAACATCTCTTCCCACCTGAAGAGAGTCCAACCAATAGGAACTTTCCTCTAGGCAAAACTATGCAAACTAAGTGAGACAATTGTCCTTTCAAGAAGAACGGAAAGCATTTTCCCAGAACACTTTCACTTCAGGGAGACTGGTTCTGAAGAAGCCTTTGGTGAAAAGCTAGCTGGGCCGACTTTCTCTCACCTTCTTTTAGCTCTGCCCGTTTTCATCTGCAGCATACTCTAGGATAAGCTAGTTTTGAAGTGCCCTGTCCCTCAGAAGAATACTGATTTTTTACAGACTGTGTGTTGTTAACGTTTTCAGAGATAAAGTCTGGCAAAGGTTCATTCCCAGCTAGTGAAGAGCCTGTGAGAGTCACCTTCCCCCAACTCCCCGAATAGGCTGGTATGTTTCTGGCGCCATCTCTTCTGCTTCAGAATTTGATTCTGATTTATCGCCTGAAACTCCTTCCCCCAGCCTAAGGGGAACAGGCTTAGTCATGACAGTCATGTCATGTGAACCTGGCTGGTGGGTGTTATTTGAGGGTTAAACAACTTCCTGCATAGTCCTTAAACAGACTGTGGGTCATGCTAGAGTTGTTTAACTCTCAAATAACCCCTGCCACCCGGTTTTGCACAACATGACAAACCATGGTAACTCCCAGCCAGGACTTGCGTATTCATAATGGTCAATTTACATTATGTTAAAGCCAGTCCTCTTATGAGTCTATTCAACTCTCTATTTTACATAAGTTGTTTTAGTTTTGACCAGAGAAAGAGGTTGATTTGAATACCTGATCACAGCTGCCACAACTTAATTAGGCCGTGATAAGACCATGCTAGCCATGCCAAGGTGTTCATCATTTTTGAAGGAGCTAGAATCTGCATGAGGTTTTTTTTATGGGGTTGGTTGGTTCCACTTTGAAAACAGTTTTCTCCCCCCATCCCAAATTCTGGCTGGGATGGATTCTGGGAGAAATATATTTTCTATCATCAAGCAGAAAAATAACTTGCCACAAAAGCAATGGTAGCTGAACACACATAAAAAATCAAACAAAAAACTCGTACACATTCATATCATTACTGTTGCAGACTTTTCACTGGGTTCTAATTGTGTGGCACTATGCTATCTTTTAACACCAAGGAATCTTCACAATTCTTGCTGTTATTACACTCTGGATGGAAATGGAGGGCAGACTTGAAATACTCAGTATGAATCAGAATGATCCAAAAGGTGGAATTGTTATACTTGTTTCAAGGCAAGCTAAAATAATTAGCCCCAAGTAGTTAATCATAATGTTTTAATACTTACTTGATGTAGTAGGGCACTTTGTTTGGCGATATTGCCCTCTCCCAGGGGCCCTGGACAGAAGCTGTTAACAAAAAACAAAACAAAAACGAAACATAAAATCAAATAAAAGAGACATGGAGGTCAAGTTCAAAGCAAACAGGAAAGACAACATTAATCTCTGGAATTACAATTTTACACTTGGCCACACTGATATGGGTCTGTTTGCTCAGTTGCCCATGAAGGCAGGAAGGATTAACCTGCTGTTCAGAAATTTCTGCTCTAATCTGAGTGAAATTGAACTCATTCGGCTGCAAAGATAAATGCAAAACCCTCTTCAACTACTCAACTTAAAGGAAAGATAAGAAATTGAAGAACCATACTGCCTGCCTTATGGTAAACAATTTAGGGTTTCCGTGGCCACCACTTTCTGCCTGCCTTGTCTTCCATATTTTCTTCTTAGTTGGTTAATACATCTAACTTTGGAAAGACTTACCAGTTCACCATGTTTCTTTTGACACATAAGGAACAATTCCGTTTTTGATTCCATTGTTAAATGAAAGGTCCAAAGGGTATCTTAGTATATTGCAGAAAAAATAATGAACAGTCTTGTGACACCTTAAAGACTAACAAATTTGGAGTATTACAGAGAGTTTCAAGTTTTTTATACATTCTAAACAGTGAGGTCAGAAGGACACGGAATGCAGATAGTACTGATGGTGACAATGATAATATTCACAGTGGTCATTTACAGCGCAGCTGATGCTAGTTACAAATATCTTGGCAATAGGTGAACTAATTAACACATGAAGGGTGCAATTCTATGAGTTGCACATTTGTGAGATGTAAGCTCCTGAATTCTGAGGCCTCCATGTATCTAATGCTCTGCCAGGCTGAAGCTACCAGGGTAGGTGAAACAGCAAATGTGATCTTCTCCTTCCCATCCTCTAAGCATTCCATCTATTGCTTGACAGGCTTTTTTGCCTATCTAGCAACAGTGTTTCATAGGGGGAAGGAAAGAAGCTAGAAGAAGCTCAGGATAGCTCACATCCTGGTTCTCCCATCTCCTCCCCTCCCTGCCCCCCAGAACACCTCATTTTCTCCATCCCCAAGGTTGATTTTCCAAATTTGGGAGGCTAGTCAGTGCAGTTCTTCTGCATCAGCTGTAAGGGGGCAGGGGAGGGTAGTCACATCTCTGACTCCCCCTTCCAAGTTTAGAGCACTGTTCTCCAACCTCAGAGGGGAGAATCCTTACTATTCTATGGCCCCTCAGACAATGTCTAGGGGCCACAGGATTGCTTCCATAATGTGATAAACATCTGTAACCCCAATTTAACCCTCTGGCAATGGATGAATTCTAATTCAGCAGTCTCTTGCTCTAATCTCCCTTTTAAGTTCTTTTGCTCCATAATAGGAAATTTTTGTATTTGTGGCAGAGTGTCCTGGAAGACTGAAGTGCTCTCGTATTGGTTTCTGAATTTTTCCATTTCTGATGTCAGATTTGTGTCTATTTATTATTTTCTGTAGAGACTGGCTTCCTTGCCCTATGTAGAATGCAGAAAAATATTGCTGATAGAAGATGACATATATCACAATAGAAAAAGAGCAAGTGAATGAGCCCTTAATGTTGTGGGTAACATTATTAAGTCCTGTAACAGTGTAGATTATGGGGACAGAGCTGGCATCTAGGTTTGTTGCAGCATCTGATCCCTTCATATCCTTGTTATGTGGCCTGTTGCTGTGAATAGCTGTTTTAGATTTGGGAGAGTTAATCTTTAATGTGCCACAAGCCTCTTTATTATATATTTTACAGGCTTTAATACTATGATATAATGAAGATCACATTAAAACAATGTTATTGATGTGCATGGATACTGCTAAACATGGTGTTCTTCCTGTAGAATGTCACTGCAAAGACTGTATCATATACAAAAACTAATGAAATACTTTTGTAATAACTTTTCCTGAAGGACCAAGAACTATGGGTAAAGTGTCAGTTCAAAAACTGGCAATGCATGGTATTATGGTTTGAATAAAAAATCAAGAAATCCTTTTTACAGAGCATACATATTTAACATACATATTTTCAACCACTGGAACGTCAGTTTTTAACAACATCTTGATGTAACACTGTATTTCTATATTGCTGAGTAAAATATTGATCTGGTTCAAACCCAATTTAAGCTTTCCTGGAGAGTGTCTTACTCAACATTTTATGCTGTTCCTAAATGATTTATTGCAGTAGGAATTAACTCAACAAGAATTTTACAACATTTTTTCTTAGCATTTCTCTATTTCTCTTTCATGTTGCTAAGTTTTGAAGCAGTTCTATTAACTGCTGGCCCGTAAACAAAAGTTTAGGATTGGACACAACCTATAGTATTTCTGCTATTGTCATGTAAAAACTCTGCACATCATATGGGCAAATCATGGAGATTTGACACTTGTAAACAAAATGGCTCCATACAATCATAATGTATTTTCATATGTATTTTGCTGTAACTATCTTCTATACTTCAAGCAAGAGTATCTAAGAAAGCACGTTTTTAATGTAAAGTGAATGGCTCAACTTGGGACTATATGTTTCCACGTTCTTTAAGAACTTAAAAACACTATGGTTTGTATCCAGCCTTAGCCATACTTAGAACAGACCTACTGAAATGAATAGGCCTTAAGTTAGTCATAAGTTAACTTCTGTTAAATTCAATGGATCTACTCTAAGCATGAATAACTCTGGATCCAACCCACTGTTCCCTCTGCATTCAGGTATCATGTTATATGGGTTGTTACAGCCCCTTATGAAGTTGCACCGTCTCTCCTATTTTCTGAATTAATCTGGGCAATAGCATTTTAAATTGAAAGTTATTATCCCAGAATCTTATGTACCAAATTATTCTTGATTTTTTTTTAATGAAGGCAAGCAGTCATCTTTACTGGAACTAAATGCATTGGAAATAACAAACAATTCTGTGACGTTCTGCATAATTAGATTTAGTGTTCCTTCAATAGATTGTGCTGAGGCTGCCCATCATGCAGTTTTTGCTCTGCTGGATGATGCCAGTCTTGCATAAATTTGAGTTGACAAAATATGTGGTACCTATTACAACTCTGCTCTAAGAACCATCATCTCATTTCTGGCAAAAATCCAAATGCTGAGAACAGCTGTTTCTTATCTCTGGATACCAGTAGAGGTTTACCATCCATTACAAAGCTAGTTTAGATAATATACATGTATCTTTAATTCCTAGTAAACCCATTTTTAGTAGTCAATCAAAGGAGACAGTCTGGAAAATGGTTTTTAATATGACCAGAGAGCTTCTCCCTGTGTGTTACTTATGCTCAAGATAGACACATTTTCCCATTTGCAGAATTCAAAAATGCTTTTCTGTTACGGCTTGCACAGTGTACAAGAATATATTATCAAGGAAACCAGAAACTAACTGAAATATTGATAAGAAAGGGGAAATTTCTTTCAAACATCCAGTACATTCATTAAAATGGCAGCATATTACTCTTTTAACTGAAAAAAATGAATACCACAGTGAATTTTCTCCATGATTATTACCATATGCAAGTATTTGCCTTTTTTAAAAAAATAAAATAAAAGACATCATACTGTTTCCCTACGGGTCAGCATAAGTCAATCCACAGATATTAATACTGTTTTTTAAACAATTATGTTTATATTGAATTTTAAATGAATGAAATACTTAATTTAGATAAAAGGCCATGTATGGAACTCCTGTTGCTCCATTATTTTGAATACAAAGGCATGCTTGCACAGATCTGCCCCCTACCTTATAGTGAATGGGATGGTTCTGGTGGGAAGTGGAGCTGCATATGGAAAATGGACTTTGCCATGCCTGTAACAAATGCCTGTAACAAATGCAGGCAACTCTCTCTCTCAAAACACTTCTCTTTGAGGGTCTTAATTACTCATTCAAGACCCCCCCAAATACTTTGCATTACAATAGGAATAGCTCATAACAAAGTATTGTTGTTGGCAAAATCCATTTTCTCACCAGCTACTGTGAGGACTCCAGCAAAGTTCAGAGGAAACAGGGAAGTCTGAGTGGGATGGCAGATGACATCATTGTCCCACTTAATAAAATATAAATACATAAAAATCCTGGCTCCACTACACGATTGGTCATGTGTTTATGTGTGTGGGATAAGTGTGTACAGAGAGGTGGGCTGAAGTGAAGTATATCAAGTGGTAATTGACACAAGAACAATGTATGTGATCCGAACATAAGACGTAGCTACAACAATAAATAAAACTGAGGTTTTTAAAAATGATACTGTTCTACACTTTAATTCATTCTGCTCTCATACCTGGATGTGTATTACAGACTTAAGCACAATTGCATTTTTGAGGTTCTGACATGAGATATATACACGTACACCTTGAATATATGGCATGGCCTATCTACTGTAGATGTATTTCAGTGTACACTATTATAAATACTAGTGGTCATTCTTACATGGATTAAACAATGTAGTAAGGTGCTGCATAAATATAAATCTTCAAAACATGTCAATGCCTTTGACTGAAGTATTAATCCAATTGTCCCCTGCTCATCCAATAAATGACACTGTTATTCCCAGTTATTTTGACACATGTACAGCCCTTTTCCTATATACTTGTGATTTGATTTATAATAAAGTTGGTAAGCAGGCAGCTTCAAGAACTAAGCCACACATTTTTCAACACTTTGAGTACTTGAAACACATCATATGGGTCAGACACTGCCTTTAATGTTTTCCATATAGAAGTGAAGTTTACTTAAAAATGACACAATAGTACAAGATGCCGTCTTCCTTCTCCATAGATGTCACATATATGAAATGTTGTTTCCCAAAGTAAAAAAGAGAATTCTCTAATTACCCCTCTAGATAGTGAATCATCTTATGTGAATTAAAAAAAAGAAAGTATCTGTAGAATTGTTCTGGACAAAATTTAATTTCTGTCTGTAACTTGCTGATACATTATATGCTTTACCATTACAACCAAATAAGCTACAAGACACATTTAACCATGTATTGCATTCTGGCTATTAAAATAAATGTAAGTTGCAGTCTGAAACATTTATTTATTTTATCTTTTTACAATATTTATATACCACTCCCCATTCAAAATTTCAGAGCAGTGTACAAGATAAAATACAATACAAACATAATAAAACATGTTAAAATAGATTTTTAAAGCAAAATGAAAGGTGAACTGTGAACCGTGGCTGGTCATTAAGGAAAGGCTTCCTGGAACAATGATGTTTTCAGGATGCACCAAAAGGAATACAAAGTAGGCGCCTGACTGACCTCCAGAGGCAGGGAATTCCATATGAGGGGGCCCTACCACACTGAAGGATCTTCCCCTGGTACAGCACCATGTACATTGATGGTGCTATATAAATAAATAATAATAATAATAATAATAATAATAATAATAATAATAATAATAATAATAGACTCCAATCACAGGATGGGTCTATGTGAAACCACCAGGAGCAGGCCCCCGGATGTCCTCAGTGACTGGGCAGGTTGGTAGAGGAGAAGGCGCTCTCTCAGGTATCCTGGTCCCAAGTTGTTTAGGGCTTTGTATACAAGTACAAGAACCTTAAACCTGGCCCAGTAGCGAACAGGCAGCCAGTGCAGTTCCCTCAGCAGAGGAGTTACATGCTGGAAAGGGGCGGCTCCAGACAACAGCCGAGCAGCAGCACTCTGCACTAGCTCCAGCTTCCGGAACAGCATACGCCTGTTATTGTAATGTATATGCTTATATTGTTAAGTATAACATGGGTAAAATAAGTTTAATAGTATGCTAGAGAGTTAGTGAAAGGTTGGAGGAGATTGTGGTTTGTGAGGATTCTAAGATGATATAAAGGGAGATCTGATAGTAGCTTATTAACATAAAGTGATGTCCAAATGCATGAGTAGACTGACTTATTATTACGCTCTCATTATTAAATCTGTTTCCTTGTTACTAGTCCTGTAGTGAGAGTAGTAATGGTTTTCCTATTCTACCTATTTATCTTTGGAAAAACTTTTGTGGCACGTCTGTTTGAACAGACAAGATATAAATTCCAATTCTGACACCATAATTTTCAAATAAAGATAACTGTTTTTGAAGCACTAATAACTATCATCATCATGATCATCATGATCATCACTACCACCCTCACCAAGTTAATGCAGGGACTCTTTCACATATCCAAAGACAATAAAAATACTTTGTTTACCTTCTGTACTTCAGAGAATGACAGACTGCTATAAAAAGTTCAAAGTGTGAAGCTGTACTTTATTATCTCAAGTAATTTTGAAAGTACAGATTAATACAAAGTTTGTAATGACTGCTAAAAACTTTATGGCTAACTAGAATTACATTTCTCACCAGCAATAATATACATCTACTATGTAGACAACATGTGTCTCTATATCATTGTGAACAGCTAAATGCAAAGTTATTCATAAAGCGGAAAATCAATCTAGGGCTTGTTTCCTTGCATGTCACAGTTCTGCAGAACAGACATATTACATATGCAAGCTACTTTGTTTGAAGATTGTAGAGCATCAGAAAGATAAAGCAAAGGCTATGTTTAGCCGTATTTTGTACATTTTTTAAATATAACCAGTAATAAATATTTGCCACATATTTCTCCAAATTAATGCAAAGGAGCTGTTTTATTCCTATTTTACACCTGAACTGACCTTCTTACTGAACTGATGAATCAAACCACTTAATCTATTATTCTTTATGATTCCATGGAGTTTGGCATGTTAATTTCTGTTCTTTGGCACCCTCAATGATTGTAAGCCCCTAAACTTGGAAGCTTACAATCATCATATGCAGGGTGAAAGGAGCAGCAAAGGCGATCCTCTCCTCCCCATTCTCCCATCCTGTATTTTTTGCTAGACAGCCTTTTTTTGCCTGTTTAACTGGGGTGCTTTGAAAGGAGAGGGAGGAGGCTGGAGAAGCCTCAGGATAGCTTGTATCCTGGCTTCTCCAATTTTCTCTCCTCCCCTCCTACTGAACACCCCCTTTCCCCCAGGTTGTTTTTCTGACCTCAGAGTGCACACAGGTCTTTCTGCACAGGCTGCAAGTGGTTGGGGGGGCAGGCGGGTTTCTAACTCCCCTTTCAGAGATTGGAGCACTGTCTCTGACCTCGGAGTTGGGGAAAATCTGAACAATCCTATAGCCCTTCAGATGCTACCTAGGGACCATAAAATTGTTCCCTTAACTACATTATTTGTCCTACCACGTCTGCCCATACCCCGATTCTGACAGCAATTCTCTACCCTTTGGTGTCACAACACAACTAGTTAAGGGCATAAACTATAGGTGGTTAGGGTGTCATCTTTCTGATGCATAGCTATAGAAAAAGAAGTATCCAGTGCATAATGGCATATAATATTCATGCACTGTGCTATCTTGGTGGAAATGATACCTAAAGCATTAAATACTACTCAGAGGTCTGGGATTTGTTGGTAGCTTGAATAGTTCATCCCCTCTCTTCCTCTGCCCTCCATTCTCCCTGTTTTGGTTTTGTCTTCAATAGGCTGAGTAATATACCATGTCTAAAACTTCTTTCAACCATACACTCTGATTTCTTTAAGTCCTTTTCTTCTACTATCTCTGTTTCTGTAGGCTCAACAGCCATCAACATTCCGGAAGCTCACTGTGAAGAAATGCACTGTATATAACCATTGCTATGTAATGTTTACTTCATGTGGTCTCTGTGAGGCACTGATGTATATGAGTAAGCATGAGGCCTTATTTTGTTATTGTCAAAGGCCTGTGTAGTAGTTGCTAAGTGATATTCTGAAGGGGGAGAAACAATCACTTTAAATATTGTTTGATGGAGCCTGGATAAGGTCTGATTGGCTGGAGATTCTAGCTAAGTGGGAAAGAATGGTTGGGAAATGGGACTTAAGGACTTGACAGTTAGGGACCGAGAGTGTGTTGGTAGTCAGTGAGGGAGAAAGACTACTGATTGGGATGATGTTACAGAAAAACTAGGAGTAAGCTGAGGACAGAGTTAATATCTAAGGGCTGAATATTAAGCTGTTCTTTCTTTGTAGGATAACTACATAGCAGGTGAAGATCAGGAATTGGAAGCAGCTGGCTGTGTTATGCCAGGAGGCTGCCCTAAATTTTTGCCAGAAGAAGGTTATACAAGCAGACAGTGAAAACCCAGATAAACTGTACAAGTAGCCAAAAACACAACAGAAGGGCCTTTGGTGTCAGAGGAAGACTGTACCCAGAAGGTGGATACCTGGTTATAAGTGTATTTGGCTGCAGTGGAGGTTTAGAAAATTACTCCTTAGGTAAAAGAAGTAATTAAGAGGCTTCTAATAGCAATAGTGTTTCTTGAGTCCTTAAGAATTGACACTAAGCAATCTTTTGAAACCACCAAAGTAAATATTAGTAATCCTTTAAGTACAAAATATCCCTTTAATAAATAACTTGTTTAATAGCTGATTTTATCTCTAGTGTTGGTGCCCATCTCATGCCTAAGCCTCTTATACCAGAAACTAGGAGGGTTTAAAATATTCTAACACAATTTGTTCTCAGTGGAAAAGGTCAGTTTGTGGAACTCTGAGTTATAGTGGTAGAGACTACATATTTCCCCAGTCTTCGTTTACTCTCTACCTCTTATTAATCCTCATTGTGTAAGTTCTACTTACTGATGACATCAAGATACTAACAGCATGCTATTTTGGGTCGGAACCAATACTGCTCATCCATCAGAACAGGAACTGTTGGTACAACAATTTCTCTTTTCCTCTAGCACCCCCATGTCCCCTTCAAATCTGCTCCAGTTCAAATTTAGGGGGGCTGTGTGGATCTTCCAGAGAACACCACAATGTTGGATTTAACTCTCCATTTTGCTCCATTACTTACTATATGTGATATTTCTGCGACAAATTCCTTTTATGTATTTTGATTCATTATGTGCATCCATCTAAATTATAGCTTACTGAACCATCCGGATCTGTCCTGATTTAAATGTGATTAGGGCATGTATTTAAAATTTACCAAGGTGGTATTCTTCATATTTTGCATCTGATTGAAGTAAGATAGCCTTGCCTCCTCATATATTGATTTTATGCTGTACTTTGTGGTTTTAATTTCTGTGAACTGCCCTGAGAGCTTCAGCTAATGGGCAGCATAGAAATGTAATCAATCAATGAATCAATCAAAGTAGTATGAAAGGGCTTGTGGCCTTAATGACTGTGGTTTTCATGTTCAACATATAATGGCTGTGGGTCCAGTTTGATCAACATGAAGTTTGGTGTGTGGAATGCTACTGGGGTAAGATTATATTGTATATTCGCTACTTTTAAATTGGTCCTAAATTCATATTGTACTTCCCTGATTAATGTCAATGCTTGTTATATAAACCTAGGCAATAAAGCTATCATAATATAAATCATAATATAAAAACTATAAATAGAACCTGTGGACTAGGAGGTGCTCATTAGTCATTAACACATCAGTCCAACATCAACACTGCAAAGCAATGCAGGGGGTGATTTTGAGAAGCCTAATATAAACTCCATAATCTTACAATATTCTGATCTGACAGTCTTCCCTCTGGCTGCTCTTTCTCTGCTCTGCCTAAGCTGGACTCCAAGGAAAATTTCTTTTTCATATTCCTCTTTTGGAACTGGCAACCTCAAAGTGGCATTTGTTCCAAAGGATATATAAAAGGCCATATAACTTTGCTTTTATGCTTTTCCTCAGGCCTTTGTCCTTACAAATAAATTCTCTTAGATTCCCTGTGTTCCTTTTATCCTGAATCTTGCTTTCACATGGTCCTTCCATGACCTCAGTGTTGGACCCTTGCTCTTTCTGTAATGACCTTCCTTTCTCAGGAATATACTTGGTGTGTGTTTTTATCACAGTAGCAAGAGCCATCTTTCTGTCAACTATTTTAGGTTACACTAAAACACCTAGCATCCAGGAGAGGTATCTGCATTTGTCCTTCTTACTGTACCAGGCTGATCCTTGCTCCCTCTCCCATGCAGTGATTCTCTCTGCCTAGCCATGAGACAAGTTAGGCTTCATTCTGTTTCCAGTGAATATACCCTAATGGAAGCTACTTATTTTCACCTAATTTTCTATGCAAAGTAGTTTGGATCCTGTGAATCAGGAGTAGAAGCTCATTCAAGGAGACTTTTTTTTCCTATGCACCCTCCATACACTTGCTTAGTTTTGTTTCCCTCCAGGAATGATTGAAGAAATAATTTTAAAAAAACCTGATTCGGTGGGGTTGAAGTAGAATCCATCAGTGTACAATACTGATAAGATCAGTGCCTGTAAAGCTGCAAACCACCTCCTTCCCCATCACAGAAGAATTGTGTCTGGTTTTTAAGAAGGTGATGCATGAACATGTAACAGAATAAATATAGATGTAACAATTAAATGTGTTTTTTAAAAGGTGGCCTGAAACATGAAGAGAGGGGCAAAACTGGTGCATTCAAATTGCTAGTATGTTTTATATAGAAAAGGCAGGAAGAAAACAGGCTTACATGGCGGGAGAAAAAAAATGGTGGCTGCCATTTTTACTCTGAATTTGTATGCACCATAAGAATCTGATTTTCTAAGTTATCCCAAAGTAAGACAGAGTAATTCTTCAACTTTGGGCTTTGCCTAATAGGGTAAGAGCTTATGGAGGTTATTTTCCACAAAACATATATTTATATACTGTAGAGATTAGACTGTTCATCTAACAGATAAATCTACCTTTTTATTTTCTAGGCTGGAAAGTATTCTTTGGCCTGCCAGGAAAATTATGGGTAGCATTCTATTACAGATAATGATGTAATAGCAGATCTCATTGTCACTTGTCTTTCAAAGTTGAATTGAACAGGAAACACAGAGAATGCACATGATTTAAGAATTGCTATGATATAACAATTATCAACATAATACTCTTTTTTCTACTCCAACCACAATCTTCAGGTAGATTCAGAAACAGGGAATAATAATAATAATAATAATAATAATAATAATAATAATAATAATAATAATAATAATAATATTATTTCTTACCCACCTCTCCATTTTGATCGAGGCGGGGAACAACAATAAACGGTAAAATACATAAAAATGAATTAAAACATAATATTCATTATTTAAACTGCCTAAAAACATTCTAAAAACATCTTAAAATTGCACTGGATAGGCCTGCCAGAAGAGATGTCTTTATAGCTTTTCTTGAATGCTAGTAGACTGTTAAGTTGACGAGTCTCCTCCAGCAGGCCATTCCACAGTCTGGGAGTGGCAGAAGAGAAGGTCTTCTGGGTAACAGTTGTTAATCTAGTTTTTGCTAGCTGAAGTAGATTTTTCCCAGAGGACCTGAGTGTGTGGGGCGGATTGTAAAGGAGAAGGCGAATGATAGTGATATTGATTTTCGGTTAATCTTTGGCATCCAGGACTCGTGAGTTAGAGACCAGGGTGGCCCTACTATTAAGCAGAACGAAGTGATTACCTCAGGTCGAAGATGCTGGGGTACAGTGGTGGCTGTTTCTTCTGAACTCTACAACTCTTCCTCTCTATTGGAGGACAGAGCTGTCCATACAACCTGTCCTTAGACCCCAAACTAGCCTGCTGCCTCAGGTGTGTTGGAGGACACTGGCAATCCTATTGCCAGTATTGAAGTAAGGTCCAACTACCAGTCCAGGTGTCTTCTGTACATGGAATGTTAAAGGGGCACCATCTTGTCCTTCGCTTCAGGCAGCAAAATGTCTTGAGCTGGCTCTGATTAAAGGCTTACTGATGGCATGCTAAAAAAAAAAATGTGACCAGCTAGAAATACGCTTTCTAATCTTGAACCAAATATTTCTAACAATGTCCTGGAGTAAGCAAACATAGACAAAGGACTAATTGTGATTTCATGTTATTCCTTCTGTCACATGGAATCATTTACATGCAGTGGGACCATTGTGGTATTAGATATTGTTCTAGATATACCTATTATTATGAATGTATGTGCTTGTATGTTAAAATGTGACCCAGGTAAGGTAGGATTAACAGAATGTTAGTGAGTGAGGGAAAGGTGGGAGGGACTTGTGTGTGAGAGGATGCTGAGGTTCTAAAAGGTTGAATTGACATAAATCAGATAGGGATTAGGGATTGAAGTAGATACATCTCATGAATGGGGTTTTGGGGAATAGGATTTAGAAGGGGTAGAGTAGGTATGTAAGACCAACTATAGTTTTAATAATAATAATAATAATAGTAAATAGTCTTCTTGTATTTAATAATTTTTATCTGTTTATTTATAAATACAAAATCCCACATGTTGCTTTATCTTAATATGCTACTAGATAACAAAACCTAATTTCCTTATTACTTATTTATTTATTACATTTTTATACCACCCAATAGCCGAAGCTCTCTGGGCGGTTCACAAAAATTAAAACCATAATAAAACAACCAACAGGTTAAAAGCACAAATACAAAATACAGTATAAAAAGCACAACCAGTATAAAAAGCACAACCAAGATATCAATATTTGATAGAGGAAACCAATTAATCATATTGGGTGACTCCTTTGACACAGAGTAAATGGTGCTGAAGCTTTGTGTTCCAGTGAGGGCAATTGACCAAAATTGAGACAGTCGTCCTGAGAGGTTATAACCCAGGGCAGGACCATCACAGCTACCATGGCAAGTCACTATCTCCCATTTTATTTCCCACTGCTCTAAACTCCTTGAAGGAAGAAGTAGAATAAAATGTGATAAATAGGTTTAGGGCATATCATTTCAATCTATGGACTAAATATGCCAGAACTAGAATAGTCATGGAAAGTTACCACCTCCCATGGAATTCGTGAACTGTTTCAACAGGATTTTTTATGTATAAAGCTAATCTGCTTTAATATTTGTAGTCCAAAAAAAAGTTTACAATATGCCCACCTACATATATATATATATATATATATATATATATATATATATTAAAAAGCTGCTTAGATGGAGAGTCTGGCAAGCCATTTACTCAAAAGGACCTCTTGTTACTTGTAAAATCTATTTATTCTTAATATTACATCCTGCTTTTAAAATCTGTATCTTCTAAAGAATAGAATTGTTCTGTTCTAGCAAAAAACAAACAAACAAACTTTGTTTTTGATGACAGTTACAATGCAGCTGTTCAATAATACTATAATGTATCACACATCCAATTCTTGTCATACCCAGTGGCTACACCTACTTCATTAATGATTTGGTGTAATAGGAGAGAAGCAATTTCAACACAACATCAGCACACAATCTGTTTTACTTTGGGCATACAATATCATCTGTTGGTTGGTTTTGCCTTGTCATTCAGCAAACAAAGTAGCAGGAGACCATTACCCTGTGACAGTGCTCTATTCCACTGGTACAGTCCTTTAAATATAGTTTTGTTATTTAGTTTCATACAATCACAGTACAATAGGCCAAAGATGTGGCTTTCTAACGCTTCATTTCAATCTGTGCATTGCTGCTTTGAAGCTGTTTCAAGTAATCTTTCAAAGGACTTCAAAACATCTCACATAAAGGCTGTACCAGTGATAACCATCTTCTCCATCCTAAATTGTGAACAGAAGGATTTTTTGTTTTGTTTTTATTTTGCTATTTTTGAATGGTAAGCTATTCTCCTGTGGCTTTTTGTTCCTCCAGTCATTCCAGTGAGTGGATGAAGTGTAGTGACCTTGGTTTAATTTATTTTTTAAAAAGAATACCTGATCACTACTAATATCTTGCAGGGGTGTGTGTGTGTGTCATGGGAGGACATTTTGAAGACAAACACTGTTTAATAAGCAAGTATATACACCAGTTTTCTGTCTGCAGTTAGACATCAGTATAATAGCCTTGCTCAATAATGCTATGCCACTTGTAGATGGAATAATCTTTAAAAGTAGCCATTGTCATTACGAACACCACAGCTGGGAGCAGGCTGACAACTGCATATATCCAGCCAAATGATAATGACCAGCTGGAAACATCTGTGCTAAAGGAACATGAGAGGAACATTTTGAAAAAGCAGCTTCACTGAAAAATGTGATCATTTCCAAATTAATTGTGTAAGGCCTTCCTTTTTCCTTTTTCGTCTCTTTCAAAATTTCGTCCTTTCCCCCTTCTATGCCATTGGCAATGTGTTATTCTCTTATCCAGAATGAGCTGAGAGTAAATATCACAATGTGATTCCAAGAAACATTATCACCTTTGTTTCACTCCCTCGTGTAGATACATATACAAGCATGTTGTATATTGGGCTTATATGCATGATCTTGCCATATGGAGGCAGCCAAAAATGACATGATAGAAAAAAGTCCCCCAAGAGGTTGTTCATGTATATATAGCTATGAAGATGCAGAGTAGGAGACTGATGGAACCTGTATCCTGAAATCAACACTTGCAGGGATTTAACAGACCATCACGCCAGTGGACTGCTTAGTAAAAGTCCAAAAGTGATTTTATGTAACTCTTTGTCTCTTATCCCAGAGACCAGTATGTACTCTATGTTTTTGTTTGCCAAACCCTTCTTTGAATCTTGTCTCACCATTCAACTGTCGCTTTTTATTTGTGAATACTCCACTGATATCAAGTATCAAGTTAGGACCTCTGTTTGTAGTTTATTGTTGGGCCCTGAAAGCTGCAATAACACCTTCCCACCAGGTACCCTACAGGGTACCCTACAGGGTCAGACAATCTGCTTTGGGATATATTATGCTGGGAATCTAGCCCTACTGCCTCATTCATAACTGTTTTGGACCTATTTGTCTCATGAGACAAGAGACCTCAGTACTCTTCCTCTTCCCCCACCCCACCCCACACTACCCCACCCATTATTTGTATAATCTTGACTGAATCAACATCAAGGTATGTTCCTATTTGATTTTCATAGATCAAACTTTTTTCTTGTTGCATGTCACATGAATCTTTGCAAACATGGTACTTATGAAGAGATACTATACAAAGGGTTGGATCCAGATTTAGGCACGTGCAACTGGGTTGGCAGAAGCAGACTTCCTTGCCACTGTCTTCCCACGGCAGCCCTTCTGCTGCACAGAGGAGTCTGATGAATGGGATGAACACTATGGTGTGGGAAGAAGGGGGATTCCCCCAAAGCAGGCAAAAGCACCCTCTTGAGTGTAAGCCTTCTATCAGTGAAAGGCAAATCCTGGATCCAACCCAATGTGTAGATAACGTTTTTAACATAAATTCTAATATAAAAGCCATTTCCCAAAGTTCAGTCTCACTCTAGTGAGGTCAATTTCTTGTCTACACAAGTAGAAAAATCCGGTGGCAGAGTCCTGAGGTGGTAGTCTGTTCCACATCAGACTGCTGGTAGAGGATACTATTTTGGAAGCTTCTACTCCAAAAACAAACAAATGAGCATTTCAGGGGAAAAAGCCAGTGCTGGCTCTTGTCTCAAATATTTTAATGCAGGCCCACTTCCTCTCTCTAACTGTATCAAATTCACCCATTTAGATTCTCCTAGATTAAGGAAGGGTTCCATTAATTCCTATGGGAACAAGTAAACTACAGCACTTGTGTGCAGAGCACACAGAGATACACTCGCCCGTCCACTCTCTTCCCTCCCACGACCCAGCCCCGCTGCTGGGAGCTCTCGCAGGGCCTGCTGGCTAAAGGGAAACGGAGCCTGGAGCAGCCCGCCCGCAGTCTGTGCTGCCGAAGCAAGCCTCCTCCTCCTCCTCTTCTGGGGACGATTAAGGTACGTACTACACGAGCGTTTTCGGGGCGCCCTCAAGGAGCTTTGGGCGCCTTCGGAACGCTGTGTATACAGAGCCCCTGTCCCTCTCCCCAAGAAGAAATTTTTTCCCCTCCCTGAGAAAGTGGCAGAAAAAGCAATGCCTCCTTCCCAGGGAGAGGGGAAAAAACCAAAATAGGGGGGCAGGATATGGCACAAACACTGTCCATAATAGTGTTTTTCTAATGAAACATAGAGAAGAAACCCTGGTTGTCATCTCTGGTGGGACTGACAATATACCACAATTGTAAAAGTCTAAGAAACTGTGCTACTTAGCAACAATAGCAACGAAATGTGAGCAATTACTTACTGGAAAGGAAGTGCTGAGAAGTAGGGCCGAAATCCCGATGGGCCTCATGCAACTGCCTGATACGCTCATCAATGGACACCTGGGTAAAGGGGAAAAAACTTAGTGTAATAAAAAAGACAATAAAGTCAGGTATCTCTTTAAAAAAATCCTAAGATTCTGTAAAACTAAGAGTACTGCTGCAATAATTTAAAATAGCAAAATTAACGTTTTTGACTAGTAATGTTTAGTAAAGTAGTGGTTTAGAATCCTATAGGCAGTTACATTCATGAGAGCACCAGTGTTGTATAGTTGTTAAAGTGTTGTTCTGGAACTGGGGAGATCCGAGTTCTAGTCCCCACACTGCCATGAAGTTCATTGAGTGACTTTGAGCACTTAGCCTAGCCTACCTCACAAGGTTGTTATGAGGATTAAATGGAGAGGAGGTGCATCATGTATGTCACCTTGGGCTCTTTGGAGAAAAAATAGGATATAAAAGTAGGAATTTTTTTAACGGTTTTTAATGCTTTATGTGTGTATGTTCTGTGTTTTAGAATTTTAAATTTTGTATACTCGTTTTATCTTAATTTTAGAATTGCTATAAACCACCCAGAGAGCCCTGGCTATGGGAGCGGTATATAAGTGCAATAAATAAATAAATAAATAAAATAAAAAATAAAAGTAACAAGCAAACAAACAAGTGTACATTCCAGTGAAGTGGATGTCAAAAAGACATATATAACTATGTGCATGATTTCAACATTAATGTGTTCTGAACCACCCCCATGAGGATAAAGCCTGATTTATAAAATAAGAATACACAAATCAACTCCAACCTTTCTTATACCTTTATCTTCTGTTTTTGAACAAATGTATAGTCTTGAAATGGAAGGTTATAAATAAGTAACACAAGGAGAGACCTTGATTTATAAAATTCCTGCTTAATCTGGACAGGTGCCAAGTCTATCTTAAAACCCAGCTACAATTTCCATTCTCAGTCATTCCAGTTTTAAAATTTCTGGAAAAAATGTGGTGAAGTGTGCTTTATCGTGGATCTTTTTCTTTGGAGATTGCTGCTCATGTTTACAATATAATTTTGTTCCCATTCCAACACTGGCTTTGTTAAATTGTGATTTTTCTTTTTTCTTTTTAAAGGCCAACTAGGGAGCACTTGTTTACAATGGTAACTCAGTCCAGTTACACTAAACAACCACTGAGTGCCCACCAACTCCAGTGGACCTTCCAAATGAGTAATGTGAAGCTGGCTAGATAACTGACATGAACAATTATGATGGGATAAAAGGGATCTTTACTGTTTAGCCACATAAATGCTGCCAAATATTAGTCAATTAAAAACATTTCCTTTATAAACTCATTCAGATAAGTAATACAAACAACATTTAGCTGATCTAATTTAGGCAATAATACTAATATTATTTACATAGAATAGTGCTACATTAAATGAAAAATATTCCTGGATGAAAAGCATATGATCAGTTCCTATAATTTCATTAGTGTAATATACTATAAGCTTGACAATAACCACATTCCCATGTTCCTGGTTCATAACTCTACATCTGGGGTGGGCAGAAATTAGATTTCCAGATGTTTTAGACTTCAGCTCCCAGCATTCCTGACCATTCAACGTGCTGGCAGTGGCTTTTGTGAGTTGAAGTTCAAAACATCTTGAGATCTAACTTTTCCCCATTCTTGCTGTACATATTCTTAGAAAGAGCAGTATGCTACAGACCACATAGTGACATCAGACGTATATATTGTCTGCTTTAGCTGCATAATTGTTGCATATTGCAGTGCAGATGGCATGAATAAATGATGTATGTATGTGGGTAGTAGCAACTGGGTAAACATGAGGTACATGTCTCCATAAATTCCTCAGACATAACCATGTTTTATTCTTTTACTAAAAGTGATCAGTTGATCAAATTAGAATATCCTAGTCAAGAACATATTGTACATAATAACAAAATGATACATAATCTTAATTTCAAAGAGTGTTTGTCTATTGCCTTTTAAATATACTGTCTGGTATTTTAATATACACTTCACAAAAATCTTCTTTACATTCTACCATTTTGTCTATCTAAAATTCTTGAATGCCTCGCCCTTTCCCAATATATTTTTCTTTTTGTTTATAGGAGTTTTATCCCTTCCAATCTGGCTTCTACTCAAGCCATTCAATTGAGACTATTCCTATTTATATTGCTAATGATCTTCCTCTAGCTAATCTCATGGACATTTAATCATTCAGTTGTTCTTCTCTGATGCTTATTCAGCTTTTGATACTGTTGACCACTCTATTCTTCTTGCCTTTTTGATGGTTTTGATCCTCCCCACATTACTCCTTTTTCAGTTTCTGTTAATAGCTCTTGTCTCGCTTTCAAGTTGGGGTTCCCCCAAAGTTCTATTCTTGGTCTTTTCTATTTCTCCTTAAAGCATTATTCATTCATTCCAGTTTAATTACCTTTTTTTTTTTTTTTGCTGATGAACTTTAATTTTATTTTTCCTCATGTCAACTTTAGCTATTATTATTATTATTATTATTATTATTATTATTATTTATATAGCACCATCAATGTACATGGTGCTGTATTTACTCTTTAGCTGCTATTTCATTGTGACTATCTTCTCACTATCTCAAACTGAATATCTCAAAAACCAAACTTCTTAGCTGTTGAAATAAATGTATTATTATTACTATTATTAATTTGATTGTGTAGCCCCTAGCCTTTGAACTCCTCTCCCACTACAGTTCCGGATCTGAAGAGTTCGCTCTCTCACCATGCATATTTTTCTGGTGGTACATTCCATTGCCTCTCATTGGCTTATGCTGCTTATGAAAAATTAACCAAAACAGAAGTAGCTGCTCAGGCCAGTGTGTTTCAGTAGTTTGGCCAGATTATTTTGAGCAGGAGAATTGCCTGCCAGCCACCATCTCTTGATTCCTTGGTGTGGGGGGGAACTGGCAGGAGATCTTATCTCAATTTATGTATAGTAGACAAGTGTCTAATATGTCAAAGAGATCACATTTTGAATTCAGTTAAAATCCAGTGAAAGGGGTGGGGAGAATGGATTAACTATGGCGAGGGGAGAGATATGGGTAACTTGATTCTGGTTTTGATGAGATTAGGTTTGTGTTTACATATAAGCTACAATTGCCCCGACAATCAGAGAAAAGGGGGAGTTCATTCAAGAGTAGTTCACTGCTGAAACATGTCCCCAGTGAATTACCAATATGGCCCTCCAATGTCTGGAAGTTGTGTCTGTGTGTGCCTGAAATTGCCACAAAGGCTTCTTACAAGGAATGTTTTTTGGATAGCTTATTCAGTATATGGGCTCAAGACTCATTTTGATTGTTAAAATCTGAAATACTACAATTTGTAGGACTTGGAGCCATTGCTTAACCTAATGATTTTTGTAGTATGTGGTAGATGTGGTTTAAATTTGACAGATGTTGAATGATTACTTTTGACAAAAGGAAGAAAAATCCCAACTTCCAAAATGTGTGGCTGTTCATGGAGAATTCCTTCTTCTGGAATGTACACATGGTATTTATTGTGAAAAATATAAATTTCTGTCCATATTTACTTTTCTACTAAGTTTTGGAACTTGCACTAAATGCATTTTTTCACATTCATATAAATATCAAGAAGCAGACAAATGGCTTTAACAAAGGTTCTCTTTATGCACCTTCAGTAATGCACCAGATTTCCCCCCAACATGACCTTTATCTGTATCTTTCAGCATTTACATCTTTATAATGTTGGGTGCAGCATGTTTCGTAATACCGAGATAATTTCATTAGTTTGATGCAGCAACTCTCAAATATTGCACAAGATATCATTGAGAGGATGGTCAAGAAGCTCATTAGAGAGCTGTACTTTTTTTAATAGATTCTTTATATATATGCAAAACCCTATAAATACGATTTGTTACCAAGCAACTTCTGGACAAAATTTTAAGTAGGTCTTTTACAGAACAGTCCAGACACATGATTCACAAGTATTGTATAAATTTGCAGCCTATACTATTGCAGATATTATTGCAGTTAATACTAACAAAATAAACCAATTTATTGGTACAACTAATGAAAACAATGACACGCAAAACCATTTAGATACCAGGCTCTTATAACAAGAATTGATAGATGGATTGTGTCAAGTTCCATCTAGTTCAGCATTCTGTCTTCAACAATGCTTCAAATGTAGGGACGTGCAATTCAGCAAAACCTGAGCTCGCCAACGTTCTCTTAATTCCATCTCAAAGCTCGTTCTGACCTGAGTCTGTATCAGATTATGAGCTTTGTTTCTTCCTTTTTGCATAAAAAACGGTGTGCATTTCCTTCACATTTTTCCAAATTCCTCACCCATTGATTAAAGTATATTTGTATGCATTTTTCAAAAGTAC
This sequence comes from Elgaria multicarinata webbii, assembly GCF_023053635.1. Classification (NCBI taxonomy): domain Eukaryota; kingdom Metazoa; phylum Chordata; class Lepidosauria; order Squamata; family Anguidae; genus Elgaria; species Elgaria multicarinata. The sequence continues at coordinate 63,308,147 of NC_086175.1, forward strand.
ACTTTTTTATGCACATTGTTCAAATGTACACATTCCATCAAACACAGTTTTTTGGTATGCAAAATATATTGGAAGCTTTGAAATATATGGACTTGGTCCAAGTCTGTGTTTGTTCTGGAAGATGTAAACTGGGTAAATTCTAACTAAAAACAAACTGAAACAAATTTTTCATACATCCTATTCAAATGCTGCCAGTTTCTGAAAGCAAAATGCAACCTTCATCCCCCTTTCGTTAGTTTATACCCCTTGGCCTCTGAATAAGAATGGTGTATTTTATATCTTATGAACGGCAACGGCTGACAGAAAGCTCTGGCGTGGGCTGGTCCATGAAGTCACGAAGAGTCGAAAGCGACTGAACGAATAAACAACAACAATTTTATATCTAAAGTGGCAAACAGCCACCATCCATGTAATATTGAATCCTTTCCAAAACCCATTTATGTTAGCAGACATCACAGCATCATGAGGCAATGAATCCAAACTGCTTGGTGAGCTGTTGGAGGCATTAGAAATTGACGTCCTAATACAAATTAATTCCCTTTCCTCTATGCTAATATACCATAGTGTTCAAATTATTTCAGTAGAACAGTCTCAGAACCTTTCACTGGGAAGGGACAGATTATTTGATGCTTATAAGGTTGTATTAGGCCTTGTGCATGCAAATCTTTAGCTCTCAGTTAGACCTTCCCTATTACTATTTTATGATACAGATCCATAGACAACTCACATTATAGAGAGAAAGAGAGAGAGAGAGAGAGAGAGAGAGAGAGAGAGCAAATGCACCCTGCCTTTTCTTTGCACATTTTTTGAAATTAGTTTTAATTATCTAATTATTAGTTTTAATTATTTCTGGTAAAACAACAACAACACATTTCCTCATGCAAATAGTGTCTTCTTTTACCTCTATTATTAAACCAAATTACACAGTCATTAGGATGATTTTACAATTTCATGTAAACTGATTGGGATTTGACATTCTTTTATTTCTTTTTCTAATAGTTGTAGCAATGATCAAGAGATTGAGATCAGAGGTGGTGGTGTCTTGGACACTAATCTGATCTAGTTTAAACATTTACATTTAAGTTGTAAATCATAAGTTACTTAAACTATGTCACCAGCAGAGAAGTCTTTCAGGTCAGAATAATGCCCCATTTCGAAGGCCATTGGACAACACTAATTGTATCATAATGGTATTGGTTATTTAAACACTGGCAAATTGTGAAGAATGAGAATCAGACAATTAAAATACATAAATGTTGGGAAGGGAAACAGCCATCAGTGAGATATAATGTACTTTCATAAGCAGGCAAACTGCAAGAAGCTAACATGGCTGATTCTGAGATGATAATGACAAAATAAGTTGGTTTTTTAGTCATCCAGGCAGCTATCTTAAGGCATCAATCACAATGTATTATATTCACATTAAAATCATATACATATAGAAGTCCAATGTTCAGTGAGAATTACTCCAGGTAAGTGCAGTCTCAGTTTATCTACACATTTGTTCTGCCTATTAGAGGAATCTAATAGGCTGTAGTTATAGGTATGCATACATCATTTAATAAAAGAATCCTGTTCTCTTACTTCACCCCTGCCATATTCACAGCATTTCTAAAGCTTTTTAAACTCAATTCAATAATGTTAGCTCCTGCAAAACCTGCTGGAAGGATACTCAATACTCCCCTCATCATCTGAAAAGCTTCTTTTCTTCTGTCACTTTTCTGTCACTTTCTATTTTTGCATTTGGCTCAGAGCTGCCAAATGCAAAAACTCCATGATGTTGTTCTTTATACAAATAAATAAGGAGAAAAATCTGAGCCATTAAATCAAATTAAATCTGAGTTTAATTTATTTAACTCAATAAATTAAAAACTGAGCTACAGTGGTGAGAAAAAGTTTTTGAACCCTAATGATAATTTTGAAAATTCCATAGTGTTACCATGATAGCCTTTATAAATCAAAACCAGTCCTTTTCTAAATATCCAATAGGGTTTATATTAACTAATTCTATGTCTTGTGAAATAAAACAATGTATAAATTAGGCAAACAATGAGTATCTAAGAGTCAGGGTATGTGCAAAAGTAAATTAACCCCTGGTTGCATCAGCTCAATTAAAGGGAATATTTAGAATCAGGGATTTAAGTAATTGGATAGATCTTCAGGGGTCAATTTGGGAGGCCCCATCCTATAAACAGATAAGAAACTTTGTGTTTAGTCTTCATCATAACTTTGTGTTCAAACATGTCATGCCACAAACAAAAGAAATTTCTGATGGCCTCAGAAAAGCAGTTATTGCTGCTCATCAGCCTAAAAAGGCTTACATAACCATTTCTAAAGATTTGGGACTCCATCAATCCACTGTCAGATAGATAGTCTACAAATGGAGAAGGTGCAAGACCACAATCATTTTACCCAGGAGCCATTGTTCTACCACAATCTCTCCACGAACAACTGGAGCATCATTCAGGAAATTAAAAAAAGAACTCCAGAGTAACATCCAAAGATCTGCAGGCCATTCTTGCCTTGGCTAATGTGAGTGTTCTTGACTTAACTATCAGAAAAAGACTGAACAAGAATGGTGGATAGCCAGGAGGAAGCCACTGCTCTCTAAAAATAACATTGCTGCCCTTCTGAAGTTTGCTAAAGATCACATAGATGATCCCCCAGCGTTCTAGAACAATGTTCTCTAAATGGACGACTCAAAGGTAGAACATTTGGCCTCAATGAGAAATGTTGTTTGGCCAAAAACAAATACTGAATTTGAACCGAAGAACCTCATCCCAACCATCAAGCATGATGGTGGGAATGTGATGGTTTGGGCCTGCTTTGCTGCCTCAGTACCTCAACGGCTTGCCATCATTGACACAACCATGAATTCTGCAGTGTATCAGAAGACTCTAGCGAGAGAAGGTGAACTGAAGCTGAACTGAAAGTGGGTCATGCAACAAATTCTAAACATACAAGCAAGTCTACGAAATAATAGCTGTGGAAGAAGAAATTCCATGCTTTACAATGGCCTAGTCAAAGCCCAGATCTAAACCCCACTGAAATGTTGGTGGCAGGACATGAAGCGAGCTGTTTACACGTGGAAGTCTTCAAATTGAAGCAGTTTTATAAGGAGGAATGGGCCAAAATTCTTCAAAGCCGATGTAAGAGACTGACTAAGGGCTCATCTACACCAAGCAGGATATTTCACTATGAAGGCAATATGAAAGAGGTATAAAAAAGGCAGGAGCCACACCAAGCAGGATATAGTGGCATGAAAGCAATATGAAAGTGGTATATGGTATGTGTCAATGGGCCCCAACAGTTTTCAGTGCACTTCAATACTGCTATAAAGCAGTAGTGTGGCTCCTGCCTTTTATATACCACTTTCATACTGCTTTCATAGTGGAATATCCTGCTTGGTGTAGATGACCCCCAACAGTCATAGGAAACACTTAGTTGAAGTCATTGCTGCTCAAGGGGGTGTCACCAGGTGCTGAATCTATAAATTCACATACTTTTTCACACATGTTCTAGGATTATGGGATTAGATTAAGATCTAATCCTATAATTAGGTTGGAAATATGTGACAATTGAAGGGTTCATAAACTTTCTCGCTACTGTAGTTATTTTCCATTTTCTAAATATCAAAACAGAAAACTAGACAGGAAAAATTGGACAGGAATAAAGGGTACAGAAAAGTCCATTGTTTCTGAATTGCTAATATGTAGTGTTAACAACTTCTCAGATTTCAAGAAATGGAACACTGGACCAGTACTGAAAGAATTTTACATATTTATTTATTTATTATGGCATTTACATCCCATTTTATTTTCCTCCAAAGAACTCAAGGTGTGTACATAATCCTCCTCTTCTCCACTTTATCCTCATAACAACAACCCTGTGAGGTGGGTTGGGCTGAGAGTCTGTGACTGGCCCAAAGTCACCCAATGGGTTTCCATGGCCGAGTGGGGACTAGAACCTGGATCTCCTGACTCCCAGTCTGACACTTTAGCCACTTCACCACACTGGTGTATGATTAATACTGAAACCCATTTTTGTTTACCTTAATTTGAATGGTATGGGGAGTAAAATATAACAACAACAACAACTCCTTTAGATAATAACTCCTTTAGCACCTATATAAAACATAGGGTTGTTTATTGTGTATGCATATAATACGTTTCTGTGTATACATGTTTTTTGTTTTTTTACATGTACAAATGAAAATTATGTGTGAATGTTTGTGCTTGTGCACATTAAAACATAGTCCTCTTTTTTCCAATTTCTTTGATTTACTTTAGTTGTGTATCTGGCTGGCCATGAAGTACAAGCTGTAAGGCACAAATATCTTTTCTGAGCTGCTGAAACTTTTGACTGAAATCGAGTTAAGCAAACTCTGCACTGAAGAACATGGTGATAAAGAGCAACTTGTCAGGCACTAAGCACCTAATAGTAGGGAACTAATAATCATGTGCATATTAAAATCTCCAGGTATAGATGTGATGAATCAGGAAAATCCTTCAATAGAGCTTAGCAAGGTCCAGAAGTATTAGGACCCAAAAGAAATTCTTATTATTATTTATTTATATAGCACCATATTTGACTGAGGATTTGTAGGACATCCATGGTGAGTCTGTCTGCAGAATTGTGAGATGCAGCTAAACCTCCTTTTTCAAAGTGGAATGAGTTGATACTTAGGTATCCATTTCGGGTCTACATTTGCAAAACTACAGATCTTGCAAAAGAGAATGTTACCCATATCGGGAGCAAGGACAAAATAGATAGTTAATTTGGATCAAGAAGTTTGAGTTAATGAGGATTGTGACAGATATGTTTTACTAATGGAAAAGAAAGGTTTTCAGATTCTGGGGATTCAGAAATCTGAAAGCAAATCAAAGCAATTCACTTGGCTGTGCCATATCGTAACAAATGTTACATGAGTCACAAGGATGCAGCAAACAGTTATAGCACCACATTCATCCATAGTTTTCACTGGAACAGGTTCCATCAACCAGTACATTTCTTCATGCATCACCTTTTATAAATAAAATAAGCAAGAAAACATTAACCAAAAGCAACAAAATCAGTTTTAGTTCAAGCATTCAATGCTATTCTTGGTAGAACTGCCTCAGCAAGGCAAACTATAACTTTCCCTTCTATTTTTATATAGATGTGCAATGTAGTATGACATAACCAATATTAGTACACTGAATAAATAATTTAAGCATGACTAAATAGTGGCATTAAGGAGATTTGCTGCTGTTGCGTGATGAAGTGTAAAGTTGGTCATTTGTGCAAATATTTACTTCCACTTGAATTCACTACATATATACTTTCTTATATATACTTTCATGTATCAATCTTGCTCTTGTTCATATGGAAGCACCTTTTATATTTAAGAACTGGCAAACGTCACCCCTTAATACACTTATTGAAAAGTTATGGTCATTCTAATTGTATCAATACATTCCCTTTGGCACCCACCTGAGACTCACCTCCACTTTGGGGCCATATGGAACTAAGTCCATTTCTGTAATTTTATTCATATTATATTGCTATTCTGCACATGGATCTTATATTCCAACCAAATTCCCACCCTCAGACTTTGCTATTTAGCAATATCTTCATATCTTCAACCATATTAAAGGATCTGAAGCTAAACAACAATTTTGGACAAACATCTTTTAACAGGATTAAGATAGGAAAAGCAAAAGTAGGGCTCCTACTTTACCAACACAAGTAGAAATATTCACACAGGTGTTACTCAATCTCACTGTCATTTTAAGTATTACCCTAGCAACTAGGCTTTAAAATTTTGATGATCTCTATTGAAGTTTGCAAATCAAACTTTTACAAAGCTTAGAAATACAGGGAAAGAAAGTCACTGCTTCTACTTGCTACGTTCCTCTCATTCAATATGCAAAGAGATGTGAGATCTTAAAAATATGTTGATGTCTAGTCTCTAACGTAATCAAGCTATACAAGACACACCTTTAATTGGCCTACCTAAAGCCCTTACAGAGAAAGCACCATACCTGAAAAGCACTGGGAAATCCACTGGTATGTACATAATTGATACTTAGCCATGAAAGCTCATTAGCATCCCTCAAGGCATGGAACTGCCATCCAAAATATTATTTTATTTGTGTTTTTTTACCCAACTTTTCCCCTCCCCCCCCCAAAAAGGAGTTGCTGGAACTACCTTGCAAAATAACAACAACAACAACAACAACAACACAGGTCCAAGAAGCAAAACCACATAAAGAACAAAACTAACAGTCAATAAATAAAATTAAACAATTAAAAAGAAATGTCTTTGAAGCTCTCAAAACAAGGAAATACCAGGGTGGCAAAACAGAGAGAAGGGTGGTGTAGTTTCGTGCCAAAAACTCTACATTCTAATTAGTGAATGGTTTTACCAGGGCTCTCCAAACCCAGTGCTTTGGGTGAGGTAATATATTGCAGGACTGATGCAGCATTCAGTGCTCTTTGCTAGTTCTCTCTCCCAGGAGCAAGAATGTTAAGACAGGTTTGGTGGGGTCTGCAGGACCGAGAACGCTGTAGCCTTGGGTGCCTGCTTGTAAAATGTTGGATGTTCAAGTCCTTCTGCCACTGTATGTTCCACATCCATCATTAATTTTGGTGAACCACCCAGAGAGCTTCGGCTATTGGGCGGTATAGAAATGTAATAAATAAATAAATAAATAAATCCATCCATCCATGCCTGTCCTATTTCACTTTCTGTGACTTTAGTGCCAACTGGGCAAAAAAACCCCAAAGAAGTTGGAATTGGTTTTCATTCATCATAATTCCCTAGCCCATGGAAACTAAGCTACTGAAATTTTCCAGTGTTTTTTTTTTTTGCCTTTGAATGTCTTTAAGACATATGCCATTTTAACACACTTGTCCAAAAACCTATGCAGGGGGTATCACCCCCTGAAACGTGAACATTCCCCTTCCGAAAAGAAGCATTATACATATTCCTTCTGAATTTTTGTGTTTCTTATGTAGGGCCACCTCTGTACCATATGTCAATTGCCTACAAAAACAGAGAGGAATAAACACATCCTTTTTTTGGGGGGGGAGGGAACCACCCAAACTGTAAAGACCATTCTTGCATGGCAAACCTGATTTCCTCAGAAGAGGCAATTACCCCTGCAAATTTCATCCTGTTCTGCCAAGAAAAAAAAGTTATTGGCAGTTCCATATATAGCACTCAACAAATATACCTAATCGTCTGATATTTGGCAGATGTAATCCTCTCATAAGATATGACTATACCTGCAAATTTAATCCGATATTGTCAAATGAAAAAACATTTCTAATTATCATCAGTGAGAGGCATGAAGATTTGAATTTCGAAATTGAAATTCAGATTAAGACCTGAGTAAAGCAATCAGCCTTGAAAATGGTCTGAGATGAATTAGGCTGTTTTTGAAATCACCAAACTGGGGTCCAAACCGAATCTTGTCATCAGTGCATACCCCTAGGTCATATGGATGTAGATGGTCCTTCAAATTAAATGGTTCCAAACCATTTAGGACTTTATAGACCAAAATTAGCCATTTCAATATTGCTCAGAAATTAATTGGCAATCAGTGCAATGGATACATATTGGTGTTGCATGCATCAGTCATCTGCCTTTCACCAATATCCAGCTGAAACTTCCAGTCCATCTTCAAAGACAGCTTCACGCAGAGCTGTATATATAAGAAACTACATGTTCTTTTAAGTTCGGTCTTGTTTTTTGATTGCTAATTCTGTCTTGAGGGTAATTTACCTCATGCTGCACTATGACTTTTGGTGCAAGACTCAAACACATGGTCCTCCTGTACACATATTATCACAGATGCATGTAGACAAGGAGACATAGTAACATAGGTGTCTCTAACACTGACAAAGTTCTACTCACATTCAGTCTTTACACTACATACAGTGTACCCTTTATTCTTTCAGACAATACACATTCATAACTATGCAGCATATGATTTGAGTCATGGGTATGATGCACATGTAAACAAAGCAAAAAGCTGCACACAGGTTCCCATGGACAGCATAAAGGTAAGAGGTTTCTCATGGGTAGATCCACTTCTGGAAAAGTGGCTCAAGCTGCTGTTCTTCAAGGTATCCTGAATAGCCTTCCTGTCAGCAGATATACTCAAAAGATTTCTATCCAATCTGCCATGAAGAGCAACAGGAAGAACAGCTTACTCACAAGTGGATATCCTTGAAGAGGTCTGGAGAATTTCCCTTGACCAGTGTCCAGACTAGAGTTTCTGCCCATGCTCCCTCCCTACCCTCCTGTCAAGCTCCTCAGTCCTGGAAGCATAGACTACTTAAGAACTGATAACAGTTGAATCTTCATAGCACCTATTCCACACGCATTAATTCCCATGCTGTTGGGCAGCCAATGACTTTTTGCCTTCCCTCTCCCCATTTGCTTGTGTTGCTCTTTGCAGCAATGGAACATTCAGCACACCATAGAAGGATACTTCTTATTAAGGGACTGGAGACTAGAATCAGATATCTGGTGGACCAAGTGAGGAATGCGCATGAGTATGGAAGTTTGATCTTGGTTTGTTTGAACTATCTTGAGTTAAGCAAGCCACATTTCCTCAACTTCAGATGGCATGGGAAACTGATTTATTTAAAACAGGGATGCAGAACCTTCAGCCCATGGACTGGATCTGACCCACCACCCACCCCAAACCAGTGGAGGGTCCTCTAGGAGGTGGGAACTTAGGCTCTAAGCCCTGCCCCCGAAGGAATGCATGCCAGAGGGCATTCCCCGCTATTATCTCTGTTCTCAGATTGGATATAACGGGGGGGGGTCCCCTGTTGTTATCTCTGATCTGAGATTCTGTTGGAGACGCAACACGGTCCCAGCTACTTCTGTTTCAGCCGCCCTTCCTCCTTTCCCTCACCATGGGAAGGAGGTGGGGCAAGTGAAGTGCCTGAATCCCCTTTGCTCTTCTGTCAGAGAAGCAAACAAGTCCTTATTGCTTCTGCTTTGCCCATCCCACCTCCTTTCCCCCCATTGCAAGAAGGAGGTGGAGCAGACAAAGATGGGGAAGGAGCAACGGTGGACTAGGCTGGCTCAGCTTCTCTGCACATGGTGCTTTAAAATAAAAAGTAAATACTTTTGATCTCCATGTGGTCATGGAAGAGTGGGGAAGGGAGAGCATGAAATCCTGAGACTCATGCAGCTCATGCATATAATGGGAAATACTGGCTTCCCATTACATCTGATCACCCTGATGTAGTTACTCACTCATAAAGAAATACACTCTGTACTTGCACTTTCACTAATTCAGGTGAAGATTAAGCCCTGGCATTAAAAAAATAATAATGCCAAGGCTAAACACTCTGAAATCAACCAGAGGATGATTCCTTCTCAGCACTGCATTACAGAACTTCCTTTGCTACTAAATAGTTTTATTTCTCATCCATGCATTTGGAAGGAAGCTGGGAAATAGATAGAGATTGATAGCTAGAAAAGTTAATTAATACAGAATAAATACTGTAAATATATCTCCCAAGTTCAGCTTTTATATTTCATTTGTGATAGAATGGCCTACTACAAAGTTTACAAAGTTTTGAATGGCTCTTGATGCTACCCCTAAGATGTGAAATTGTAAAAGTGTTGCTAATAAGCTGCAAACATGTGCATGTCAGGCATAAACTAGTGCCAATAAAGCCTCAATTGTACAACATGCACAGATTCCCAGAATGCCACATATATTACAGAATAAACATTGCAGAAATGTACAATAGCTTACTGTTTATTTACACTAAGCAATCATATCCCTATGTCTATATTGCTATCCCTTGGTTGCTATGGTTTCCATAATGCAGGGTTCTGGGGGGGGGTCATTAAAACCTGAGGTAGAGTTTTTAATACTTTATATCTTTCAACTTATGCCTATATTTCAGGACCAGTATCATTTTACTACATCTCATTCATATTCACAACTATCGTTTACTGACAGCCACTATATTATTTTGATTTTACAAACAGGGAAGAGAGAATGAGACAGAGTTACTCAAATAAAGCTACTCATTGGGTCCACGCAACTCATATACTCCACAGGACCACCAACAATGCACGTAGCTTTTCTTGTAAATGTAATTTTAAAAGCAGGAGGGAAAGTCAATATTGGCTCTGCATGGTGTTCTGTGGCTGCAGGGCTTGAGGAGAGTATAGTTTTCAGAAAGAAATATTTGTCATATGTTGATTAAAGAAACAGCATTTTCATGTTGCTCAGAGGCTTGGTGTACTATAATAATTGCCTTGACATGCTAGAATGAGTTAGTGGCCAAAGGGCAGGTGGGATAGTGTAAGCAAAACTCATATCCAAAGTGAGCATGGAAACCAGCAAAGCTCACATATGTTTGGGTATGGGAACGCAGCAGGACTTATCCAGATAAATGCACACATACTTCAAACTTGAGTATTAGTTGAATGGATACCATTTCTCCAACTATTTGGATTTTTTAAAATTCAAGCTTGCTCCCTTCCTCCAAAGAATCATATTAAATTCCATGGGACTAATTTGAATAGACAGTGGTCTCAATGACTTTGCTACATATTTTTTTAAAAAATGGTTAAAATCAAGAAATAAGGTGAATAAAATAAGAAACTACACTGACATGAATCAAAATATGTAAAAGGAGGAATTCTCAGTGTTCTCACATTTTCCTCTAAATGTCATGTGAGATTACAGAGTTCATCTCATTCAAATGCACCAAACATTCATGCATGAATTTAGAGACATCATCTGGTTATTTGCCACTAAAGCTATTAACTGAGAGGTCAGACTAGAGATGGCAAAATGCATTTTGCTTTCAAGAAAGTTCACAAAAAAGTGAAAGTCATTACTGTACGTGTCAGGAAGGTACTCATGGAAGATTTGTTCAGATAGCTATCATGACATTACCTGGCTGGATTGCCTAATGATACTTTGCAACTTTACTAAAGAATTCATAGCAAAGGGATAATATGAGGAGGATATCACTCTACCTGCAGTGTAAACCATTTGCTCCAATACCTGGGCCAGATCTATACTTTGTTTCAAATCATTATGATCCCATCATGGTAACGCTATATCCTTCTTGTGCATTTATACCTTGTAAGAGACATAATGACATTTGTTGCGGTATTTTGGATAATGTGGAATAAAAACTAGGAAATAACACTATGAAAGTGGTATATGGAATGTGTAATGTGCCCCAACAGTTATCAGTGCACTTCAATATAAAGTAATAGTATAGATCTAGTCCTAGAGATTCAAGGCGTTGTATCCAAAAGTGTCATTCTGTAAGAGCAAATGATGTTGCGCTAGCAGAATCCAAGTTCAAAACTACGTACAAGGGGAGAATCCCAAGAGAGGCAATCGCATGCACAACCACTTGCACAATGGGAAAGGCAGCGAAGTTCTGCTAGTGCAGTAGTTTCTTCCACCAAGTTGTTTTTCACAGTTTTTTCCTGACTTTATCAATTGCAGCGTCTTTATAATTGTGAGCTGAAATGCTAGCTCTCCAGCCTACCTGTGTTGAGGGAGTGAGGTAATACCCTCCTCGCACAATAACCATGCCTTTGCATCCCTGGAACCGCCTCAATCTCAGAGAGGACACAGGCAGCTAGAATTTTGCTCTCTTTCCAATGTAGGCTTTTTTCATCCAAAAAGGGTTTATGCTGCAATTCTACACATACTTACCTGAAAGTAAGCCCCATTGAGGCTTATTCTGAGTACATGTGCATAGGCTTGCATTGTCCAAGAATTTTGCCAACTATTAAATAGCTTTATTGAATAAGCACTTTCAAGGAAGGTTGTAACAAAGTAGATGCAATTTTGAATTCAAGCGCAGTTATAATCCTTGTCTGTCATACAGTTTGCTGGCTATCACTCCCTCAAAAGTTTTGGTATCTAAACATACAAAAAGCGCAGAAAGCTATAGCCAACATGATCAAAGGGTAGGAACAACTTCCTTTCAAACAAGGGTAGAATGCTTGGGCCTTTTAAATTTCAAAAAATGATGATTAAATATGGGGGGACATAATAAAGGTTTATAAAATTTATTTATTTATTTATTTATTTAAGGATTTTTATGTATGGTGTGGAAAAAGCAGATGCTGAGAAATATTTTTCCTTCTAATAATATCAGTATCAGGGTCATTTGATTGGAGAGAGACACAATACCTAATTAACTTGTGCAATTTACTGCCACAAGATGCAGCAGTGATTAATTGCTTAGGTAGCTTTAAAAGATAAAATAATGGCTGCAATCCTATACACATTTACATGGCAGTAACTCCCATTAACTGCAGTGGAACTTGCTTTCAAGCAGAAATATCTAAGATTGCTCTCTAAATCTGTCAATATGAATTAGCCATCATAGCTACATGGAACCTCTATATTCACAGGCAATGTACCTTCAAAAACAAGTTGTCCAGGGGCAAATAGCTCCTGGTCTTTTCAGAAGAATCTATCTGGCCAGTGCTGGAAAGAGAATGCCGACCACTGACCGTGCTGGCTGAAGCTGCAGGGCTGCAGTGGCATAAGATGCATAGCCACTCCCTCACTGCCAATGCCCACCCACCCCCATTATTGCTGCCGACCGCACCACACCCCCAAATGAAAGTGTGTGAGGTTGCCCTGTATAGGCAGTCTCCAGGACACCTCACAATGCCTTACTTTATACTGTTAGTTTTACCCTACCCAGTGCCTGTTTACCCTACCCTGTGCCTGTCTGCTTTCTCTTCCCCTCCTTATTGTTTTATTGTGATTTTAGTAGAATGTAAGTCTATGCGGCAGGGTCTCGCTATTTACTGTTTTACTCTGTACAGCACCATGTACATTGATGATGCTAAATAAATAAATAAATAAATAATAATAAGCTTCTTAAAACATGGCATTCAGGCCTAGGGAGCTCCTTCGAGAGGCTGCTCACCCTATCTCTGTTTCTAAGGTCTCTCCCACAGAGAAAGATCAGGCGAGTGAGCTCTCTAGAAAGGCCACCCACCCAATCTCTCATTTTGGGAGGCCCTCAAAATGAGGAATCAAGTGAGCGAGTTTTGTTCAGCTGACGCAGCTCTCCAGAGATGTCACTGCTTTGCTAGAGTCCTCAAAGTGAGAGATCAGGCTGCAGCCAGCCAGCTGGTCAGTCTGTCTAGAGAGTCCACGTGCCCAATTTCTGACTTTGACTCTGTCAAAACAAACGATCAGGCAGGTGGCCTCTCCGGAGAACCTGCCTACATGATCTTTCGCTTCAGTAGAGTATTTAGAACAAGAAGTGGGGAGCGGCTGCTTAAAGGATCCCTGCTGTCAACTCTCTCTTTTACTGTGGCATTTACCACAGAGGGACAGCAGGGCCAGTATTCTGGCAGTGACATTGCCTGCAGGAGCTGTTGATGTGGTAGTGTCTGCAGGGGGCTTCCTTGTGGGTGTGGTTGGTGATCCACCATCCCTCCTGTTCTGCTACCTGAGCACAGAATTAATCCTGACTTATAGGAGGGCTGGCCATGCTGCGGAAAGCTGCAGGAAGGCTGCTCTACCTAGCATGACATCTAAAACAGCCATTCTGTGAGCAGAAGACAATTTCTACATGGATCCAATCATTACTTATGGCAATAATTTCTTAATCGGTTTATCAAAGGCCAGCCCATGATATTTGGTTGCTCTAGGCAAATAGCCCTGCCCCACCTCTTAAATTAAGGCCAGCCAAGTTATTTTGGCACCTGAGGCAAAAAATCCCTCCTCTTCCTGGAAGTAATGACACAAAAATAATAAATTAAATAACAATTTATTGCCCTCTCATAACACCCAAATAAGCTGCCACAGGCAATTGCTTCACCCTGCCTAATAGTAGGTAGGCCCTGAATCTATTAAAACTTCTTCTGATTGTGTCTTGGACCTCTAAGCAAAATCATCACAACTAGGCTAACAAGTGTTACCCAGAGGACCTTTTCTTCTGCTGCTCCCAGAATCTGGAATGGCCTGCTGGAAGAGATTCGTTGTTGTTTTTTCTGGTCAAGTTCTATCTGTCAAGTTCTGTTCTTGCTTTGAGCAAGAAAATCCACAGTGCCTGTATTTTTATTTATTTTCCTAGGGCTAGACTGAAGGGAAAGGTCCTTGTCAATATTGCTCAGAGACTCTCCAAGCAGTTGGAAAGACTAGGGCATTTTAGGAGGTCCATCCTGACTGGTGGGAACCTCTCAATAATTCTTTGCCGGGTGTGTGTGTGTGCTTGTAAAGAAGAGGTAGGGAAAGTCATCCCCTTTCTAGTTTGTAACACTATTATATGGAGTTTTTCAACTAACTGGGGAAAAACCCTGTGGCTCCACTGGAAAATAAAGAGAGCTGTTGAAATTTCTATTTTTAAAAAAATGGGGAAGAGGTTAAGACAATTCTTTTGATTCACATGAAGACACAAAAAGTTTAATGTGGAGGTTGTTGGGGTTATAAACAATTCTATCCCTACAAGAACCAATTCACTCAGGACCATTTTCTCCTTTACTGGTTAATCATGCTTAGAGCAGTAGGGCCACTGGAATCCATGGAATTTAGGTTAGTCATGACTAACTTGTCCCATTAATTTCTGTGAGTCTATTCTAGGCAAATATTAGTTCAGCAGTATTGACTATGCATTCCAGGCCAGAATTATACCAAGCAGGATCTAACACTTTGAAAACAGTTTAAAAACGGTATATTCAGTGTGTCCTGGGCCCCAACAGTAACTGTTATAAAGCAGTAGTGTAGATCCTGCCCCAGATCCACTAAAGTTGAAGCGATTAAGCATATCCTGAGTTATAATCAGTAATTTGTGTCTTCAGTACTGTTAAAAACAGAATCAATATCATTAGTATTGTGAAGTGTACCTTCACAAAATCAGTTATGGTTTTAATATAGTCATCATTACCTGGTTTTATCTGTTTTAAAAACATTTGTCCTTTGTTGTACTATTATTCTTGGACAACTCTTAGATCAGCAATGCTATACTGATTTCCAGGTTTTTTATATATAATATGAAGCATTCAGGAATCTTAATTAAATGGATGTTTTGCTAAATGTGGAACATCTTCTAAGCAGGTATTGTTTCTTCAGCATTACTTAAATAACTGATCATATTTGCCTTCAAAATTAAACATAATAATTATTAATAGCAAAGCCTTTAAATTAATGAAAGATTAACACGAAGTCATAACCTTTAGTGATAACCACTAAATAGTTATAGTGGCACCAAAAGGCAGCTTTGATATGCAATCAACATACTTTTCGCATGTCATGCCCACAAACAGTGAAAAAGGTTGTTGTTGTTTTATTAGCATGGTACACAAAAGAGTACAACTGGTCTTACTGAAAAAGCTGCTCTTCCAACACTTAGTCACACTGAAACTTTGACATAAGTTCATCTTTGTGTATGCTCACTGCAACATTGTCCATGGCCACGGTGTACAAGAGCTATAAAGCCTCCTCAGATTGCTTGTACCAATACAGAGAGAGAAAGAGAGATTATTGTGCTGATTCTGGAGCTGCCTGATGCTTGGCTGAAGAGTTAATGGCAGGGATGAGAAAGAATAGCCTTATTCCACCTCCTACCCTTCAGCCAAGCAGTCATGGCCGTTCCAAGAACTAGCTTGGAATTAGAGCTACTCTGAGGAAAGCGAAGGGAGAGGAATGTCAAACATGTAAATTCTCTTGTTTTTCTTAAGATATATGTCTTAAATAAGCAATGCTTCCAGAAATACAATTTAAACAAAACATCTTAATTCAAAAAGCGAAAGTGAGTGACTTTTTTCGCTGCACAGTCTACCCACCACCTAAATGCTAGTATATTTTATCTGCAGATCTGATGGGGATGAAAACAGGAGATATAATGAAGAGAATGAGAAATGGATATCTTTAGGTCATCCAACGGACTCTGCAACATCAAAAGCAAGAAAAATAGTCAAGTATGAAGGATGGGGTTGAGGACAGAGTTCATGGAAATTTGGTAGATATGCATCACTGAAAAGATAAATCTTCATGTTCCTTTTAGTAAAAATGAAGAGAGTCTACTGATGAAATCCTACTTATTTCATATATAACTGGCATTGGGCATACACATAGTGTAGAAAAATAATCTTGTGAAAGATGATATATATCTGGAAGGCTCATCTTTTTTTCCAATCTGAATGGAATAAGAGGAGTGGATGCCTAGTATAGTGGTTTGGACTTTGATGTATAGATAATGTACGAAGTATCAAATATGTTGTATGTAACAACAATAGTAACAACAGATGAGTGTGAAGATAGAATCCTAATAAGAGATTCTCAGAATGAAAAAATCACTGGGAAATAACTAGAAATAAATTTCTTCAAGTTCCCATTTAAGAAACTGATGCATAATATGAAGTAAATCTCTCAGCACTAGAAAGAAAGAAAGAAAACCCAGAAAACTAGATTATCTTCTTGGCATTATGGTCCGGGGTTTAAGATAAGGATACTATAACAGATTAATGAAGCAACATAAAGAATCTTTAGAGGAAACAGACTCTCTAACACTGCAATCCTATGCATGCCTCCTCAAACGTAAGTCCCATTAGGTTCCATGGGTCTTATTCTCAGGTAAACGGGCATTAGATTACAGCCTCACCTCTCTGATGTGTGGGGTAACCTGAAATATAGGTAGGCTGGGCCTTTAAAAGTTTGAATCCTGCACCTCTTTGCATGCTTTCCTCCTAATGTGTGATACACAGCTTTACAAAAGCTCTATAAATCTGACAATCCAAAATTCAGATTTTCAAGAAAAATATAATGAAATTGACAGAAAGATAGGAATGCTATAAAAATAGTAGTTTTTTTATTACACTTTCTTAGTAAAAAAAATAAATCCTCTCCTTCAAACAGCAAGGGTGATAAATTGTAAGGACTATCCCAATGCGTTTTCAATTAAATGACTAAATTAATGTAGAGACATTTAATTAAAGTTGCACGAGTTTTTCCAAATGCTGTTAATTAAGCAGCTATCTAAAATTAAATCTCTCCAAAACCCCTTTTATATTTCTGGAGCTCATCTGATACAGATATAATTAAAATTCTGGACGTTCACCTAGATGCATCTGAATACATTTCTCAAAAGCAAGGGGGGAAATAAAATAATTTGGGAGGCAGCTCTTTTAATGGGATTTATAGAAACCTTGGAGGAAATGCACAAAACAAAACAGCTTCATAAATAAATCTGTGCATCTCTGGATGCACATACTTTAATTCGGCACTCAGATTTTCTACTGGTAACCCTCAAAATATCTGAGAAAACAGGAAAAACAAATGTCAAAATCCTGTATTTTTCTTGTTGAACTAACTCAAATTAAACGTGTTAGAGGATTTAAATGATTTACCCAGAGTAAATCCTGACACCCAATTCCAGATATTTGGAGGCTAGCTGTGATTAAGTGGCAAAGGAAAAACACTCTCATTTCCTCCCCCACTGCCTGCAAGAACTGTAATTCAAAAAGGAGATTTCAGGTAGTAATCCTATACACAGTTACCTGGGGATCAATGGAACTTACTTTGTGATCAATGGAACTTACTTCTGAGATGCATAAGTTAGCACTGTCAGTAGTTATTAGTGATATAGGAGAACCCATCATATTTGGATCAACTTGGAAACCATTTGGGTCCAAATTGCTGAAGTGTTTCCTGCAAATTCCCCCAACTTTTCCATGTGAAGAAAAGGAAGACTTACGTTGGGAAGAGAAAACAGGTGGCAGGGAGAACTCATTGTTGCACAGAAGCTTCCAGGTCTCTCCTATGGGTAAACCTACACTGATGTTTGTAATCCTTTCCCCTTCCCCAAAGGTAAGTCTTTCTTTGCTTGGGGAAAGCAGGAGGGGAATGAGTGGGAGGAGCTTAGTAGTGACAGGGGCTAGGTATAAACCACATTTCAAGGTAGGCCCAGCTTGAAGGAGTCTGGATCTAGCTTTTAATCCCTCCATTCTATTTCATATCATATCTAGTAGAAATGAGCAAGAACCTAACTATTCCTAAATTGTTATAGTACCAGAGAAATCTAGAAGAGCCACCATTTTATGTTATGTAAAATAGGGTGACCATATGAAAAGGAAGACAGGGTTCCTGTATCTTTAACAGTTGTATTGAAAAGGGAGTTTCAGCAGGTGTCATTTGTATATATGGAGAACCTGGTGAAATGTCCTCTTCATCACAACAGTTAAAACTGCAGGTGCCCTGCCCTCTTTTAAATCTGGTCACTCTAGTATAGCTCCTGCAGCTTTAACTGTTGTAATGAAGAGGGAATTTCACCAGGTTCTCCATATATACAAATGACACCAGCTGAAATTCCCTTTTCTATGCAACTGTTAAGGATACAGGAGCTCTGTCCTCCTTTTCATATGGTCACCCTATGTAAAAGCTGTACAGAGACAAGTACAAGTGTTTTCAGCCATTTCATTCTATTCTGTCCCTCCACCTGCCATTTTCCATTTCCTCTCTCCCCAACAATCAATCAGTATTCCATGCCCACTGAGCATGCTCAGTTCCTATTGGACTGTTTTAAGGCTGTTATTTTTTTACCTGTGTGTGTTTTCACTTCTGCAAACTATGGGGTTCAAATGAATATGCTGATACCGTTACCCAGAGGACCTTCTCTTCTGCCGCTCCCAGACTGTGGAATGGCCTGCTGGGAGAGATCCGCCAGCTTAATAGTCTTTCTGAATTTAAAAGAGCCATAAAGACAGATCTCTTCCAGCATGCCTACCCGGTTGAATGTTAAAATGTCTTAAAAGATTTTAGGATTTTAATAATGTATTGGTTTTATGTTTTTAATCAGTTTTATGTATTTTATATTTATGTATTCAATGTTGTTGCCCATCTCAGTCCAGAGGGTGAGGTGGGTAAGAAATGATGATGATGATGATGATGATGATGATGATGATGCATGGGTGGAGGTGTTTTTACCACATATAGAACAGCATTCAGAAAATTGAGTTTGCTATTAGTATATGCAAGTAGTATCTGAAACAAGAGATTGCAATATGGAATGCTCCTGTTCAAGATTCCAAACACTACATTCCATTCTTCTTCCCTCCTTGGTTTTCTGTTTTTCCTAAACAAACTGTCAGCATTCCATGCTCAATGAGCACTCTCAGTCCTCAATGGTCTGTTTTGGGGGTTTACCCTACCCATGGGCTTTTTTCTTGATTTTTTTTTTTTTTTTTACTTTTCCAAAATTAAGCTTAGATTCCTCCAAGCCTTCTGGTGCAATTTTGGCTACACAAGGACCAGTGCTTGGAGAATTGAGATCACTATTATTATATAAACGAAATGCCTTTGCCTCATAGTCCAGTCTCCTGTAAATACAATGTAATCAAATTTGCAGCTGTAAATGTGTTATAGATACATTTAAAATTTAAAACCAACCATTAACTACTACTGGGATTAAATGAAATGTCTGAGATAGAAACACAGAGTCATGCTGTTCTGCTTGATTCAGTAAGAGGACTCTACCTCCATATTGGCCTAGGGGTATTTCTATAGCCAATTATACAGTTGTAAAGGACTAAACAGCCATCTAACCCAACCCCTTGCCACAAAGCAGGACTAAAAGCATATGCCAGCATGATGCTTTTTGTGAAGCCTCAATAGTTTCATGGCTCATTTATGTGATTCTTATGTGATGTTACTTCATTGTCCCTGGAACACCTAACTGCAACTAAAAAATCTGTTTGTACAAAGTATTCTTGTATTTGTATTGCTTGATTCTACAATAGATTAGCAAAGTTTGAAGTAGATATTAGTCCCAGGGAGGGAAATGGGATAAGTGACGGTTTACCAATATAGTGCACTACTGCATGTAAGGTATAGTGCAGCACTGGCCCTATTCAGACATTTAAAGTCAGGGTGCTGAAAATATGTGAGTGGGGAAGAGCATGGATCCCTCAGAGTTCTAAATGATGTAGGGAGTCTATCTAAGTACAACTCCTGTTGCAGAGGTTCACCTTGCAATGTAGGTAAGTTTGCTGAGCTGAGCAGAGGGGACGGGCTATCAAGCACACTCTTCCCCCTTCATGCATTCGCTTTAAACACTTGAACAAGGCTAATCTGCCCCCCAAATACAGAAACTAGAGACTCCCGAATTGGGAGTCTAAATTTTGAGCCATAAGCCAAATGCTTCTAACACATTTTTATGTGCTTAGAAAGCATGCTGGAAAAAATATAGTGTTTCAAGAACAGTTTTAGAATTACATATAGAGAAATTCAGATGTGCAAAGAATACCAACTCATCTTCACTTTTGAGTGGGTGGGGGATTTTAAAAAGGAAATCATTTAGAGAGTTATTAGAGCTATTCTACATCAGTCATACATGTTACAACTGTAAGACAGAAGCAGCACATTGAATTAAAAAAAAAACTGGGAACTTTGTGGGCCTAATAGTAGCATGCTACAGCTGCTCTTGCTAATCTGCATTTCTCACTAGGAAATAGTGTTTCAATTCACTCATAACCCATGCCAAGTGACTATAGCCTATACTGCAGTTGATCACAATGTGAATTCATAACACTTTAAATTTAGGAATAAGGTTTTGAGGGCCAGTGTCCACTTTGATAGATGCATATCACATGCTTCATGCATCTGACAAAATGAAATGTTGCCTATGAAAAGTTATACCACAATAAATTTGTTTGCCATTAAAATGCCATAAGACACATCTTTCTTTTTGATGCTACATAGTAAGATATGGTACCTCTCTGGAACTTGTACTATGGAAATATTAACACTATACTTCAAAGGTTTGCAGAGTTCAATTTAAATATTTCCTTTTCTCTACAGAAAAGACAATCCATTCATCCTCAAAAACCCTTGCCTCCATTTTCTTAGTTTAAATTGACTTGCAGAAAGTGGAAGAAAGGGCTGAATAAAAGAGAAGACTGAATTTTTTCCTCCTAAACCTTCTCCTCATCTCTCATTCTCTCTTACTGTCAATGATGTTACGCTTACTCCGGTCAAGGAAGCTCGTAGCCTTGGCTTTATCTTTGACTCCTCACTCTCCTTTATTCCTCATATTGAGGCAGTAGCTAAATCTTGTCGATTTTTCCTGTATAATATTGCCAGGATTCGATCATTTTTGTCTGTCTCTTCTGCCAAAACGCTTGTTCATGCACTGGTTATTTCACGGTTGGACTACTGCAACCTTCTTCTCTCTGGCCTTCCTTCTTCTCACATCAGTCCGTTGGTTTCTGTTCACCACTCTGCCGCAAAGATCATCTTCTTGGCTCGCCGCTCCGACCATGTTACTCCGCTTCTGAAATCTCTTCATTGGCTTCCAATTCACTACAGAATCCAATATAAACTTCTCCTGTTAACCTTCAAAGCTTTTCACGGTCTAGCTCCTTCCTATCTCTCCTCTCTCATCTCACACTATTGCCCCGCTCGTGCTCTTCGCTCCTCTGATGCCATGTTTCTCGCCTGCCCAAGGGCCTCTACTTCCCTTGCTCGGCTTCGTCCATTCTCTTCTGCTGCCCCTTACGCCTGGAACGCTCTTCCAGAACATTTGAGAACTACAAGTTCAACCGCAGCTTTTAAAGCTCAACTAAAAACTTTTCTTTTTCCTAAAGCTTTTAAAACTTGATGTTGTGCAGACTTCTACTGTTACATTCTACTGTTAGTTTTACCCTACCCTGTACCTGTTTGCATTCTCTTCCCCTCATTGTTTTACTATGATTTTATTAGATTGTAAGCCTATGCGGCAGGGTCTTGCTATTTACTGTTTTACTCTGTACAGCACCATGTACACTGATGGTGCTATATAAATAAATAAATAATAATAATAATAATAATAATAATGAATTTAATACATCTCTGATGCTGAATTAATGTGGTGTGGAAATCATAGTAGTACTGTTAGCAGCAACAGCAAAATAAATTTGTTAAATGATCAGACTCTTTATGCTGGGATGTCTCGTCCCAGAAACCTCAAGAAACACTTACTATCTTGGCAGAAGTTTTCTTTCCAAAAGTTGGAGCTGGAAAACTAATGACAATCCTGGGAGGCTTTTTCCCCCTTTTCTTTCAAAGCTTTTATGCACATACAAACACATTGGCTGTGTTCTCACTTAATTTGACCCTAAGGGAATGACAGTGTGAAATAAGTTGTAATTCACAGAACTTCCACTACTAAAAGCCCATCTCCGATGGGTGCAGCACTCTACCTGGCACAATCCTCCTCTGGAGACTCAAAGCAAGGCGATGGAGGGGTCACAGTACAGACTATCTTTTAATCAAAAACAGTAATACTGGAGTAAGTCATTAATGAAATTTCAAGGGAAACAACAACAACAACAACAAAATCATAAATGGCTAGTTTTAATAACCCCCACCCACCCCCTCTGATTATGAATAACAATAACTGCTTGAAAATGTGCTTTTCTTTTTCTTCAAATAACAGCCCTATGCATCATATGACAAATCTCTTTTGAAATTCAGAGAAAATTAAAAAAAAAACACTTTATGATGAAGCATATGATGGGGCTGCTTTTCAAAGAATAAAGATCCTACTTGGTAAGCATAAGCTCTTATGTGTGCCCGAAGGAGCTCTTCTTGATTGCAGCCCCTGCTGGCAACTATTTTTCTCTTGAGACCCACCACCTTCTACTAAACTTTCCAGCAGGAGAACCAAACCAAACCAGGGAACTGATGGCTCTTCCAATTTATCAAGGGATATCACATTTCCTAGCACTTAAGAAGAATAAATTTAACTTACACATGTACATATTCACAGTACGTATTTCTTAATCATTTCGGAATGGCAGTAAGCAAAGCTGAATTAGGAAAAGTTGTAACAGGACTGACAGCTGTGGTTGGATCGGAAAATCTTGGCCAATAAATTATATTATTCCTTTTTTTACTATCTTGATTTTTCACATGGATTTGATTGTTCTCTTATGAACAATAACTCATAACTAATGTTATGGCTGATGTGTGGCTCCTGCACTGAAAACAGAATTCCTGTGACTTCTCCTTCTCTCTATAATATTTAGTGATACAAAATGTGTGACAGTGTCTCACACGGTGAGATGACACATTATTTTACTGATTGATGGTTGTGGACCTAGAGAAGTTTACCATGTGATTATGTAATCACAAGCTGTTACCTAGGAAAAGGATAATAAAACATGAGATTTCTGTGATGGGCAGCAGCCCTTCAGATATCACGTTTAGTTTATAATAACTTGCCCACTCCAAGTGAAGCTAAGTGAAGATTTTAAACAGGTTCCCCTAGTCTAAGTCCAACACTGTATTCTACATCACACTAGTTCAGTGTTTAAACCTGATATCTATTCATTCTGAGATTTATTAAGCCTAAAATGAAAAATCTTAGGGTTGCATCTGGTTAACTGAAATAGCATAATAACAATATATTCACAATACACATATTATTTGTATAATGTATAGCAATTGGTCCTCTGGGGTTTTGTGAGTAAAAGTAAACATTGGATAGAATCCAAAGATTCCCTTCCTCTGATGGAAGAAGTCTTTCTGTCAGAGACAAATGTTGCTTCCAGATGGACAGCTCCTAGTGCTACCAGTCAAGAGATATTGTGCAACTATTCCACCTTTCCTTCCTTAATGGCTTTTCTGTGTTAAGAAAAAAGGAAGGCAGAAACAGGGATAGGAAAATATGGGAGCATTACGAATGGAAGATGATGATGTTTGGCTGTCCCATAAAGTTCTGTGAATGGCAGGAGGATTGTACAATAAAAACCTCACTAGAAAGCATGCAAACTCATGGAGGAAGATAACCTTTAGATCCAACTCATTGTAGGCACACAAAGGTTGGTGAAGAAAAACATGTCCTGACTATGTTTCAGCTCAAAAGTTACACCTTTGTAAAGGTTTCTTATTAAATTCTAATAGAAAACAATCTTTTATAAAGGTTTCTCATTTAATTCTAATATAAAACAATAAATGTCAAAGTAATCTATCTTTTTTACTTATTTACACAAATGATGTTCTTTTCTTATATGGTTATAGAAATAAAAAGGCCCTCAGCAATGCAGTTCATATAGTATTTTAATGACAAAATACTATCGTTAAAGTGCCACACAACTTGGCTGAAAATAGAATACTGTTAATTATGAATAAATAAAATTAGCAATGTGAGATTGATATGCAATTAAATCACTGTTAGCTGAGAATTGGAAACACTGCTGTACACAGTTTAAGGATGAATCAGGAAGCAGCACAGATATTTATAAAATGTGATTCTTTTACAGCAGGTGCCAGATGCAGCTCTCCAGACCATTTTTACTTGGCGCCATTGAAAGGGACTTTAAACTAATAGAGAGCAAGACTAGAATTACCAGGAAGGCAAAATAGGCTCATGTGATGTGCATGAATGTCAGCAGTCCTCCAGCTTTCAAAATTGAAAAAAAACAGAAACAATAACAGCAACAACAACCTACTAGTTCTATAGTTGTGCAAAGCAGAAAAAATCTTAGCAAATCTCCTTAAATCCAATGATGACTCTAACGTACAGTATCTCTAAGATGCCACATAGAAGTGTGAATCTAAGCAAGGTATTTACATAGACACAGAACAGGATGGCATCAATTTTTTACGTAACTCTCTCTTTGGATCAATAAACCACACAGCAGGAGTAGCATCAATTATGAAAAATCATGTTTTCTGGTGGTTAAAAATAAATTTAACTGTTATAGGTTGAGGGCAGATAAAACAGAAGTGCTTCTTCACATAGTGCATAACTCATGGAATTAATTTGATTGGATTCAAACCATGTTAGTTGAACTTAGTTCCCACTGAAATCAATAGAGCTTAGACCATGACTTACTTGTCCCACTGATTTCAATGGTACGTAAGTTCAATGAAGTTGGTCTGGCAGATCTAGCCATTATCACAGGTGTAGTGATTATCACTATTAAAGATTAGAAAATTCATAGTGGATGGAGCTATCAGTGCTATAAGCCATAACAGCGCTATGCAACCTCCATATTGAGAGGTGGTAGAATTCTGGTTACCAGAAGTTGGGGACAAAAATAACAGAGGATGGCTTTCACCATAACAATGCCCAGTTCAGCTATTGTCTGGGATGCAATATTAACTAGAATTACAACGTTTGTATGGCCTCATTCAGAAGGTACCTTAAACCACGGTGGTTAAGCCAGAAAGCCGGGCTGTGTTCAGAAGACACCTTAAGCCATGGCTTTAACCACAGTGAAAAAGGCAAAAAGCTTTATTCACCATGGTTAAAGCCATTGTTTAAAGTGTCTTCTGAATGGGGCCAACGACTTACTAGGAGTATTCATCAGATCCATTACCTTGTAGACTCTGCATGTAAGAATTCTCTCGATTTTTATTTATAAACTTCTTTTGGGTTAAGTTTTAATTGAATACACTGTGTGTTTTTCCTGCATCATTCAGTGCCCAAATGGCTGTAAATAAATTTTAACCCATCTTTCCCCAAACCCATCTAGTTAGGCATAATATAAAAAAGAGCAGCTGAAACACAGAGAATTCAGAGGCAATTATTTGCCACTGCTCAAATATCAGAAAACAGCTGGAAGTGAATTTCTCCTGCAAGTTTCACACATCACTGACAAACCAGCATGCAGATTTCCACAAGGAAGATGCCCAATAGAGCCAAATATTAAGCTCACATAACAGAGACATGGTATTACTGTAGAGGCCAAGCTACATAATAAATTCATTCATTCAGGAACCATAGAAATCGTAGTATTGGCAGCCAATCTTATTCTCAGGGAATACACATGAGCAATTTCTTAACTACTGGAACTAAAAGAGAAATCCAAGTTCTAAGAAAGAACAAAATCTCCCTCTGCTGGGAAGATGAGACTTGCTTTTAATAATATAGATGTTTTGCTTGATGATGAATAAGATATTTTTAGCTTTTTATACTTAAAAAAAATACAGTGCTATAAACTGGGGGAGGTTTCTTGACTCAAACATTGAAAACATTGTGTCATCTTCTTAATTCAAAATAGAGATGCTATTATTCAATAAAGTTTAATAAACCTACTATCAAATTGTGTACAATTTAAGAAAAAAAATTATCTCAAAAATATACATTTTTACGTGAGAAATAGAAATGTTATTTGGCAGAGAAGTGGCTTCTTTTATACATGTTAATAATGTGAAGTATAATGCTTCAAAACCTCCCTTGACCCACTTCACTCTTTCAATTATCTGTAGTACATGTAGGATTAAATTGAAATATATAATTTCCTGTAATCCAGTCAGCAGAGCTACCCAAAATAGCCTCTATTTCCCTCATCCCTTGTTACGAGAATCTAATTCTGAGTATAGAAAAAACTAACATTCACAGTGGCACCTGTCAGCCTGTGTGAATGTACTTGCCCATTCACACTGCAAGAGAGATGCACAACTACATGAACCACGTTGTAGTGATGTTGAAGAATTTGTACTGCACTATTTGGATATATGTATCCACATGCACATGCATCATAGTGGATCCATGTTGATACATGCAGGTATTGTCAGCTTACCTGAGCATCCAGTACCAGATGCGCAGGATTTGGATTTTTCTATGACTTTCAAAGCAATCAAAATCCACAAAACCCTTTATTTGAACTTTGATTATTGTATAAGACATATGACAGTATTTATTGCATATGTTCATATATAGCAGCCTTTCCCAATCTGGTGCCCTCCAGATATTTTGGCTGTCTTCTCCTATCTGCTCTAGCCACTATTGCCAATGGTTAGAAATGCTGGGAGTTATAGTCCAAAACATCTGGAGGGCACCAGGTTTGGAAATGTTGATATATAGACACTACATACAATGTTCCAAATATACATGGCATTTAAGCTCTGTATATATCTAATTTATTTTTTAAACTCAAAATTGTAATATGTTTTCTATTTGAGTATTATCTTCTTTTTATTTTATATGGAAAACTTAATTATCCTGTAAAAGCAAAACCACCTTTTCATGAGCTTAATAGCTTGATCAAACTCTGCTAGTGGCCACAATGAATATAATACTTCATAATTTTGGATTTGATTCTACAGATGTGATCTTAATGCATGCACTAAGAAAGGAATCATTAAACTGCTTGTAATGGGTAGTGTTTAAAATTAATGTTCCCAGGAATTGTTTAAAAGAGAACAAAAAATGAACTTGAGTGGTGAAAGTAGAATCAAAGTTCAGACCTTCGCCATGTAATAAAATATTTTTGAAGGAGAGAAGTGGGAAGTTAAAGGGTTTTGAGGAAACAAAAAATATAGTTTACTCCTCTTCTCAAAAAAAGATGGCCTGGTCCAAACTGAGGATGTGCAATAGCCACCAGCTCCCTCCTTTCACTGTTTCATAAATAGATGTTCAAATCTATTGCTACATGCATCCAGCAATTTGCTGGCGGATGGGTCTTAGGAACTGAGTGCATAACACCTGTTTCTTATTCATGGTTCCCAATCCAATTAATGATACCCATGTGGAAGTTATGTCAAATTCTTACCAATTTCCATCTGTTCCAAGCAGCTGTACATAGTGGCCATTTAAAACATGAGTGAAGTATAATGTATTACTAAAAATGTGTCAATGATTATTTCAGAGAATGTGATTTTAAAATAATGTTCTTATCTAAGTCAGGACATTTTTAAATCACCAGCTAAAAACACTTTTGAAACTGCACATTTAAGAATATATTGCTTACTCTTATTTACATTAAAATGTTTGTTATAATTCTTAAGAAAGCACAATTCAGATGTTCAAACGTAAAAACAAGGTGTAGTATCCAATGTAAGTCCTCTGTAGAGTAGAACCATTGAAATTAATGTGTCTTAAGTTAGTTACAACTAACTTATGTCCCATTCATTTCAATGGGTCTACTCTACAGAGGACCTATATTGGATACTACCCAAGCAGACAGTCTTTATTATTTTTAAAACAAATCACCCATATTTTTTATTGGGAGTGAGATCCATTTCTTTCTTCCATTACCTTATGGGGGTTAAAACAAGCAAAAATCTCATCATCACCACCAACTGAATTTTTCTTCATGTTACAGAATATTACCTGGAGAAGTTTCCACCTTCCATTCAAGTCTTCGAGGCGGTTGAGAGTATATGGGGAAAGCTGTATCTCAGATGAGGTAAACTGATGAGCCAGGTCATTAACGTTGTTCACATTCTCTTTAAGAGGTGCAATTTCTGCTCGGTAAACCTATGTAAAGAAACAAAATGCAATAATAGCACTATAGATTAAATAAGCTCTTATTATAATTAACAAAAACAAAATCCTATGGTTTGTGCAAACTAGCAGCAGACCACAAGACCATTTTCTGGGTAACCAGCACCACTGCAGAATGGCACCTTGTTGTCTTGCTTTTACACTGGGAGCGTGGTATGAACCCCTACACAAGACCAACAGTAGTCACTGCTGTTGCTGCAGATATAGCAGTTCCCTTGGGAAGACCAAGCAAAAAGCTTTTCAAGGCTGAGAAATTATGCA
Source organism: Elgaria multicarinata webbii (assembly GCF_023053635.1). NCBI lineage: Eukaryota > Metazoa > Chordata > Lepidosauria > Squamata > Anguidae > Elgaria > Elgaria multicarinata. The sequence continues at coordinate 63,336,641 of NC_086175.1, forward strand.
GAGGGCATTACAAAGGTAGAAATGTGAGGCTGCCCATTGTTTCTAGTTTTAAGAGCTGCGTGAGTGGCTGCATCCCCTTAGCCCCAGCACATCTTTTCAATAGTGATGGAAAAACTTACCCCAAATGAATTCAGTATTTCCTCAGAATGTAACAAAATTATCTGTGTAATATCAGAAGTGTAATCTCCTTTAAATTGAGGTCTCATTCCGTATATACACGTTTTTGCACATGCACAATATCAAACTGCATCTTGGGAGTTGTAGTTTGGAATTGCATAATACATTATGACGTCATGTACCATGTTATGTACCCCTTCAAGACTGGTTGTTTCCATGTGGTCTTTTTACTTCACCAAGTGGTATATGAAGGAGAGATATATAGATTCTACTGTATATGGAGGTATATACAACTTATGCATCTGTTTCTTTGGACAAGATTGCTTTGTGCAAAGAGTTCAAATGCCAAACTTCCCTTAAAGGCTTAAAGTGACATCATCATCATATTTCCCCCTGAAAGAAAATGGTTAAACCAACCAACTCAGTACATGTTCAGAAATGCCACAGTTTAGATGCAGCCCTCATATGCTCTGAAGCTTGCAATATATTCCAAAATTAATAACAAATTCATAAGACAGTGATCTAAGCTCACCACAAAGATAAGAATTACAAACGTTGGCTAATTATGAAATCGGCATCAACATTAGTTTTGAATGGGAGGCAAATGGAGGAGATATGACCATACTTTTATGAAAGGGAAACAGACAACTTCAGAGGACACTGCAATCAGCCACATAAATTAAAATCTACTGAAATATATTGTCAGTGTCCTTTAAAAACTGGCTAGAGAGATTAAAAGCAATATATTCTGAAATAATACTAGGCTTGGCTTATGGACTTAAAGAGATTTTGAATAATTTGATTTTCTATATTAATTTTCTTTCATTAGAACTGCTACAGGTTTCATTTTCTACTTTTATTTGCAGAGGTAAAATGGGTTTTCTACTGGACTAAGCTCTATTTTAACTCCTTACTTCCGATACCTATAACAATAAAACCTGGCTCCTCTTTTGTTGACCAAATACAAAATAGAAATGAACTGGAATAAGTATAGTCACATCATGCAGAAGTTTTTTTTAAAAAAAATCTCATATGTTAAACATGGATTAACATGATTAACACAAAACTTAAAACAAACTGCAAAGAAACTTTGAAATGCCCCACAAAAACATAATGTTACACACTCCATTCTTTTGAGCAGTGAAAAGTTCTAGAAGCACTCCTAACAGGGTTTAAATTCTTTGGACGAGAGAACACTAGAGACACCTTTATAGCATTTGCTTTATTTACAAATATACAAGAGGAAAAAAGTGGAGGTAAACAGAAATACCTACAGCAGTCAACAGACCCAAAACACTGGGTTCAACCCTCTAACTCCAGCTAGAAATGGGGCTCATCTACACATTTTATATACTGCTTTCATAGTAGAATATCCTGCTTGGTTTAGATGAGCCCATGGTCTCTCTTCTGTGGGCCTCTTAATTCAAAATTTCAAACTTCTCTCTCTCTCTCTCTCACTCACACACACATGGTACTGGTCTGAACTGCAACCATGTAAGAAACTTGCACAAACATTAAAAGGAACATGAATACTCAACTGGTTATCAGTTGGGACCCTGCTCCCACATTTTTGTCCATTCACAACTGATGCAAGCTATATGTATTTTGTACATGTACTTTGGTACAAAATGTCAAGTGAGAAGTAGCTTTAAATTTAATTTGAAATTAATGTCACAACCTTCTCTAAGTCACAGGCCTACACAGTTTTGGTTTTGCAAAGCCTACAACTCAAATATATTCTAGATCCTTCCCATGACCCAGTTTCATGTAAACCAGGGATTGGTGATTTGTGGCCTTCCAGATGTTTTGGCTTAGAAATTCCATGATCTCTCATAATTGGCTATGCTGGCTAGGGATGATGGGTATTGCAGGCAAAAACATCAGGAGGGCCACAAGTTGCCCACCATTGATGTAGACCATCAAATATAGAAATCATACTGTGAATGTACACTGGCTGCGTTTAGACAACACAATAATCAATGGTGGGATAATAATCAACTTGACACTTGTTTATCTAGGGAGTACTCACCACACAACATGTTAATAATCAACCTGGTTGTGGATATAGGTCAGCACTGAGTTGACTTTTAGTCCATGCTGAGTTGACTTACTAATCCTTTCCCCTCTCTCCCCCCCACTCAGTTCTCCTGCTAGTATTTCATCAGCCATTGCTGCCGAAAATCTACCTTGCCAGCTGCCGCTTTGATCGCTCTTGCCTTGCAACTATGTGGCTGATGAAATAACCAACGGTGGTTGAGGAAATAACTGATGGCACTCTTCACACAACGTGATAACCAACGGTAGTTCAAATAGCTAAATCTGCACAGCAACGGTTATTTGTGTTGGTTATTTTGGCCAAATAAACAATTGTTGGTTAAAAAATTCCCTCTATACAACACGATAACCCATGATGGGTTAAGTAACCATCAACTATTTAAACCATCACTGGTTATTGTGTTGTCTGAACCAGTCATTCTCAATCTTTTTAATGGTTGGTTTTCACATACATGAGTTTGCCACAATCTGTCCTAAGATACCCACAACTCCAAACCAAACTTGCCTAGGTATCTTCTGAATTCATTACCTAACCCCATGAGTTAGCAGGACAGCACATAGTTGTTTAGTCCCATCCTATAGCATTTTGCCCTAGTAAGGAAGCTCACAGGATCAGATAAACTCTTACAGGCTCACACTTTTATTATTTATATTGCACTAGTGGCAGTAGCCAATCCTCATTTGTACTGGTGAGCATTCACCCATTTTCCATTTCTTACTAACCTTTCAGATTACAAATAGGGCTTTCCAAAATTTTGAACCCTTTCCCAAATCTTGGAAAGTCCCATTTTGTGATCTGAAAGACTGCTAAAGAAACTCAGCAAAGTCCCTGACTGTGGCTTTACTGTAACACTGCTGATGTTCCATACCAGTTTTTATAGAACCTGTGATAAGATAGTGAACAGTATGAGCACAAGTAAATACTACTTTGCTTAGTATTGATAAGTTCATCTACACAGAAGTACAGCCTACTACGCAGCATTTCCCAAAACAATATTCATTAACACATTTCTGATTTCTGTCACTATGTTTGCTTGCACCCTCCTGAAAGAGAAGTGCCTGGTATACTATTAGGCATAATACCACATATTAAAACTAGAGCTGGGTTTATGAGAAGGACATATGAGGAATCAATCTCTTTATTTTCTCAGTATTTTAACACCTAAATTTAAACTTTGCTGTTTTAATTTCTGCTGTGTGGTTTTATCGTCATTGTGCTTTTTATATTGTATTTTGTATTTTGGTTTTTAGATTGTTGGATGTTTTATTATGTTCTTAATGGTTTTAATTTTTGTGAACCGCCCAGAGAGCTTTGGCTATTGGGCGGTATAAAATGTAATAAATAAATAATAATAATAATAAAAAGATATGTAAAAACAATTCAAATGTAGGCTTTCACATGTGTCTATGTACAATTATGTACACATTTCAGCTAGAAATTACGAGTGGAAAACATTACATCAGAATATTTTTATTTATAAAATGTATATGCCTCCTTTCCATCACAAATGGCTCTTAAGGCATCTAACAATATTAAAACAAAATTTAATAAAAACTTAAGATAAAAACAAATTAAAAGCACAATAAGAAATAAACTACAAGCAATTTAATAAAAAACCCTTCAGTGCCAAACCAGCTTACATGCCAATGGCTGCCTGAATAAAAACATATTTGATTGCCAGCAGAAGGACGACAGAGAGGGAGCCAACCTATCCTCCCTCAGCAGGGAGTTCCATAGCCTGAGAGTGACCACCAAGCAAGTCCTTTCCTGCATCCCCACTAAATGTGCTTCTGATGGGAATGAGATCAAGAGAAGGCATCCCCAGAAAATCTTAAAACCTGGGCAGGTCATATGGGAAAATACAGTCTTCCAGATAGTCTGGTCCCAATTCATATAGGGCTTTGTATTGTGCCCAGAAACAGAAAAGTTGCCAGAGAAGCTGTTTTTCACAATGGAGTCATGTGCTCTGGCTGCAGCGTTCTGGACCAGCATTCTGAACACTTTCCAAAGGCAGTCCCACATAGAGTATGTTACAGTAGTTCAAATGGAATGTAATTAAAGCATGTGTCACCATGACCTCAAGACTGGATTACTGCAACACGCTCTGTGTGGGGCTGCCCTTGAAGCTGCTCCGGAAGATGGAGCTAGTGCAGAATGCTGCAGCTCGGCTGTTGTCTGGAGCTGCCCCTTTCCCGCATGTAACTCCTCTGCTGAGGGAACTGTGCTGGCTGCCTATTCGCTACCAGGCCAGGTTTAAGGTTCTTGTACTTGTGTAAAAAGCCCTAAACAACTTGGGACCAGGATATCTGAGAGAGCACCTTCTCCCTTACCAACCTGCCCAGTCACTGAGGTCATCCGAGGGCCTGCTCCTGGTGGTTCCACATAGATCCATCCTCTGATTGGAATCCACCAGGGGAAGAGCCTTCAGCGTGGTGGCGCCCTTCCTGTGGAATTCCCTGCCTCTGGAGGTCAGGCAGGCACCAACCTTGTACTCCTTTCGGCGCCTCCGGAAAACATCTTTATTCCAAGAAACCTTTCCTTAATATGCAGACTTGAATCTCTGTTTTTGCTTCTTTTAAATTTTGTTTTAACTGTTTTATTCTGTTTTTATTTTCATTTCATTTTGTACATCGCTCCAAAATTTTTCAATGGGGAGCAGTATATAAATATTCTAAATAAATAAATAAATAAATAAATGACCAGATCAGACATCTCCAGGAACAGACACAATTGGAACACTAGCCTTAGCTGCACCGCTGCTGAAGCCTGGATATTCAATTCAGGGCTGAACCTGCATCTTTGGAGGGAAAGTTCAAACCTGCATCTTCAGGGGGAGTGTAATGCCATCCAGCACAGATTGAATACCTATGCCCTGGTCTGCTTTTTGATTAAACAGCAGCACTTCTTTATTGTCTGGATTAAGCTTCTATTCGTTCTCCTTCATCCAGTCCATTACCAACATCAGTCACTGATTTAGAACTTGAACACCTTCTTTGATTTAGATGGAAAGGAGAGATATGAGTTGGGTATCATCAGCATACTGGTGGCACTGAACCCCAAAATTCCAGACAACCTCTTTCGGGGTTTTCATGTATATGCTAAATAGCACAGGTGACAAAATGAAACCCTGAAGGACACCACAGGCCACTGACCAAAATAGGCCCATTATGCTTCTTAACTTGCACGTTAGATTTTATGAGCAATGAACTATGGGAACATACTAAATTAATTTCCTTGGAATAAATATTGAGATCTGGATAATCCAACACGAGAGGACAGTGAACAATGCCCAAGACGGGGTGCTGTTTGTTGGTTTGCTCTTGATGCATGAGCCTGTTTTTCTAAATTTGAAAATAAATGTTCTGGGCTATACTGAAAAAAAAGAGTAAATAAGCTTTATTCAATAAGAATAGGGTCATTGTGTGCTTTCCCAGCGTCAGGGACTTTCCCCTATGAAATCAGTGACTCCAATTGCAGCAAATAATAGTCACTGCTCAATTCACTTTTGCAGTTTCTTAGGCCTTCTTTCCTCTAACCACATGTGCATCAGCTTGATAACACATCTACGGCAGCATTCAGATACCCCATCCAAATTATTCAATCAAGTTTTTGTAAGACCTGTATTAATAACATTGTAGGGTTATCCCCTACATAGCATTTTGAAAATATAGTTTGGAGAGTGGCCAGTATTGCATATTCAATTCCTCCCAAAGAATTATTGGTTTTCTAAACACAAAACAGTAAAATAAACTCATGCCTTCAATGCCCTCTGATAACATTATATTGTTCTTTACTGCTGCCATTTATTGTTGTGTACTTTGCAACTGAATTATTTTATTTGGCATTGTGCTCTTGTCAAGAAAGTGTTAATTGACTTGCACAATGGGATGCTTAGAACGGATTTAAATGTGCAGAATTTGGTATCTATTTAAGATTAATGATTTCCAAGAGATGACTTTAGAAAAGTGTTGCTTGGAAGGCAGGCTTGTTTTCCAATGTTCCTGCAATCTTTTTGATAGATTAGATAGAACCAAGTCAGAGATCCAAAACAGCAGCTAACAACAACAGTAGCAAATGCTAAGTACGTAGCTAGTTATATAGAAAACCAAATTTTAGGTGATCTTCAGTATATACTGCACTTTTTGCTGGCTGCTAAACTAAGCACATACAATCTTTTAAACACTGTGTATTTCAAATACAGCACCCAATGTTTTTCAATTATGAATTCATTAGCCGTGTTTTAAAAATGGGGGATGTTACTACTTCCTTCCAATTTGAAAGAGATTTCAGATTGTTCTCCGAAATTGTGTACAAGAAGACTGTGCAGGGGGATCATAAAAGATGAGGGTGTCTGCCTTTTCCTGATCTCCCTGCCCTGATCAGAGCAGAAGATTCAACTGAAATCCTTGATCAAAAACCTTCTGGAGTGACTGAGCTCAAAAAAATGAATTGTACACAGCTCACCCTGTGAATGTGCTCTTTCTTCAAGCAGACATGAATGACTGTTTGGCCTTTTAAAGTTAAATGTCCTTTTTTGCATCTCATGTTTGTTTTTCCATTGAAAGCTTTTCAATTACTTCATTGAGGGTGGATGGGTGTGTTTTAAAGGGATCTCAATAGCTTACTTACAGATAGGCAGCAACACTATCAACTACTAGGTGACCATATACAAATGTGCTGTTTGTTTACACTTATTATTAATGCAATCATGGCATAATTACAACACATCAAGGGTTCCCAATCTTTTTGGACTCATGAGAACAATGGGGAATATGAGGAACTCTTGTGAGCACCACCACAAATTCATTTATTTCATTTCTATACTCCCCAATAGCCAACATTTTCATGATGCTTGACAAAAACTAGAACCACAAGCTACAGCATGAAATGTTAATATCAGAGTTGGATCCCTGAAAATAATACACAATAGTTAACAACAAATTCCATGTTCACAATCATTAGGAAACGAATTGAGAATAAAACTGCCAATGAGGCCCAGCATTGGGCAAAAGGTAGGATACAAATATAATAATAATAATAATAATAATAATAATAATAATAATAATAATAATGATGATGATGCCATTATTATAACCCCATACAAACACACACACACACACACACACACACACACACACACACACACACCCTTTAGAATTTTGGACCAACCTTGAAGAGCAAATGAATCTGGTTATCTCAGAGCATTTCCATCCTACTCCCAGTAATGGTCAAAAAAGGCTGAGCTGAAAGGTTCATCACAGCTCTGATTAGATCCAGTCATATCTCAACAGGCCCAATTGGCTCTGAAGGCATGTAATGTCTTAAACGACGTAAGGCTGGTACACCAGCTAAAACTGTAATTAGTACAAGTCATGGTAGCATATTAATAACTGAAATTGGACATATTGAGCACATGTCACTATGCTTATACCAACTGCACTGGCGCCCAAGTCTGTTTCCGGACCCAATTGAAGATGCTGGTTTTAACATTTAAAGCTCTAAACGACTTGGAGGAAAAAGGAAAGGAACCTCTTGTGCAAGCACTTGAGTCACTGATTTCGCTGAAGTTTTCTTGGCTGACTTTGTAGCGGGGTGGTTTGCCATTGCCTTCCCCAGTCGCAGTTACCTTTCCCCCAGCTAGCTGGGTACTCATTTTACCGACCTCGGAAGGATGGAAGGCTGAGTCGACCTGAGCTGGCTGCCTGAGAACCAGCTTCCGCTGGGATCGAACTCAGGCCGTGGGGAGAGTTTCAGCTGCAGTAACTGCCACTTACCACTCTGCACCACACGAGGCTCTAAACAACTTGGAAGCAGAGTACAAATAGTGACACTTCAACTGTGGTACTTCAACTCTTGAATGCTTTGCCCAAGAGGCTCACTGGCATTGATTTTGATGTCTTATTGGCACCAGGATTAACTCCCTTTTATTCGCCCAGCCATTAAAACCTTCAGTTCTATCTGTAACATTTTTACCTGGTTTTTAGCTTTCTGTTGTGCTTAATATATATTCTATGAAGGCACAGTTCAGTTTTGGAATAATAGGTATGGGAATCAGAGACTTGAAATGTTTTTGTTTCAATAATTATCTGTATCATAATTATTTGTATTATAATTATTCTTTTTTTCTTTATTAAGAGTTATGGCATGTTCCTACTCTCCCCTTTCTTCTTTTTTCCTGCTTCTCTATTAGAGGCTTCCACTTTTGTCTTGTTTTCCTTATTGTTCTATTTGCAAATTAAAATAAAATTTATTTAAAAAAAGAAAAGAAACATATATATTATTTTTGTGTAATACAATCATTTTTTAAAATATTCAACATGCTATGTTAGCCACTTTGGGATGTTATTGCCTGAAAAGTGGGGTCTAAATCCTCCAAATGCATGCATGTGTACAAACAGATATATTACTGGACGAATGTTTGTTGGTATATGATGGGCTGTATTTCTGGTGGGCTATATTTCAAATGAGTTTCCCTGAGCAAATATTCAACAAGGCTGCTGAAGTGCCTAGTTTAAATCACCCTGTGGTCTGGCTGAGAGATGAGAATTACAAAGATTCAGGGACAGAAGAATGACTACCTGCCAGACCAACTAGCATGATTTGTTGCAAGATTATCTCATTAGTGAGTACATGGGGGGGGCAGAATCCAGCTTACATAAAACACACTGTTATCGAATATGTAAGAGGAATCTCAATGTCAATTCTGTGCTATACTGGGGGGGGGGCAGTTGGTGTGCAACTTCTGCGATGTGTGGTGGCTGTGTTATGTGGAAAAACAAAGACATACTGCTTGCTCTATTTCTTGGTCATGGGGAGCTTCTATACCCCTAGATAATAGGATGCTGTGACCAAGACATGGAAACTGGGTTTTATATATGGGACACTTAGCCTTCTTCCTTACCACCTACATTATAATACAATTCCTATGAGACAGAATGATGCTTTGAACTGCTAGAGAACTGTGGCTGCAAGATAGCGACTTACTCAAGACCCCAGAGGCTTCCCAGATAAGAAACATTCCACAGTCCCCTTTCAATATTCTATCCATTGGACTGCATTTGAGTCTGGTCCACCAGAAACAGACAGCAGACCAACAGAGTTCAAAGCATTTAAAGGACTCTGTGGTAACCAAGAGAAGGGAAATGGCAACAAACCATATCAGACTAATTATCCCTATTGGGAAAGTGTCTGACAAGTACAGAAAGACTATACTGGTCTCTCAGGAGTGTAGTACGTATTGACCCAGCAAGTTAATTAGGCACATGATGAAATGGCAGGAGATAAATGCATCTGAAAAGACTTTGTGAAGGATTGACGTATGAAAGACATGACAGCCAATTAGGGTTTTTGCCAGCATGATCAACATCGGATGAAGCAACTGCTACCCAAATACCTCAAGATAAAAAACAGAGAAAAGAATTGGATTTTGTATTTATGCTCTTATGGGAGGCTTCTACTGATCCATTTAAAAGCTTATGAGTGCATCTCTAAGCCCTCACTGCGAGAGCAGGTTGATATTAAGAAGCATCTCAATATATCCATTCCAAACTGTGGGGGACAATTTCCATTAGTTACATTACACTTTCTAGCAGAAATGTGTAAGAGCTAGAAAGGACTTAAATGTGTTGTAAAGCTAGGGAAAAATTATCAATGCTTTGAAAAATATGGCTACATGCTGTGTTTGGAACAATGTATAGGTCAGAGAGAGAAAATTCCCCCATCCAACTGAAATGAAAATATTCAAGTATAGTATTTGTAAAACCAGAGATTATAGGAGACAAAGAAATTATATAAGTACTGTGATACAGAAAGTTTCTGTTCAGAAAAGATAAGAGCACAATCGCTGAGATAACCAGATCACATGCGATGATGAGCTGTGGAATGTTGCTCACAGTACAGAAACAATCTTGAGAATCTCATAATAAAATATCCTTTTAGGTTCTAAAGAAGCATTGGGAGAATGATATTAGCTTTGACGATGAAATCATTTGTGGATGAAGAAAAATAGCATGACATTACAGCACAAAAGCATGGAAGAAAAAATGAAAGCAGGATCATGAGTAGATCAGTTGGAAGGGAGTTCCACAAACATGAAGCCATTGTTGAAAAGGTGCTATCTCTCACATCCACCAACCTCATCTATCTTATTGGTAGGCAAATGAGCAGGGCCTTCAAAGAACTTAATAAAGGAGCAGGATCATTTGAGTGAAAGCAGTCCTTAAGATAACCTGGCCCCAAGCCATTTGGGGCTTTAAAGGTTAACACCAGAATCTTGAATTGGTTCCAGAAATGAAATGCTAACCAGTGCAACTGGTATAAAACTGATATTATGTATTCTGACCTCCTGGCCCTCGTTTATATCCATGTGGCCTGATTTTGCACCAATTGATGCTTCCAAACTATCTTCAAAGGCACATTCACATAAAGAACACTGCAGTAGTCAAGCCTGGATGTAACTAATACATTAGGAATTTCAGCTAAATCTAATCACTCTAGACATGGATGCAATTAGCAAACCAGACTAAGCTTATAACAGGTGTTCCTGGCCTCCAATGCCACCTGTCCCTCCACAGAGAGTGATGAGAAGAAACCCCAAACTGCAAAGTTTCTCCTTCAGAGTAGTGAACCGCCATCCTGGATCAGTTCCAAAGGCTAATTTTCCATTCCACAGCACCTCTGTCTCATTTAAGTTTCAGCTTTTTCATACTCATCCATCCCTCAACTACCTCTAGACTCTTTTTTAAGAGTACCACATAGAGGTACAGTTGTATCATCTGCCTAATAATAATAATAATAATAATAATAATAATAATAATAATAATAATAATAATAATTCTTCTTACCTGCCTTTCTGATTGGATCAAGGCGGGGAACAACAATAATCATAAAATACATATTTAAAACATGGTATAAACTGTTTAAAACATCCTAAAAGCATCCTAAAAACGTACTAAAATATCCTAAAATTCTACAGGATAGGCCTGCCAGAAGAGATCAGTCTTGAGAGCCTTCTTGAATGCTAAAAGACTGTCAAGCTGACGAGTCTCCTCCAGCAGGCTATTCCACAGGCTGAAGTAGATTCTTCCTATTGGTGGCAGTGCAGCCCAAACTTCTGAATGGGTTCCTCCAGTGGTTTTCAGGTATATGTTAAATAACAATGAGGACAAGATGGAACCCTGAGGTACCTTATAAGCCAAAGGCAACAGTATGAAAAAGCATCACCTTCTCTAATAGTCCACTGTAGCACAATGTCTCAGGCCCAACCTGGTGTTTGATGGTATTATACAAATTCATGGAAGATAAGACAACCAGTGGCTACTAGGCATGACAATTCTATATCACTTCCAGTATCAGAGGCACTATGTCTCTATATACTAGTTTCTGGGAAATGTGTGGGAGGATGCTGTTGCATTCATTTCTTATTGTGGGCATCTGGTTGGCCACTGTGTGAACAGAATGCTGGAGTAGATAGTCCATGGGCTAGCAACTTATTTTGGGTAGGAGACAAAATGACCACCCACCCACCCTGGATGACATTATGGCGCATGCATGCCCTATTATGTCATGAGGTGTAGCCATGCACCATCACACCATCATTCCCTGCTATCAGGGCTGTTTTGCCTACACAGTGTCATCCCTGATGGACGAAGATTTAACAGCCCAATCCAAAGTTACCTGATGTTCTTCTCCCATATGCACCTGCCTGGACCATAAGATCGTCTTCAGAGACCCTTCTCTGGTTGCCCTTCCAAACAAAGTGATACAGGTGGCTGCTAAGGAGAGGGCTTTTCCATTGTGGTGCCCTGGTTATGGAATGAACTCATCAGAGAGGCTTGCCTGGCACCTACGTTGCAGTCTTTTTGATGTCAGCTGAAGACCTTATTTTCCCAGGGATTTAATATTTCAGTTTCTGTTGTTTATAAAGCAGTTATTGTATTTTTAAATTTTATACTGCTGGTGTTTTTTAAAATATTTTGGTTATATACTCTAGTTTTAAACTAATAAAAGATTTATATTATGTTTTATCGTGCTATATTTTATGGCTTTAATTGTTGTGACCCACCCAGAGAACTTTGGCTATTGGGTAACATAAAAATTTAATAAATAAATTAGAAATTCAGGTGGTAAATTTAGGAATCCAACAAAATCATGGATATATCTCTGACAACTGCTAAATCTGCTCAGGAAGAGAATAATATTGGAGTTCATAATTATTTGTTTCAATTATTCAAATGGAAACAATATTCAAGGCAAAGTATCTATGGAATGAGCATTCTAGAGCAGTTTGTCCTCATTATACACCTTACTTCATATACTCCCAAACTGAACTAATTACTCTGTTAGCTTGATAAATTGATTTTATTTCACACCTTGATTTGCTTAAGAGCAGTAGTTACTTCACAGTTATGGCATCTGCATACTTGATAGGTACAACATCAAAATAAATCCCTTGTGTGCATAATAATGAGTATCCTGAAGTTATTGATAAAAAATTTCAGTATAAAGATAGGTTCAGAGGCCACCTGTTTCAGAAATGAAAATAACTTAAAGAAAGATTATCATCTTCTGCTCTTTTATAGTTAGACTTTCATTTCTGGTATGTCCTTGTAATAGCTTTTATAAAACCTTGGCAGGCAAGCAGTATATCTAGGCAATGTAACACACTTCAGTATTACATTTAGCTGTGAAAAAATAAAATATTCACAACTCCCAAATTCTCTAGTTAAAGTATTTTAGGTACCAGGACTGTGGAAAACACTTGCTCACAACCTTAGAGCGCTGTCTCCAGTCATAGCAGAGAATAATGTACTAGGTGGACCAATGATCTGACTCTGATTAAGGCAACTTCATATATTCATATTCATTTATTCATATGGGAAGCCAGTACACTTTTGCTTTTGTTTGCTTTTGGCTGTTGCATTTCCCCCCTGCAAATACTTATGCAATAGAGCTTTGAACTATCTATGCCAGTTCATTATCTTAACTGTTCTTCCTACACCTGAATTGTTGCTAATGATGCTTTCTTATTTGGAGATGCCTCACTAACCTTAAGCTGATGTAGCATCATGGAGTTCAATGAGACAACCTCATTGTAAAACGTCTATGAATTTATATTATATTTTTTAGGATGGTGTATACTTGAAACAATTTACTGAAACTTATTAACAAGACTCAGTGCCTATAATGCCTCTAGTATTTGAATTAATGTTCAATCAATTATCACAAATTAAGACCTGGTTCAAGACTCACATCTGCCATGAATTCATTACATGTCTTTGGACACTGTCTCTCATCCTCAATTCCTCATTTGTAAAAGGCCTACTCACAGTTTTTTTGCAAGAGCAAACACAGTTAAGATTGCAGTCACTTTATAAGGCTCAGTTCAGACAACACGTTTCTTAATGGTCATTTTAGAACTCCACAGTGGGGGTTTTACACCACCGTTGAGAAACGTATCCTCTGGCAGTAAAACACTACACAACGGTGGAGTGGGTGTTTTTGGAAAACACTCCAAGCAGAATATCCATGCTGTGCAGAGGAGAGTTCCTGCACAACTGTTGTGTAGTGTGTTGTGTGGCAGGCTCCATGGAGTTTTCTGCTGCGTTGTGTTGACTTGGCTACAGAGTTCTCTGGCAAGAGTAGTGAAAGGAGCGAGTGCTGCTAAGGGGAGAGTTGTTAATCAAACATCGCAATGGATTTTACTCAACTCCATGGTAGCCCACAGTCACATAACAGTGGAGTTAGAATGTTGTGTGGGAAGACTTCCTAAAAACTCAACTGTTGAGTGGAGTTTTCACACTGAGTTGACTGTTGTCTGAACACAGCCTAAATATAACACTGTATGAAAGACAAATAATAACAGCAGTAGTTATAAATACTAATACTCATAAAATACTCTATAAATTAGCTAAACTGTACCTTCATAGAATAGAAAAAGAAAATATATTCTCAGTATTGTATAGACATGGAGAGAGGATGGATATTTTCAGCTTTTGGAATTTTCCCTACTTCCATAAGTTAACCAGCATGATGCAAGTTTAAAAAAACCCATTTTGGACAAGTGTTGAACTTTGGAAACAGATTAAATAGGCACAAAGAATCTTTATAGGAGTATGACTCAGTTCGCCCAGCATGCTAACAAAAGCCCAGTCAAAGATCACCACCACCACAAAAAAACCATATTCTATTCTCAATATGTCCCTGTACAGATTGCATTAAAATCAGCAGGGCATTCCCATCTAAAGGAAAAGCCTAGCTTTATGTTATATATGGACAGATAATATTAGGATTAAAAGCTAGGATAAAGCTATCCAAGTGTAATATTTCAGAAGGAATCCATTTAGTCGCTTTGCTGTTTAGCCCTCTGATTTAAGGGGGTGGATATAGCAATATTTAAGTCACTGTGCCTTCAAGGGAACTTAATTAAGTTCCAGGCAAGGACTGAAATTGGAAGGTATACAGTTGATCTAGTCAAGGCAGTGTCTGTATTAATTCTGTATATCCAACTTTAGAATTTACAAACTGTGGCTGAATTAAAGTTCTCTCATATAAGCAAAAAAACAGTATTTAAAAAATTATTTTATAAGCTTTCTAATACAGATGACTTCCTAAACCTGGTGTCGTACAGATGTTTTGGACAGCAGGGCCAAAGGTCAGGAATGCTGGCAGTGGTAGTCCAAAATGTCTGCAGGGCATTAGGTTGGAAAAGACTGATATACAGAGATATGTCAGACGTAGGAAAGGAAACTATTGTCCCCTGCCCCCCACTCCCACACACACATACAAACTATAACTATGAAATGTGTTATTTCATAGGGAGCTAATGTGACAGAATTTGTCCATCTATTATTATTATTATTATTATTATTATTATTATTTACATTTATATACCGTCCCATAGCCAAGGCCATCTAGCCCAATATTGGGTGCTCCAAAGCACCTCTCCAAAGTCTAAGGCAAAGGCCTTTCACATCACCCACTACCAGAAACATCTAGCACAGGAAGAGAAGGCCAACACGGGGACAAAGGGTGTCCAAGCTAGCAGGAGCCCTTAAAAGGAGCATTCCTCTTAGGGACTGGGTATACGTTACAACATATTGTTGCAGGTCCCATTTGTGATGGCCTATTTTCTTTCCTTTTGTCTTTATTCCTTTTATTGTTTTGCCCTCACTTTCTTTTCTCTGTTTATATTTTTCATGCTTTCCTATGGATTATTATTACCTCTCTTATCTCATGCTGGTATATCCCCCCCACACACACATTTCCTCTACTAATCTCAGAAACTGATCTGGGATTCAGTCAGTATCCCTAACTTCTTTCATAAAATCTACAATAGATCTACAATTAGCTGTAACTGACATTTCCAGCTGCCACCCAGTGTCTTTTGCTTTGCTCTCTCTTCCCCACCCAACAAAGAATGTTTCACTGGCATTTCTCTCACACTCTCTTTATTGCCCTGTTTGAGGCCAGATAATCTATCTTGTTTTTCACTCATTTCATCAACATAGAACTTTCCCACAACGAAACACAATTTTGGTATATTTCCAGGCCCCCTCCCTCCCTCCCTCCCCTATCACCAAGTACCCACTCCTGTTCTCTTCCTTTGGCAACCTGTCTGTGCACACACCAAGTAGTTGTTTTATTATTAGAGGAGTAAAGTCAGTACTCTCAAGTAGTACTTAAAGCTTATCAAGAAACTAATAAAGGCCTTAATGCAATATTTATTAGAGGAAGCAAGGAAACTTATATAAGATTGTTTACATAAGTCTAAACAGCTGATGTTCAAAGCAAAGTAAAAATGAAGTCTGATACAACTATCTTAAGATACTTTTACAGAAATCAAGATCATGTTTGGAATAAATTGTAAGTTTCAATCTCTCTGACTCAGTTTGCATGATCATGGTGGCCGACACAAGACACTGTGGCTTTTTGCAGCCACTACACATGCCAGGTGCATACCAGTCAGAATTATGAATTGCCCACACTGTCGCATCTTGCTGTGTCATCCAAAACCAGACAGCACAACTTGTTTGGGGTGAGCAGCAACCCTTAAATAACACATGGGTTATTGTTGGTGTCATGCCTTACCTGGAGGAGAATTCATCGGATGAAGAAGAGAAGGGGGAGAGCCAGCACAGTGGGCCCCAACTGGAGCCAAGCAGAGTGCTGGAGGCTCTGGCCAACAGCAATCCTGTAGAACCATTAGAAGAGCAGGCCGGCCCCTCCAGTGTCATTCAGGGACTCCCCCAAGTGCAGCAAGCAGAGCCGGAAATGATTCATCTCTCCAAACAGCATAGACTCAAAATGTGAGCAGCGAAGAAACAAAAAGAGGCCACTGCATGGGGCCTCCCTTAAAAACAACACACTGACCTAATTAGCCAGCTGTGCTGATTAACAACCAGCTATAAATCAGCACAGCTGGAACCAGATTTCTACTGCAGTCAACTTTAAGTTAACTTCAGCATGCTGCCTTGCTTCTCCAGACTTTACTACCTCCTTGACTCTCAACAACCCACCTGGACTATCCTCCTGGAAAATTCTTGACTGACTTCGACATTTGGCTCAACTGAATTCTGTGGATCGACCTCTGGACTGCTTTTGACCTCAACCCTGCCTTCTCCTACTGCACTATTCGGATTCCTGTGTATGACCTTGGACTAAACTGGCTACTCTTTCTCTTTCCACTTGGGACTTTCTGGGCCTTGACCAGGGCACTTGCCAGCCTCGAAACAGGACAGCTGGGTTATTTGAGGATTTTTGCCCTTCCCAAACAAGCCATTTGGCTATCGAAGCGACTGCAATAAACCACAGTGGCTTGTTTCAGCTGCTGTGATTGTGTGAACCGGGCCTCTGTCATGCTGTTACTGTCTTACAATCAAAATAAATCAGTAATAATGCAATCTGATTTATTTTATACATTTGGAATATTGAACACATAATGTCTTTTCTTTATGAATGCCATTGTTAAAATATATTACTAACAAAAACTTGATTTTTTAAACATCAAGTGCTATAATGCAGAAAGTAATGTAATAAGGCGTGTCTGTGGACTCTAATATATTTCACTTGGAAAAATGTGTGAGGAATTGACATTATCAAAGACATGGTACCATAGAAAATCAAGATAGCTTGCAATGTTAGCTGATATTGCTGTGAACAACTGCAATGTATTATTGGCTAAAACCCAAACTCAATGTGGCAAAAATGAATATTTCCAAGGGCATGGACCTTATCACAAGGCAACCAAAAGTACAGTTTGCTTTAATATGACCAAGAATGTACAATGACCAGAATGTCTTCATAGTCCAAATATGACTAATATAACTTCTGTCATGGCCCCTGACTGCAAGAGCTGCAATATCATGAAGAAAACTCAATGATGAAGTACTGGCTGCTCCACTCAGGGAAGAACCTCAGGTACATGCTCCGATGTCCTCTTGTCTCGATGATATGGTCCTGTTATGGCCCTTGGACTCAGAAGATGAATCTCCAATACAGGCTCCTCATCCTCAATTTTGCAGAAGCCAATGGATACAAAATTAGTCAAGGGCCCCTTTAAAAAGCACAGGTGGCTTCTCCAGGGAGATGGGGCCAACTATATTACATATCTTGTCTATATTACATAAGGCTTCAGCTGTCTCCTGAGAAGAGCTAATCCTTGCATTGCAGCTATAGAGGGATGTCTTATGAGACATTCCTTTATAGCTGCAATAGGAGAGGAAGCTTCTTCCAGCAGGGCCCACATGGAGCTGTCCACAGTCTTACCTTCCCTGACCTCTGTTGAAGGGACAAGAGCTGAACTGATATTTGCCTCACCAGAAGAGACCTGACCACATCCACTTCTCTTGTGAGCCTCAAACTGAATAAAACAGTATACCTTCCACTCTGCTGGAGTTGAACTATACTCTCTACAACATATTTATTTTGCAGAACTAAGGTAATGTTCTTCTTTTCTCCCTATATGTTAGCAAAACAAACAAACAAAAACAGCCAACACTATTTCTGCCATAATAACCCTCTTATCCTCCAATAAACTTTCTTAAAGGTCAATTCAAATATCATGGCCCCTATGTGTGGAGTGCTAAGAACCCTTTTGCATGGTTGTGCACTATCCAGGAACATAACTTTGGTAAGCTTCTTACAACACATGTGATGGCCTGACCTACACATTCTTTGTAGCTTTAAATACTGATATGAAGATTCCCCATACAACTGGGATGTCACAAATGGTAGAAGACTTACAAATATTACAGCCCTCCATGAAAGCAAGGTTTGGAACCCTATTAAGTCCATAAGAAGCAGCCCTGAGGCAGTCATTGTTTCACTCATATGGTAGCTACGATTTTGAATATTATCTTATGTAGAAAAAATGATTTAGTACTATAAAGAACAAATGGAAAAGACCAATCTAATTTATATATCTGAATGTGTTTGGACATTTTCAATGTTAATCTCAATTTTATGCATATCAGTCATTATGCTGAAGATGACAATGACATGCCACTAGAATTTTCATTACATTTACTAAAACTTTTCTTTTTTTTACGATCAACGCCATTTTAAGAGTTCTCAATAACTTTATATTTCTGTATTTTGCAATTAAATAACAATGAATCCTTTTTTCACTTAGCTTGCAGGTGGGAAATGTAGAAGAGGAAAGACAACCATATTTAACTTTTTCCGGTGCAGATGAATGAAAACCTGGTTTTACCTTGAGTTTTTCAAGGTGATCCTGAAGAGAGTCAATCAGCAAATCTCCCACTGGCTGCCAAGACCCTTTGATAGTTTCAGCCTGACGCAGCTTCAGGTCTAGCTCATCCATTGCCTCCTGAAGCTCCTGCAGTCTTTCAAGGGCTTCATCTATCTTTTTTTGCCAGTCAGCGGACTGTAGATTCAGTTTATCCCATTCTGTTTTGACCTCGTCTGCCTGTCTTCGCAAGAGTCGAGTCACATTTTGAGCTCTTTCCCCTGGAGGCATCTCTAAAAATGAAACACAATTACTGTTGGATATCCCCTAGTCAATGAGAAGAATGTTTGAAAGCTATCAGATGTATCTCAAAGCATATTAAATGCCCACTATGTAAAATTATTGAATTAACATATCCAGGTCATTGTTTCAGCCCTGGCCATGTCACTCATGTTTTCAAGTAACATGCCATCCAAATATTTCACCTGCTACTAAAATGACATAGGACTAGACTACATGAAAATGGCAATGAGACTGCAAATATAAATTATTGGTTTAGGGTTCCTCCCCCTTCTGGCACGATATGTTGTGCCATAAAGAAATAAGGAATTCTGAAACTGGTGAGTAATAAGTTGGCCTAAAAGCATGGTAAATTTTCACAGAACTGTTTTCCACCTTTTTAGGCTGCATTCATACATTTGCAAATGGATTACTGAGTGCTTATGTCTTGCACATCTTCCTTGTCCCTATCTAAGTGAGATTTAGCTTGCAAATATGTAGGAGATGCACTGACATTGACAATAAGAATATATGGATTTTTAGTCACTGCTTATCCCTCTATCAATATGTTATTATAGCATTAGATTCAATTACCTCTAGGCTCCTGGTACAGCTTTTCTAGCCCCTCCAAAGGCTGTTCTGTTAGGAAAATTCGCACTGTCTCAAGTGCACTCAAGATAACAGGTTCTTTAGTTTTCAATTCCCTTTTAAAGGCCTGTGAAATAAAACAATACAAATGTAAATTATCATGCTTGTTGCTTTCCGTCAACTTTTTGTACAATGTTTCCTATGTCAATTTCCACCTTTTTGTGAAACAAACAGATCAATGACTGAAAGAACAAGGAAAAGTGAAATTATTTCAGATATTATTTTTCTGTTTACTAAGTAGAAAGATTTTTTTCCTTTGTAATAAAACAAAACAAAACAACATGGGGGAAATCCCATATAGAATGTTACATATTCTCAATCATTCTATATTTTTGAGGCTAGTGAATATACACTGGACAAATGGGAACATGCTCCAATAAGGCTATTTGCAGTTAAACTGGGCTCCTTCTGTGATTAATATCAGACCGTAAAATGCTGAAATCTTGCTGGAAGGGACAAGGGTTTAGTTGGCATTACACTGAACAGTGCTGGCACAGCTAATACATCTGAGAAGCAAAAGATTTCCTAGAATGTAATAGGAAATCCACAATGATCCTTAGCCATGACTTTGTTCTTTCCGAGAACTTTGTCACAAATGTAGTGAAGTAATATGAACATATTCACACTTTAATTTAATTAGTAAGTTTTGGGTTATTGTCCAAAAATATGTTAAGTACAAAGTGCTCAATAGTATATTAAAAACTGTGCTACATATCTACCTAACACTAAAATGGCAAGAAAATTGTCCTTATATTCATAGCTTCTGTTACAGTGCAATTCTATGTATGTTTATTTCAGAAGTATCTTCCATTATGTTCAATGGGGCATACTCCTGGATAAGTGTGCATAGGATTACAGTTTTACTGCACAAACTTATGCATATTTATTAGGAACTAAGTTCCATTGTGTTCAATGTAGTTTATTCTGGGGTCAGTTAAAAAACTCAGCATATGCTGTTAAATGCCTGGGAGAAGAGAAAGGTCTTGACCTGACACCGAAAAGATAACAATGTTGGTGCCAGGCAAGCTTCGTTGGGGATATCATTCCATAATTGAGGGGCCACCATGGAAAAGGCCCTCTCCCTTGTTGCCATGCTCCAAGCTTCCCTCGGAGAATGGCATTCTTTTGGTAATCCCTAAATATCAGACACTGCTTTATTGGTCAAAAGGATTGTCTTGCAATCTTGGAAGTCCCATATTTTTCCTTGGGTTATTTGTGCTAAGGAAATGATCACTTACAAATTGATGGGGTGAATTGATACCTTCACAATTACATACACAATGTTCTCTTGTCTTTTTCACCAGTAACTCCACATGTTACCTAGTTCATTTCCTATTCTACTTCCCCTTTGTCTCTCTCCTGTATCCTATTTTCCTTTCTTCTTTCTTTTCTTTGTCTTCATAGAATCATTAAATAGTAGAGTTGGAAGGGGCCTACAAGTCAACACTCAACATGTTATCTTTTTTATAATTCTCTCTAGTGATGAACCTGGCCAGTAGTGCCAATAACTTCATAACCAAAACAAGCCCACTCACAAATAAGTCTAAGTATTTGCAAACCCAGGGAGAATTCTGAAATTTGCACAAATACAATACATTTAACTGAAACCCCTTAAATGAAGGAAAAACATCTCCAAAAGGAATAAGAACATGGCTGTGAATGCCTAAATCAACCAGGTCCACAACACTCAACATGTTATCTTTTTTTATAATTCTCTCTAGTGATGAACCTGGACTAGATGGACCCTTGGTTTCATCCAGCATTAATTAATTAATTACATTTCTATACCGCCCAATAGCTGGAGTTCTCTGGGCGGTTCACAAAAACTCTGTGAACCACCCAGAGCATGGTTCTTATGTTCTTAGTGTAGGCATAAGACTTCATCCTAATCCATTACTACCGGTATTCTTTCCGCTGGGCTCCTTCAATGAGGGGAGGTGCCTGCTCAGTTGCTGGCATGAGTATTTTCCCTTTACAATTCTGGCCAGGTAACATGAAGAAATGAAAGAGAGGAAGTGAAGCCCTAGTTGTGTGGGTGAGCAAAAGTGGGGGAAGGGGAGGAGAAAAGGATACAAAGTGTGTGTTTGTGGAAAAATGGGTACAAACAAGTTGACACACTGGGAACAATTGTATGAATAAGGCGGTGTCACCACCACAACTGTAACCACCAAAATGTTTCTGACTGGAAAAGCCCTGTCTGATTGGAGGGGAGGATTATAAATGTACAGAGTCACAGGGAATAGGTGTTTGCTGGAATTGCCTCCCCCTATCTGCGCCTGTCTCTGTGTATGTATGTGTGTAATGTCATGTGCACCAGTTTTCCATCAATTCAAAGATTTTCTCTCTCCTCTTCCAATTCACTGTTAATTCTAGCTTAGCCAGAAGCAATTATACAACACAACATTCCATACCCAACTGACTGTTGTTGTTGTTGTTTTTATCAAAGAAGGATAGCCATTCCAACAACTGGATTTAAAGTAATGGACTGTTGTTCATATAACAAACTTTGGCAGATGGTTAGTGGAACAATAACCATCTCGGGCTTTGAATAGCAACTTCCTCTTAGGCACTGAGCGATTCTTGCCTGCAGCTCTTGCTACTCTGTGGCCTCTTTTGCCACTCCCAGCTAGGACACTATATCCTTTTCTTCCTGTTTCCACCTACTCTTGGCTATATCGCAGCTAGCAATAGATTCTACACATCATCTACAATGTGCCCACTGCCCACTCTTGGGTCTTCTCTCCCTTTCCAACTCTTCCTGCACCACCACCACCCTCCTCCTCACCCAGTGTTTGCTTTTTGACCCTCTATTCTTTGGCCTAGTTAACCCCCTCCATACTTCACCAACCACTGCTGTTCCTGAGCGCAGACCCTTCTGTCTTTTTTCACAGGGTCCCCTAGCTTCTAGCAAGCTCTCCAACCAACCACAACCACTCACAAACTGGCATTTGAAACAAGTGCACATTGTATTTATCACAAGAACAAATATTCTAGGAAGTGGTTGAAAAGGCAAATCAAAACCTTATATTAATATCATGAAACAATTCAGTTATTGTATGTTTGACCCATAGCTTAAAAAAGATACTTATTTTCAAGAGATAAAGCAGTGCATATGTCCCTTCTCCATACTTTTATTTTGGGTGCCAAGTGAAGTGGATTACACCAAGTTATTACATGGAAATAGCTTAACATAAAAAGCATTACCTATTACTTCTTCGTTATACTAAAAGTAATGTGCCAAATTCCTTATTTTAAAAATAGACATATACTGAGAACATCCACCCAGCACTAAGGAACATAATCTTATTCCTAAAGCATAGTATCCTCCATAAAAAAAAAATAGAGATGTTACAACTCTCTAATGTTTTTTCTTTGCTAAACTCTTTTTGCAGATAAGATTTTTTTAAAAATATTCATCTTATATAGAAGCGACTGTAACTCTTAAAGCCCTATATCTTTATACTTCATCCTAATACTTTTCATCCTATTCTGGGAATCTGAGGCCAGATACAGCAAAGGACTGTTAAATCAGTATTGCCAGTTTCTCAGTGCCACTCTTGCACAGGAAATTGTTTTTTTTTCTGTACCAAGATCCTTTTCAGAATTGTATATTTATTGTAGCAGATATCAATGCCCTTAAGTGTTAACAAATGACTTTTTTTAAGATTACAAAAATAATTTAGAATCATAGATCCCTGATAAATTTATGAAAAAAGAAAGTTCTCATTGATGACAGAATTAGCTTAAATGTATGTCTAATTCACAACCAATGATTTCAGGCTAATTTTATTGAATTCCTGAACTTCTTTCACACTTTGTGGCAACTGCAGAACAAATCGAACACACATAATATATGACCTGACAAAAGAACAAGTAAACTACTTTATTTAAGCCCTTCTATTTGTCATGAACACCTGGGCTATAACGGCATTCTGCCTACTATTTTAATAATGCATACATTGATTAGCTCATCTCAGACCTTCACTACCATCTTGTGGGACTCTCAAGGGTGTCTTTAAATCTCTTCAACTAGGAAAGAAAACACCTTCAAATAAATGATGAAATGTTAACAAAAGAGGAAGCTTTGTATTAACGACAGAAGCATCATTTCTATTTAGGAGCAAGACGCTATTTTCTTGATAACTTTTTTTACTGGTGTTTTAAGGAAGTAGTAGGAAAATGGATTTGAATTAACGTGGGATTGCAGGGTTTTTTTTAACTTTCTCCCTCTTTTTATTTGCCCAATTTATTTATCTATTCTATTTAGTGTTGTCAAAGAAAAGGAGAGTAGCAGAATAACCTCAACATGGGCTTTTGTGGATAATTTTGTGGCATATAAAACCCTGGGCAAACAGTGTGCATGGGTAGGCATATTCACTCTCACATCATGTTGTGTTGTGCTGATTTTGTGTTGTATCAATACACAATAGTTGATTTCACAGTGTGTATCTATCTACAAAAAGATACAATGTGGTATTACAAGCCATGCTGTCCTATACCAGCTGTGGACCCAACTACCCAGAAACGGTGCAATATTAATTTGCTCAGAAATAAAGACTAGGTTTTGGGAGCTTAGAGAACCTGATGTAGCTTTGGGACTTTTATGCTGTTTTTAGATTTTATGTCAGTGTTTTCATTCTTTTTATTTAAACTTGTATTTTAAACCACCCAAAGAAATAATGGTTTATATATAATATAAATAAATAAATAAATAAATAACTATTTTTCAATACTTGCTATTTTTTATAATTTCTTCAACTCTATGAATTGATGAATTCATTTTCACCATAGAGCAGCAGCATATAAAATGCATGTTTTTAGTAGACAAAATCATAAATTCTGTACCTGGCTAACAGCCTCATGCACAGAGTTGCTAGCAAATATTAAATGGAGAAAAAACATGTTGAAGCAAAATATCACTTTTGCTGTGTATACAACAGGCGACAGTTTAGCACCTGGAATGTTAGGTGCAGATATGAGATACCAAGATTCATATCTTCATTCAGCTATGAATCCCACTGGGTGACTTGGGGAATGAGTTGCTCAGAGCTTATCACATGATTATTGATAGAGTTACAGCCAACATCTCTCTTGGACAAAGTAGGATACGAATATATATTTATATTCAATTATCAAAAACTCTATTAAAATCAGAGTTAAGGCTAGCTCAAGTCAGTTCAAGCTCCACAAAGATAGGAAATGGGAAACTAAGGTGGATGTGTGATGTCTTTCAGTCTTACTGTAGTGCCACACAAAAAAACTCCTCTGCATTAAGCCAGCAGAAGGATAGTGAAGAGTGTTAGAAGAAGGGGCCCTCTCACTGTTTAACCCATCCTGCTACCTACTGATATAAGCAAGAAACAGGCATGGGCCAACTCACAGGAGAATTCATCTAGCAATATAATAAGGCTCAGATGCTTCATAAAGCAATACAGGACCAGGACAACGTGGGGCATCTTTGCTGGTCCCAGGCATTCCATCCTCCCAATCTGGATTTGGGCCTGAAAGACCAAGGAAAAGTGTGATTGCATAGAGGGTAAGTTGTAAGCAAGCACAATCTGTGACATTGCACAGCATCATTACTGATCACGGTGCATGTCTGTTAAGGCATCAGTCTTAGCTTTGAGGAGTGGGAACGAACACATGATAGCCTTAACTTTGGTTGTAATCTGACAGGATTTGTTTTATCATTGAATTTCCTTCATTTTTGAAAAGGACATTTATCATTACACTGTTCTAGAAACAACACAAAAAACAAAACACAAACAAAAGAACAAAACATAAATAGGCAATTAACTGAGTAGATGTGTGCAAATGAATAGATCTGTTTCTTTATGTACAGAAAGACTTACTTCTGAGTAAACATACGCAGTATTCTAGCATACTTTTTCATTTCTCTCTTTCTCATTCTCTCTCCCCATCAATAACCTACAGGCCCAGGCCTACTATTAAGCAGAGTAAAGTGACCACCTCTAACAGAAGACTTTGAGTGTTAAAAAAAGAACAGCGGATTGTTTGCTATTTAATTTATTGTTATAATATTTTAAAACAAAGCAGAGGAGAGTTGCTTCTAATATATATTTCCTCAGCTGCTAAAATAACTTGACCAGCCTTGGAAATTATGCACCTTATCTACCCACAAAGAACCCCACTGTGAAAATGGAATAAAAACACAAATAGAAGTTAAAAATATTGCTCACAACACATTATTTAATTATGAGGAGAGAAGAGGAAAAGAAGCAATAGGAACAATTGAGATAACTATACAATTTAAGGTAAATCACAATTTAAAAAATGGATGGTGATCTGCTGCTATACAGCCCTGGGCTGGAATGCAGCTGTTGGCCTCAGCCTATCATTCTGATACTATTTATTTATTTATTTATTTATTTATTACACTTATATACCGCTCCCATAGCCAGGGCTCTCTGGGCGGGTTACAGAAATACTATTTGACTGTAGTTCTCTCCCTCACTATCTTCTCAAGGTTGTGCTTTTATTCACCCACTCTCCACATAGTCTCCCCAATTTCTTTTTTCTCTCAAGTCTTCTACTTTTCTTCAGAATTGTCTTACAACATCCCCACCCCCATCAGAATCTCCTATGGCAACTCCTCAGTGCCAACAAACACCCAACAATACGCCTCTATAATGCTGATTTTGAAAGTTCATACCCTGTGGGTGTCATTCTGCTTTTGCACTGTAGGAAGATCTCCCCCGATGGGTGTCTGTCGGTTTAGTTCATCTTCTTTCAACTGCAGCCATGCTAAAAGTTCCTGAAGAGAAAGGTGTAGTCGTCTCCACTGGTCAGAACTGGCTTCTAAATGAGATCTGAAAAATATAAAATCGTATACCTATAGTTTTCGGGTACTGTGGAACCTCTGAAACTCTCCGTTTTAAAATTGGTGTTTTAATTCTGGAGTTGCTGTTCCTTGTTGTATTCATGCTGCTATTGATTTTATAATTATTTTGTAGTTCAATTATTTTTATGTTTACTTATTGTTTTATTTTAATTTATTTTATTAATTTTCCAAATACAAAGAACAACAAACAAAACATACGTTAAGTTTAAATCTAGTTATTGACAAAGGGTAGTACATTTAATGTTTCCCCATTTATTTTACAGACATAATATAGGTGGAATCCATTGGCTGCATGGAGATTTTTTAAAAAATGTTTATTCATAATAACAAATTGTATTTAGTCTCTTTCCTAAATGTTTACTTACTGGGCCTCTTCAGATAACACACTAAGCCATGGTTAGCCTGCTAACTCTTTTGCAGAAAATGGTTAATGAGCGTGTTTAAACCATGGCTTCTGTGAACGCTTTTTCAAGTCAAATACCTACTTTCCAAAATAAAACATTTCTGCTGTTTCCATCCTTTGAACAGTGAGAAGGTAAAAGGATATATTTTATTAGACTTTACTGCTGAAATTGAAAGTTTGAGCTTTGCAAGCAAAAATTGCTGTGGCAAAATAAATTTAGAAGGGTGGGCAGAAGGTAAATTAGGATGTACTGGTAGATCTCTGAGTGATTTGCAGAAGATAAGCAAAGGTTTCTGAGTCCCAATTATCAAACAATAGCAACAACTAAGGATTGTGCTCCCTATAGAGGGAGGCTTCTGATTTTGGAAGCTTTTGAGTATCCACTGCCATGCCAGACTGCTGCTGGGAGGGTGGAAGCAGTGATGGAGGCAAGCTTTGCCACTCTGTCCTCCTATAACAACATTTTTTAGATGGATCTTTGAGCCTGTCTAGAGATGGCATGCTGCCAGGGGATGGGATGGGGCTGGAGAAGCCATAGGATTGTTCATATCCTGTCCCCTCCCTGCCCACTGGAATGCCCCTTTTTGTCTCCCCTCTGAGGCTGCATTTGTGACTTCAGGAAGCAGCCGGAACGATTCATTCCACAGCTGCTGCAAGGGAGCAGAGAAGCGTGATTGGAATTTAGAGTCCCTCTCCCAAGCAACCTTATCTGTGACATCGGGTGGGACATTCAAACAATCTTATGTCCCCTGGGATGCTCTCCCAGTAACCCTAGTGTTGATCTCGAAAAAGCTTTTCTTCTCTCCTAAATTAGGTTCCTGAAAAAGAACACTTGGGAGAAAAGAGGAGTAGATTTTCATGCAAAACAACTTGTGAGCTTGTATTCATGAATTCCTGGGTGATCATGTCCTAAAATGTAATCTGTTCCTTAATTCTTTACAAATGTCGACCCGCCTCAGACAGTATTTCCACCTGGCTGCAGTTTATGAACAAAGGAGATCCTGCAAGACTAAAGTCTGCCACCCCTGGTGTAAAGGAGAGTGACTAAATAAACTAGATTGCACATTAAGTATTTCTGAAACAATAGGAAAACTTCAAACAGAAAATTACCCATTCGGTAACAGAGCTGTCAGTTTCAGAATCACAAATTGAGGACTCATAACTTGCATATTATATAAACATTATTTGGCTAAATTTCATGAAATGAATATGACAGCTATTTCCTTGCAAAATGGCTTTTCCAGTTTTCAGCCACAGGACACTTATTTTCCCAAACTGAACAGAGACCGAGCACTCCTGTTATGGGGAATAACAGTCTATGATTATCTAACTCTCTCTCACACACCCCATCACTTTGAGGGAAAAAGATTAAAGCTTTAACTCGGTTTCCTACCTACCTAGTTGGCTAAACTAAACCCCTCATTATAACTTACTGTTTCTATAGAGCAAGAGCAGTTCTTATATGTTTAATTCAAGAAGGCAAAGCAACTACAATAAACCAGGGTTCAATTTGATTAATGTCATCAGTATCAAAATTGCACCAAGCCAACTGTAGAAAAGCTCCTTTATTAAAATGCCTCTATTTGGCTAACATGCTGTGTTTCTTTTCTCACACCTCTTTATTCTGCTAAATTCATAGGTAAAAAAAGGCTTACAAAGAAAAGAATTCAAAGGGCTATATTCCTTTCCTTGTGCTTGTCTATAGGGAGGGGGGAATCATTTTCTTCTTACTCTAGCCATCAATATTTTTCAGCTTCACATATTTCATTTATTTTTAATGATTAATGTTATGAAGATGGTTTCTGTCATTACACACACTGACCTCCCTCAGGGCTACAGCTGCAGAAAGCTAATATTTCATATATCACTTTGAAAAGGTGATATATGAAATATTAGCCTTTGGCTACCCCTTGAACTTTCCCCAATATACAGAATGCAAGTAAGTGAAAGAATGTTTGAGAAGACTGCCTTAACTGTGGAGCTTCTATTATAAAAATTCTTTGATAGTTACCTCAGAAAAGAATTTTTAAGCACTTTGACATTTGCTCTTCCAGCTGAACTTTTATAACATTGTCCTTTCTTATGTGCTCTACAGAAGCCCTCCACTGCCCCACCTCACAAAATGGAATGCATGTCTTCTTACTACAAGCTTTTATTTACGAACTTGATCCTACACCTCTCATTTGAGGGATATTCATTATCCCTACTTTCTTGAGAGTAGGTTTCATTGAAATCATTGCTAAATATTTACAAACAAATGGGTTTAAGATTCAGGTGCCATGTTGCAATCCTTTCCCCATATTCAATGCACACTCATCCTTTTGCAAAATTACCCAGTTACAAGTTAAGGCATTCACAGTTCTGTGCAAAACATCCTCACAGATGAATTACAAAACAATTGCATTAGTTATAATCCAAATAAGCCATTTACGGAGGTAAAAGGGCACCATGTGTGAAAACAGACTTCTTTCTGAAATGACTTCTCTGAAAAGACTTCTCTCTATAGCAGCTCTCACTTCCACATCGATATATATACACAAAACAACAACTTGCCTCTTCTGTAATGGGAACTGCTACGGAGAAATTTTCAAAGAAATTTCCAACTGAACATTTGTTGCCTTTACTAATGTATTATTAACCCTTATATTATATCTTATTATATTTGTGTCATAGCTATATCACAACCATATGCATATTTATTTGGAGTTCAGTTTCATTAAACCCAGTGAGACAAACTCCTGAGTAAATGTAGATAGGGTTGGGCTGCATGTCATTATATTTACTTATGGTGGTGTGGGAAGCCAAAGCCGTCGCTGCGAAATAATAGCATACATTTCAGAGAAAGCGTGATTTCTGGTTAAGCATGCTTAATCTCTTTTTCTATGTCCTTATTGAGATTATAGAAACTCATCAACTTCTTCTCATCCTACAATCCCTCCCATACAAAGAAAATTAATCATTCTTACAAAGTAATTCAGTGTTTGAAATTGCTTAAATTACTGCAAGTCCAGCCATTTTAGCCCAATTTGAACAAAATAAAAAGCTTATGCTGCAGTGGACATGGGCAGAGAGGGGGAAAGGACAATTATTTCCTCAGATTAATTCCAGTTTCTGCCCCCTGCCCTTGCTGATCAAACCCTACCTAATATTTAGAGATTTTTTCCTAAGTTCACTCCATCTGAAGTTCATGTTATCCAGACGTCTCTGCAACAAAGCTGCATCATCAGAACCTTCGAGGGATCTCAAGATTTTCTGTCCATTTTCATCCAGGCTGTGGAAGATGTCAGTATGAGTTTCAATTTCTTTCTGAAGTTCCTATAAGGGAACACACAACAAATACATGAAACACTGATAGAGAAACATGCCAGAGTTAACAGATGTCTTTAACAATAAAAATACATATAAATTACAGGTCGATTGATATTGTGACTTCTTAAAAGCTCCTACTTCAATTGATTAAACCCAAGAGACTCTTCCATTTGGAAACTCAAATGGAAAGACAACAGCTAGTTCATTATCAGCGACAATTTAGAATGATTGAAATGCACATGTTCATTCACTTAAAATATTTTTAAGTATTTCTTTGCTCTTTTATGTTGTTATCCCTTTCTAATGAAAAACCAACTATTCTATATACTACTATGCAGAGTGTGGTGTGCTCTCTTCATTATCATACTAGACATGTGATAGACATGGTAATGTATTTTACACAGGTACAGCATTGCCTTAGAGAGAAAATATATCTTAAAAATAAACAAAAGCATTAACAGTTATCATCAAACTCTGACATATGCCAAAGAGGCAAAAATTGCCTATGACATTTTGCCGATGAGAATTTTTTTTTAAAAAAAAAAACCCTCAGGATCCCAACCAACTCTAACCTTTACATGATATGTCTTCCTGTGTAACATTTTCAACTTGAACCAGAAGCTTCAGCACGGGACTTGCTGCACAGAAATCCCAGGAAAACTAAGCTACAGCAACAGCAGAGCTTTAAAATGCCAAGTTCAGTTACATTCCATTGACAGAATGCATTTCAGAGCACAGGCCTCAACAGTCAATAGTAATAAACAGCCACTTTGTACTGTGTCAAACATCAGTCAGGGCCATGGCTGTAGGAGGAATTGGGAACAGCAAGAAGGACCCAGAATACACAACTGGCCGCTTATGTTGAACTGCCAACTTTCCTTATCACTTTGGAATTGCGAGCCAGAAACTTTTTAAATATTCATGTTTTCCCCTCATGTTTAAGAAGGCAGCAACTGCCAAAGGAACATTCTTTGGAGAGCTAACTGCCTGGTACTAGCATTCTTATCTGCCTACACACTGAAAGGAGTCTTTGTGTATTATATATCCCACTCCGTGATTTTTTAAAAATGTTTTAGCTCCATGAACGTATAGATTTATTCTGGAGGTCAATATTGCCTCCTCATTAGGATTATCATATATACATATAATACAACTATTCTTTTCGAAGTCAGAGGGTAAACACTGGCTAATAATATGGCAGTGAGTGATCATGGACAAACAATTCTTTGCTTTCTAGGAACAGTGTTTAACATCCTCAAAGGTGTATCATGAAATAATGTGCACCATTTTCAGTGAAACCTACTGCCAGGTGAGAAGCATAGGTTGGCCCTTTGGCAAATTCTTTTTAGTTATCCCATTGTCCACAGAATAAAAACTGAATTGCTATTTTCAGTTTTATAAAAACAACAGCACCAAGCACTGTATGCACTGAAGAAATAAAATATTACTGCATGTACCACATCCATCTAAGGGCAATACAAATACAGTTAAGCATGCCCATATGGCGCAGGTTTGTCTCATATCCATTTTACTTTATTTATTACAATTACTTACTATTAATTACATTTATATACTGCCCCATAGCTCTGGGTAGTTTACATAGGATTAAAACAATTAAAAACAGCTCATCACATATTGCTAAATGCCTGGGAGAAAAAAGAAGTCTATCTGACACCAAAAAGATAGCAATGTTGGCACCAGGCAGGCCTCATCAGGGAGATAATTCCATAATTGGGGGGCCACCACGGAGAAGGCCCTCTCCATTGTTATCATCTTTTGAGCCTCCCTCAGAGTAGGCACCCGGAGGAGGACCTTAGATGTTGAACATAGTGTATGGGTAGGTTCATGTTGGGAAAGGCGTTCTGTCAGATGTTGTGGTCCTGAGCTGTGTAAGGCTTTATAGGTTAGAACCAGCACCTTGAATTGTGCTCGGAAACATACAGTCAGTCAATGCAAGTGCAAGAGTTGGTCTTACATGTTCGAACCTTCTGGTCCCTGTTCTTAATCTGGCTGCTGCATTTTGCACTTGGAGGTTACCAGAGCATAGACAACTGAAGCCAGGTTATACCTGTCCAGATAGGGGCGTAGCTGGATGCAGTTGGTAGAAGGCACTCTGTGCCACTGAGGCCACTTGAGCCCCAAGTGACAGAGATGGTTCTAGGAGAACCCTCAAGCTACAAACTTGCTCCTTCAGGGGGAGTATAACCCCATCCAGAACAGTTTGAACACCCTCCATCCTGTCAGAAGAACCACCCACCAACAGCATCTCAGTCTTGTCTGGATTGAGTTTCAGTTTATTAGCTCTCATCCAGTCCATTGTCGCAGCGACGCACCGGTTCAGCACATCCACAGCCTCACTTGATAAAGATGAAGAGAAATAGAGCTGTGTGTCATCAGCATACTGATGACAAGGCACTCCAAATCTCCGGATGACTGCACACCACAGTTTCATGTAGATGTTGAACAGCATGGGGGACAAAACTGACCCTTGTGGAACTCCATCCTGGAGAATCCACGGGACCGAACAATGTCCCCCAAACACTAGCTTCTGGGGCCCACCCGCCAAGTAGGAGCGGAACCACTGCAATGCAGTACCTCCCAATCCCAACTCAGACAGTTGTTCCAGAAAGATACTATGGTCGATGGTATCGAAAGCTGCTGCGAGATCAAGGAGAATCAACACACTCCCCCTGTATGTCTCCTGACATAGATCATCATACAGGGTGACCACGGTTGTTTCTGTACCAAAGCCAGGCCTGAAACCCAACTGAAATGGATCCTGAGAATCAGTGCCATCCAAGAATGTTTGGAGCTGGCTCACTCAAAGACCTTGCCCAGGAATGAAACATTTGTCACTGGCCTATAGTTATTAAGGTTTTCTGGGTCCAGGGAAGATTTCTTCAGGAGTGGTCTCACTACCGCCTCTTTCAAACGGCCCAGGACCACTCCCTCTCACAAAGAGGCATTACTCATTTCCCTGGCCCAGCCAGCTGTTCCATCCCTGATAGCTTTTATTAGCCAAGAGGGGCAAGGATCCAATACAGAGGTAGTTGTATGAACCTGTCCAAGCACTTTGTCAATGTCCTCAAACTGTACCAACTGAAACTCATCCAAAAATACCCCACCTGGACAAGACTGTACTCTAGATGCCTTCCCTGATCCACCTGCTATAACACTGTAGTCTAAGTCCTGGCGGATGCAAGAGATTTTATTCTGGAAGTGCCTAGGAAATATATTACAGTGGATCTCAGAAGGTTCTACAGTGTCCTTGGAGCCAGCATGTAATAGTCCTCAGACAACTCTGAAAAGCTCCGCTGGGTGGCAGATTGATGATTCAATAGTGGCAGCAAAATAATGGGGTTTGGTTTTTTTTTGCTGCCTTTACTGCTCCCGAATATGCCTTACTGTAGGCACTCACCAGCGTTTCATTGCATCCACTAGGAGTTCTTTTCCATCTGCACTCAAGCCGTATCCTATTTTGTTTCAACACTCTCAGCTCTGGGGTATACCATGGAGCCACATGAGCTCTACACAGGATAGGGCACTCAGGATCAATTGTGTCAACCACCAGGGTCATTTCTACATTCCACAGATCAACCAGGATTTCGACAGGAGAGTCAGCTCTATCAGCCTGGATGGCTTACAAGTAAACCATTAAAAACAATATAAACAATAACTCATAAGGATCTCTCCCATAGGGCAGTTGATGACAGAAATCCCTGTGGGCTGTAAGTGAAAGGAAGAACAGTTAGCTGGATCAAGGGTCTGAGGTGATCTTTGCCTGCCTGCCACCCTACCCCCTCTCCTGGTATCATCTCCACAAGGCAGTTGATGGTAAAAAAGGGAGGGGCAGTCCAGTTGGAGCAGTGGGCTCAGAAAATTTTCACCTGCCTGCCTACTTCTCTCTTCCCATGCCCAACTCTAAACATTTGCAGTGGCAACAAGATATGAGTGAACGCCCTCTATTCTATTTTGTTGTTCTTTGTGTTTACTCTTCTCCACATTCAATTCTGCCTGCTTTCTAACAAAGATTAGTTATTAGGTTAACTCCACAAATCCCATAGTGTCCAGATTCACACATCACAAAGTAACCTTTGATCAGGTTGACTGGAAGTTACATATTCAAAACTGTAGCAACACATAACCTGGCAAATCATGTGTTAAGTAACCATGATTTGCCGACATTACATGCAAACAGGCCCAATATCTAGTCCATACAAAGCTCAGATTCTTCAGAAGCCTGGTTCATGTAAACTTTTCTCTCAACAATTTGAGGCGAAGGAATCACATGACCCAGGCCTTTGCACAGAGCATACACTTCACACTAGGAGTGCAAGTACTGTGCATTATCCATATGGTGAAAGGTAGGGGTTTGAGTCATAGCAGAACATTCAAAACAAATGTTATCATGTTAGGGAGGAGGAGAGAGAGAGAGAGAGACAGACAGACAGACAGATCAACTTGTGGTAACTTAATCACTCAGTTTCCATCTCAGCATTTTGCATACAACAACCTTAAATCCAAACTGCACCAACTAAAGGGACACTATATAAGGTTTCATAACAAATCAGAGCCAGAAACATTTACACCCTCATTTTCTTCTTACTAGGCTCAAGACAAAATACACAAAGATATAATTACATTAAATGTTATGGGCTGTTCTGAAACATTCCACATCTTGGTTAATGAAGCTCAGCAAAGTTGTTTTAGCTAGATGGTGTGACAACTTAGAAATTCTTCAGGGAAATCCTAACATAAAAAATGCATTACTGAATTTTTTTTTTCAAAACATGGTTACACATACATCTGACCACATGAAAGTCCATTAACAATGTAGCCATGTCACATAGGAGAATGAAAATGAAAAGTCAGTGTCATATAAAATTCATTATCAGAATGGAATGAGCTGACCTAATTATAATTAAATAATTATTAGGTTATAGTTGACCTAATACCTATGGTCTTCCTCTATCAAACCAATCAGAAGTTAGACAAAAACATGATTCTTGCACTTAAATAAGAACAGGGCAGCAAAAGGAAAATCCTGCCTCTACCCAGATACAACTACATCCAGTATCACCAGGTGCCCAAAACTTATAATTACATTATCCACACATTCTTGTGAACTTACCAACTGTCGAAATCTTTCTAATATACCATGTAATGGCAACTTCTCTCCTGATATCAAATTTTCAGCTATTTTTGTCAAGTTTATAGAAATATTTACAACATTCAGTCTTGTAAAAAGGAGAAGGTAGTTGAGAATTTTGAATGCTCATAAAAGTGTGCATATTGCATGTACTTCTGGAGTTTCCTTCATAGCAGTGTCACAGATTTACTGGACAGCTTATCAGAAATAATAAATTAACTGATGTCAAGTTCATCTTGTACCATAAGGCGTATATGAAAATGACATATGGCAGCACACCTTAATTATTTTCTGACAATACCGAAGAGACTGATCAATCAGGTTTTTTCCCCTGCAAGTTACAGAGCACCAAAAGAAACCCCACTTGTATATGAGTATATTTAGAATAATTGTGCCACATATGAAACAGGATATTATTACAGGTGCAGGATTAAGCATGCAATCCTATATACAGTGCATTTACCTGGGAATACATTTCATTGAACTCAACTGTATCTCAAGAACATAAGAAGAGCCATGCTGGATCAGACAAGAGTCCATCTAGTCCAGCACACTGTTCACACAGTGGCCAACCAACTGTCGACCAGGGACCCACAAGCAGGACACGGTGCAAGAGCACCCTCCCTATCTGAGTATATATGTATAGAATTGTGATGTAAATCTGCTTAATTGTTAAAATGGCCGACAGGCAGAGCAATCCTAAGTACCTTGGAGATCTGCTGTAGAGCCATCACTGCATCCAGAGCCCTGCTGGCTTGCAGCAGCTTGGACAGAAGGGCAGGAAGCCTTTCCTCTTGCCCTTTTATCAGCAATTGTTTTTCTTTAACTTTCCCCCCGCTTCCACTGAAACAGGGGGAATTAACTATGCCAGCTTCAAGGCAGTATACTAAAGTGCCTGACCCAGCAACCTGTCTGGAATCAGCTTTGGATCAAGCAGATTCAAGGCTACCTCTGACATGTCCTAGGGATTCCCCATTTATACTCCTACTCTTAATAAGAAATTGATTTGCTATATGGTAAGTTAGGCTGCCCAGACCCTCCGGAAAATTCCAGAAACCTCCTGGGAGATCTGGGGATCCGGAGGAACCGGAGTTAGGGCCCAAAATACCGGGGTTGTGGTTACTGGGCCTGCAGCAACCACAACCCCAACTTACCGGGCCTAAGTTTCCCCGGTGAGTGGTGGCGGCAGCCATCTTGAATCTCGCCCAAACTCACGCGAGATCTCGGCAGCTGGCTGGGAACTCTCCCAAGACCCAGCCAACAGCCAAGATCTCGCATGAGTTCGGGCGAGATTCAAGATGGCCGCCACGAGGGGTGAACAGTGAGAGCGAGGTGAGTAGTTGGGGGCTGCATGCAGAAACTTTCAGCAATGCAGCCTCCAGCACCGCATCCCCCAGCGCTGAAGAAGAAGAAGAAGAAGGAAGAAGCAGCAGCAAGAAGCAAGCTGCAGGAGGAGGAGAAGAAGAAAGAGAACATGTGAGTAGGAGGTAAGACTGAGGTTTGTGTGTGAGAGGGAGAATGTATTGGTGAATGGGGTACATGGGGTCTTTGAGTGAATGCACGTGTGCATGCACGTGTGCATGCACATGTGCATGCATGTGTGCATGTGTGTTTTTGGAGTGAGTGATGCTGAGTCTGTGTGTGTGTGCACGCACACGTGTTCTGGCATCGTGAGTTTATTGATGTCTGAATGGGATGCCTGGTTGTTTGACTGAATGAATGCATGTGCATGTTTGTAGTGGGGGTGGCTGTAGTTTTCTGTGAGTTGGGGGGATGATTTGGAGGTGATGTTCCTATTAAATAATGCATTTTAGACTCATAGACCTTTCTTTCCAATTTGTTTGCTATAATTGGCATGACGTATATTTTGTAACAGTGGCTGACGATTGTTCATTCTTCTTAAAGAAACTTTTAAAAAAATTAACAGGGTTGCTATTATCACCATCCTCCTCCTCCTCCTCCTCCTCCTCCTCCTCCTCCTCCTCTCTCTCTCTTGCTTGTGGTGGTTTTTCTAAATGAACATGATGGGCTTTGCCAAGTCATGCTGTCTTTTACTGATTCAGTAAATTGAACATGTTTTAAGTATGACTGCTTTCTGGATGTTGGCGTGCATGTATTTTGGTAGGCCTAATTTCTGAAGGTTTTTTGTAAAAACAACGATGTCATGCTGGTGACTGATGTGATTAACAAATAATTGTAAGTTTTTCCTATTGCCATAGTTCTTTAACTTCCATAGCCAGTGGTGTATATTTTCCTCTCTTTTCCTCTTCCTTTTCTGAAACATTTTTGTCATTAGGTATTGCAATTTCAATGTAGGTGTGTTTTTCTCGGTTGTTTTTGACTGTTATGTCTGGTAGCCTTTAGTCCATTTTGTTCCATGGCTAACGTTTGCAGGCTAATAGTAGTTTATACTCTTTCTGAATGCTTGGTTGTTTGGTTGTTGTATACTTGTCAACTGCTTCATTTGTTCAGTGGTAGCAGTATGCAGTAAGGTGATGGGGAAACAGTGTTAAATGTTAGGAAAGGTTAGACTATGGTCATCCAGTGAAGGATTTGCAGTCAGAAAAGATATTTGAGGGAAGGGAAGACTGTATCACACACAGGGCTCATCTACACCACCAAGGAGGATATTCCACTCTACCAAAGCGGTAGAGAAAAGCCAGGAGCCACACTACTGCTTTATAGCAGTATTGAAGTGTACTGACAACTGTTGGGGCCCATGACACATACCATATACCACCTTCATACCACTTTCATAGTGTTATATCCTGCTTGGTGTAGATGTGTCATGGGCCCCACCAGTTGTCAGTGCACTTCAGTACCACTATAAAGCAGTAGTGTAGATCCTGCAGTGCAGTTCAATACCTCTATAAAGTAATACTGTGGCCTTAGCTAGACCTAAGGTTTATCCCTGGATCATCCAGGGGTCAAACCTGTTCATCTAGGTGACACACAGGGGATCCAGTGCTCAGGCAGGGGTGAACCCTGGATGATCCCAGGATAAACCTTAAGTCTAGCTGTGGCCTGTGGCTCCTGCCTTTTATATATTGCTCTCATAGTGGAATATCCTGCTTGGTGTAGCTGAGCACACAGTATAGCAAAAGCTTCAACGTACAGCAAAAGCTACAGAAGTAGGAATGAGTGAAGTTAATTTCAGATACATTGAATGTCTCACTTATACTTTATTCCAGTGATTTTAACATTAAGATGTTACGTAGAACAGGTTTGTCTTAATTGTGTGCTGTGAAATCAGACCTGTGACCAAGGCCATCCCC
This sequence comes from Elgaria multicarinata webbii, assembly GCF_023053635.1. NCBI lineage: Eukaryota > Metazoa > Chordata > Lepidosauria > Squamata > Anguidae > Elgaria > Elgaria multicarinata. Next base: position 63,375,426 of record NC_086175.1, read on the forward strand.
CTTTGGGGAATGAACATGTTGGTGAGCACGCCCCCTTAGGGGCTGGACATGTTGGTGGGCACCCCCCCCCACAGGGCGGCCATGTTGTCCTCCTTTTTGGTTTCCAAAATATGGTCACCCTAGGTAAGTTAAAGGCTACTTTGGTTGTAGTATGTAATTGAAATATAGAATTGAAAAGAAAATATTAAAAAGAGTGGTAACTTTTGTTTAATTTGAGCTATTTTGCACTTTCCTAAATATTCCAAAAAGACATCTCTAATTAGATTTTATTTAATTAGAGTTTATTTAAATTTGATAAATTGCTTCAAATATTAATGATGAATGATTATTCAACTAAAATTGACTAGCCCTATGTATCAACACAAATAAGGCCACATTTAGGAAAAAATACATTAAGTGCATGTGAGGATATTAATTTTAATTATGATTTTTAATTAATTTTAATTAAACATTTCAGATGCAAATTTAATCCACTGCTTTATGGTTTTCACTTACAAAAGTGATAATAAAAGAATAATACTAACCAGTCCCATGGAGATATATATTATGAACCTATTGATTTAAATAAATGGAATTAACTGAAGTTACTGCATTCCTAGGGTAGCCATGTGCCCTACTTTACATAGAACAGCCCATGATTTGAAAATGTCCTTTGCTTGAAAAGCTGACTGGTCCAACACAGAATTTACACTGCCCCCTCCCTTTTTATTTGTGAAATGCCACTGTATTATTTTCAAATATAATTTCTGCTCCAAGGGCACATGAATACAGTGCAGCAGCACCCACTGTTTTTATAATGCAATCAAGTGCCACATACCAATCCATGGTGTTGTAATTACAGAAGAAGGAGGCGTTTGAAAAGTCATGTATGTTTTATTTGTGTTTCTAGCATGAGAACGTTCTTTTATTTATTTTATTTTATTGTTTAATAGATTTATATACTGCTTACTACATTTAAAAATATCTCTAAGTGATCAAAAATTATCATAAATCCATTGGGACTTGTAACAGCAATGCACTATTAACTACTGATGAAAACACTAATAGTCTTTATTGAAGGAGGAGATCAATAATAAGTAATCTATTTAAAGTAATCTTTTCTTTAAAAAATACCTTAAATAATATCAGTATCAGATATTCAGATACTATATTTATTGACACATTTCATTCATATGAGTGGTGGCTGTACTCTGCTATTAGAAAAGCAAGCTTTGGATCCCCCACCTAGAGTAACAGTGATTACTCTATTTTGGAGTAATCATGCTAAGTGGATGTGCCTGTTTCCCACCAAATTTCAATGGGGCTTTAACTTTTCAACTGAGTGGATCATGCAAATGGATTTTTGCCATAAATTCTTTGTTTTAATCCTAACAGTTTCCTTCCTGTTACTGTTTGTCTCTATATCTACTAGCTTCCCTATTTACTTCATGCATTTTATAAACCTGTAGCCTACAAAACATCACGCCAAGATAAATTCATGAGCCTCGAATTGTGATTTTATTGAACTCATATTTATATTTATAGGCCATTTTTATCTTAATCATTTTGATTGTTCAGTATTATTTCCTGTATTTCATTTTTTTAAAAAATCAATCAATCAATCAAAGGGCAATGATCCAGGCAAGAAACCAATCACTGAATGACAGTGACAATTTCAAATAACTTGCTATGAAATAAGGGTGGGCCAAAATAATAGATTTGAGGAACATTCACGAAATGCCTACTAGCACTCCTCTCAAATGATATTTGCAAACACTACGCAAATTCAGTAAAATGAATGAATCTAAATACAGTTATAGCCCACATTGGCATGAAGGCTGTACAACAAGTCTATCATTCTGGAATTGCTTTATCTGATACTCTATTGTTCTTTCTTTTAGCAAGAGGCCTCTTTTGTTTCATCAGGAGAAAGAGATATTGTAAGCCGGTCATATCACTTGACTTAAAATGTTTTCCTTCAATTAAAAAAATCAATATTTTTATGATATATTAATGTACATCGTTAATTTAACCAACTTAGCACAACTGCTCGAAATATATTTTGATATTAACCATATAAGTAGAAAGCATATTTTAGGGCCATGTATGCAACAGTTAAAATTATAAATTACTAATTGTCTGTCTAGATAGAGAGAAAAAATGTATCCCAAGCTGGAAATTACATGATTTTTCCTTCCAATGACTATAGAAGCAATAGCATCCTGAAGAAAGCACAAATGAGAATGCCTTATTCTAATTCCCAAAGCATAAAAGAAAGTGAGTTATCATCATGTGAGAGTTTCCTATTGCACGATGTAGAAAAACAAGGAAACTTTTTTAAAATTGAGAATGTTACTGATAAATTTCTTTGCTCTTCAAGTCCATCACTACAACATTTTGGGGCTTATCACATAAGTATTTACACAGCAATTTCCATAACGATAAAATCTTTTCAAATGAAATTTTAAATGTAATTAAGGGGCAGATATCATGTGTTAAAAGCATTGTTGTGAAATGGCTATACATCATCATGTCATCAAGCCTCTCTTTCAACCAGTCTATGGCATGACCTCAATTCCAGCTTGGTATGATTACATTGCTGAGTTTCATGTTAATGACTTGATGAAGAAAGATAGATAAAACTGTATCTCTCTCCTGTGGAGATAAGCCTATGAATATTGTTAAAACGTTTCTGAGATCGAACAGCATTTTTTATAAAGATAACCGGGGATGAGACACATCTCCAGCAAAAAAAGCAAATGTTGACAGGCAAAAGCTAAAAGAAGTGTCTTTCAAAAATGATCTCTAAAACTCTTAGAAGCTGTTGTGGCCTCAAATGGACTTTGCTGACAAACTGAGTGATACATACAAGATACGACTCTAAAGGAAAGGAGAAGAAACAATTGACTGGATGTTACTCAGAGATGGTGGCAAAGAAGTGGTTTTCTTTATTTAACTGTCTTATTTATTTATTACATTTCTAATCCACCCAATAACAAATGTTCTCATATGGGTCTCTACTATTTCCTTCCCAAGCTCCCATTCCTATCCTTAATTCCATCTGCTATTTTAGCAAGAATCAAATTGTGATACTGCCTTTCCCACCCCACCACTTAAGAGGCACCGAATTAGTTTTCTTCCTTTGACCTCTTCCTGACATTTTTTCTTTGTTCCCTTGTCTGATGGTACTTCTTTTAACCTTTATCTGACTTATTACTACAGACTTCAAGAATCAGGAGTGAGGGTGGGTTGTTGGGGTGGTTGACAAGCCACCCGGAACCCAAGAATTGTTTTAAGGTTGTGAGTGTCTTGTCAATGACCCCAACAACCCACCCTTGCTGGGATCGAATGTAATGAGAAGCTATGATGCACTCCCACCATGCCCCAAATATTCAAAATGGCACCTGCCACTGCAACAAGAAGCCCTGCATAGAAATTCATCCACGGTGGTTTCTTGTTGCTTGCATACTGGGGCATAGCTACTCACACACAAAAAGTAACCTACCCAAACAACTGTGGGGTAGGTTAGTGTGTAGTGCCTCCAGAAATGGAGGCACTACACACTAAAAACCAAAATTTTCAGCACCAACAGAAATCTATATTCAGAGCCAGTGCCAGATTTTTGAAGGACATTGAACAAGACACAACCATGTCAACCACCTGGACCAATTCCAACTCCCATAGAGTGGCCAGGAGTCGACAGCAGCACTAGCTACAACAACTGGAAAGTCCCTCAGAGCCTTCTGGAAGCCATCAGGACACATTGGCCTCCTTGACTGAACTATTCCAATAAGTCCTTCACCCTTGCAGAGAGGGGGGGGGGAACTGCTGAAAGTGCAGACCTCAACAAGTGTTTTGAACACAATGAAGTGTTTTGTTTTGAACACAACAAAAGGGTAGATGTTAAATCCCCCAAGTTTGCATCACAATCTTCCTGCCTGACCAAGAAAACCAAAACCAGAGTATGACCTGCTTTAAGTGATAGGCATATTGGGGCAGCCCGACAGTGTCTGTGCATCTATGAAATCGTAAACTGCACCAGATTAGACACCCCAGTATGAATATTGAGTACAGCAGGACAATAATCAACACCAAGTCCTCAGAACCAAGGCCTAGACCATCTCTGTCAGTTCAAACAATGAGACAGCTCGGTGGGTGGTACACCAGTGGAATCCCTAACATGTCTCAGATGCCCAAGACCAGATACAAACCAGAAACAAATACTCAGAATTAGCACTCAAGGAGGCAGGAAGCTGGGAGAGAAATATGGAATCTCTATAGACCACAGCAACTCCCCTTGGTGCTGATACAATACGAATTATCCATGTTAGCAGAGATGTATGAGACTAACTCCCCCCTGTTCACCCACCCAGGTCTCAGTTACACATCCCAGGTTATCCTCTTCCTCTACAGGCTTTGTTTTAGTGTTCCCCCCATAATAGTTTTTGCAGTTTTTTATGATTGGAGATGCCCCCTTGGTATCCTAGTTCTGGGTGGTATCCTTGAGGATATTTGGATTGGACATTAAGCTCTTTTAAGGAATTTGGTCAGTAATATATGGGAGCAGAATATGTAGCCTGTGTTTAGATTACCCAAAACACAAGGCTTAGTAGTCCACACTATTAGGAGAGTTAAGTTAGGTTGTGTTCAAATTAAATTGTTACCTAGTATGAATACTTATAAAATGGACCATTTAATTCTGATGAAGTTTTCTTCTGAGAAGGAGTAGACAAATTTGCCAGTTTCTCTTTCTTCTGCATTCGAATTTTTAAAATGCCGAGTTTTTTCCATCCCAAATATATACTTTTTTACAAATATTTGCAAATTCTTATCAAAACTGACCTGAAACTAAATTCTCAGCCATCTCCACTGCCCAAATTCAACAGATACAATTCATCCCAATACGAAGCATCATGTTGTACCTGCCTGCCATAAAGCTGTTAAAGATGAGGCGCCTATCAGAATAAAGAGGTAAGAATCCTAATTCAGCACTAACATCGTTGAATATTGTACCCTGCTTTGATCCAGAGGGAGAGGCAGGTAGCAAATAAATAAATAAATAATATATACAGGGATTCAAATTGACATGTTTACAACCTAAACACTCAAAGTCTGTTTCTCCCATGTTATTTTTTTTTTAAAAAAACCTGAAGTTCTTTCCATCTCAAATATGGAGAAATCTGTGAATTTTGGTAAAATCTTATCAAAAATGAACTGAAACAAAAAATCTCACCCATCCCTAGGAAGGAGTGGGGACAGTAATGACAAGTGTACTTCCAATGTTTCCAATTCTTTATTTGACTGTTTGCAAAATACAAAACAGTAGCAACATAAATGCAATATCATTTGTAGGAGGAACATTTTCTTCTCAGTTGCTCAAGTAAGGTCTTGATACCTATTTTCAATTCCATGCAAAGTCCGGCTGAATAATTTGGAGAGCCGCTACCTCTATTAGTTCCACTCACATCCCACTGCTTCCAATTAGTTCTGATTTTCTCTTACAGCCAGCAGCCAGCAAGGATGAACCACAAAACTGTTGGAGATAATATTTCAGTGGGGATGAGGAAAGAGAGGCCTTCCCCTCCTACTCTTGTACACAATGAAATGTCCAATGTCCTGTTTCCCCTGTGCAATTTCATTGCTTTTAAAAGCTTTTATTATTGATAATAAAAAGGTTCTACAGACAACACAACACAAATAAATATATAAGCATTTATAAAGGGTTGAGTATTTAAGTTCCATATCTATAGAACATTTTCTGACAAGTACCCTTTCCCTCTGAGTAGAGCCCGGCCAGCTCCTTGATATACACCTGAGCTGAAGGCAATGAACCAAGAGGGGAGATGGCTAGAACGCAGATGGAGGAAAACTCATGCTGGGTCTGATTGAATACAGGTTAGAGCTCACTATTGAGCCTACTCTGTGGCAGTGAGGGTGGCAAAGAGACAGTTCTTTTCCACTGGCATTGCATCTTCTATTATTATTATTATTATTATTATTATTTATTTATTTATTTATTTATATAGCACCATCAATGTACATGGTGCTGTACAGAGTAAAACAGTAAATAGCAAGACCCTGCCGCATAGGCTTACAATCTAATAAAATCATAGTAAAACAATAAGGAGGGGAAGAGAATGCAAACAGGTACAGGGTAGGGTAAGCAGGCACAGGGTAGGGAAAAACTAACAGTAGAAAGTAACAGTAGAAGTCTGCACAACATCAAGTTTTAAAAACTTTAGGAAAAAGAAAAGTTTTTAGTTGAGCTTTAAAAGCTGTGGTTGAACTTGTAGTTCTCAAATGTTCTAAGTGTCACTCAGCTGAGCTTTTCTGGGTGGTTCATGGCCTGTGGAACCCTCAGTAGCATGGTGTGATGAATTTGCACGGAACTTTGAAGATAAAGTCGCTCAGATTGGTCATAAATTAGACACCATGTTTAATGCAGTTCCTTTAGTAGAGGTGTCCAGAGCACCATCTGGCCCAGTTTTATTGGATGAGTTTCAGTTATTGAGGCCTGAGGATGCAGACAAGGTGCTTGACCAAGTCCAGTCAACCACCTTTGTGCTTGATCCTTGCCCTTCATGACTTATTGCATCAAATAGGGACGGCGATTGCCGGCTTGGTCCAGGAGGTTGTAAATTCCTCCCTGAGAGAAGGAGTGGTGCCGGCCTCTTTAATTTAATTTGGCTGCTATGTCGCTCTGTAGCTCTATGAGCGCTTCTTGCAAAGAAACATCAATGTCAGCAGCATTCAAAGCAAATGGATCAACTACCCAGGCCGAAATATCCATGTCCAGCAGATCACGGAAACGAACTTCCATATCATTATAAAGCTGCTTCAAATGATCCACATACACAATTATTTCATCACCTTTCAATTCATCACTAACTGCTGCCAAAGAGGAAAACTGGGTGAATTCTCAACGTCCAATATTGGTGGCATACAGCTTGACTTTTCCAAGAAACCCTGTAATAATCTCCTTGCTTGAAAAAAGGTCACAATTCCTACCCTTTAGTTGTTGGTTTAACAAATTGAGCTTTTCGAAGACATCACACAGATAAAATATATCACATTTAGCGGAGGTCATATTTTCTTCCATTTCCTTGCCTCTGAAAAATGTCACAACTGAGTCACACATAGCAACAAAATGACAAATTGTTACCTTTGGACAGCCAACGGACTTCTGTATGCAATAATAAGCGTGTGAAGTCTTCGTTATTGTCCTCGCAAAGCTGTCGAAACAGGCGCTCTTGAAGTGCATTTGATTTAATGTAATTTACTGCTTTTATTACAATCTGTAGAGACTCATGCAAGCGCCCTGCTAGTTTTTTTTATGCCAAGTTTTGAAACCTCTGTGGCCCCCTAGTCTAGTGCCATGCCCCCCATTTACGAGATTTTCACCTGTGGCCCCCTTGGAATATCCTGGGGGTCCCCAGGGGGCCATATGGCCCCCGGTTGAGAAACACTGCTCTAATGTAATGAGTATTTTTCTTCACAATTACAACATTCCATTTTCCCTCAATTTATTGTCCCGTAAAGGCTGCAGTTCTAAATATACTTACTAGAAAGTAAATCCTACTGAATACACACAAATACTATACACATACACACACAGAGGCTATGGATGATAAATAGTGGATTTTAAATCTAGATATTGCCATATATTGCATCTTGAGTTGTACATGTGACGTGAAGGGGGCATGTGTTTCAGTTACAGAACAGAATTGTAAATCACCAGGAAGACACTTGGGCCAATTCATCATTGCTCAGCTCTATCTGCTCTTTTCATAATTGAACTGTATGTAAGAGGCTAGTGGGGGAAAGTTGTTGACAGACTTCTCATCCATGACCCTGACGTCCCTCATGGAAACAGCTTATTAGTCAACATTTAAAAGGCAGAATTCCTCCTTGGGATATTTTTTTCAACTGAGGGAGAGGACTTTAATAGCACTTTTAAGGCAGCTTTTGAAATGTGTGGAAAAAATACAGTAAAGGATCAGAACATGTATAAGGCCTTCCGGATCTCAGTGATATTGGAACGTGTCCACCTATTTTTCATTGCGTTTTTTCATATATATATATATATATATATATATATATACTTAAGGTGACTTCTTAAGTACTGTATGCATATGCATTTATGTAAGAAAACTGTATGCATGATGATGCTTTTAAAAGCTTAATTTCTGCTATATAAGTTAACGAGAATGAAAACACTTTTTAAATAATTGTAAACACCATAACATGTATTAAATTTTGTATTCAGTTAAATAAATTATTTGGACTAACATTATAAGCAAGATAGTCAATACAGTAGAAATGAATTTGGGGCTGACTACATTCCAGGTCTCTAAACATTTGAAGTTGCTATGAACGACTGAGATAGTGAGTATCTAAAAGACTCAGCTTGAGGTACTTTGAGTTTAGCTGTGTAATATAATTGCAAAGTTAATAAAAAAGGAATCATCACAGCAGGGGCTAAATCAGGCAAACACAACTGCTGAGCTTGTTCTTGAATATTATTAACTCAAAAGCCTGTCTTGTCTGTGGTGTGGCAGATTTTGAAAGAGGAAAGCAACTTCAGGCATGGGAGCTTACATTTAAGAAGACTGCTCAATGCCCCAGTACACGTTGATAATTCCTTTGAAACAACCATCGAACAATAATTTAACATTGGGTAAATTAATAATGTTAATTCCAAACAATCTAAAGTCATGTTTGCCTCAGTACATATTAAAATCAAGTCAATACAAATAATGAAAACACCCTTCCTATTATGTTTGGTCAACAAAGAAACTCTTGTTGTTAGGATTTTTACTTGAGAATTAAAAATGTTTTGTGTTGCTACATTATTTGAGGTTTTCCATGGGGCAATGGAATTTGAAACTTCATTTCCCCTTTAATTTGAGTAAACTGTCTTTAAAAAAAAATCACAGGTAGATCCTACAGCTTTTCACTTTTTTAGTCAGTAACTCTGTAAATATTAACTGATATTTGACTGAACATACTTTTATACTGGAGACAGAGGCCTTAGCTAGACCTAAGGTTTATCCCGGGATCATCCCAGGGTCGTCCCTGCCTGATATCCTGTGTGTCATTTACATGAACAGGGATGACCCCGGGATAAACCTTAGGTCTAGCTAAGGCCAGAGTCTACTCTACATAAACAATGGAAAAATCATATGGATGATAAACTTTTTAAAGGACACCTTTCATATGCATGGTGACATGAAATCCACTTCTCCAGTGTAATCCCAAATGGCTGTTGAATATTGGGAAGAAAGATTGGCTGGGAAAACCTATGCAACTGGCCTATCTTCTTTTGCCCCTTGGTCACTGACTTGTGCTCCTTGGCTCACTTGGACATTTTCTTTGTGTCATTTAACGCTAGAGAGTGGCCAGGTGTCAGAGGGTTCATCTGGCACATTAATGTAGTTGGGTTTTTTAGATGAACTGTGGCCCTTGGTTGGAGTTGTTTTATTGACTACCTCCATAGCCTTTCTTCAAAGGGCTTCCTTGAGTCTGTTGGCTTGATTTTTGCACATTTGCTTGGAGAAACCTTGGCAGTGGTGGTAGGTTTCTACCATGTTCATTTTCCATAGGCCAAAGAGGCAAAGGTAATGCCCATCCATCAGCGGGAGTTTATTCCCACATTTCACGCACTGGCAAAATGGGGCTTTTAAATGCCATGAGTGGACCCTTTCACAATCAAGGGACTTCAGGATAAATGAGGAAAAGAAAACAGGGGGTTTTTTTGTAGAGAGGTTGTAACTATAGAAGAAAGGTGGAAAAGAAGTGAAGAGGTAGGTGAAGGTGGAGAAAAGTCCTCAGCAAGACGGAAAAAACTGCTTGAATGAAGCTGGAAGTTCCCTACAAGGCACCTCTATCGGCAGTTGGAAAGAGAATAGAGGGACTGGACAGGCACCCGACTAGGCATGCACAGTAGATGGTGGGGGCAGGGTTCCCGCTGAAACACTACTCACCTTTAGAAGTTTCCTAAATTGAGGCTCTGCACCTGTGTGATGCACAAAAGCCACAAAGAAGAACTAAGGCTTGTTCTAAACTTGTTTAAGCCAAATGCCTCACCTGCTACTTCCTAGCCATTGTACATACTACTTGTGTTATCAGAGAAAATGTAGATAGTCTCTTATATTTGAGAAAGAATTATAATAATATAACATTATTAACAGTGGCTAAACATATTTGCTTATACTGCTGAACTCTCTAAGAAAAACAGTGTATACCAAGACGTCTGCAAGAAAAGTACAATGTATATGTTACTCCTTGTATGTAAGATACACTTGTATACACTGCAGAATAGTAACTGAAGGAACTAAATCTGTCACTAAAAGAGTTAGTGAGAGATTTATAAGATATAAGCCCACAGAAGTAATGCATTTCCAGAATAATTTTGAAGATCAGGCATACATGCTGGGAGCTATGATCTATCAGCTGTTGCAATAACACAGTAATACAAGTGTGATAGGCTGTAATAATATCTTCCAAAAGTAATTCCTTTATTTATATTATTGATGATTTACCATTGTGTTTTTTTTTATATTTTGATTGCTGTTTTATATTTTATTGTTAGTTACCTTAAGCACCATTTGACAGAAAGGCATGATACAAACTGAATATATATTAATGTGCCACACTTTATTTATTTATGTAAACTATTTCTTAGAATATTACAACAATTTCAAACAAAACCAAAACAGAACTGATAAAATCCATAATAATAAAACAGGGGAATTTCCTAAAATCAAAGAATAGCTTAGATCAGAAAAAGGTCAGTGGAATGTTCAACGTTTTAATCTTTGTAAACCGCCAGGAGAGCTTTGGCTATGGGGCAGTATATAAATGTAAATAATAACAACAACCTATTTAGGAGATTCAGCATAAAATGAACATGTTCAAAATGAAGATTATCATGTAGTAATCTATGAATGTGGAGGATGTGTCCTGCTGCAGTACTCCCATCCGAGCAGTGGTGATGTTTCCCCTCTGAAGTGCTGGAGGTTTCCAGGATTGGGACAAAACTTCATATACAGCCTCCCCCAGTCAGGAGGCAACTTGCACATTTATTCCAGAGGAGCAAAAATCCTGAATGCACCAAAAAGGGGGAAGTGGCTAGAAAACCTTGGGGGTTTGCAAGATCAGGACCAAACTCCATACACAAACCCCTCTATTCAGGAGGCACCTGATGCATCATCAAATCCCTGCACCCTGGCAACCTACAAGAAGCAGACCAGCAGCAGTTTTGATTGCTCTTGCCGCTCGGCTCTCTAGCCAGACAAAATAAGCCACAGTGACTGCCAAATAACACCCACTATGGTTTAAATAAACCATTCTGCAGACCACAGGTTATCAGAGTGGGTTATTTTGCCCAAATAAGCTACCATGGGTTAAAAAAATTCCCACCAGATGACACAACCCAGTCACTGTAAGTCAACTCTGGGCTACAATATTCTGTGCCAACATCTGGTGCCTTATCATATGTCTGTTTTGCAAAGCACTTAAAGTTCCTTGCCATTGTCTCCAATTTTCACATTGTGTGTTTCATTACTTTTTTTTGGGGGGGGGTATGCCAAAATTAAGGTCAAAAGATGTTAAAAGTAATACATTATAAAAATACATAAGTAATACATTATATACATTTATAATGGATTATAAAAACATAAAGACCCAAACAGGCAGAATGTTTCATTACATTAAATACAATGTATAAGACATGTGTTCTATCATTTTCAAATACGATTTACAGTTAAGCTGCTAGGAACTATATAAATTTGCCAAAGCTCTTTCCTTGAACAACGAAAAAGGTAACAGTGCAACTCCGTCTAGGTGGACTCCGAAGAGAGCCCCACTGAGTTCAATTGGACTTGCTTTGAGGAAAGTGAGTATAGCATTTCAGCTTAAATGTATTATCTATCTTTCTTTTAAAGTACTCTTTCTTCTTTCAAAACTCACAACTCTTCAGCTATAATTTTACAAAGGAAATGCATATCTATTCAACATTTTCTTCTAGAAACTCTAAACATACAATTCAAAATCAGCTTGTGCTTAGATAAAAACAGTTCCCTGAAAAGTACTAGCCTGTGGCACAATTCCAATTTATATTGTGTCCTATAACCTAAAGTGAGAAGCCATTTTTTTTCTTCAAGAACCTTCACTCATTGTAGGATACATTGCCTATTAATTTAGAACCATCTTCCACTGCATATCAGAACTGTACATGTGTTTCAAGGAAACAATGGTTTGAAAGAATAACCACTGTTACTTTCTGGCATACTTTTATCCATATTACATTAAAAATAGACCCACTGTGAAAGAACCCATTTGAAGTGAAATCATACATTACCACTTCACAGCCCCAACTTGCCAGTGATATTGCTTTGCTAAATAATTCCTCCTGTCAAAGCAATAGTTTAAAAATCTCTGACCTGTGCAATGCATGCATTTAAGAAAAATACATACTTAAAATTGAAAACTGAAAATAAAAGCATGTAGCAGAGTTTCTTTTTGTCACAATATTTTTTGCTATAGAAAGGTATTTGACTCCTTATTGAAAGAACATTTCTATTTCTCTCACCAAATACTTAGATATTCAATTATTTTATGGAAACAGTGTATAAAGAGTTTAATTATTCCATGACTTCAATTCACTTTTCCAGATAGATGCTGTTTGGATTACAACTCCCAGGATTCCTGGCCACTGCTATGTTGCTTGGGGATGATGGGAATCAAAGTCCTCAACTTCTGGGGGGGCACCAGGCTAAGGGAAGGCTGATATAACTCAGTATTATCAGTAGTTTAGCTCACTTTCATGTGTACTCTCCAGAATAAATTCAGTCAATATTGCTCTTGAAGATTTCAGAGGCTCTACTTTAACTTTCCAAAGGGACCAAATCACCAATGATGAAAATGCAGATGACATTTCAAGAGGAAGTAAAGCAAGCAAAACAACATTTTGCAACCATTTTTTCAGCACTGAAGTGCCTTTATATTTGTGGGTAGTAGCCAATGGTGTCATTCTGCTAGTACAAAGTTTTTAAGGTTTGCAGAAACCTCATTCTCATCTTTTTGCAAGAGGCAGTCCAATACTTTGATTCTGCTTGTGCAAGGTGTTACACAAGATGTTACTACTTCATTAGCCTAGGTGATGCTTGCACTAGTTCTTTTGCTAGCAGTTGTGCAAAACCGTAGTGGAACAATGCCAACTCCTGTAATTTTCCATTAGCATTACACTGGAGATAATCCTATACATTTTAATCTGTTCAATTAATGTCTTCAGAATGCAAAAAATCAATCAATCATAATTTCATTTTTAAAAGATGTTAAATTGCTTACTGTTGTGAGCAATTCTATGGATATTCCCTGCTTTAACATTATATCTATATTAAATAGGAATAATAAGTGCTTCAGTATGAATAACATATGATTTTTCACTAATTAACCCCAGTTATTCCTAAGCACTAGTGGGTTTTTGATAGGTGGCCATAAGGGTTATATTTTATGGACTGACAAGTCATTATTAATTTCTTTGGTATTCATTGCACTAATATAAATCAGGAACAATTCATTCACTATTAATATGTATGTAAAAACAGGTTGCTTACCTATAACTGTAGTTCTTCGAGTGGTCATCTTATATAATTCCATTATGTTCTAGTATTTATTAGTATCTGACTAGGAAGGAAATGTAGTATTTTATTGCAAATATGCATACCATAGTTCTCAGAAGATGTTTGCAAGGCAAACATTCTAGGCTGTGGAACTCCCTGCCAGGGCAAGCTAGGTTGGCTCCCGCTCTGCTGTTCTGCCACCAGCAGAAAAATATGCTTTTATACAAGCAGGCCTTTGGTCTGTTGGGTTTGGTGCTGTTTTTATACTGTTATCATTATGGGTTTTAATGGTATTTTTAATGTAGTTTATTTATTTATTACATTTATCCCATCCTTTTTCCTTCAAAGAGCCCAAGGTAGTGTCCATAATCCTCCTCCTCTCCATTTAATCCTCACAACTCACAACAACAACCCTGTGAAGTAGGTTGGGCTAATAAGTCCAATGAGCTCCCATGGCTGAGTGGGAGCTAGAACCTGGATCTTCCAACTCCCAGTCCAACACTCAAGCCACTACATCATACTGACCCTGCATTATTATTGTTAATGTGGCCCACCATCATGGTTTGTCCGGCTCCTCGTGAGTAACTGTGAGGAGCAGGAAACCATCGGGGGTGGGGAGCCAGGTTTTTTTTTTTTTTTTTTAAATAAAACAACTTATGATTTGCGCACGAGCGCTTGTGAGCTCCATCTCCTTTAAAAGAAAAAAATGGTGGCGGCGATGTCGCACGCCGCGTGTAAACCAGCACGACGATCTCACGATCATAAAATCGCGAGATCGCCTCCCTCCGACCCTCTCGTCTAGCTGAGGCCTAACTCGTTTTATCTCAGATTTTAAAAAGAGAAAAATTGTAAAACACATCAGAAAGCTGTTAACATTCTTATTTCAGTTGCAAGCATTTGCTGCCCATAATGTTAAACATTGTCTCAAATATTAATAAGGCAAAGGCAATGTCAAACCCTAGAGAGATATAGTAAATTTATTTCATTTAACCTAATTTTGTCACTTCTGTTAATTCTCCTAATAACATTAGCATAATTCCTTCTAATAGTGATTCAAGTTTATCTGTACTGTGCAACTATAGCCAAAATTGCACTACCTATACACAAGAGGGAAGTACAAGAAGAATCAGCAAACTGGGGATAACCACACAGTTTGCAAGGGTACCAAAATCTTAAGAAAAATGTCAAAGGAGGGAACATCTAAAAAAGACCCCAACGATATCTGAGTGGCATAGTATGGGGGGGGGATCCTGAAAACTGGGTGGGAGGGAATGGTGTCTACAACAAAATGAAAAACAAGTAGGAGGAAAAGTAGAATGGAGTGGTTGAACAAGAAGGATGGAGGAAGACACAGAGATATAAAAAGGGTAGACAGAACCATTTAATTGCCTAGATCAATCATTTTCTTGTTCACAGTGAGAAGCTATTTTAAAATGTCCCTTTAAGTAAGAACTGACCAAAGACATCAATGGATACTAAGGTTTTAAGGTAGCCCAAGTGTGTCCATCCCACCTCTCCCCAAACCCCAAACAGAGAGAAGATTATAAAATGGAATGGCTAGAACACTTAGAATAATTATGCCATTTTGCAACTTGATGCTTTTAAATAGGCATTGGCTTTTCACATACTGCATTCTGCGTCAGTTAGAATATAATTAATTTCAAAGGACACAACTGTCTTTAATAGATTCACTTCAGGGTATTAGAATATTTTGTTTTCTTTAAAAGTAATAAAGCAGTGAAGCAATAGTGTGATTTTGGATTTTCACATAAAAAAAAATCTATGTCAAATTAGCAAAGGAATTTAGCACAGGCTATACAATTTAACTCACTCCATAGTGAACTGCTAAGTAACAAATCCTATTCTTAAAAAAATCTTCTCTAACAAGAATGAAACAAATAGAACAATCCCCTGTAGTGATTTACTTTGGGACAATGCAAAATCTATGTTGATTTTCCAACTTAATATTTTTTTTTCATATATATTCTTTGGTGATTATTCATCTAAGGAAAAAAACACACATGCTTATTGGAATTGACCCTCTAAATATTGTATTACAAATCCAGGCTAAATATTCTTTTTTGTTAATAGTCTAGAACAGGAGTTTTCAATTTGGAAGAGATGGGGTGAGGGTGGGGAGAGATAGAACTGTGTGCTGCTTTGGGGGATGTGATGTGGAGTGGGAGGGCTTTCTTGTAATAATAACTGTTGATTGCTTCTATTTATGCTCCACTTGTAAATATTTAAATAAAACAAATGTTACAGAAATGCCTAAATTTCAGATCTTGTTCCGCTACTGGATTTCAGAAAGCTAAGTAGAGTGTTCCACACAACCAAGTGCAGTGTATTGGCTTTTGATAAGTTCACTATATGGCAGCTGCATCCATGTTGGGAGATTCTTAACTGTACAATGAGCCAACTGTGATGTTGACCTTGCCACAGAGAAATGTGGAGATAATGA
The DNA here is from genome assembly GCF_023053635.1 of Elgaria multicarinata webbii. NCBI lineage: Eukaryota > Metazoa > Chordata > Lepidosauria > Squamata > Anguidae > Elgaria > Elgaria multicarinata. The sequence goes on from NC_086175.1 coordinate 63,391,491, forward strand.
GGCTTCATGTTAGATTAGCTTTATCTTGTGGACTTCCTCTACAGATCATAGGTTTAATGTAGTGGGAGTATAACTAGCAACAAAATAGCATTTCAAGTATTAAGCCATAATTAGCAGGTCTTCCACTTCAATAAAGTTGGGATATATTTAAATCTTATTTAATCTGGGCATTTATATTCTGCCACTCAACAATAAAATGCAAACTCAATTCAGCATACATACATACATATATATATATACACACACACAGTACATGTCTTCTCTATTTCTTTCATTTTGTCACTAGTACTCTCACTAGAGTTAAATGGGTTTTGAGCAGGAAGTGTATCACTAAAAGTAAGATATCTGTTGCAAGTAGTCATGGGAAATAACTGATAACATTTTCTATAGGTTTTCATTCATTTATTTTCAGAATCCTTATTGAGGCAGGGCTCTTTTTTTCCAACTCATAGGGCAGTTCAAACAGGACAAAAGCCTCAACACAATGCTCTTACACTCTTGCCAATCCCACTGAGCAAGCAGCCCCCACCAATTGTGCAACAATGATTTAGCACTTCCGGGGCAACCTGAAACAAGTGGAAACACTCATTCCTGGAAGAATGAGTTCCACGGAAGGGAGCTCCGCCGACCTGCTTCCTTCCAGAAATAAATGCTTCTGCCTTGAGTGAGCAGTGTGGTTCCTGCTTGTGCAATGGAATTGGCAGGACCCACCATTTGTGCAAGGGAATCAGGGTGTGTGAACACAAGCACCCTGTTGGATTCTGCCCAGTGTATCCAAGGTTAGTCTGAAAGGATTGTGTGGGTGTTGTTTACTTGCAAAAAAACAGACCCATAGACTATAGTCCTTTCTTTCAAGCAAAATTATGAACATTGTCCTCTGTTGATACCGATGTGAATTACTAGTAGGGGACTATCGACATCCAGTTCATATTTGCTTAGTTCACCACTATGCCATTAGGTTGACTTATGATGGCGGTAACAAGAGAGAGAGAGAGAAACAGTAGCCTGGTTCAGACAACACACTAAACCATGCTGCTTAACCACAAAATGGTTAAGGGAATGCCATTTTGTGGTTAAGCAGCATGGTTTAGCATGTTGTCTGAACCAGGCTAGAGATATTTTATTTTCATATTTGCTGCTGCAGTTCCCCCAAACTAGAGTTACAACAACAAGCCTGGGAAATCCCCTGAAATATATATTTTATACAGCTGGGCTGATACAGTGGAATTCAAGGTAAGACCCTGAGACCCTGTAACGACCTAGAATGCACAGTCCTAAGAATCATAGTAACTAGGCTATAGCATATCGTCCCTTTGATTTTAGTATAGCTCATAAACATGCAGATTAGGTAAACTTCATATTTTGCACTTTCACAATATTTTTCACAGAGTTCATCAAAATAAATGGAGGTATTTTAAGTGAACTAAGGGCTTAGGAATTCTATTGACATCTCTTTGGTTATTTGCAAAAAGATTTCTCACCTTTCCATCACAGGCTACATCTTCAATTAAAAACACATCAGTGAGATTATAATTACCCAGTATAGTATCAGTAGTAGTGTCCTCAAGTTAAACTAGCAGTGCATGTCTTTCTATGTAGCACTTCACAGGTACCACTATCAGTCATCTGTTCTGTATAAACTAATTAGCCAGATTTTGCTTTCAACTTAAATAACATAGAGCCTGACATGTGACTGGCTTTACATATGAAGTGCTATTCATATGTATCCCCCCAATAGCACAAACAGAGATTTAATTTTCAAAGGATTTGACTTGCACTTCCATTTCTATGCTGTATTTTGAAGTTGAATCTCATCTGTTTTCTGTAATATAAATGCAATAATATTGCCTTCAAGTTAGGCACAATTATTCATCTTGGAAACAGCAATAATTGAACAAACACAAGTTGCTACCAGAGGCATTTATTTCTATTATTTATTGAATTTTTTCCATAATTTAATATTTCAAAAGCAACTTTTTTATCCTTTCATGTGAAATTAATTTAAATTTTATAAGCTGTAATGAAAATAGAGAAAATCATCAGAAAGAAACCAGTCTTAATAAAGAAACATTTCCTCAAAGTTTTCTATGCTTATTGACCAAAATTCAAATTCAAAACTATGTTTCCGTTTCAGCCAATTCACCTTTTATTTAATTGTTTTTCATCATTCTATATTTACAGTGAAGGTGACAAGAGCTGGATCTACACTACTGCTTTAATGCACTTTAAAGTGCTTTAGAGCAGTTTTGACAATTGTATATGGAGTGTGTCCTGGGCCCCAACGGTTGTCAAAACTGTTATAAAGTGCTTTAAAGCAGTAGTGTAGATCCTGCCAAGACTGAAAATGCAGGGGCAAAGTGTGAAACCAATAAAGTAAACAATACAAGTTTTTAAATTGAAAACTGGTTGATCATATTATATTTGGTTTATGATCCATATCCCTGCTGCATTTTTAAAAATAGTGTAATTAGAATAGCAAAAATTACACAGAATTAACAGCTTGATTCTAAAACACTTTCTCTTTGAAGTAAATCCCAGTCGTGTCACTGGAATGTATGTTTAAATAATTATATTTAGGATTATAGAATAACTCTAATTTAAGAAACAGTATCTGTTAGCTTATTATATGATGCTGGGGTGTAGGGGACCAAGCCAGGATGATTTTCCACATAAAGATTTCAGACCTAGCTGTGTCTTTTTAAATGTATCTGTCTCATGCCTTCTGCTATATCTTATTTGCTAAAATATGTTAATATATAAGATTAGGATCTGAGATTAGGATGAAGCATTTATTTATTAGTAGGATCATAGGGAGGAATGAACAACCTAGAAAGAAGGAAAAGGATGTTCCACTTCTAAATGGTTTATACTGAAGAAATCTGATTATTAAGGTTTTACATTTTACATGTCAAATTGACATTTGGATGATTCTGTGTTTTAAAGCAAGATGAAATATCGTGATTTTGGTGCTTTGATTCATGACCACCCCAAATGTATCTGTACATCTTGTTTCTTTCTTACTTCCAGGTTGCATATACCTCCAGTGGCATTTACACCTTCAAGCATTTTGACCAGTATATTCTGAACATTAAATTATGACTCCACAGTTAAAGAGATCAGGTTTCTGAGGTTGATATACTGTCAAATCTCAATCATTCTAGTGCAAGTAAGATCAGCAAGTAATTGATAGGAGAAAGGATACACTATTTGATTTTATGGAGCAGCAAAATAAATTAGGAAATAAACAATCAAATCACAGTCAAGAGACCCAGGGAGAGGGGGAATGCATATGTACACTGGATTAAAACACAGACCTCTACTACATGCAGTTGAAGCAATAGACCTTTGATCTTTCAGAATAGTGCAATTCCAATGGAACAAACAAACACACACACAAACAATGAGGGGAGAGCATTGACTACATCCACTTGTGTGGACAAAACATAGTGGGATGTACTGTAGCAGAAATTTCCCGACAGTATGGAAAGTTCCAGGGGATTTTGTTTGTAGTTTACATTGGAATAACAATAATTGGTGGCACTGGAATCTTCCATTTGGAAGAGCCCTGTGAATGAGGCAGGATGACTTCATGATAAAAGTATAATTTGGAAGCACCTCTTGTGTGTTCACAGGTACAACCATTTTGTTGTTTTTAATGGCTTTTTTTCTGAATGGTTAGAGATTAATGGGATCAATGAATTAGACAAAAGAGGGCAGTTGAATGTTATTTCAAATGTCATTGGAAATAAGAAAAAAGATGGAGAAGCCTACAGAATGGAAGCAATCATTAAAAATAATATAAATGGAAGAAGGGAGTAAGATGCTTCGTGCTGCAAAAAAAATGAACAAATAAATAAAAAGCAAATCCTTTCCTCTGTATATCAAATATAATATATTTTTGCAATTACTGATGTTAGAATAATTAATGATTAGCCTTTATTTTTTTGTGAACCGCCCAGAGAGCTCTGGCTATTGGGCGGTATAGAAATGTAATAAATAAATAAATAGGCTGAAATCCAACATAAGTCTTACTTGGAGTAGACTCACTGAAATGAATGGGCCTTAAGTTTGTCATTACTAACTTGTCCCATTCATTTCAATGGGCCTACTCTAAGTAGGACTGTGTTGGGTTTTACACTACAATCCTATACACACTTATTTTGAAATATGCCCCATTGAACCCATGGAATTTACTTCTTAGTAGATGTCTGTAGGATTGTGTTGTTTGAATGTTCAGACTGTTTCATATAAATTATCTCTAGCTATGTCCATGTATGTCTTTCCTTTAGCTCGTCGCATCTGATGTCTAGATTAGAGTGGCAGCTCGTGGTAGCTGCACCGCGGGCTTGCCCCTCCTGCTGCACGGATTAAGAGGTAGGTCTAGCAAAGGTCTAAATGTTCAAGATTATGGACTTTCAATATTCCTGTTGAGTCTAAGAACAAGACAAGCTGTTTGCTATAGGCAGGAAAAGAGAGGAGGGTACTGAGCAGGGAGGTAAATTGGCAGCTGAGTGAGAAGAAGCCTCAAGATGTTGAAAGGAGGAACAGAGAAGGCAGGCAAGGAATGACCTATGTAAGGATGTGTATCCATATTTACTTTGGAGTATTTGTTACTGAACCCAGTGGGAACCTTCCAAGTAGCTATGCATAGCATTTTGCTGCCACCCACTGAAATCCTTTCTTTCTAGTTGAGGGTTAGCATGTAAGGTCTTCCTGTCTGTTTACTTAAGAAAATATCTTTAAACACAGGGTAAATATAACATAGCATCTAGCTATCTAAGCTTCCAAATTAGCAGGCCCAAGGTAACTAATGTGAAGCATTATCTAAGCTGTACACATCCTGTCATTCAGCAAAACGTGGATCTTATAACTGGGAAAGACTCATTTTCTTAACTATAGTGCATAAAAAGCCTCAGATGTGAAACTGCATTAAAACAGTCTCCCGAAATAGCCTTATAATATTGGGTGAAGGGCTGCTCTGATTTCAAGGCTGCAACCCAGCAAATTCTGGATATAAATGGGCTCCTGTTTTATGCATGAAGATACTATTCTGAGAACAAACCTTTCCTTAACATAAGGAAAACCCTTCAGCAGTACAATAGTCGCAAAGCATAGCAACAATTTCTGGAATTATAATGACTACACGGTACTCTTGGGAGAGCAAGAAAAATGGGAACATTTTAAAAACCGTTCTTAAACTGCTTATATTTCAACTTAAATTGACAGAGAAACTGACTCTGTTAATAAAGGAAAATATAAGCATGTATGGGTTTCACCCCTTTTAAAAATTAAATAATTGCTCAAATTATAGGTTTGTGTAGAAGTATGAGACATTATCCATTGGTTCTGGGCAACTAAAAAAGGTTCTTACTACTTTTTTGCTCTTTTTTAGGGATGTGAATTACATTTAGCCAACTCCTAATCCTATGACAGAATTAAAAATATTGTTTATTTTTATTTTTATTCTGTGCCTCAGAATGCAAGGCACAGAGGAACAAAAAATCCCACATTTCTAAAGAAACAGAAGATTCAAATTAAATTCCTATTTAGAATAAAGACTCCAAGATATTTGACACAGAGTTCAATCCCTTGTCTTTGTACCTCCCCTTTTATCTATCAATTTCCCCTCTCCTCCCCACACTTCCACAAACATAAGTGGGGAAGGAAACAGCAGCAAAGGCTAAATCTGAAGGCTGGTCGTAAAATATTTCTGCACTGCTGACATTGTCAGGAAGTGTAATTCTTTGTTCCTTTGTCTCATTGAACTGCAGGAATAAAAAAAAACTATAATTCCCATTGGTAAGCTGAGGACTGTTTCTAAGCAGATTCCCTCAAGCTTCACTGCAGAAAGCTGGAAACTTAGGGAGATCTCTAAATTTAATGAAACCCCTGTCAGCTGTGATTTCCCATCAACTTTTGAGTTTGGGTCAGAAGGTCTGAGCATATAACACCAATTCCAGCCTGCTTATACTGGCTATCTATGTTTCCAAGACCAATTCAAAGAGCTGGTTTTAACTTATAAAGCCTTATATAGCTCAGGATTGCAATAACTGACAGAGTGCCTCTCCCAGTATGAACCTACTCGTACCCTACAGCCAACATCTCAGGCCCTCCTCAAAGATCCTCCCTATGAAGAAGTTTCAGAAGATGGCAACAAGGGAGAGGGCCTTTTTGATGGTGCTGCTGTGAGAAGAATGCTCCCCCCCCCCCACAGCCCACCTGGCACCAGCATTGTCATCTTTTTGGTGCCAGGTTAAGACTTGCCTTTGTTTCCAGGCATTTGATGCCATATAACCATTGCTTCTCTCCCCCTGCTTCAGTCACTAAATACTTCCTCTTTCTTTGCAGAGAAGAAAGAGGAAGTAAACAATGAGCACATGGCCCATTCAGTGGGCGTTTTTATTGCACCGCTTTTCCTGCACACAGCAGGAGATCGCAGCAAGTTTCACTTCTAAAAATTAATCAGACATACCGGGGTCTTATTTTGTGACAGAAAGAAGGCCAGAAAGTGGGGGGGGGAGAGAGATGCATGAGAGCTACATGGCGTCATTGAAAGGACTAGCAAAAAACTGTGAGTGGGCAGTAAAGAGCATGCGATAAAATGTTCATCTGATGATACTCTAGAAATAAATGGTAAATTCTCCTAGAGGGTAATAAATAGTGGGGTCCCACAGGGATTATATTGGGAACAATCCTTTTCAACTTGTTCTTAAATGATCTGGAATTAGGAGTGAGCAGTGAAGTGGCCAAGTTTACCGATGACACCAAATTATTTAGGGTGGTTAAAACAAAAAGAGATTTTGAAGAGCTCCAAAAGGATCTCTCCAAACTGGGAGAATGGGCATTTAGATGACAAATGCAGTTCAATGAAAGCAAGTGAAAACTGATACACATAGGGGCCAAAACTCCCAATTTCAAGTATATTCTGATGGGATCTGAGCTAGCGGTAACCGACCAACAAAGAATTCTTGGGGTTGTGATGGATAACTTGATGAAAATGTCAACCCAGTGTGCAGCTACTGTAAAAAAGGCAAACTCCATGTTAGGCCTAATTAGGAAAGGAATTGAAAATAAAACTACCAATATCATACAGCCTTTATACAAATCTATTGTGCGATCATACTCAGAATATTTTTATAGTTCTAGTCACCATACCTAAAAAAATATGGTATTGTACAGCTGGAAAATGTGCAGAAAAGGTGCAACTAAAATGATCAATGGACTGGAGCATCTCCCCTATGAAGGAAGGTTACACAGCAGCTGGGATTGTTTAGCTTGGAAAAAAGTAGACTAAGGGGAGACATGAATGATCTCAGAGGCAGTAGGCTTATGTACACCAGTTGTTGGGGAACATGGGAAAGAGAGTACAGAGGCACTCATGTCCTGCTTGTGGATTCCTAGTGGACACCTGGTTGGCCACTGTGTGAACAGAATGCTGGACTAGGTGGACCTTAGTTTTGATCCAGCATGGCTCTTCTTAGGTTCTTATGTAGAACTGAACATGCCTATAGCCTGGCTCTTTTAAGAACACATATTTTCCCTTTGTAATGGGAAAGGCAGCTGTATGGTAGGCAGCTGTAAATTACTTTCCAAGAAGAGGGTAAGAGAAAGGTAGCTCTTACAAATTATTTTATTTATATGTCCTTGAACATAAAGCACAAGTCACAAATCTATATGCTTGCTTTTATGTTAGTTTCCAAAACGGACCACACAGTAGAATTAGATGGGTCAAATGAATACTGCCACATATTAACCTTATGATATTTCGTTACAGAATAAATGTATCCAGTGAAAATACTCTCTCCCCTTTGGGACAAAAATGTATGTTTCTAAACATAATCTCACTCAGGGCTTCAGAATTTGAACTATTTTCAGTTTGTCATCTCTAATAATGATAGCGATCACATGCATGCTTTCTTTCTTGCATTTTAGAGAGATGTCAACATCTAATTAAATTGATCTACAGGTTTAATATATAATGATTACACTGATAACATAACAGGATAAATCTATGCCAATTTCAGAATTACATCTAATATTACAGATCTAGAAAGCAATGTCATGTATAATTACTGCTACAAACCCACAAGGGTAATTAACACAGCTGAGATTTCACATCACCACAAGTATTAAATCAGAAGTAAAGTTCATTACTTTCATTTCCTTAATATGGGCATGTATCAATTCAGGCCTCATGGGGAGACCATCATGTATTTAAATTAGACAATAAAACGTAACACATAATTACACAACTCCTTTGAGTTACTGTTTTGTGGGGCAAAAAACCTCCAGAAAGCATTGTAAAGATGTGAAACGCTTCAGCTTTTATGTTATTGTCAACTCAGACAAATGATTCATCCATACACATGCTCATAAACACTATATTTATAATGCAAAGACAATACAATTACATCAGCAGGCAACAAAAGTACAATTATATTATTCTTCCCACTCTGTCTCTCCACTGTTCACAGTAAATGAGCATTTGAAAAACTAAGGATATACTGATTAGCAGGTTTCCTACAGAAACATTTGTGTATAGACTGTAAATACCTATATCTATGTATACCTAAGACTGTGGCCCCTAGCCACAGGGGCCATTAACAAGTTCTGGTGCAGATGTTTAATGATAGAAAGTAAGCTGAGGTTGTGCATCTGTGTCTTAACATTAGTTCTTGATATGGCCCCACTGGCAAAACTAGTAGGAACAGGGTAACATTAAGTCAATTCTGCCCTCTTCTTAGGGTGGCTTGAAACATTACTGAAAGCTGTGATGGCTGAATGACCTACAGATATGCATTTGCACTCTATTATAAACATCCAAAGGGGAAATTCGAGATATGGGTACAAGCCTCCATGTGAGTTTTGTATACATTTTACCTTTGGATGTTACAAGAGGAAATGCATATCACATCTGTAGAATAGTGAAATGATTTCATTAGAAACATCTTAAACGTAGTTAAAATCAAATACCGCCATATGTTTCTCTCCTAAAATGCTTCCTCTTATTTCTGAACTACAAAATCACAATATATTTTAAGGAATCTATCTGGACTCTTGAGAAATGTCAGTATCATTTGGTGTACTAGAAAAGCATTTATTCAGTCATTTATTGCTGCATGCATGTCTTCAGCCTATTTTCTTGGCTGATAAATAATCAACTCTCTGAGTATCTAGAATCATAGAATCATAGAATAGCAGAGTTGGAAGGGGCCTACAAGGCCATCGAGTCCAACCCCCTGCTCAATGCAGGAATCCACCCTAAAGTATCCCCGACAGATGCTTGTCCAGCTGCCTCTTGAAAGCCTCTAGTGTGGGAGAGCCCACAACCTCCCTAGGTAACTGATTCCATTGTCGTACTGCTCTAACAGTCAGGAAGTTGTTCCTGATGTCCAGCTGGAATCTGGCTTCCTTTAACTTGAGTCCATTATTCCGTGTCCTGCACTCTGGGAAGATCGAGAAGAGATCTTGGCCCTCCTCTGTGTGACAACCTTTCAAGTATTTGAAGAGTGCTATCATGTCTCCCCTCAATCTTCTCTTCTCCAGGCTGAACATGCCCAGTTCTTTCAGTCTCTCTTCATAGGGCTTTGTTTCCAGACCAATGATCATCCTGGTTGCCCTCCTCTGAACACGCTCCAGCTTGTCTGCGTCCTTCTTGAATTGTGGAGCCCAGAACTGGACGCAATACTCTAGTTGAGGCCTAACCAGGGCCGAATAGAGAGGAACCAGTACCTCACGTGATTTGGAAGCTATACTTCTATTAATGCAGCCCAAAATAGCATTTGCCTTTCTTGCAGCCATATCGCACAAGTATCCCCCATCTTGTAACTGTGCCTTTGGTTTCTATTTCCTAAATGTAGAACTTGGCATTTATCCCTATTAAATTTCATCCTGTTGTTTTCAGCCCAGCACTCCAGCCTATCAAGATCACTTTGAAGTTTGTTTCTGTCTTCCAGAGTATTAGCTATCCCACCCAATTTTGTGTCATGCAGCACATTTGTGCTTACTAATAACATTAGAAATAAGACAAAAATTACATAGTTTTACGATAGAATGGTGGAGGAACAAGCCAATTCTCTGTCAAGTTGAGTGTTAATTAACAAATCTAGCAATCAAGTAACTATAATTAATTCAAAAACAATTTAACTCGTATGATCTTTACACTTTGGAGTTCTTCAGTTTAGGAGTTAATGTATGTATTGCCAACAAGCTTCTAATAACATCGTAAAAACATTTTATTGTATGGTGTTTTGCTCTGTAAGCACATCCTGGCTTGGCAAAGCAAACATATACCTCCCACACAAATATTATGATCACAACCAAGGACATTATGAAGCATAACAGTAACGCAACAGAAATATAAGCTATATCACAGTGCCACTTAATTCTGACATCTGAATGTTGTATTGATTAATTGGTCTAAAAACACAACTAAATAATATGCTCATATGTGCTAAAGGTCTGTTAAGAATTTGTTTCAGTTATATCTGTGGCATAAGTATCAGTTAACAAATATTATTTGATTCTCTCCCCACCAAATTATGCTTGAACTATTAACAGCTTATTCGGTTAACATAAAAAAGTTTCCTTAAATGAGATAAAAACAAAAGGTGTATTTTGATATTCCCTTTTTATTAATAATAAAGTATAGTTTTAAAGATCACTAGCAGACACACATATACACAATTTAAAATCCCTTTCAATGTCAAAAGTGATTCAATCCCCTTTCCATAACCTGAAAGGGTTCATTCTACACAATTTAAATCACTTGGCTTACCTGCCACTGCTTCATGAGCTCACGAACCCCTTGGGCATCCTCTAGGATTCTTTCTTTGTGTGTGGCATCCTGCAGGACATTGGCAGTGGTCTCTGCTTCTGTAAGCCAAGCAAGGAACTTTTCCAGATCCAGATAGAATTGTTGCAGCAGCCTTAGGGCTGCTTCTAACGCGGCTTCTCGCTCACCAACTCTGTGAAAGCACAAATACAGAAAGAGAATTTGAATATAATAAAGTAAATTGAGGGAAATAAATACAAGTATTTGTGCTGTCTGCTATTCTGTCCACTGGGTAATGCTGATTTCTACCTTTTATAGAGAAAGGGAGGGAAAAGGCTGGTGACAAGACAATGAAATTGCTGTTCTATAGATATAAGCATGGGCTATGTAGCAGTTTTAATTTTAGAATTTGGAAACATGCTCCTTAATCACGGTTCTGAAACTGTATATAAGCTTATTTCCAGAAGCCACATAATAAATTTTTGATCACTGATCAGTGAGTACAATTTACTGTTACTGCAAGTATACCTAAGCTGAAAGGCTACAGGCCATATATCTCACTTGATCATACCTATCTTTGCTGTTGCTTAGCTGGTCTTATGTAAATTACAGGCACAATCCAAAACTACATTAATTTCAATTGAAATTAATCAAGACTTTAATATCTAGTAAGAATCCTTCAAACTGATATCAATGGCATTTCAAAAAGTCCTTTATTTTGGTCCTATGAATTAAAGACAAAATTAAAAGATCTACCTCAGTTTTCAAATAACATTTCTGAGTTAACCTTCTTTGTGTGTGTTCTTCGGACTTTGCTCAAGCTCTGAGAGTTCTTTCCATGAAAATTTTATAGTAAATAACTTTACTAGATGTAGCTTAAATGTATGCCTGCTATATATGTTTTTGTTATTCACAGAGAAGCTCCACATTCAAAAGAAGCTAGGTGTGTAAAGCAAACCCCCTGATACACTGCACATTAGTGTGAAGGTCAATAATCATGCAAACTGGCTGTGGCTTCATCATCAGCAGAGCATATTAAGCTATAAACAACTCCTGCAGAGCTGAAGCAGCAAGGCTCAAGAAATGAGTGGTTTATTCATCATAGGCTGAATTTTTGCTGAACACAGAGTCCGATGCAATATAGTTACTGCTTTGAAAATGGATAAAAAAACATTTCCACTTGTCCTCATCCTGTTAACATGAAGTGTGTGGAACAGATGCAGAGAGCTATCCACCTCAGAAATACACTTTAATGTCTTCCACTATGCTCTGAGTACATTACAAAATGTACAAGATATCAAGTCTCAGATCTCGTGCAGGTTAATGTACCACTGGGGTGTGTGTGTGGAATACTAAGAGCACATTGTCCCAATAGACACAAGGGAAATATGCAAGCATAGCAACAGAACTGAGTGTAAACTGTATTTTTTGTAGTAAGAAGCTCACCATAGAAATATGATTGTAGGGTAACTTTCCTAACATGCACATGTTCCATCTATATGTATTAGCTAGCATTATACTAGTAGCTTCCAAAGGATTGATTACTCTCACATAAATGGGCATAAGATTGCAGCCATAGTCTTATTTTAATCAGAGCTGAGTCTAGAATCTGTGTCAAGTACTAGAGCTCAGCTTTGGAACTAGCAATGTAGCAATAAAGATAATAGTACCACTGAACAAACTGCCTTCGCCTCACCTCTAATTAACTACAAGCAGATGGCCTAACGTAGTTACTAGGAGAAATGTCTTCCAGGTCAAAGAGTATACTCGGCCTGGAAGGGATGAATTATTTTACCCCAGTGTTATATCATCTTCACTAGTATAACAATCTCTTTACGGGATCTACCTGGTTAAAGGTTAAAATTGCTGGTTTTAACCATTAGGGGCCTACATTTGGGGACAGAGTATCCGAGGGACCATCTCTTCTCCTTCCATATAAACCCAACTTTGCAGTTTGGAGTGCAACCTATTTAAAGCCTCAGTGAACTCCAGAATGCCAGTGAAGCAACATCTTAGTCCTGCTTGTATGTTAGTCCTGATAGTCTGACCGCCCCTGAGCACGGAGCTGTCCAAAGTTCTCCTTATGCTCCCTATTCATGCCTGAACTCTACCCTGAATCCTTGCTTGAGCTTAGATCTAACCCAACTGTGCTCACCACCTAGAACAGGACACAGTAAGGGTAATTTGATGGAAAACTGGGATAAACTTTTTAAAAATAAATAAAAATTAATACATTTCATGAAGCATGAGTTCCAGCATCTCATTTTGGAAATTAAGCACTGGCTGTGATGCTTCAATGCTCATTTGTTCACTTCTAATTCACTATACAGAGTGTGCACCAAACTGCCACCTTAAGGGTGGTGGTTGCAGAGAATCTGCTGATTATTATTATTATTATTATTATTATTATTATTAGCCCTTTTTGCAGTAGGCATCCGGCTAAAATTAAAAATAATAAAATTGAGCAAGCATGTCCACTGCAAGCAGGAACCTGACTTGATTCTATTCACTCGCAACTGAGCCAGCCACTCTTCCTCCACCACCTTCTAACCCCACTTCTTGCCCCAAGGACAAAAAAGCCTTGGCAGTAGAAGATGGCAAGGTTCTGTTCTACAAAGGAGAGCCCCAAGGCACCTAAAGTACATAGCTATTAATTACTAGCTGCCTCTAGAGAACTTATAGGTTACTGATGCCAGTAGGAGTGACAAGCCAGCAGCAACTTTCAACTGGGCAATGCTGACTGGAGCATCTGCTGCCTCCCCACTGCTTGTGGTAAGAGCAGGTATGCCCCCTCAATCACCCACAGTGGCAGCCAGAAGTCCTTCTGTATCCACTCCCAAGCTCTGGAACGCTCTGCCGAGGGAGGCTAGGCTGACTCCCTCTCCGTTGTCCTTCTGCTGGTAGGCAAATACGTTTTTATTCAAAAAGGCTTTTGGCATATAAACTGGTCTATTGTTGAAGAGGGTTTTAATTGGTTGGTTGCTGTTTATTTTTTTCAAACGATACGCAGGCAATGTGATGCCCCTTATGCCTGGAACACTCTTCCAGAACATTTGAGAACTACAAGTTCAACCGCAGCTTTTAAAGCTCAGCTAAAAACTTTTCTTTTTCCTAAAGCTTTTAAAACTTGATTTTGTTCTGACTTTATACTGTTAGTTTTACCCTACGCAGTGCCTGTTTACCCTACCCTGTGCCTGTCTGCTTTCTCTTCCCCTCCTTATTGTTTTATTATGGTTTTATTAGAATGTAAGCCTATGCGGCAGGGTCTCGCTATTTACTGTTCTACTCTGTACAGCACCATGTACATTGATGGTGCTATATAAAATAATAATAATAATAATAATAATAATAATAATAATAATAATAATAATAATAATGGTACAGCACTCCAAAAACGAAACAAGCAACCACAAGTAGCACATCCAGTTTATAAATTTTAAAGATTTTTTTTTTAAAAAATCTAAAATTTAAACATGTATAGACTTAATTTTTAAGAACACCCACCCACATGTGTATATATAAAACATTTTAAAATGCCACTTGGTCAGAACCAATAAGGATTAGGCCAAAACTAAATGAGGGAATCATGATTAACAATCAGCAATGCTTTTTTCATCTCATCCTTTACTGTACATTGATACCAGGTTTTAGCTTATCAATAAACATTGCCTTTTTAATCTTTCTCCTTTGGAGGCTTCGTTCCATTGCTAGCACAGAGATTTTGATTAACGTTGCTCTATATGTTTTGCCTTCATATGAAGAGCCCAAGGTCTATCACATGCTTCATTATGCATTCATGAAACTGGAAGACCTCTTCTAAAATTATGTAAGTAGCACTTGGCTGATGAAATAGTTAAAATGTGATTTTTTAAAAATCTATAACAAATAAATAAACTGGATGCGCTACTTGTCATTTGTTTGATTTTTGGAGTGTTTATTTTTTTTGTGTGTGTTTTCAATTTTTTTAAAATTTTGTTTTTATGTCAATTTTTAATTCTAAGATTTTTTAACCTGTATTTGACAATTGTTAACTGCCTTGAGTGCCACTTTTGGCAGAAATAGATTGATATATTAATAAATAATTTTAAAAAATGAAATATTTTTCTTTCACAGATAAAACTACTTGAAATAGTAGGAATTATAAAATATGTTAACATCTTAGAAAAAATATGCATTTTAATTAAGAAAACAAGTTTCAGACTAAGATGTTTATGGGTTAATTCTTCCTTTCATTTTTCTTAGTGTGAACTTTAAGAAAAATTTTAAAAAGGGATACAGCCTGTCATGCAAAAAGGAAGCTTCTTAATTAATGTACTACTAAAATGCATTACAGTTTCCTTGAATTGCAACAGTATAACTGGGCAGAATTGGGCACATACCTCACTAGTAACATGAAAATTTCCTAGGTTAATGAAGAATGATTACATAAACATAACCTTAGAATTATAAGCCAAGAGCAATCAAATTCTTTATTTTTTGTGCATCCTCATTCTAACAATATTACATTCAATATAGATATAGATCTGTAGAAAAACAAGACTTTGAAATAAACGAAGTGTTTGAATGCCTTGATAAAATTAACAATCCAATAATGTGAATATAAAAACCATAAATATATAAAGGAAATACTTTATGGGCAGGAAGATCAGAAAGTACTTTACATAAATATTTTTCTCTCTCCTGAAATTGACCATTCTTGTAAATGGAATATGTTAAAGACAAAATTTGTGTATCAATTTTAAAAGCAGGAAATAAAAAGAAATGGATGCATAACTGATTCAAATAACCAAAGCCCAAATGTTCATTGCCAACTTTGGAATTATCAGGATATTTTTAAAAGATTGCTCATTCTGAGGTTAGCTTCACTGGTGCTTTTTTTTAAGTATCAGAGAGAAAAAATCATTGGAGAAACTGGAAACTGGAAAAGATATGGGGAAAATATTCAGTTGAAGTCCCATTGATTTCTACTCTAAGTATGACTAAGTCTGATCCAATCAATAGTGTTGAAGGAACCGCAGAATAATCCAAGTCTCTCCACTGCTTAACTACAGATTGAACTTTATTGTTACGAACAGTCTGGAAAACCTAAGGCAAAATTTGACAGGTGTAACAATACAACAACAAACACTTACCACTACTTCTGTTTTGGGCCTAGATCAACCAATGGTTGATCCAGTATAAGGCACCTATGTTTTCCATTGTACTCTAAAGCTACCACAAATGGACTTTACCTGAATGTGAAGATAATGCTGCTTGACATCTAGGTTCATCTAGAATCCCCAGAACAACAGTTTCACATTTAGTATTCTAAACTTAAGGAATTTGGCTAACTCAAAGATAATGCTTGTTATACTACCCTTGGCGAATCAAAATATGTACACAGGGACAACACCATGTCTTTAGTTGTACAATGTTTTCTTTGAGACTAGTGATAACCATATAAGGTAGGCCAAGCACTGAAGTGAGTGTTAACCCATACAGGAAAAGTGTGGGTGAAGGGAGGATTGTGTACTCTGTTCACTGTCTGCAAAACCAGTATCTACAGTGAGCAGCCAATGCCACAGAAGAAAGAACTGATAGAACTAGGAGAAAATAACCCATAAGTATGAGAAATATAAATATCACAGGCAAAGAAGACTACTGAACAAAATCAGCTCTTTATCCAAATAAACGCAAAATGCGGGTGGGGGTGGGGTCAACCTCATTTTGCTCAAAAATATCAAATACAGAAACAGTGTCCATGACAGGATTAACAGAAGAGAGACAACTGACTGGGCCACATGGAAAGCAGCAGCCCCACTGAGAAGGCTGCGAGCAGTCAGCTCCCACAGATAGCTAGTTCCCTTAAATCATTAGGGAGTCTTCTCACGAGAAATAGCATGCTTGGGAGTAAAGGCCTACTCATGAGCATGGCAAAGGAGGCAGGACATGGATGTGGATGAAAAGCTGCATATAAGAAGGCAGAGGAAGGAGGTCTATTGCTTTCTCTAGATATGGAGAGAACTAGGAGCTATAGAGAAGAAACAGGGTGTAGCTCCCTTCTCTCTGATTGAGGGTCAAGTGGCACAAAGAGTTGCTCCAACCATGGCATCAAACCATTACAATTTTTGATTTGGTTCCAGTTCAGCTGTAACTGAATTAATTCCATTTTAGTTCCATTCTGGGGCAGTAAAGGTTCAGTAACCGGTTCAGTTCCAGTTCACATGGAAACATTTCAATAAAAGACAGATTATAATGACCATTTGTAGACAAAGGCAAAACAAGCTAAAAGGCAGAACAAGCTATTAAAACGAAGTGTCAGCAAGAAGTAATATGAAGCCCTAAGTTTGACTTAATGATTCATTTTTGTGTGTGGAAACAATTTTGAAATATTTCCTAACAGGGTTGGCTTGTTCCCTGCTTGTTCTGCAATAAGCAATGAGAATATTCCTATAACTTCACATCATCATAATTCCTGTAGCATCATCGCTCCCACACAATGACACCACTTCCTAGTCCAATCATGAGACCAGGATCCCTGCACGAATCTTAGTTCAGTCATCACATACCATCTGTCCCCACACAGGAGGATGCTTCTTCTCAGCTATGGTCCCAATGCAGCACTGCTTTTTCTAGATAGTGTAATGACCTTGGTTATATTATACAGTGGCATACAGAGTGATCAAAATATTTTTAAGCCCCTAGAAAGCAGGGATGCCAGCATGAGTCCAGGGGGCTACCTATTTTATTTATTTATTTAAGGATTTTTATGCCGACATTCAGCCAAAAAAGGCTCTCACGGCGGCTTACAAAAGTATTTCTTGACAGTCCCTGCCCACAGGCTTACAATCTAAAATACATGACACAAAAGGAAAGGGCATTGGGAGGGAGGAGGAGGAGGAGGGGGAAAAGGAACTACAATCTTAATTGCAAAGTTCAGCAGTTACAGTTGACAGCAGGAGGGAGGGGGCCCTCAGCTGGAGCTGGACCCAGGCACGGTGGAGAGGTGCCTGGCTGCTGCTTCCTCCCTCACTGGTGGCCTCTGCAGTGACAGTTGGTAGCAGGAGGGAGGGGGCCCTCAGCTGGAGCTGGACCCAGGCACAGTGGACATACCTATATGTCAGTGGGTTACCACCTCGATGAGCTCCAACCCTGTGCTTTCACTGCTGTGGAGCAGAGGTTGCTAATCCCAATGCCGCAGTGAAAGCACAGGGTTTCCAGTACTGGGGCTGCCACAATCTTCTGCCCAGGTGGAAGGTGACCAATCAGGGGTCACCATCTACCCGGCCATGCCTCTGCCACAACTCTGGAATGAGGCTAGATGGCAGATACACCATTCTCGCCTCACTCATGAGAAAAAAATCAGGTAAGTCCCCAACTTCTTTTCTTTAGAATTTTGAGGGAAAGCCCCACAGCAGCTGCGAGTCTGCATCTGCGTCATATAACTGACACAGTGCAGATTCGCAGCCACCACAAGGTTTTGGGTATGTATAGACAGACCCCCTGAAGTGTTGGAACATCCTCTCCAATGAGCCCCTACACATACATCATGCTCTCCATTGTCTGAGCTGAGATCTTCTCCAGGTTTCCAAGGCCTGGGAGAACCTGCTTACTTGCCCCTCTTATTCTCCAGATTTGGACATTAGCCTTGTGCTCAGCTTGGGCCCTTCAAATCTAGAAGATTTGTCACATTGTACAGAGGCCAAATTTCCTAAACAGATTTTAAGTGAGGGAGACAGACCAAGTTGGGGGATGAGACAGAGGTATACCCAAGCTGAAGCCAGTTCCAAAAAAATAGTCTGAGCAGCCAGTGTGGGGTGAAAAGGGGTCAATGACAATAGAAATGAGAAAATGAGAGAAGGAACAATGGAACAGTAGAAATGAGAGAAGCTCAGAGAATAAGGCCTTAGCTAGACCTAAGGTTTATCCCGGGATCGTCCCAGGGTCATACCTGTTCATGTAAATGACACACAGGATATCCTGGGATCAGTCAGGGACGACCCCGAGACAATCCCGGGATAAACCTTAGGTCTAGCTAAGGCCTAAGGCTCCCACACTAGTTCAGTTCCCATTTCAAGAATTTGTGGGCTGGTGTTGCTTCCATGCAAGGCTTTTATTCTGCAATCGATCTCGCTCATTCACAAAATTTTACTAAGAGTCCAGAGACATCGTTTTCCACTTCTAACTCTCCTGTATTTTCCCCTGCCTCTTGCATTTTTTTTTATTTGAAAAAAAAAATCTGTTAAGGAGGAAAAGACGAAATAACTACACAATGCTTTTCCACTGGTAGTGCTAGGAGCCCTCCACCTGGAAGTGCATTAGCAACATATAAACCAGAAGACATATTTATACTTACACAAAAATTACAAAATAAAATTACCGCTATTCCATCGTGTTTTATCTTCAGGGGGGAAATGCTAGCATACTGGGAAAATAAGTTTTGTATGCTTTATTGCACTCAAACACACATCACCCTAGAGATTTTATAGTAGTAAACAGTGGTGTCAAAAATGGTATATTAATTACTTTGGTACAATTCATTTACAATAAAATCTTGACTTTTAAAGGCACTTAAGTGTAAACTGATTATGAAATAATTAGGTTTTAAAGGCACCTGCTTTCTTAGCCTTAATTACTGTAGAAACAACTAAATTTAATAAGAGTGAAATGCAATGATAGTATTACATGAGACCAATTAGGACTCACAAAGGACAGCATTAAACTGTTGGCATAGTTTTCATTTAAAATTGCTGTCTCTAGAGGCTGAGCTTGGTGGCCTTGCATCAGTTTTCCTTGCTATTAAGCAAGAGAACAGGGCACAGTTCCCAGCCTTCATTTTTTAAAGAGTTGTTACGATACAACTGAATGAATTATGTATTGCTGTGTAGTAATCGCAGTAAGATGTTATTTTCCAATAAACATCAGTAAAATGGAGCTAGGAAATGACACAACTATAAATGGAAGTTTATTATAATTTTGTTCAGAATAGCCTCTGTGAACTAGATCTTTCTGTGCACTAGCCATGCTTTGTATCTCTTGGAATCAGTGTTGGCCAGAGACATTTTACTTCCTCAAGAGGAGCCAAAATCCCCTATTAGCGTTCACCCAAACTATAACTAAACCGAGGCATTGGTTCAGAGTGTGTACGGCCTCTCCCGATTCAGATGTCACAGAGAAATAGAGCTGGGTATTGTCAGCATGCTAATGACACCTTGCTTCAAATGTCCTGATGACCACTCCCAATGGCTTCATATAGATATTAAATAAATTTTAGTATGCTTTTAGGATTTTTTTTTAGGAAGTTTTAACAATGTATACTATGTTTTTAATCAGTATTTTATGTATTTTATACTTACTGTTGTTCCCTGCCTCAATCAAAATGGAGAGGCAGGTAAGAAATAAAATTATTATTATTATTATTATTATTATTATTATTATTATTATTATTATTATACTTTGGTACCCTGTGGTATCTCTCAGTTCAGCTGCCATGGGGCTGAGGTGCAATTACGCAATGCTACTCTTTGGAACCAACCCTGCAGGTAGGAATCGAACCACTGTAAAACAATGCTTCGAAGTCCCAACTCATGGTGGCAGTACAAGAGGATACTGTGGTCAATGGTGTCAAAAGACACTGAGTGATCAAGAAGAACTAATAGCATCACTGTCTCTCTCTCCGAAAGAAGGTCATCCATTAGGGTGACCAAGGCTGATTCCATTAACAAACCCGGCCTGAATCCAGACTGAAGTGACATAAGGAATACAGAAACATAAGGAATAAAAACATCCCCAAAATTTGAAGGACACATTGGTACATTGTAACTTGAAGTTACTACTCCCTCTGGAGAAAGGGCATTACACTATTTTTCATGCGGTCATTTGCAGTGTTTGCACAAACTGTATGAAGTTAAAACACTTTATCAATCTGATAGATAACAATACCATATTAGTGATTTTTTTAATGCAATACTAAAGGGGATAGTCTGTGCTGTTCAATGCCCTTGGTAAACTGATTTATGTTGGAATGACTGCAAGGACTGTAGGGATAACAATCTGCAAACATAAAAACAGCATTAGAAGTGGCAGAATGCAAGCTCCTTTGGTGAAGCATTTTTGTGATCTAGGAAACAGCAAGAAGGTTGTAAAATTTTGGATTTGGAAAAGTTACAAGGCCAATGGGCACAATGACATCTTAAACTAAGAGGAGTCATTTGGATCTTGGCCCTTATCTCTGGGGCTATCAATGAATTTTTGTAATAGATGGACATGCTGTAACTTTTATTTGCTTTCTTTCTGCATTTGCTGATGCTTAGTCCTTGGAGTGCTAGTTGGTGTAGTGTTGGACGAGGAGTTGGGAGATCTGGATTGTAGTCCCCACTTGGTCATGGAAGCTCACTGAGTGACTGGGCCAGTCATGGACTCTCAGCTCAACCTACCTCACAGGGTTGTTATTGTGAGGATAAAATGGAGAGGATGAGAATTATGTACACCACCTCAGGTTCCTTCGTTTAGATATGTGTTTTAAATGTATGTTTAGTAATCAGTGCCTGCCCTAATGTGAAGCAGTAGGAAGCAGGCACAGCAGGCAGCAGAGTATGGGGAGAGTGGTGCCCTCCACCTCCAAAGGGTCTGCCACTTCTTGGTCCTGCTGGTTGCCTGCATGGCAGCCAGCAGAACCAAGAAGCAGCCACTTACTCACTCATGTGCCTCCCAACTGAGCTCGTCCCACCTGTCTGACTGCCGGCCAGCCGGCTTACTATTCCTGGCGCAAACACACATGCCCGCCTCACCAGTGTGCTGCCTGAAAGGTCTTTCGGCGCTCAGGAGCTCTGTGGTGGGAGGGAGGGCGGGCACACAGATTGGGGGGGAAGAGGCGGCAGCAGGGGGTCACCACTTCAGGTGGCAACCTGCCTTCAACAGGCCTATTAGTAAATGCATCTTTTATTATGGTTAATTTACTTCTCGTATGCATTCACAACAGCATGCAATGTCTGACGTAACAGCATTAATTTCCTTTTAAGAGGGCTGAGCTATGAAACTGAGCCTTGAGTCACAGCTCCATTCACTATCTATTTGGCCTCTCCTCCCACAAAGTTTTTTCTTGGGTTGGGGTGTGGAGTTGCAATTCAGTTCAGATTTTGAAGGTGTGAAGCTTTTCACCTTGCTCTATACTAGGAGTTGTCTCCTTTGACCTCCATTACTGAAAGAAGGCATCTGGCATATAGTCAGTTTAGGATGGTCAAATATCTTACTTTACAGAGAACAGCCCTCTATTTGAAGGTGCACTGTCCTCTATTTATAAGCTGTTCAGTCCAAATCACATTTAAAGATACAGAACAGTAAGAAGGGTGAGGAGGGACCTAGAACTTGCTCATCTACAACTAGCACCTGGTCACAGTTAGCATATGCAATTTTTGTGCAACCCTGTACCTTTCCTTGTCCTCTTTTTTGACAACGAAGGATCTTTTTTTCATAATGTGTAATCAGCTGCCCTATCAATCATTCCAACTCCATTTTTGGAAAGCATACTTATTTTATTGATCCAATGTCCCCTTCATGTATTAGTCACATGAAGAAATACACCATTTGTGTTTAAGTGAGGACCAAATAGGTGAGCTACATCTTTTTTGTCCTTTGTGAGTAGGATTCTGTACAATAACACAAAAAGGAGATAAGTGTATGTGTATCTAGTCAAAGAAAGAAATTAAGTAATGGCTTTTAAATTCTAGGAAGGAAAATATTATGTCAAAATTATGAAGTAACAACAAACAATATCCTCCTCAGTTTCAGAATGAGTTAAATGGCAAATTTAGAGTAGACTTCTTATATACCCAACTGTGTCAACCACAGAATAGGAGACCAAACATTACATGAAAACATGAATTTTTAAAAACAACTAAGCCTCTTGTCAGTTCAAGTCTTGCATTCTTGATTGCATTTGACATAATAATCATCATCATATCACCACAACGAAATTATGCTGACAGTATTGGAGTCAGCACTGCTTCTTACAATTACTTGAAAATTACGGATTTGGTCTTTTTCCAGGAATAGGTTTGTATTTACAATTCCACAAGGTAAACTATGTGATGTGATAGATAAAGTAATTTAAGTTGCTAACTTTAACAATAGCTGTTTCCATTCATGTTTACCTATCTTAGGTAAAAATGGTTTGGAAGAAAGCTACAAAGCAGGCACACTGTCCCTCCACACCTAAATCACATACCTAAATTAACAACGTGTGTGTGTGTGTGTGTGTGTGTGTGTGTGTGTGTGTGTGTGAATGCATTGTTATGTGTTCCCCACTTAAAGAGGTGAGACACTGAGACATTCCAGGATAGCACCAGGGCTTGGCTTCCTTCTAGAGCAGAGATCACTGTGTCTTACAGCCTGCTTGTCTGCCTGCTGCTGTGGGTATTGTGGCTGCTGCCATTATCGTCATTATCCCCACTGTACTGCATTCTTCCTTTGGACTTCTGCCTGGCAACTAGCACTCCTGCAGGACTAGGCCCCCAGACACTGAGCCAGCTGCTGACAACCAGCTCCACCTGTCCCCCTTCTTGGAAGGGATGTATAAGCTGGCTAGTGGACATAGCGAGTCTGCCACCTGGTGGGAGCAGGGAGTGACAAGGGCCAGGCCCCGACCTCCTTCTTGGTCCTGTGTGTGTGTGTGTGTGTGTGTGTGTGTGTGTGTGCAACTGAATGAGTTTTTTTTGTCTTTTGTTTTTATTGTTGTATATGTGCCCAGGGAGGGGGGAAGAACGGGGTGCCCCTATTGGTATAATCTCAGGCAGAGGGAGATATGGCGTTGGAGGTTGGTCAGGTCAGGTAGGGGAAAGGCAGAACAGATATTTGAAATCTGTCCCAAATTTGGTCTTTCCCCCATATCTCAAGTTCCAGGTTGCCCTATCACTATCCATCACTTCATTGTGGATGAAAGGGCTGACTTGGTGTGCATTACTGAGACCTGGGTGGACGAGATGGGAGGAGTGGATCTGTCTCAGCTCTGTCCACCTGGGTACTCGGTGCAGCACCAGCCTAGATTGAAGGGCCAGAGGGGAGGAGTTGCTGTCATCCACAAGGATTCCATCTTTCTCACAAGGAAACCCATCCGTCCTAGTACCAGTTTTGAGGTTTTGTACCTTGCGCTGGGCCAAAGAGACAGAACAGGTATGCTGCTGGTGTACAGCCCACCCTGCTGCCCAGCTGTATCCCTGCCTGAGCTGACCGAGGTGGTCTTGGAGGTGGTGTTGGAGAAACCTAAGACTGTGGTTTTGGGGGACTTCAATATCAGGGCCTGCTTGGAACTTCATGGCTACCATGACAACTATGGGGCTGTCTCAGTACATCGTTGGCCTGACACATGTGGCAGGATCTGGTTTTTACTGTTGGACGGATGGGGGATGATCAGGGTTTTTTGGGGGGGGCTTTTAACAACCCCATTGCCATGAACAGATAATTTCCTTGTGAAATTTGTTTGCCAGTAGCACAGCCTCCCTGCAGGGGTGGGGAACCAATTAAGATGGTCCACCCTTAGAGACTGATGGAATCCAAAGGATTCCTGAACGCTCTGGGGGATTTTCCGGCTGATAGGGCTGGCGATTTGGTCAAAGCCTTGGTCCCATTATAGAATGGTGAGGTGGGAAAGCCCATCAATATGATCGCTTCTGAGCGCCCACTCCGGTGCTGTGGCGCCCATAATTCACCTTTTCTACAGGCAATGAAACAGGATGGATGACGGCTAGAGTGCAGGGGCCGATCTACACCAAGCAGGATATAACACTTTAAAAACGGTATGCAAATGGTATTTGTAATGTGTCCTGGGCCTGAACAGTTGTCATAACCATTATAAACCGTTATAAGCGGTAGTGTAGATCCTGCCCAGGACATGGTCCAACAGCACCCTCCCACCCATTTTCCCCAGCAACTGGTGCACACAGGCTTACTGCCTTGAATACTGGAATTAGCACACAACCATCAGGGCTAGTAGCAATTGATAGCCTTCGCCTCCAGGAATTTATCCAACCCCTTTTAAAGCCATCCAAATTGGTGGCCATCACTACATCTTTTCGAAGTGAGTTCCATAATTTAACTATGCGCTATATGAAGAAGTACTTCCTTTTATTTGTCCTGGATCTCCCACCAATCAGCTTCATGGGATGATCCCGGGTTCTAGTATTTTGAGAGAGGGAGAAAAATGTCTCCCTATCCACATTCTCCATACCATACATAATTTTGTACACCTCTATCATGTCTCCCCTTAGCCTCCTGTTTTCCAAGCTAAACAATTCCAGTTGATGTAACCTTCCTTCATAGGGGAGATGCTCCAGTCCCTTAATCATTTTAGTTGTCCTTTTCTGTACTCTTTCCAACTCTATAATATCCTTTTTTAGGTGTGGTGGCCAGAACTGTTGGAATTCAATTTTGCACAGAGTACAAAGGCAAAAGATTTTACCTTTATTTATTTATTACATTTTTATACCACCCAATAGCTCTGGGCAGTTCACAAAAAATAAAACCATAATAAAACAACCAACAGTTTAAAAACACAAATACAAAACACAGTACAACCAGGATTATGAAAAGAATGGTAAATGTATAAATGAAGTAGCCCCACTGTATACCATCTTAATGCCAAAATCCAAAGTACCAGAAAGAAAATATGAATTTATGCTAATCTGCTTTTAATATTGACTTCTATTCTGTATAGCAAATCTATTCTACATATATGAAATAATCCTATGTCTATGCCAATGATCTCTCCTCCCACTAGAGCCATCTATAAAATTACTACTTGCCTGAATGGATGCAGATTTAAACCAGTTATACACATTTGAAATCATGACCTTGTGATTGTTTCTTTTGAAAATCTATGTATATATCAACCGAATCTCTTTTTTAAAGGGTAAAGATCACAAATTGGCTTCAGCTAAACTTCTTGACTTTTTACTCTTTCATAAGACTAAGATCAGCCCTAAGAATATTTCGTGGAACACTTATTTGTATGCCATAGAGTGCAATTCAAAAATCTTTTACAAGTTGTTTGCTCAAAAGTTGAGCTGTCACTTGAATGTTTTGTAATATGGTGTGCATAGAACTTTCCTATTCCATGGACTACTATTATTATGTTTGAATGCATTCCACTGCAGCAAGTATTTTATATTCTAGTTGTCCACCACCAGTTTCTGAATGCTAATCAGTCCATATGCTATAACATTTTACATGCAGCATGGTAGTATTGCTACGGGAAATCTGAGTTATCCTTTGTGGTGTTTCTCCAGTGAAAATTTAACAAACCCACTTAAACCTTAGTAAAACAGACAGCATCAAAGCATTGCCTTTCCTTGAAATCCATAGTAAAATTAAAATAAGTAAAAAATAAATAAAATAAAGTAAAAGGAAGGAGATTTAACTTAAGAACTATGGAAGTGATGTGAAATATGGAATATCACTGGGGGAGAAGCCCACTCTGCCCATGCAGCAAATCCATTTTTCTACTATTCCAAACTGCTAGCAAGACTTGCATTACAATGCAACATTAATCCATTAGCCCTGCTGCTTTTCTAGGTTAGGAAACAAGTGAGAAAAGTTGTTTTAAGGACCATCAAAGTGACCAAGCAATATGTGTTCACTGGGGAAGGTCTTTTGTGAAGGTGTTCCAGTTCAGGTAACTTGCTGAAAAGCCCACAAAAGCCTGAACCGAACCGTCTCTGAAAGACTGATTACACACAAGAGGATAGGATATAGTGCACAAACAGAATTGCAAGAACAGTGTCATCTCACAAAGCATTAGTCCAACATTGAAAAGAGGTATTCTGGTGCAATGTTTTGGACTAAGTTGTAATGTGACTTATTTTTATTTAACAATTCAGTGATTTATTTATATTTTATTTATTTACTTGTTCATCATTTCCATCATGCTCTTCATCAAAGGAATGGGTTTATTATATTTTCTCTTCAGAGCAACCTGAAGAGATAGGTTAGGTTGAGACAAAGAAAATTTCCATGATAACTTAGTAACCTTTATGACTGAATAGGGATTTGAGTAGGGATTTGAACAAGTCCAACACTCTATCCACTCCATTACACTGGTTCTCATTATTTGATGATAATAAAGCAAAGAATGTATATAGTTTATTCACAAAGATATATTGTGCTTTTCGGGTGTCTGCAGTTATATACTTTGAGGAAGGTAGTTTTATTTGTGTGCAGTTTCTGGTTTTGTCACACAGTTGCCCAAAACCACAGGATTTTACTTGGGAGAATATCCAAGAAATGCAATAGGTTTTATCAGGTGTTTTTAATGGTAGATTCTGTCAGGATGAGGCCCAGTCTCCCTGGTGTGGATTTTGAATTGGATTCCATGGCTTAAGAAGACCAGCCAAGCCAGGAAGCAGGGGAGGAAATTCTATGACTCTCCAGGAATCAAGGAGGAATCCTCCCAGGAGCTTATTGAACCAGAGGCCCTGGATTTGAGATTGTCTTCTCCCTTCTCTCCTTCCTACCCAGGAACTCAGTCTTTGCCAGAGAGGGAGGGAGCATTGGAATTGACAGATCCCACAGTCTGCCGCAGGGTTAAGCAGGCGGAATTGCAAGGAGATGATCTGCCAGACTAGCCACACAGCAGAGGTTGCAGCTTGAAGATCCTCCCTGAAGGAGAGATCTGTTAAAAGCCTGTCCGGCACCATGGACAGGCTTTCCATTTAGTTGAAAGGTAACTGCCTTGTTTTGTTAGGCTCATTAAGCTTAGAGGATAGCTCCTAGCTATTTACTGATGAAAAGTTCTGAGGACTGCACAGCAGACCTGTTTATTGTCTCACATCTCGGTGGGAAGGCTTGGAATAATGACAGATTCCTCTACTTGCGGGTTTATGTGTGCTGAGGGATAGACTTCACTGTGATTATGTGGCCTGTAAGAACTTTTAAAACCATCATTTTGGCAGCACTAGGAAAAAATGTTTTATGTTTCCTATCATGCTGCTATCCATGATATTCTATTATGCTGATATCTATAGATGCTGAACATCAGGACCAAGCTCAGCTTTTGAAAGTAATGCACTTCATGGAAACAAAGTCCTATGAGGAGAGACTGAAAGAACTGGGCATGTTTAAGCCTTGAGAAGAGAAGACTGAGGGGAGACAAGATAGCACTCTTCAAGTACTTGAAAGGTTGCCACACAGAGGAAGGCCAGGATCCCTTCTGGATCATCCCAGAGTGCAGGACATGGAATAATGGGCTCAAGTTACAGGAAGCCAGATTCCGGCTGGACATCAGGAAAAAATTCCTGACTGTTAAAGCAGTATGACAATGGAACCAATTACCTAGGGAGGTAGTGGGCTCTCCCACACTAGAGGCATTGAAGATACAGCTGCACAGCAATCTGTCAAGTATGCTTTAAGGTGGATTCCTTCATGGAGTAGGGGGTTGGACCTGATGGCCTTCCAACTCTACTATTCTATTATTATATTTATATAGCAAAGGGTGTTTATAAAAGAATGAAAAAGCAAGTCATAATTTACTCAGATGCATATTCTAATAGTTTTGTTAAATTATAATAGTTTTGTTATAGAGACTTATGTCTATCAATTTTGTTTAATGTGTTCAACATCAGATTAATGAATGGGAACATCTGTTTTTAGATAGGTCAGTTTTATTAACTGAAACAGCTACTCTTTCAAGTATGGAAAGCGATGAATATAAAGTAGTAAGACAGCTCTCTTCAAAGTTCTGTTTTGTTTTATTGAAAACAGTTAGTTCTAAACACGGATCCAGTGAGTAAAGATATATTTTATATAACTACTGAGAAAAACTGAAGGAAATTCACTCAACAGTCTCAATCCAGTAGAGAATATACAGAGTATTACTAGCTTAAAAATCTAAGATAATCACATTTTGGAAATCACACTGGAGGTTCACAAAAAGAATACATAAACAAATACAGAACACATAACGGCAAGTTGAATGAACAGGAAGATTTAACTATCCCCTTGTCCCTCCAGGTCTGAATTAAGGAACACTATCTGGACATTTTCAAACCTCGGTCTACGCTATTTTTGTTTTTCAGCTAGACTGAGAACTTCACAATGTATTGCTATCATACTAGCTCTATTCGTAAGCACTAACAAATGCAGCTATTTATTGAGCCTTGGAAATGTGCACATACAAGCCACTGCATCCTTTGCCTCCAGTTAGAAACAGTCTTACATGAGTAGTAGTTCCCTAGGGTAAAAGATACAATTTTATATAACCTCGTATTACCCCAAATGTCAACTTATAATATGGCAAAAGAATCTTGAGAAAATACCTACTTAGCATCTTTTTACAGCTAGCAACATGAGGTAATAGTTCAGACAAAAATGGCAAAAAAAAAAATCAAGTTCACCTTGAAAACAAGGACAAATAATATTTCAATAATGTCACAAGCAGTTAAAAAATCAAGCACATCCCCCATCTGCAGTACACCTTCTACTAATAGCAGCACAAAGAATATTATGTTGTTCACACAAAATACTCCAAATCTGTTTTGTAGTGAAAGAAAAATGCTTTGAGCATGAGTGGGGAGCCCTAGGCTTCTCCCAATTACTTCTGGCATGTTTTACAGCTAGGCTGGCACATTTCCCAAAAAAAGGGGGACAAAAAGGTTGCACAGAAATGCATATGCTAATTTATATGTATAGATGCAAATCTAGAAATAATTTATAAAATTTATATAAAAATCTAATACACTTCACCACAGTGGGGAAGACTGTGACCATGTGCTAGCTGTAGATATGCAACTTTCAAGATCTGTCCTCTCTCTTCTTACAGTTTCTTATAGTTCTTTATGTTTAAACCTGACTGGGCAGCCTTATAAATACAGGACACCTTCAAATACAGGTCTGTCTTCTGGAAAGTAAACTTATTAATTCAATTCTTTATATGCGTACTCAGGACCGGATTTACATATAAGCTAAACAAGCTATAGTTTAGGGCCTTACATTATGAGGGGCCTTGCGTTAGAAAAGACGGGGGGGGGGGGAGAGAAACCATTTACAACATTTACAAAAACCAATTTTTTAAAAAAGAATAATTACTTATTGTGATTTACATCCAATTTATATATTATAACCTTATACTGTATTGTTTAATTGTGTTATGTGTTTGACAAACTCCTAAATAAGGAATGTGCACACATATAACTTGCATTTTTAATACCTATATTTTTGTGAACCGCCCAGAGAGCTTCGGCTATTGGGCGGTATAAAAATGTAATAAATAAATATTACACAAGTATCAAATTCTATTTAATTCTACAGCCTGTATTTTGCATTTTAAATTTTTATTATTTGTTGAAGAGGGAAGGGCCTCATTCATGTTACAGCTTAGGGCCACAACAAGTTTAAATCCGGCCCTGTGCATACTCAAAAGTATCTCTGAATGTGTTCAATGGGGCTTACTCACATGTAAGTGTGCCTTGTGACTTCTGCCATTCCTACTTCTACCCTTCCCATGTAAGAAATGTGTACTTCACAATTTCCATACAGGTTGCTTGGACACAGAGGGGAAAACTACTCATCAATTAAGACACATTCTTCAGTTCAGATATTTAAGTGATGGGAGGGGAGCATTTATTGGGAGGAGGTGTTTAAGCTTGTTCTACCTTTAGTGTGGTGTAGTGGCTAGAGTGTTGGACTGGGAATCATGAGATCTAGGTTCTAGTCCCCACTCAACCATGGAAGCTCATTGGGAGGATAAAGTGGAGAGGAGGAGGATTATGTACGCCATCTTGGGCTCCTTTGAGGGGGAAAAGGCGGGATATAAGTACAATATATTTTAAAAATGCACTAAGATTCTTTTTGGCACCATCTGAAATGCTCTAAGTAGCCTTTAGTAAGGGTTTTGCTTGTTTTGTTGTTCCTAGATTAGTAAGAGCGAGAATGTATTTCATGGTAGTACAGCTGTGGATGATTACAATGGGAACTTCTTCAATTCCACAAATACAAACTCAATTTCAAACTCAAAGCATGGAGCTGTGACAAACAGCCAAGTTCTGCTGTTGCAGGGCACAGTCTGACCGCCAGAATTAGTCTGCCAGAGAACAATGTATAATCTAAGAACGTAAGAAGAGCCCTGCTAGTTCAGATCAAAGTTCTATCTAGTCCAACATTCTATTGCCACAGTGGCCAACAACATGCCTATGGGAAGCCTACAAGCACAACATGAGTGCATTAGCACCAGCTAACTCCTTTCCCCTAATAACTGACTCTCAGAGGCAAACTGCATACTGTCTCTGATACTGGACATAATATAATCATCATGCCTAGCAGCCACTGATAGCCTTATCCTCCATGAGTTTTCAGGGGGAATGAGCAAGATTTGCATATGCATTGGCACTTTTAAAAAAACTTAGTATTTCAAGTGAATTCTATTTCCAAATGTATCTATTCTATTTTAATTCCATATTATGGAACTCACTCCCTTCATCCTAGCCTTTACCTTACAAGACATTTTAGTCCAGATAGTTGATTTGCAGTTGCTAATTCAAGCAGCACAGACCACAAAGTCCCCTGCTACCTGTGCTTAACACAAAATACAGTTATTTTGGTGATAGGAGCTGCTTCTAAAAAGATGAAGACACATGTTTACAAGTCATCCTGGCTCTTGCCCAAGTAATTAGAGCATGTGCCTCTAGTGCATCTTTCTAGCTACTACAAAATGAGGAGAAAGGGAAGCACCCATCAAACACTAACAAACTTGGCAATTACAGGAGTTAGAATGTCATTTTCATTATGGTTCAGTCTTATAAAACAAAATGGTGGGGCAAAGGGTAAATACACAGCAATCAATTGCAAATCTAGCTAGGCTAAACAAAATACAAGCTGGCAGATGTTCCTATTCTAACCGAAACACTTGTTTTGGCTGAACTATCAGCTGCAGGCAAAATATAATACATTCAGATGTTTTGTGGTTCCTTGTTTGTTCAACCTATGGCTTGTCAAGCACAGCACACCTTAATGACACATAATGGCTGCGCTGGATGCTAGTTTAAATCTAATTAATTCAAATCAATATAGAGCATACTGAAAGCCTGCTACCAAAAATTTGCTAGTTAGTTCAAATAAATATGGAGAATACACCTCCCATCCCTCCACACACTCTGTGCATCTTGGCGTCATTACCCTGTTAAACTTACCAAGACACAATGAGGGAAAGTTACAACAGCTGGGATTGTTTAGCTTGGGAAAAAGGAGGCTAATGGGAAGACATGAATGAAAAGAGGTCATGGTGTGGAGAATGTGGATAGGGACATGGTTCTCCCTCTCTCAAAATAACAGAACCAGGGTTCATCCCTTGAAGCTGACTGGTGGGATATTCAGGACAGATAAAAGGAAGTACGCATAGATAAACTATGAAATTCACTACCACAAGATGTAGACAGCCACCAATTTGGATGGCTTTAAAAGGGGACTACATAAATCCCTGGAGGAGACAGCTATCAATGGCTACTAGTCCTAATGCCTGTGTGCTACCTCCAGTATCAGAAGCAGTAAGCATATGTACACTAGTTGCTGGGGAAAATGGGTGGGACGGTGCTGTTGGACTTGTGGGTTCCTGGTAGACAGCTTTCTGGCCACTTTGTGAACTGAATGCTGGACTAGCTGTATCCTTGGTCTGATCCAGCATGGCTCTTCTTATGTTCTTATGTTGAAATGACCGTAGAAGCTACAACAGACAGAATTTCCTTTATATGAAACTCCAGTTTCCTTTTCCCCATCTACCTGTCCTCCCATGTTCCTATTTCTCAGTGTAAGGTCTATTCTGCACTTTTCTGTACTGATTAGCTTCCCTGCCTTTTTGGATTGCTTATTTATATTATTTATTTATTTATTACATTTATATACCACCCCACAGCCAAAACTCTCTCTTACAACAGTTAAAAACGGTAAACGTTAAAAAGTATACAGAATTTAAAAACCATAAAAACAGTATAAAAACAACAGTATCCATTTAAAAACAACTATTCTGGGTTCCATTAAAAACAAACTTAACGTTGTTAAATGCTATTAAAATGCCTGGGAGAAGAGAAAAGTCTTGACCTGGCACCTGGAGAGATTCATCGGGGAGATCATTCCACAGTTGGGGGGCCACCACTGAGAAGGCCCTCTCCCTTGTTGCCATCCTCCAAGCCTTCCTCGGAGTAGGCACTTGGAGGAGGACCTTAGATGTTGAGCGCAGTGTACAGGTAGGTTCATGTCGGGAGAGGCGTTCCATCAGGTATTTTAGTTCCAAGCCATGTAGGGCTTTATAGGTTAAAACCAGCACCTTGAATTGGGCTCAGAAACGTATAGGCAGCCAATGCAAGTGGGACAGAATCAATGTTATATTCTCAAACCTCCCTGTTCCAGCTATCAATCTGGCCACCACATTTTGCACAAGCTGTAGCTTCCGGACCATCTTCAAAGGCTGCCCCATGTAGAGGGCCTTGCAGTAATCTAATTTGGCAGTTACCACAGTATAGGCAACTTAAGCTAGGTTATCCCTGTCCAGATAGGGGTGTAGCTGGGCCACCAACCGGAGTGTGTAGAAAGCACTCCGTGCCACCGAGGCCACCTGAGCCTCAAGTGACAGAGATGGTTCT
This sequence comes from Elgaria multicarinata webbii, assembly GCF_023053635.1. Classification (NCBI taxonomy): domain Eukaryota; kingdom Metazoa; phylum Chordata; class Lepidosauria; order Squamata; family Anguidae; genus Elgaria; species Elgaria multicarinata. Next base: position 63,424,863 of record NC_086175.1, read on the forward strand.
AGGAGAACCCCCAAGCTACGAACCTGCTCCTTCAGGAGGAGTGCAACCCCATCCAGAACTGGTTGAACACCCCCCCATCCGATCAGAAGAACCACCCACCACCAGCATCTCAGTCTTGTCTGGATTGAGTTTCAGTTTATTAGCCCTCATCCAGTACATTGTCGCAGCCAGGCACCGGTTCAGCACATCCACATCCACACCTGATGAAGATGAAAAGGAGAAGTAGAGCTGAGTGTCATCAGAGTACTGATGACAGCTTCCCTATCTTCAAACAGTTCGACAAAGTTACTGCTGTTCTTTGGGTTAATGTGAGATTTTAAGCCCAAGAGAACTGACAAGTCAAGTGGTCAGTGTAATCCATGTTCTCAGAACATCTCATTTGTACTATTGTCATGCAAATGACAATAGTCCAATGTGGTGACTCAGCTCTGGAATCCCTCACCAGGGAGGTTTACCTGATGCTGAATATGAGGACTTTTTATTTGCAGAGGCTTTCAAAGATCCTATAGATTTCAGTGGGTGGTGGAATAGCCATCCCCAGATCGATAATTACTGCGTCCACATTGACACAACAAAGCACAGATTATGATGTAAATAAGCATCCAATCACAACACACCATCCCCCACATAGGGAGACTATATCTCTCTTACTTCATATTATGCATAGTTAGAACACACATCTTTGCACACGACTATGGAGAAAGGGCACTTTGCACACAAAGGAATACCTTGCACAAAACAGTCTGTTTCCAGAAAACTCCTATGAACTTGAGCTCATTACTAACAATTCTCTTTCCTAAAACTCTAACTAGTATCTTGCCTTGCAACTCCAAACATAAATAACCAATAATAGGGGGTAAGCAAGGGAAGGGGAAAATCCATGCTACAAATTATTACTGCTACAAAACTCTCTCCTACCTGATTTACTGTATGTGAATACTGTGTCTTATCTGAACTGTATTGCTTTTACACTCTCCTCCCCGAACCCACCCACTCCATCAGCAGGGAGACACTATCCCCACATGTAGATAAACTTTCTGTTGGAAATGCCAGGAACCAACCATTTGCCACTGTTAGCCAAACACTCAAGAACACTTTTGTTTTGCAGGATCACAACCAGAATGCATGGAACAGAACAAATCGTCACTGCTCACATGAACACAGGCATAACAGTCAGGTTGCATCACTTATCTCACACAAACATCTACTGTGCATCCAGGTTCACAGACTACATTCTCCAGCTGTTGTCTATTTGTTATTGCTCTATGCCTGTATCTCTTCTTGCTTTCCACAGGATTGTTCTCCCACAGGTACAGAATCCATTCCACTGCTATTTTGTGCTGGCCAGGAGGGATGTCCACCCCATGTCCAGCAACAGTGATCACAATGCTCCCAGCTGCTCCTCTGTGTTCCATACAGTATGTTCCGTACGGTCTTTTCTACATTGCAAACTCCATGACAGACAGTTATGCAATAGATTCCTGCCATGGAACTGGAACCATAAGGGACACTGCACCTAACCCATTATCTGTTATGCCATTGTCCAAAGTGCAGGAGCCCTGCTGGGGTGACTGGTCGGCAACATCACATATGTGTCTCCCTTTCTGAATCTCCACCATTCCAGATGGTGCTCAATAAAGGTTATGACTCTGCCACATATATTGTTTTTATGAATATCTGAAGATGAATATCTGAATCCCATCCAGTTCCCCTTCTTCAATTTTGTTATGAAAATAAAACAGAGGCAGGACTGAAAACTGTATATTCCAGAATACCAATATCATAAAAGATGTTCTTTTTAAAGGGTTGAAGCATGAGAGGCAGGGGGTGGGGGAGGAACTGAGTTGCAAGTCTATTACCATGAAGTGAAAAATTAAGGTACACAGGCTTACTGCATACATACATGTCATACTGCCATGTCTGGCTATAAATAAAAATAAGGAATCCAGAATGTAATGAGAACTAAAGGGAACTAAAGGACAACCATCAAGCCTCCAACCTTTTAAAATACAGAAGGCACAGCAAAGGGAGAATGAGGCCCATACTAGGCCCAGAGAAGTTAATAACTAAATAAAGAGAATGTATAAGTAAATTTATCTGTTTAAACTTATTTTAAAAGATTTTGATTTAAAATGTTTCTCCTTAAAGCTTGTAATTATTTTATCTAGTCATGTAATATGCAATGTATGTAGACAAATTATCCACAATTTTAGCAATACAGAAAGGAAAGCTGATTTAAATATTTCCCCACACAGCCAAATCCTCTGATTATAGTTTATATTTTACACTCTAGACTCTTCTGACCTTATTCATAAACTGTAATTAAAAACAATTTAAAACCACATTCATTTTTGGATTTGATTATAAGCTATAAAGCCTAATGCTAGATACAAAACCAATTTAAGTGAACCAAACTTAATTTTTATGCATCTCATTCAATGTACAATATGAAACAATGAATCTGAGTTTTATACCTTTAATAAAACTAATTTTATTCTATGAATGTCCATATAGATTTTATAATCGGTGATTCATACTTCAGGGGAAGGCTTTAAAATAGCTTTTAGAATTGAACTGGAATCTATAATGATGGGATTTTACAACAGCCTAACCAAGAAAGCTTTAATCAAGCACTTAATCTGAGAAGAATTGTTACTTGTAGATTTTTCTTATGGACACATGATAGAGCCTTACGTTGAACCACATTATAATAGGACAAGACTGTCGTTTCCATACTCAGCTTACAACACTGATGATAACTGAACAAAGTTATAAAGGTATGTATAATTGGTTTGAAAGAGTATAACAAATTATATAATTGTATATGTATATATGTTATGTTATATATGTATAACAAATTATATAATTGGTTTGAAAGAGGCTTACTAAGTAGTATGATGGTAGAAAACTGGAAACTGGTAAAGAGTAACAGAGTTATAGGGAGATATGGCAATAAAAATATTATAATCATTAGCAGAAAATCAAACACTCACAGAATTTTTTAACTCCTATATTAAATTTAAAAAATAGTAAAAATGCTAATGGATAGAAGCACATTTGAGACAAGAAACGTTTTCTTTCAAAGGGAATCTCCCCAGTCACGTTGTTATAAACAGTTATAGAAAGTAACAACTGGAGAACATTTTTCCCTCCTTATCTATTAAGCCTTTTGCTTGTATTACTTCTACAATTTAAGAACATTCAGAAAGAAAGAAAAAACATTCCTACTAGTCTATTATATTTTACAAAAATGCTGATATTACATATTGTGTCCTACCTCTTATTAATAGTGGCCCAAGCATCATTAATGTGATTGGTCATCAGTTCTACTTTTCTTGTGTCATCAGTTGAGTAATCCCGGAGAAGCTTAAGTGCCAAATCATTTGCCACATCCACATTTATATGCCACTGCCGTAGCTCTTTTGCGAATTGCTGGAAAAAGACAAAGAAAAAGTTTTGTTTGAAATGTATATTAATAAGCCATGGAAATTGAAAGTACATATAAAACATGTTGAATATTCTATTTTCTTTTTTATCAAGTTTAAAGAAAAATACATACATAAATAAAATAGATATATACATAGCCTCTCCAGGTGCAGTTAGTATCTGAATCATCTTTGATTGTTAAGAGTCTATTTCTTAATATATTACATAAAGCTCCTATGTGGGTCATCTTCCCCATTCGCTCCAATGAGAGATGCAGTTCCACACATGTATCTATTTGGGCATGCAGAGTGTAGTATCCAATTCAACTAATACAAATTACATTGTGCTAGTGTAAGTGACCTCTAATGCAATGCTGAAAAACCAGTTGCGCCAGCTAACGCTATTAGCTTTGCACTAGAGGTCGCTTATGCTAGTCTAGTGCAACGAAATTCACGTTAGTGCTAATGGCAACTTGAATACTGCCCATTGTTTCCTCTTCTACTGAAATTAATGGGATGCTCTTAAGGTTGAGGAAGATCCACTTATGCAATAAGAATTCAAAAGCCCTCTAAGAAAAGCTTGCTTGGTATCTAGGGTCTTTTAGTTATGGGAGTTTAGTTATGGGATAAAAGATGACTGTAGTACTACTAATAAGAGTGTGACAGACATAATGAAGAAAATGTAAGATGAAGCCATTTGTAAACCAATAGCCAAATGCTTAGAGGATATCCACACTACATTTGCTTTATTTGTGGCCGTCCTGATATTATTAGACTGCAACTTCCATCAGGCCTAGCCAGCATAGCCAATGGTGAGGTTGAGGCAAATCACAGTTCAACAATATCTGTAGGGCTACAAGTTGCCCACCCCTGGTTGAAGCTGCCAAAGATTTCCTGAAAGAAGCCTGGGAAATATAATTTGGTAATGGTGCTGACAATTTTCTGTCAGAAATTTCTTGTTCTCCTCTAGGTCTAGAGTTCTCAGAATTCCTAGGAAAAATGAATGTCTACTGAACTGGTTTGAAAGCCAAAGTACATATTTTTGTCAAGGCAAGGCTCTCTCAAAAATCTTGGAACATGCTTTCCCTGATAGTTCGATGTCCACTCACAATTTCCCCCACCCAAACTGCTTTCTCACATATTGGGGAAAATATATAAGGATAACAGATGTCATTTGGAACTAAGGCGGTAGTATATATATACACTTTATATTCACTCATTTTTCTCCTAAAAATAAATGAGTGATTTAAATATTGACCATTCTGGCTACATTTATGTGTGCACTAGTGACCCACATAGGGAGACAGGATAAATGCAGAATAGAGCAATTCTGTAAAAAATAAAACAAAACTTCACTGCTCTTCATTTATATATTTTTATTTATTATTTTATCCATTAGATTATGTAATGAGTGCCACCTACTGGAATAGTACTAAACATGCATACACGAAGATACTATAGTACTGATAAAAAGTATAATGTATTACAATATTAATTCCTTACTACTCTCCCCCCCATTACATATGGAGAGCTTTACTTATTTGAATGTTTTGAGCAGCCAGAATCATGGAACATTTCACATTAAAAGGAAATCATGCTGTGAATACAATTCCATAAATTGTGAATTGCCCAGAGAGCTTCAGCTACTGGGTAGTATAGAAATGAAATAATAAAATAAATTAATAGAAAATTAATAAACACATTTATATATTAACATTAGCACAACGCATCTATGATCAACAATTTACTGACATGTCTCCTCACCATGATGATCTACAGGAGAAGTTTAGAAAACATTTGTTTTAAGTTCCAAACTGCCAAAGTTGTCAAGTAAGTATCTATACAAATTAAAACCATCTACAGTAATATAATTATTCTATCAAAACGCTTTGTTTAGTGCGTGATGCCCCTCACTGTGAAAACTAGTTTTCTTTATTCTTAGTTATCTTTGCACTAAAATTGCTTAAGTCTTAAATAATAACACCAAAACAAAACAACTCTGTCCATATTAATCCATGATACTAAGCAAACTGAGCATCGAATATATAAAAGAACAACATGAATATAATTACCACAGCATTTTTTAGAGGTAGGTTGGATAAGTTCCTAAATGCATATTGATAATAATTTAAGCAATCTGGTCCCATAATTTTTTCATTACTCTTCATAAGAGGAGACTTATTTGGTCTCACCACTGTCATACCAATTTGAACTAAGGTCACTGATAGTACCCAATTCTGGATGCTGGAAGAAATTTATAACTGTACACAGTCCTAACGAAGTAAAACAGTAGTTGTCATGCACTCATATGGTTTTCTGCATGTTTGCTATTGTCAAACCAAAAAAAATGTTTCAAAGAAGGGGGGGACTAATGTTAACAGGATTAACAAATGTTGTTTTATGGTACAAATAAACTTTTACTCAGGAAATGTGTACTTTTTCCAATGCTGCATGAATCTAAATGACCTTGTAATCCCCTCTGAAGAACTCAATTTAATAGGCCTACTGAAAAACCCATTAGAAGGCTATTTAAAAAGTGGTGCATCTCACCATTAACTTCAGTACTTATATTTATAAAATTCCTGACATTGCTAAACAATATCAGTTAGAATATCACAAATAGGAGTTTCTCTCTCCCCACGTTTGACAAAACAATTAATCATTTAAATAATTTTGAAGGTATCTCGTCTTCAGTCATCACTTCCATTCCTTTTCAAAGAGATGGAAACCAAAGTGATGCAATGAGTGTTTTATCAGCCAACCTATTAGAATCCCATTATTTTCTGTCTTACTTGACTTCGTGTAATGAATTTTTATAATTAAATTAATGAGATACTTCTTTTTCCTCACTCTCGTCTTATTTTCAGGCCCAATTGATTTCTTAAATAATTATGGTTTCTCTTTTCTTTCTTCTTTTGAAAAGACTCCGGGTTCTAGAATTACAAAGAACCACCTACTTCACACCATGTATAATTGTATACAGCTCCATCAGGTCCCCCCAACATGTCTATTTTCTAAGCTAAAAAGCCCCAAACACAGTAACCTTTCCTCATAGGGGGTTGATCCAGCTTCCTATCATTTTAATTGCCCTTTCTGCACCTGATGTCAGATATAAAAAATAATCAAATATGGGACATGAAATTATGAACATTGATCATATTACTGTTACAAAAACTGGTAATAATAATGATATATTATTTATTTATTACCCGCCTCTCCCTCTGGATCAAGGCGGGGAACAACATGGAATACAAAATATTATAAAATACATAAAACTGATAAAAACATATAAAAACTAATTCATTATTAAAATAACAGCCAAACATCTTAAAATTCGACTGGGTAGGCCTGCTGGAAGATAACAGTTTTTATTGCTTTTTTATATTCAGAAAGACTAGTGAGTTGGCAGATCTTTCCCAGCAGGCCATTCCACAGTCTGGGAGCAGCAGCAGAAAAGGTCCTCTGGGTAACAGTTGTTAATCTAGTTTTTGCTGGCTGAAGTAAATTCTTCCCAGCGGACCTAAGTGTGCAGGGCGGATTGTACAGCAGAATGCAATCCCTCAGTTAACCTGGACCCAAACCATGTAGGGCTTTAAAGGTAATAACAAACACTTTATATTTCGCTCGGAAACTAATTGGCAGCCAATGTAATGATTTTAAAGCTGGTCACCCCTAGATGTACCGGTGACCAAGCTGGCTGCCATATTTTGCATTAGTTGAAGTTTCTGGACTAGGCACAAAGGTAGCCATATGTAGAGTGCATTGCAGAAGTCAAGCCTCGAAGTTATCATAGAATCATAGAATAGCAGAGTTGGAAGGGGCCTACAAGGCCATCGAGTCCAACCCCCTGCTCAATGCAGGAATCCACCCTAAAGCATCCCTGACAGACGGTTGTCCAGCTGCCTCTTGAATGCCTCTAGTGTGGGAGAGCCCACAACCTCCCTAGGTAGCTGATTCCACCGTCGCACTGCTCTAACAGTCAGGAAGTTTTTCCTGATGTCCAGCCGGAATCTGGCTTCCTTTAACTTGAGCCCGTTATTCCGTGTCCTGCACTCTGGGAGAATTGAGAAGAGATCCTGGCCCTCCTCTGTGTGACAACCTTTTAAGTATTTGAAGAGTGCTATCATGTCTCCCCTCAATCTTCTCTTCTCCAGGCTAAACATGCCCAGTTCTTTCAGTCTCTCTTCATAAGGCTTTGTTTCTAGACCTCTGATCATCCTCGTTGCCCTCTTCTGAACACGCTCCAGCTTGTCTGCGTCCTTCTTGAATTGTGGAGCCCAGAACTGGACGCAATACTCTAGATGAGGCCTAACCAGGGCCGAATAGAGAGGAACCAGTACCTCACGTGATTTGGAAGCTATACTTCTATTAATGCAGCCCAAAATAGCATTTGCCTTTCTTGCAGCCATATCGCACTGTTGGCTCATATTCAGCTTGTGATCTACAACAATTCCAAGATCTTTCTCATTTGTAGTATTGCTGAGCCAAGTGTCCCCCATCTTGTAACTGTGCATTTGGTTTCTATTCCCTAAATGTAGAACTTGGCATTTATCCCTATTAAATTTCATTCTGTTGTTTTCAGCCCAGCACTCCAGCCTATCAAGATCACTTTGAAGTTTGTTTCTGTCTTCCAGGGTATTAGCTATCCCACCCAATTTGGTGTCATCTGCAAATTTGATCAGCGTTCCCTGCACCTCCTCGTCCAAATCATTAATAAAAATGTTGAAGAGCACTGGGCCCAGGACTGAGCCCTGCGGCACCCCACTCGTTGCCTCTCCCCAGTTTGAGAAGGTTCCATTGATAAGTACTCTTTGAGTCCGATTCTGTAGCCAACTGTGGATCCACCTAATAGTTGTTCCATCTAGCCCACTTTTAGCTAGTTTGTTAATCAGAATGTCATGTGGTACTTTGTCAAAAGCTTTGCTGAAGTCAAGATATATGACATCCACAGCATTCCCACAGTCCACAAGGGAGGTTATCCTATCAAAAAATGAGATCAAATTAGTCTGACAGGATTTGTTCCTGACAAATTCATGTTGGCTTCTAGTAATCACTGCATGGATTTCAAGGTGTTTACAGATTGACTTCTTTATAATCTGCTCCAGAATTTTCCCAGGGATGGATGTCAGGCTGACTGGTCTGTAGTTCCCAGGTTCCTCCTTTTTGCCCTTTTTGAAGATAGGGACAACGTTAGCCCTCCTCCAGTCGTCCGGCACCTCACCCGTCTTCCATGATTTTGCAAAGATAATAGACAAAGGTTCTGAGAGTTCTTCCGCTAGCTCCTTCATTACTCTTGGATGCAGTTCATCGGGCCCTGGGGATTTGAACTCATTCAAGGAAATTAGGTGTTCTTTGACCATTTGTTTATCAATCTCAAACTGCAATCCTGCCCCCTCAACTTCTGCTTCACTTTTTCCAGGGGGGTCATAGATCCGCTTTTGGGAGAAGACCGAGGCAAAGTAGGAATTGAGCACTTCAGCCTTTTCTTTGTCGTCTGTTATCAATTTGCCATCCTCATTAAGCAGTTGAACCACCATTTCTTTCCTCTGTCTTTTACTACTCACGTATCTGAAGAAAGCCTTTTTATTGCTTTTAGCATCCCTCGCTAATCTCAGCTCATTCACAGCTTTAGCCTTCCTGACGCCATTTCGGCACTTCTGCGCCACTTGTCTGTACTCTTCTTTTGTAGCCTGGCCTTCCTTCCACTTCCTATATGTATCCCTTTTTGTTTTCAGTTCATCAATAAGCTTTTTGTGGAGCCACATTGGTTTCCTCTGTTGTCTTCTATCTTTTCTCCTTGTTGGAATTGTTTGTAACTGTGCCTTTAAAATTTCATTTTTTAGATACTCCCACCCATCCTGCACTCCTTTTCTTTTTAGGCTCCCTTGCCACGGGACCTTACTTATTATAGTTCTGAGTTTATTAAAATCAGCTTTCCTAAAATCCAGAGTACGTGTATGGCTACGCTCGACTTTTGTCTCCTTCATAATCAAGAATTCAAGTATGACGTGGTCACTTTCCCCCAGAGTTCCCGTAACTGCCAGCGCATTTATCAGCGCATGCACTACCATCTGTAGGTCTTCCAACTCTAGGAAGGGGCGTAGCTGGCGTATCAGCCGAAGCTGATAGTAGGCACTCCTGGCTGTCGCATCTATCTGAGCTGTCATTTAAATGTTAATTATGTGTGGGAATTCCCCATTAGATATTCAATGGGTGTGTTTGGAAGACACTTTAATCCACAGAGTGGCAACAGTCCACTCTACAGATGACGATTTGCGTGGCACCCTTGGGTGCCACAGATGTGCTGCTCTGTGGAGTGGACTATCCCCACTCCCCTGAGTTGTTGTCTCTCCCCCCCTCTCAGCCCTCATCACCGAATGGCGGCCCTGGTTACCATTTGCCTTATTGGGGCACCGCCATTTTGTGGGGAAATGCAAAGGGGGAGGAGAGATGCAGCACATGGAGATGCGCTGTGGCCATTGCCAGAGAAAGTGCCATTGGAGCCATTCTCCTCACAACAGGAGGTGGGATTAATCCGCTGCTGCTTGCCTCTCCTGCAACTGGTGCCACCCCACCCAGGGACACCATGCACCCATGCTGGGAAGTGCGTGGGGAGCCAAGGATCACAGCACCCCACCAAGGGACAGCACAACTGGTGGCTCCCCAAGCGCTTGCTGGCACAGGATTATTTTCTCTGCAGATAGAGCCCCACTGGGCTAGAGCAGTAGGGGTTTCCGCCACTCTTGCCTCACGACTCTGTCGGCAGGGGAAATATTCAGTGGAGCCCGCCGCATGACATGGTGAACAACGGCTGTGCAGAAAAACAATTCTGCAAACTGTTGGTTATCTCCACTGGTATTTTTTCAAAATAATCAATGGTGGTGTGGTTTTTGCCCGACAGACATGTTAGTCAATGAGGGACTATTTAAGTAACGGGGTCCAAATTGAGCCAATGCGTGAAAGAAATGAATTTGCACCTGATCAAGGGCACTTTAATCTATTCATACTTTATATTTTCCAGGATTGAGCCCTGGCATAATGAACAGATGCCAGGGCTGGACCATAGTGAGCCCTCTCACAAATTAAGCCCCAAGGATCTGGTGAAAGAGTGGGCAAATTAGTTTCAACATTAAGAAAATCTCTTAGCTGCCTCTTTAAACATGTCACCATATACACAGAAGACAGCCAGCATCTGGCTCACTGTAAGGAGCAATAACTCTATTAAAAGTGACAATCACATAGAAAATAATTCCCTGTGCATTGTAAATATATTAGGGGCAGGATGCTAACAACAAATGCTTATTTTAACACAGAAAGCATGAATGAGTTTCTCTTGAAGTCCTGCTTTATTAGGTCCTTATATTCAAATGCTAGCTTATAATATAAATCTAAATCAACTGAGTTCAGCATGATTTGAGTTCTCTTTTGATTTTACATATGTCTAACTCAGTCAAGCACAAAACTGCTACTGCTATCACATCTGAGAGGCTTTTATGCAGGATTTGACACAATAAGGCTCACAAGGCAGACAAAGAGAGATTTCTCTTTTGAAGGATGACAATAAAAAGAATGCTGTTAAGTCAGAGAAGAATTTCTTTGAATTTAAGGAAATGAGGACAAGAAATAACCACCATCACCAGCAGCAGCAGCTCAACATTACCTAGATCTGTTTGTACCAAGAAAGGACACCATCATGGGAGATTGCCAATGAAAGATCAAAATTCAATATTCTTTTATGAACCAAGATAGTCATTAGGATTTTCTCTTTCCATATTTGACAATGATGTTTGTGGCTATGTGTTTGTGTTACTTAAGATATTTGGCCATGATCCACAAACTTTTCCAAGGTGATCAATTTTGCTTCCCCTGTAACAAGCTCTAAGTTAGATTTTAGAAAAATACACACAGATCTCTTAGGCAGTAGAATGGTTAAAGATTTTCATAGGAAATACTTAATATTTTCTAATTAAAGTACATATGGAATTCATAGATAGGGACCAATTCAAACAATTCATTGTGGTTCTGATCTTTAAAGAGCAGTGAACTTACAACCTTGTGTACTTCTTTACCTTGAAATGGCCTTATACTTGTTAAAAGTCAAATCTGTCAAAAGTTGCTTTGAAATTCCATATGCAGTATCATCCTATGAATGTTTACTCAAGACCTACTGAATTCAATGAAACTTATTCCCCGGTAAGTACATATAGGACTGAAGCCTTCCTAAAACCTCCCAAAACCTGGGAAGTGGCACTGCATGTTTTTTAAAGCTTATGTAGAAACCTCAAAGGTACTAATTTAAGTAGGCATATACTTCAGTATGTCACCTAATCCATGTTAATCAATGAAAGCATGCTTACCTGGGGTGTTTGTGCTCCTGCTTTTTGGTGCCATTGTAATAGGCTGCATTACATGAGCACAGAGGGGTGACCACATGGGTTGAATTGAATACTGCCCCTCTAAGTGTGTTCTGTTCACTTCCATTGAGACAGCACCATCTAATGGCAGAAGATCCCATTCTTTTCAGGATGTTAACACTTCAAAAGTGGTTTTTTTCATGAAGGAATTTCTAAGGAATACAGCGGGAGACGTCCTGGTAGTTCACGACGTCGTGTAAAAGACCCACAAACCTCAATAAGTAGCCAATCCCAAGTGTGCAATAAATCATTTGTTAGAGGAGCCCTAAGAGTATAAGTTAACCATCAACAAATGTGATTCTACTAAATTGCAATGTCATAGACAGAATAATGTTTTATTGTTCCGGGTGCTATAAAGTTTCAAGAATTGTTTTTGTGGCAGTTACTTTTGATCTAATGTATACAATCATTCCCTTTAAAGAATGGGTATTTTCAGTAGTGTCTTTGCCAATAATGATGTGTCTCCAATTGAAGGAGGGAAAAAAGAGGGCAGTACCAAATACAAAAGGGGGGGTAGAAAAAAAGGCAAGCCTCAAAATGGCACTGAAAATGCAGGGGTACAATAATATAGTAAAATTGTCCAAGCCCTTTCAGTACATTTCTCAGAGGCACTAAAAGAACAAACCATAATTCATCTACTAAAAAGATTGTATTGGTGTAAACAAATTACATACTACTATTTTATTAGAATGTAAGCCTACGTGGCAAGGTGTTGCTATTTTTTATTGGTTTACTATGTACAGCACCATGTACATTGATGATTCTATATAAATATATATATATATATATATATATATATATATATATAAAAAAAATAATATTTTAGTGCATTAAAAATTACAACTTATTGCTGTCCTATAGGATAGATGCTTATTAGACAGAGGGCTCTAAGATCGAAGCTTAACTAGTGCTATGCACAGCTCTCCCGATTTGATTTGGGGTGCTTTGGGGGGTGCCTGCCTCACCTTGGCACTGGAGCTGACACAAGATTTGACCCCCCCCCCAAAGTAGGTTGGCCTTACTGGTACCCAGGAAAACAGGGAGCAAGGCTGACTGGGAGTCCATGGAATACCTGACTTCCAGGATCCCCCCTTGCCCCTCGACCCAGAGCCACTGTGATTTAACTGGAAATGTGTTCTCCTCCTGAGACCCAGGCCACAATTTAAAGCTATTGTGGGGGCTCTCTGTTTTTAGTATATCTATGGCCACGAAGTACAGCAGCCATAAAGGGCCCTTTCTCCTTTACAGCCGCCACAGTCTGCTACCATAGATATACTAAAAACAAAAAGCCTCCTTGATAACAAATCACAGTCTGGCTCTGAAGAGGAGGAGGCATTTCCAGGTAAGTCCCAGTGGTGGTGGGAGGCTGTGGAGGCTGTGGAGTGGGAAGGAAGTGAGTCTGGTGGGTACAACAGACTCATGGCCGGCCTTGCACCAGCTTGCCCAGGCAGGTGGGGAAGGGCCCAGCACTGCCCCAAATTGGCCTGAGGTGCCCCTGAGACTTTAGTGCCAGTCTGCTTCAGCGTGCCTCGGGTCAACTGCTCTGGATTCGGGTTTAGGCAGGCCAAATCAGCCTGCCTAGCCTAGGATCTGGGGATTTGGCCCAAAGCATTGCACAGCCCTAAATATTTTCTTTTTTTGGTTATGTAGTAAGCAACTTAAAATGCAATCCTATACATGTCTGCTCAGAAGTAAGTGCACCTGAGTACAGCGGGGTTTACCCTCAGGTAAGTGGGTATAGGATAGCACTCTGATAGACAGCGAGGTCTAATCTTGGAGCCCACTTTTTATCCAAAGCCTTGATGGCAAGAGCCAGGTAGGGCAGGAGGAGATGGAAGCTTTTACAGCCTCCCATTCCTCCATTTTAAACTAGACAAGTTGTTCAGCTTGTCTAGCTTGCTCACCTGGCAGTGGGAAGGGACAGGAATGGAGGGACACTTGGTTTGAACAATTCCAGGCTTCTCCTCCTTTCTGCCCACTAGAGTACCCCCATTCCCCCCTCTGCAACCTATTTGGAGGATGCTGTTGCATCCTTGAAAGTGAAGCAGTGCTGGTGCTTTATGCAGCAATTTTAGCCCCCCCCTTTGAAAAATCCACACTTGCTTTCCTGCCCAATATTGTACCTGTGTCTACAGCGTTGGGGTGGGGGTTGGGAATCTGTAACATCCTATGGCTCCTCTGACAACATTTGAGAAGACATGGGATTGCTCTGCCCATGAGCTTTGTAGTGCAAGCCTATAAATACCTACTTAAAAGTTAGTTTCATTGAGTTCAGCAGGACTTACTCCCAATGACATCTAGAATTGCAGTCCTAATCTTGTAGCGAAAAACAAGGATATAAGTCGTGGCTGATGTTGATTTGTTTTATAGTTAGTACAGGTTAAAAATGAATTTTACTAAAGCTTGTTGCATGTTTTATAATGTTTTTAATATGGTCTGCCTGATTATAGCTATTGACCATGCATACTGCATGTAATTTGTACTATATAGTTGTTTGAATCATGGTTGTTTGTTCTTTCAGTGCCACCGAAGAGGATTTCCACCTGAAATGAGCTGGATAATTCACTATTTTATTATTAAAGTTTCAATATTTTCAGTACCATTTCATGGCTTGCCTCTTTTTTGCTGTCCCTCCATTAAGAGTCATCCTTTGTTCCTGTCGAGATCACTTCAGTATCTCCTTTTCCTTCACTGATAGTGTATATTGTGCTAGATGCAGTCAAAGGTGGAACAGGAATAGAACATCTTATTGCATCACAGATTCTAATGTGGCACCAAAGAAATAGGGAAAGGATGAAGTAGAAGTTTATAAAACACTTTCATGACAAAGTTAAAAATGCCCTGAAAACAAAACAGCAGAATCTTGAGGCAGTTTATGTCTGTTTATGTGAGACAGGAAACTCTACCTGATGAAGAATGCCGTCTAGTTGGAAACTATTTGTGCTGCTATATCATCAGAAGGTAGTCCATAAAAACATTTTATACTGCATCACATCTATAGATGGAACTAAAAGGCTATCTAGTTAAAAAATATGCCACCCTCTATCCACCACATACCATCTAACATTCTGACTCAGTTTGTGGTAGTCCTTGAATTTTTAGTTCATATGAAGGAAAAATTGTCCCTGACTCTGGGCCACATCAGAAGAAAAAGGGCAATCCTCAAAAAGGTGAGTCTCTCTCTCTTTTTCTCTCTATCTCTCATACACACAGACAGACTCCTCAAAACAAGGTAATGATTAAACCATTGTCCATGATCACCCACATACTATGAAATGCCTCTGCATGAGGCCTATGAGAGCCCTACCCCATACGCCTTTAAGAAACAATGCAAAAATTCTCTCCAGGAAGAGTTTGTATTAAACGTTCTGGAATTGTTAATTTTATGTTTATATTTTTTGCATTATTAGTCATTTGGGGTTATGTAGAAAAAGATAGACTATACATTCTTGAATCAACTGAAGACCTATATTGTATGGCAAAGCAATAAATGCACAGGCGCTAGGTCATATTATGGGAGAGGAACATTGAATACCAGGGAGGTGCCTTTTTTCCCTCCTGAACAGAGGGTGGTTAACTTCCAAGAAGCTTGAAAACAATTGCTTTCCTGCATTTTATGATCTCTAATGTATTTTCCATTTTCAGTTAGTACCTTGAGTTCAGCATTCTGCTTCTTCAGCCCTTCCACAGTATAAGAAATCTCCTTCCAAGACTCAAGCCTGGTTTTGGCACATTCCAGCACCTGCTCAGCTTCTTGCTTGGCTTCTAACCATTGTGTTGAATCTTTCAACATCTCATGTAGTTGCTGTCTTCTGTTCTGAAGGTGTCCCTGCACTTCATCCCACTGGTTTTGTATCTTTTCAACTGGTGAGACACAAAGGCAAAAACAAAATATAAATCCTTAAATGCAAAACTGTACAATAGTGCCATTTCCAATTTCATGGACTGGGAAGGAGTTCAAAATCCTGCTCTTGGATATATTCAAAATTAAGTTAAAAATAACAACAACCCCAAACAATAAAATAAAACAACCCAGGGCATGAGGTCAAACCATTTTGAACCAAAAGAATTTGTACAGTACATTAACAGCAGCCAAGATATAAGTGACTGTGAAAAGAATCATATTGGCACTGAAACACAAAGTGGATTGACCACCTCCTCTAGTATCCCTAAATCAGGAGTAGGCAACTTGTGGCCCTCCAAGTGTTTTGGCCTACAACTCCCATCATCCATCACTATTGGCTATGCTGGCTAGGGCTAATTGGAATCATAGGCCAAAAATTCAGGAGGACCACAAGTTTCCCACCCCTGCCCTAAATGAAACCCTATATGGATTTGTCATCAATAAATGTGTAATTCAACTAGAAATGCATACACTTTAATTAAATTCAGCTGTGACCAACTGAAAGTAGACATGACACTTATGTCACTACTCCTCTTTCAGAAACCTGGAGGCTCTAACTACTATCTCAAGGAATGTCAGAAGGATCAGAATTAGTCTGAGCTCGCCATTTAGTCTGAAGAATTATGAACACTCATAAACATACCTGTCATTCCCCATTCCCAATAATATATAATGTAGAACATCTTGAAGGCTCATTGAAATGGAATATAAATCTTTTAAAACAAACAAATATATCATCTCAACACCTAGTTCTTTTCCTGTATTTCTTTGAACATTGTTTTGATCTATGTTCAATAATTGTTTATAAATTTAATATGTAATATAACTGTCTAAATATACCAGCAGTATATAACAGTTATGGTACATGAAATACATAAAGATTATAGGCACCTTGATCTCTCAGAAGTATCCTATCCTCTTCAACAAAGGAGAATTGTTGATGTATACATAATGATTTCCCCAAGCCAAGCATCCTCTAGCACATAGATTGGAAAAAGGAAGCTTTAGCATAGGTGAAGCTTCTTATGCCAGAAGAAGTTAACATATGGTCTTGGAGCTCCTACATTGTTAATAGGTTAATTTCATATTGCATGCGTTACTAAAAAAACACTCAAAGAAAACCAATAATGGCTATGTAGGATTCATACAACAAATACTGTAATTTGGGTATAAACTCACTGTGATGACTTAAAATGGCTACTACTAATTAGTGTGCTAAACATATCTGTTCATTATGCTATATTCCTCAAATAGATCAGAAAAGTGAAATAATGATTTGAAAACAATGTATCTAATCTTTCCAATCAAGTTTTGTGAACCACCCAGAGAGCTTTTTGTGAACCGCCCAGAGAGCTTCGGCTATTGGGCGGTATAGAAATGTAATAAATAAATAAATAAATAAGTCATCCATTAATTACTGTGCATGCAGCATGACAAATAAAATACTGACAGCAAAGGTCTATTAGAGAAAAGTGAAGGTGACCTCTATGCCATCCCCCAACCCAGAATGGTCAAGGTGACCTTGGGATGTAAAACAAAATCAGGGAGGCCTTCAAATGCAGAAGTCTTGTAATAATGGATGACTTCAATTACCCCCACATTGACTAGATAAATACTTACTCCAGTCACATCAAAGAGGTTAAATTTCTTAAACCCTAAGCAGCTATGCCCTAGAGCAGTTGGTCAATGAACCAACCAGAAGAGAGGTGACCCTGGATTTAATCATAAATGGTGTCATCTAGGACCTAGTATGAAATGTAAATGATTTTGAGCCAATCGGAAACGGTGACCATAGTGAGATCAGATGTAATATATACTTAAGTGGAAAATTGTCCAGGAAGTCAAATGATGCATGACATAAGTCAAGCATGCCCAGTACAATTCTCTTGTAGCATTCTGACTGTGGGGGAGAAGTAGCAGGAAATTGTCAACTGAGACAAGGGTTGGGTAAATTTGAAAATTGGGGAAGTCATTCTGCCTGGTAGATAGTGACTTATTCACTCCTGTGTTCCTTTAATTTAATACGGATGAGGTAATCTGGTTAGGTTATCAATCTTGCAAGTGAATGGTGAGAAGATTCTGGGCTTCTTTAAAAGGTGTGGCGAAGAGAGCAGAAGCAAAGCAAATATTATTTAAAGCTTTTCTTACAAGAATAAGCTCGGAAAGGTCCTTCATGTAGTGTGGGTCTATGATTGGATTTGGGACTTAGGAATTGTGCATGCCCAGCATATTACATCACATCACACCAAACCACATCAACTATGTTATGTGTGTTCAAGAAGGGTAGTATGCTAGTCAAAATCACCACCACATGAAGGACATAGGAAGGGGACATTGCTTAGTAGTAGAGCCATGGTTTGGGTACAGTCACTGGCATCTCCAGTTAAAAGGATCAGGTAGCAGGTGATGGAAAAGACCTGAGGCCTTAAGAGCTGAGGCCAGTCAAAGTAGGCATAGACAATACCAGGCTAGATGGAACACTTAATTGACATTGTATAAGACAATTTTCCTCATTTAATATGACATCAACGTTATGCCAATGCCTTTAATGCTATAAGCCACTGAGACCTGCTGCAGCAAGATGGGTCCTCTGGTATAGATGGATCGGATAAAGTTTGCAAAACCTTTTAAAGCTTATTAGGAGCATTTTTAGACTATTTCTTTGCAGGTGGATTTTTAAGCATTCCGAACATCATATTCACAAAGTTGAGTTTTGTGTGAAGGGAGTTATCGGTTTATGAAATATTTCCCTTGTCTGCCTTGCCCTCCACTAAAGGAAGCAAGCAGTTTGTGAAAAAGAACATTACTTAAAAACATTTTCAATGAAGTGAGCTCAATAGTAAGAATATAGTAGAGAAGAAATTTTGCAGCCTCACTAAGAGCCCTGGCTAGGGTTGTGACTTAGCCTCATAAAATCTCAAACGTTACAATGAGCATATGGTATTCAGTGGAGGGAAAAATGAGTTCTTTCCCTATCCAGTGACCCTTATTTGAGAGCATGAAGAGTTTATTCCTGGGGACGTTATACAGAACTTTGAAAAAGTGAAGAATAAAAAGGTGCCAACTGTTCATATAAATTGCTCCAGAAGGGATTTTTTTTCTAGTTTTAGAAAAATGAATAGGGAATTTCATAGTACCTTTCTTATTTCTATGACAACTGGGATAGATACAATGATTTGAGTCACCAAATTGTATTATTACCAATAGTGTAGTGGTTAGAGTGCCAGACTAAGACCAGGGAAATCTATTAGAATGTATGCCTATGCGGCAGGGTCTTGCTATTTACTGTTTTATTCTGTACAGCACCATGTACAATGATGGTGCTATATAAATAAATAATAATAATAATAATAATAATAATAATAATAATAATAATAGGCTTGAATCCTCGCTTAACTATGAAGTTCTGTAGGTGACCTTGGGCCAATCACTCACTCGCATCTTAACAAAGCACAACAGGTTGTTGACCATAAAATGGGGAGGGAGTAACTTGTGAATCAACTTAAGCAAATTGGAGGAAGGACAACATAAATGTAACAAAAAAAAAAAGAATCTAAATGTCAAGTTGTTGATTACAAATAGTGATATGATCTGTTTAATAACATAATTATTTATAGAATTATTTTATGAATATTTAACTTGGCAAATGTGTTAGACTATAACTCCCACCATTCTTAACCAGCATGACCATGCTGAATGAGGGTGACTGGAGTTGTAGTACAACACATCTGTAGCATGTCAGATTGGGGCTTTATAAATTAACCTTAACCTTACAAATCCATGCCCCAAATCAGAAGCAAACCCACAATAATAGTAGTTCTACAGCAGAGTTTTAGGTTTTGGACCAGTGTCATTGCAATGTCACATGTCGAAAGACTGGAGCAGCTCCAGCAACTGGCATTTTCAGGTTCACTTTAGGAGAGGAGGTTTGCCAATTTTAAAGTTACTATTCAATTTATTTTACATCCTCCTGAGATGCCTCATCAGTTTAGTCAAGAAGTACTGACATTGGAACAAATTAATTTAAAAGCCAAACACTGGGTAACTGCGTTGCAACATGGTTACCATTGATTTGGCAGTCAGAAAAGGACAAGATCAGCAAGTAAACCCGTTAACTTGAGACCTATTTTTATCAAGTTTTTGTTCTGCCATACTTCATTTGTGGAAAAGCTAAATATAATTCTCTTCACAGGTGAAAGCAAAACACTTATGCCAACTATCTAGAGTACTCTTTTTCCAGAAAAATAGATTTATGAGCAAAATCAATAAACACATTTAATAGGGCTAATAAGATCTGAAAGCTGTGTTGTGACTATCACTCCTCATGTCAAGGCAGATACTGTAACTTAAAATATTCTACTAGCTTACCAACATAACCAATTATGCTATGCTGGTCTAACCTCTACTTTTGGCAAAAAACTTTTTCTTAAATACATGGTGGAATACAACTCCCCCCCCCCCCCACAAAACTATTGTTGGCAAGACACTTTCATGTAGAATAGCAGTTGAGAGGGGAAAATTCTGTCCTAATAGAAGTTGGTAATATTATGATTAAAATACGTTGAGTATATCTCTATGGTTCATTATGTGGCAATATAAAGATAAAGATTTTATAGCTGTCTTAAAGCTACAAAATGCAAAGAGCACTAAAAAAAACTTCCCCAAACTCCCCTAGAAAAAAATTAGTCTTTTCCCATGGCCTCCAATTTCTGGAAATTTTACATCTCATACCCACATGAGAATGACCTTTAGGCTAAATATTATTTTGAAGACTGTAATCTGGCCCAATGTCATCACCTGGCATCTGTGGGTGCTGCCACAGCAAGGAGAGGTTCTGTGGGTGGTCTGGTTCATTCTCCAAGATCCCTGGGATAGCAGGGCAACCAGAAGGTAAGATGTTAAATACCTCTTTCCCCTGTATGGCACTTCACCCTGCCATCGCCATATCTCCCTCTGTCCTGCACAACACATATTGCCGCTCCCGTACCCGTGCACATTAAGCTCAGGTCGTCCCCGGCTGCCTCCTGGGGTGGGTAGGGGTGAAGTAACACCCAGCGAGTCTCTTCCCTGCAGGTGTAGCAGCCTCTCTTGCTGTTTTTTGTCTCCAAAGATGGTTCACAATGTCAAATTCTTCCACATAATCATGCACATGACCATGTGGAGAAAAGGTTAACATGAATCAAGCTGTAAATATGGTCAAACAGCATATCCACTTATTTGATTGCTGTTATTGGGGAAAATGCAATAATCCTGGTGAAACCTACCAGATCACACTAACTCATTCACATAAACCCTTTTCCATGTTACCATATACCCATGTACTCTATCACATAGACAGTCGAAGAGCCAATCACTCTACACTTTTAGCCTTGCCATTCAACAAGGTAGTTATCCAGGAAATGGCAAGCAAGCTAAATCGGAAAAAGTGTTAATGCATCCCACTGAATCTCTGGCTCAAAAGGGAGTATTTCAGGTGATTATAAAACTACTGGGAGGAACCAGGAGGCTGCAAATTCTGTGGGCATATATATCAGTAAAGGTATCCCCAGTGTCTAGCTAGTATTCCCAACATAGAGATTAAGAAGAAAACATCATGAAGCTGCTCTGAAAAATAGGTCACCAGAAACTGAGTGATGTAAACTTTTGTTCTGACAATACAAGGTTTAGGCTCCTTCTCAAGCTCTCCAGAAGGATTGAAGGCGTCAAGACAAAAGGTGCCATCTCTTCTCCACAGGCCTTGTCCCTAAATTTCCCCCCCATCATAAAGTTTAAAGCAGCAATTTTCTCCAGCATGTTCTTTCTATGGTGAAGGTCCCAATATAGTCACAATAAATCTAAGTTCAAAAGAGATAAGGAGGAAGGAAATACTATTGCAATGGAGAAAGGTTAGACCTCTAACCTTCAGAGGAAGAGATAGTTTGAGATCTCTCTCTCTCTCTCTCTCTCAATATTAAGCACCACTAGAATATTTCCTATCCTCTGGCTCCAAGAGCGACTAGATTCTTTCCTATTTTTGCTCCAACAAGTGCTACCCTTGAACTTCCCAGGTTGTATTCTGGAGTTTCTGGACCTGAGCCTCAAGAAATTTAGCAACACTACTAGGTTAGAAATTTGAACCAGCAGAAAGTCCAGAGCAAAGACAAAATTGTATTGCTACAATTGCACAGCAAAAGCTAACATACAGGATTTAAAGGATTAAAACAGCTATTTTAAAACACTGATAATTTACTATGCCATGGTGATATAAAAATCTACTTTCTGTATTACTGATGTTGCAAACCCATCCACACTTACCAGGGAAAAAGCAGTGAACTAATGGAGCCAGGGCACTACGTTTTGAATTTAGGTTTGTAACAAAACTGTCTACAGTAGGGGTGCCCCACAGAAGTCCAGAAGTGTCCCTATAAATGGCTGGTTTTGAGAAGGGGTGAAAGACGGAAGTTTTCTTTGTTGACCTGTAGTTCTAAAGATCTGAGGAAATCTAAGCCTATTTCAATGTTGGCTCAGAGACTGTGGGATGAAAGAGCAATGAAAAGCCAGTTGTCTATGTATGGGAAGACTACTATTCCTTTTAATCGCAGGTGTACTGCTTACTACTGCCATGAACTTTGTAACAACTTTCAGTGCTGTGGCTAGACCGAATGAGAGGACCTTGAACTGGAAGAATTTGTTGCCAAGAGCAAAGTTGAGAAAGCAGCATAATGTATGATGGATAGTAATATCCAAGAAAGTGTCAGTTTCTGCAGCAGAGTAAGGGAAGAATGCAAGAAAGGTGAGTCATCTGAAATTTCCACAGCTGGATGTAGCAAATGACATCTCAAAGGTCGAGTATGGGCCCAAGATTTTTGGGGATACCTGGAGGGAAAAAATGGTAAGTTTTTCAGTTGAGGTGAGTCTTTCTATTGCACCTTTGTCCGAAAGCTTGGCAATTTCTTTCCTGGGTGCTAGGGAAGAATGGTTGGTGTGGAAGATTCCTGTGGGAGGAATGCCTGCGAATTTGATGGTGTAAGCCTTGAGTGATGAGTCAAAGTATTCAGGTATTGGTCATGATAGATTCCCATACAAGCAGAAAGGGTCCAAGCCGACTGGAGAAGAGTGGGGTGGATGGTCCCCCATCCCTGTATGAGTCAAAGATAATGTTTGGAATGATCAGGGTGTTTGCCTCCCGTGGGTTGGCAGTGTTTATTCTGAAAGGGTCATCTTGGTTGAAAGGAAGTACACGAGACAATTCAAGGCTGTATCCAGCTGAAACCTCACTGATCTCTGTGTTGCCAATATGGGCAAGGGTGATTCCTGGAAGAAGAGGAGGATTGGGATCCCATTTCATTCTTGAGAACAGATGTTTTCACCTGCTCCAAATGAGTATTCTGTGCAGGTGCATAACCCATACATGTGAGTCACAGAGACCACAAAGAAGAAATAAGAGAGGAGTGGGACTCACCATATATTAGGAAGCAATTTCTTAAGAAGATATGATGTAATTGAACTGCATTTTGAGCTAAAAACCTTCCTCGATGCAACACAATTTAATTATGTTACAAAATAATACTGGTTTTTGCCATTTCCTAGAATGACTAACTCAATCAGCATCTGGTGAGGTTCTCTCTTCTTTTGTTTCCTCTGCTTAATGGTCTGCCCTCCATTTTTTCCCATATGGCATGAAGTCCAGTTGGTTGAAGAAATAAAAAGCCTTATGGTCCTGCACAAAGCTTTGAGTGTTTCTAAAGTAGCTTCTTAACTACACATTTAGATTTAGAATTATCTTGGCACGTCAGGTAAAAACAAATTGTGGCTGAATTAAATAGCAAAGGTCAACAAAGTATTAAAAGAACTAATTTTGTTTTGATTTTTCCAAGTATTTTGAAGAACGTTATAGGAAGCAACTCATTTATTTCCCCCCACTCTTCATGCTATGGTTATTAACTAGAGGTGATGATGTATGTAATTATTTATTCTTAGTCCAGTGTTCCGCTCATACTTATGCTTGAACTTTGACTGAATTCTCACACAAGCTGTTTGAGGGAACAGAGTTTCTAATTAGGAATGTAGCTGTTGTTCATGGATGAAGGAACCTTTAATAATAATTCCAACAAAACATATTTAAAGAGGTTTTTTTCTCCACTAGCGCATTTAGAAATGGGACATAGAAGTAATAAAATGGTACTCAATTTTCCCTGAACATAAACAGAATGTTATTAGTATTATTAAAATAAAGCAGTTCTACCAAGGCACTTAAATACTTTTATACTTACTGATGCAAAAAAAAATATGGTCAACTTCACAGTTTATGTTAGAAATGTGAGAAATTCATTACCTATGTAATGAAGCGAAAAGCCAATGAGTTTAGAATATTTCAATGTGAAACACTCATTTGCTGTTTGCCACACATCCATACTTGCACTGTATTTCCTCATAGTTCTAGTAGCATATCTTGTTATTAGCCTTAATAGTTTAGCCTTGCTAACGTTATCATATTTCTCATATTTTTCTCTTGTCATGGTGCAATGTTAATATTTTCAGGAAAGCTTAAACCGGCTTTTCTTGACACTTGCATCTAACATACCATGAAAATCTTATGCACAAAAGCACTGGAGAGTAGGAAACTGCATGCAGTTTCTGTAGACTATCATGTTTGACTATCATACATGCATGACATGTATAAGAAAATAATAGTACCCACAGCCCATGAATTAAGAAATGCACTTAAGACCTTCACAATTGCACATAAATTACCATCTGTAAGAACTTTATACACAAGGAGAGACTTGATAAAGAGTTTGACTTGCTATTCTGATTGACAATCTGTTGGCCCTGTTCAAATGTAACTTGGGGAAGGGTAGTGAGGCTAAATACTGTGCATGGTGGTTTGCACTAACCATGTCAAGTGCTCCTGCCACACATGCACTAACCACTCTGCCTAACCACCCTACAGCCTAACTACCCTTCTTGAGGACTTCTTGCACAGTTGTGGGGTGTGGGAGTATCTGCTCTTTTGTAACTGCTTGGAGAATCATGGGAAGAGGCTTTTGTGCCTCCTGGACATCAGCTGGACGGACGGAGAGGTTTTTGCTTTACGTGGGTTTTGTTTTACGTGACAGCCGAAGGGGTTTGTGCCTGGGAGCATGGAATGCTCAAGATCACTGTTCTGATAACAGCAGCATGAGATGGAAAACATCTTTGTTCCCTGCCAGGAATGTTGCAGGTGTCCGATACAGGGGTGGAGTCCAACAGATTCCTCCTCACTTGGCTTCCCAGACTAGGAGCCACACTTAGGTCTTTTACAGAAATGGCAGCTGTGTAGTGGCTATTTATGCAAGATTGTTCATGCCTCTAATAGCAACACTAATGGCAGCGCTTAGTTAAGCACAGGGTTAACCACGGGGGCCTGATAGACAACACTCTAAGTCATGGCTAAGGCCATTAACCTTTTTGCAGGGTGTGGTTAGTGAGGGTGGTTAAATCGTGGTTATAGAGCCACTATGGTTAGGGAAAACACCCTATACACGACATCATAGTTAGTTCAAAATGCTTATCCATCATAACTTAGGCCTTAGCTAGACCTAAGGTTTATCCCAGGGTCGTCCCTGCCTGCTCCTGGGATATCCTGTGTGTCATTTACATGAACAGGGTTGACCCTGGGATGATCCCAGGATAAACCTAAGGTCTAGCTAAGGCCTTAGTGTGAATATTGTTACAATATTTCCAGACCTTTAAACAATATTTTCAGACCTTTAAACAGTATTTTCAGACACCAAGGATCTTTCCCAACTAATTCTCTCCTGCTGATTCTATCGCTAGGTAATTAGCATGTTTTTTCCTCTCTCATCCCTTTTTCTTAGCCTCTCCAACTTTCAAAATCTCCAACAAAGTTTCATGTTTTCCCAGTTTTCCCAGAGTGTCATGGAAGAAACATTACTATTTATGAAGGCCTCTGGACGTTTACTAGAATGACCCTTTTGGTTTAAACATACTTCCTTACCTTGTTCTCCCTCATCATCTACTACTAACTGTATGGTGATATGACTTAAGAACCTAAATCTGATGTCCTGATCCTGTACCTAGAGAAAGACTCCATTGACTTCATGAGAACGGGGTGATATTTTGTGATTGTACCAGTGGCGTATCAGAAATGCATATAAAATTAAGAGAATGTTTCCTATGCATATTAGATGGTGCTGTGAGATTCATCATAACGAACAGGCACCTCATGATAGCCCTTTAGCAGTACAAAGAGAAGGGGGGAGAAAGAACATTTCTTTTTCTATTAATGCTATATCATTTTGGAAATGCAGTATAGTTTCTCATACAAATTAGTTTGCTTTAAAAATTCCAAAGGTTTAATTAGTTATATAAGACCTCTAACATTATTTGCGGGAAAACTCTCTGGAAATCCTCTATTTGATGTCATAGCAATTTCATAAAATCAGCAGCTGTAATAAGCTGTATTTAAAATTTCAAAATCTGATTTTTAGGAAGGTGTGTGTGTGTGTGTGTACACTTAAGAAGCATGATTGATATATATATATATATATATATATATATATATATATATATATTGACAACTCACATACACAAACGCAGTCAACAGTTTGGAATCTGTATACCTAGGAGAGCAAAGTGATGAAGGACATGTCAGACATGGCACCTGGCACTATTTATCACTTACAACGTTGAAAAATTTGCATTGCAAGACAAATCTCTTTGACAGAATAGACTAAGTTTTGTCCTTTAAACGGCCGCTGTACTGAAATATTTTTTCATTTGGCATAACATTTAGATTTTCTTCTGCTTCTTTTCACAGGCTCTTTTTGACCCGGAGAACCGATGTCTCCCAGTAGAAGGGGGTGTTCAGATGCTCATGTCAGTAAAAAAAGCCATTGTGGCTTCTTCCCCTACCCCCGCACATGTTACAGGCATGGCTGTCATTTGCATAATTCCCAATGAGCAGCACGGTTTGTTATGACATCCAAATCCAGTGTGTGGCACGGCAGGAGAACACTTACACATTCTTTTTCATAGAGGTGTGAAAATTGCCCAATGGGGATGCTTTTCACAGGTCACTTCAGGATTCATTCAAATTGCCTCCCTCTTTGGCTCAGCACATGCTCAAATTAAATCCAGGTGAGAGCCCAACCTTCAAGGGAGCAATGTGACTTCCTAAGTCTAACAGAGTGCATGTAACTTTAATACACTTAGAGCAACTTGAAATGAGCCTTGAACTTCCTGTTCCCTATGCGGCAGGGTCTTGCTATTTACTGTTTTACTCTGTACAGCACCATGTACATTGATGGTGCTATATAAATAAATAATAATAATAATAATAATAATAATAATAATAATATATTTTTCTGATTCATCCAGTTACAACTTACTGAGCTATGATCATGCACGTTCTCTTTAATTTAATCAAATCTAGCTGAAGTGTGAATTTATTTGAATTCCTAGATCAATAGTCTAAAGTTGTGAGAAAACTGTAAAACCAAGTTTCTTTTGTTTCTCAGTTATACATGTTTGCATTTAAATATTTTCAGCACAGTTAGACTGTCAAGAAAGATTGTAAAAAAGCCATATGGATGGCACTATGACAGTGGTGATGCTTATTTTATTAAGATATTGTGATCAACAGCACTGCTGTAATTCACAGTGGTAGCTTCATATATCCTTTTGCAAAAGTGAATGATAGGTTGAAGATTTAGCTATAAAGCTGTCAGGCAAAGCAAGATATTCAATAAAAGTATTTTTATTACTATATTGCTGGATCGAGACACATGCTCTAAAATGCTTTGCAGCATGCTTGAGCAATAGCTCTTTTAGCATCCACTATGTCTACTAAAATGAAAACCACAGACGTTTTATGTAATAAGCTTTTCAAATAGGTGCGGGTAGGTTTTCGAAAATTCAAGTTGTCTTTAAAATTTGTTAGAGTATAATTAGTATGAAAGAAATTTTAAAATAGAGTTTGTGTTGAACTTAAATGAAATCTAAAATGGAGTTTGCGTTGCGCTATGTGTACTTGGTAAGGCAGGCATATCAACAACCCCTTATCAGGAGTCCAGAACACAGTCTGCTTCTTCCACTACTTCCTAGCAGTGATTCATATGGATCATGTGCTTTCATGTTTATGTGAATCACCACCAGGAACTGCTGAGCATCTCTATGAAAATGTCATGGCAAATGCTATCTCATCTACTAGATTGAATATTTAGGAATAATTGACACACTCCAGATTGACCAATTGATTAATTTCTGACTTTACCCGGGGTCTAATTTGAACACACTGAGCTTGTTTGAAGAAGTGATTCATGCAAATGAGTGCTTTTGTTTGTTATGTTAGATGATTATTGAACTAGAGTAAGTTTGTATATCTAGTTTTGGTGTGGTGTGTGTGATTTAACTAGAATCTCACAGCAAAGATGCATGGCTCTTCTTATATTCTAAGAGGAGGAATAGACATGGGAAATGTGTGCAGCATTACTAGGGTGCAAATTTCCCCATAAATATTTCCATGATAACATCCTTATTTTAGATGCTCTAAAGAGAATAATGATGAAGTCAGATGTGGGCAAGGTGACACATGCCTTAACTACATGTAGATTAAATGCATGTGAAGCTATCTTTGAAGAGTTTTTGGAAACTGCTTTTGTTCCAGAAAGCAGTAGCAAGAATACTGGTGGGCAGAACCATAAATTCAATAAAAATAAAATTCTAAGACAGAGGTACACAGATTTTCCATCAGATCTTAGGGCATGGTCATCTGGTGTAGGAGGAGGCCACTTCACTGCTCATTCCTAATTCTAGATTATTTATGAACAAGTTGAAAAGAATTGGTCCCAATAAAGATCTCTGTGAGATCCACTATTTACTTCCTTCCATTGGGAGAATTAACCATTTATTCCTACTTTCTGCTTTCTATTCTTTAACCAGTTACTGATCCATAAGAGGATCTCTCCACTTATTCCACGACTGCTAACTTTGCTCAGGAGTCTTTAGTGAGGGACTTTATCAAAATCACTTTGGAAGTCCAAGTAAACAATGTCCACCAGATCACCCCTTTGTACATGTTTTCTGACATTCTCAAAGAACTATAAAAGATTGGTGGACTTGCCTTCACAGAAGCAGTGTTGATTCTTTTTCAGAAGGACTTGTTCTCCTATATGCTTACTAATTTTGTCTTTAATAATGCTTTCAACCAATTTACCTGGAAAATATGTTAAACTAATTGACCTGTAATTTCCCAGATCCCCCTGGATCCCTTTTTAAAAATTGTGTTATGTTGGTCATCCTTCAGTACTCTGGTACATAGAGGCTGAGCTTAGGGACATACTGCATATTTTCGTTAGAAGATCAGCAATTTCATATTTGAGTTCTTTGAGAACTCTAGGATGGATATTGTGAAGGACAGGAGTGCAAATCATAGAATCATAGAATAGCAGAGTTGGAAGGGGCCTACAAGGCCATCGAGTCCAACCCCCTGCTCAATGCAGGAATCCACCCTAAAGCATCCCTGACAGATCTGAACCTCTAAACTGCTGTTGCTATGTGGCTGTAAAATATGCCCTCTATGAACGGTCTATTGTTTCAAACTGGCTGTGCCAGGCTTGGGTGGGGAAGGTGAGAGTTGGTGGCTGCCAGCCAAGGTCATCCCTGCCTTGAGCCAGTCTAACTCCCACCAGCACCTAGAGGTTATCAGGGTGGTGGAAAAGCTAATGGGATTCAGCTGTGGGAAAAGAGGTGGGCCTGGCCCCTATGAGAGGGGGTGGGCAAAGGGCCGGGAAAGGCACTGGTTGGTCTGCCAGGGTCATGGGACAGGGGGTCCCAAAAAGAGATAAAAAGTCCTATGAAGAAGACCCTCCATCTTCCTTGGTGGTGTGTGCGTATGACAATTGGGAAGATCAGGTCCGAAGCAACCAGGAGGGGGTTGCCCGGAGTTTTTTTTATGTTTTAACGTGTGTGGGTATTCTGGAGAAGGCCAGCCGATGCTTCGGTTGGGTGTGGGGACGTATGATTGTTTATTGGGGTAATGGCTAGTTATTAGAACTTTTCCTCACCTTCTCTCCTCACTCCCCTTTTCCTTATCTCCCTTCCCCCTTTTCCCCTTTCCTTCTTTTTAAGAGGCTTTTACCAACCAAGGCCTTACGTATTAGTTTTAGTGACTGTAATAAATTTGCTTTAGTCCCTAAATGTGTGTCTGTGTGTTATTCCCTGAACATCTGACTTGTCCCGGTTGTGGACAAGCCTAGGGAGGTCGGTTGCTTGGGAGTTCAGGACGTTTGGTCCAGGAGCCTACCTTGCAGGGTTGTCAGGTGAACCCTGACATCCGTTACAGATATCATCCGTTTTGTCAATAAGATTGAGAACTTCATCTTTTGTCACCACTATTTGCCTCAGTTCATCAGACACCCTTCCTGAAAACATCAGTTCAAGTACAGGTATCTGTCCTATATCTTCTGCAGTGAACTCTGATTGAGCTTCCCTTAACTCCATTGTCATCCAGCAGCCCAACTGCTTCCCTACCTAGTTTTCTGCTTCTAATATATTTAAAGAATTTTTTATTGTTGGCCTTGATGTTATTAGCAATATGCTCTTCAAAATTATTTATTTATTTATTACATTTATATACCACCCCATAGCCGAAGCTCTCTGGACAGTTTACAACAGTTAAAAATGGTAAACATTAAAAAGTATACAAAATGTAAAAAACCATCAGAAATATAAAAACATCAGTATAAAAACAACAGTGGTCAACAACCTTGACCACTGACTGAAGTGCTTTCCACCCTCTACACATTCATACCGTTTCTCCTGTGTGAATTCTTTGATGAGAAGTGACCTTGACCACTGACTGAAGCGCTTTCCAAACTCTGCACATTCATATGGTTTCTCCCGTGTTAATTCTTTGATGACGGAGTTGTATCTTATAACTGAAGCGCATTCCACACTCTGCACATTCATATTGCTTCTCCCCTGTGTGAATTCTTTGATGAGAAGTGAGGTTTGAACTATGACTGAAGCGTTTTCCACAGTCTGCACATTCATATGATTTCTCCCGTGTGAATTCTTTGATGATGAGTGAGACTTGCCTTGTGACTGAAGCACTTTTCACTGTCTGCACATTCATATGGTTTCTCCTGTGTGAATTCTTTGATGAGAAGTGAGTTGTGACTTATCACCGAAGTGCTTTCCACAGTCTGCACATTCATATGGTTTCTCCCCTGTGTGAATTCTTTGATGAGAGGTGAGGCTTGTGCTCTGACTGAAGGTCTTTCCACAGTCTGCACATTCATATGGTTTCTCCCATGCAAATTCTTTGATGAGTGAGACTTGTCTTGTGACTGAAGTGCTTTCCACAGTCGGCACATTCAGATGGTTTTTCCCGTGTGAATTCTTTGATGAGAACTAAGGTGTGTGCTTCTAGTGAAGCTCTTTCCACACTCCAAGCGTTTGAATGAGTTGTCATCTGTGTGAGTTTTACAATGGCTTTTAAGACTTGATTGAGAATCAAAGCTTGTCCTAAGCACAGAATACTGATTTATTTCCATTTGTTCAGCTAAGTTTTCCTGTACTGGGGTTTCACTGTACTCATGGCAATGAAAAGCAGAGGATTTATTCCTCATCTTGAGCATTGCTCCTGTTTTTATTCTCTCCTGGTCCATCAGAACTGAGCTGGCGGCAACCGAACAAGGAAGAGATCTTGGGATTGTGATGGGCAGCTCGATGAAAAGGTCCACCTGGTGTGAGGCCGCCAGAGAGGTCACGATCCCACAGATCTCCTCCATGACTTCCCGATGCAGAGCTCTCTGGTCCGGATCCAGCAGCGCCCACTCCTTCTCCGTGAAAGACACAGACATAGGATTGCACTCAGGGAAAGACAAAGCCTTGCCCAGAGAGGCCACGATCCCACAGATCTCCTCCGTGACTTCCCAATGCAGAGCTCTCTGGTCCAGATCCAGCAGCACCCACTCCTCCTCCATGAAAGACACAGCCACCTCCTCAAAGTTCACCAGACCCTCATTGGGTCCCACGGCCTCTGTTCCACCTTCACGACCAGAAAGAGATGATGAGGTAGCAACTGCTGGCATCATGACTTCACCCTGCACAGTGGCTCCACCGTCAGCCTCCTGAATGATCCTTCTTTGCTCTGAACTGCACCTGCATGGAGCCTTCTCTGCCTCAGAGAAATCAATGCTCAATTCTGCAAACAGGCCTGCTGCTCTTCCTGCTTCTTGTTCTCTGCCTGGCTGAGGAGGAAATCTTCTGCCAGGGCCACCGCCTGGGAAGTGGTCTCTGCTCCACATTCTCTCACCCAGCTCCTGATCTCCGAGGGCAGGATGGCCAGGAACTGCTCTAGGATCACCAGATCCAGCATCTGGTTCTTTGTGTGCCTTTCTGGTTTCAGCCACTGATGGCTGAGATCGTGGAGTCGGCTGCAAATCTCTTGGGGGCCCTTCGCCTCCTGGCAGTGGAATTGCCGAAAATGCCAGCTCTGTACCTCTGGGCAGGGCATCTCTTCTCCCAGAATTCCCTGCACCTTTCCTTCCCAGAGATTGAGGATTTCCCCCCCAACTCTGTTAGCCTGGCCTGGCGGGCACCGTAGAGAAGAGAAAAAAATGCTTTTTTGCATCTCTTATTGTCTGTTTGCATCACCTTTGTGTAAGCTTGTGCTCCCTTTCATTTCCCTCACTTGGGCAAGACTTCCATTTTCTGAAAGAAGCCCTCTTTTCTATAATAGCTTCCTTGACAATGCTAGTTATCCATGCCGGTGATGTCTTGGACTTGGTGCTACCTTTCCTAACCTGTGATGTACAGTTTAGCTGACCTTCTATTATTGTGGTTTTGAGTAACTTCCACACATTTTGAAGGGGTTTAACCCCCTTGACTCCCCCTTTCAACTTGCTTTTCACCAGTTCCCTGATTGGCAAACACTTGAAAATCTGATCAACCTTTTTAAGCATTCAACAGCAATGGTTTTTTAAAAAAAAAAAAAATTGGGAGGTGAACCGCATAGCTCTTGCATATATCTACTTGAATGTTCCCTTCCTCAACATGTAGAGATGGTAACAACTGCAGGGAGACAGCCCACTTTCAAATAAATGTGGCTATGAGGCTATCAAAAGCCCTCCTGCTTCACCAGTCCTCTAAAGCCAATGAAAGACAATAGACTGTAATAAAATTTGTTTGGTTTCTTCCAGCTCAAGCACCAAAATATAATGGCTATGAAGAAATATTACATGGCAGCAAACCAGCAACAAATTATTAATTCTTTCCTTATAAGAAATTATAACAGAGAATTTAGAGACCACATTTTTAGCGAGTATATGCAATGATCTATCTAAACAGAGCTTATTTAAAGGAAGCAAATATATCATTTTGCTAATATTTAGTTAATACATAAGATCTTTGAAACTGGGACAACCACTTTCATCTATGGAATACAAAAGTGATGAATTATATGTTCTTACTTCATTTATTGGCCTGTTTCCCATATTTAATAAATAATTCCTGTGACAATCTTTGATACATATTAAGAAAAATAACTAAAAAAAATCTAAATTATAACATCATTTGGATAAATATAGTGGCCTTTTCCTTTAAAAATGTCACACTTGCATAGTTATAGGATTTCATTAAGCTTCCAAAATAGATAAATTACTCTTATGAATGCTGTTTGGAAATTAATGCATGACAAAGAAAAATAGCTAACCCTAATAGAACTCTCATCAGTTAAGGCCTCCAAAGATCAAACACTCAGAGAGTATTCCATTAAATTTGAAAGGCAGAGAGTCACAGCAGTATGGATTTTCAATTATACATGAAATGCAGCCATTAACTACTTTTGAAAACAATGCACTTCTTAATGATGCCATATTACCTGCAAGAGAGCCAGCAAAATGATCAAAGAAACCCAATCTCTGCTTTTTATGCTATTTTAAATCTTTTTATCATTTTCAATATTACAATTATAGATTCAATGCATACAATAAACAAATTAGTCAAGACACTGGGAGATGTGTGATCAGTCTCATGACAGTTTTCTAAGAAATGCAGCCATGGGAGGTTGCTAGAGCAGAGGACAATACCATCTCACAATCTGTTTTTCCAATCATAATGCCTCCATCAGTTGTTTTCTCTGTAGGGTAAAAGTTATGGGGACACCCTCTTCATAGCATAGGTCAGGAGTACCCAATCGTTTTCAGCCTGTGGTATGTGGCTGCTCACAAAATCGCCACTGTGGGGGCATGGTTACTCTCAAAATGGCCATGAGGGGGTCAGGTCAAAAGACAACAACATGTTCAAAATATGAAATAATTTAATAATAAATAAATAAAAACAAAATACTATCATCCAAACATTATCAACAAATGGTTCATAATGGCCCCCACTGCTGCACACCAATAAAATAAACAAATGGGGCTGGGTGGGGCAGCCAGTGAGCCCAGAAATCTTGCACACACAATGAACAAAAATAGTGCAGACACGTGAGTGAGCACATAGCAAAATCCTTAACTTTGCACGTGCTACCCACATGCACAAAACAACATCCATAGTACCACAGCAAACACAAGGCAGATGGCCATGGAGGGAGAGGCGGGTCAGAAGATGATGATGATGATGATGAAGATGAAATGCCCCTGAATCACCACTACCCCAAATACAAAAGCCTGGAGGTAAAGGAACGTGGGCAGATTAGTGAATGGGCTGGAAATTGCATTACTTTACAACAAACAAACAGAAGACAAGCACCGCACCTCCCAACAAACACAAATAAAGTGTTGGAGATCAAGCACCATCCCTCTCACTCCCAAAAATGCTAATAGGAGGGGGAGCAAGAAGACAAAATACACCCTTCCTTTACCTATGTTCCTCTTTCAGATGGAAAAGACCCAGCCCACTTAGTCCCATCCCCGTACAGCCGGTTTGCATTCAAGGGGAACATTTACCTTTACCTTACACAGCCACTCATTACTCACACCCACTCAAAGCAGGAACTGATTGGAAGTAAGCACACCATTTGCAACTTATTACTTCGGCCAATCACAGAGTAAGGGGGCATGTCATAACTGCAAGTTGAGGTACATAGACTTAAAAATATAGAGAAATGAGGTCCCATAGACTTAAAAACACTTAGCAACCATGAAGTTAGCAATCATGCCTTGGATACATAGAAATCAGCAGGGGGCGCAATGAAAGGCCTCAAGGCCCCTGCCACAGGTGGTAAAGCAGCTGGGGATGATTTTGACCAGAAGCATGGCCTTTGAAAAAGGAATTAAGCTCTGCATGCCCTACACTACTACTTCAATCAAATTCATACATCCTTGCAACTGCATTCAGGCAGACTTATCAATTATCTACCAGAGTCTCACCTAGTATTGCGATGTGAATGAATCTAGCTGAGTAAAGAAGGATAGCATTTTCAGACCTCATTCCAAACAAGGAAAACCCTTAAGCTATGATGGTTTGGTATAAAAGTGTTGGTATTCTGAAGCTCACAATCATGGCATATACTAGGGTTATGTACTTTAAAACTGAGGCTTTTAAATATCCAACTGCAAAGTTTTACATGCTTATTTTTATGCTTCATTTGAACTGGCCCAAAGTTTTATCTCTCAGTCAAAGAAGACAAGCACATATAACACATAGGTAATTATGACAAACTCAAGAAGGTATGTTTTTGGTTTCCAGAAAACTGGGTATCAATATATTTAATCTGGCTCTTATATTACTTTCCTCACAGAGCTGTGATGATGACACTGCGCTCCATGGGTTTTTGTACCAGGAAAGTGATATGCCATAGTCTGAGGCATATCCTCATGAATAGCTAACTGTGTTAACTGCATTCACATGACTGTTTTAACATTTTGCACCTATGGCTGGAAGTCAACACAGCTTGACCTAAATCTACAGCTGTCTTTCATTCTCTCTTTAGTTTCTGTAGGACACAGTTGCTTCAGAACCTTTCTTGTCATTCAATGTTAATGTATTAATGACCAGGTTCATGCAATCACTGCAGCTCACTGAGGTTTATTTAAGCCACAGTGGGTTGCAGTGCATGCCAACTGCTCTTTCAAATATTCAAATAGCAGTGGGTAGTTGCCATGGCTTACTGTGTTGTACAAACCAACCAGGATGAATTTAAAAGGGTGGCTGCCATGCACTGTGACTTAGATAAGCCATGGTAGGCTGTGGCAATCATGCAACCTGGCCCATTGTTTCCTTTAACAGATTAATTTAGTAAGCATTTAGGATATGCTTGAGAAAAGTATAATATGCAGAAAAATAATCAATGCATTCCACAACTTATGATGATGATTTATATGTGCTCTGCCAGAACCTCATTCTGCTGAATTTGTTGTCCTCCTCAGTTGCTTTGCTGTTTTGTAGATATGCCACAAATACCCTCCTCAGGGATTCCTTTGGGTGTTACATTGTTTTCACTTGAGCAAAGCACACTGCTTTAAGTGCTTTAAAGTGCTTTAAGTCTTAAGTCATGTATTGCATTGCAATGTCGCTTGAATTTTCCTCCCATTTGAAAATGAGTGCAGGGGTCAAGCTGTGATACATATCTGCATTGCTGATATTTAAATATGCAGGCAACCTGCCTCCATCCAACTTTCTTCAATTCCTCCTCCTGCTCTGCCCCCCACACCACGCTCCAGACTTTTCCTGAGGGTCCCCCAAACCCCTGGGAGAGGCTTTTCAAGAGGTGCTGGGGGCTGTAGTAGGGAAGAAGGAGCAGGAAAGATCCAATACATGAATACTCTTATGCTTACTTAAGTTTGGGATACAAATCACTATTCTTAAAGAATAATAGGCACAGAAAAGTCACTACTTACTCCGATCAGTAATGATTGCTCGAGCCTCTTGATTGCTAGTTTTATTTTTCAGATTCTGTGCAGCTGTTATTAACTCCTCCAGTTGTGGGCGCCTTTGTTCCAAGTCTTGAAGTGTTGCCTAAAAGAATGAATATAATTTATATACACCAGTTGTTTATATTCATATGCATCACCAATCTCCTAGAATTAATGGACCATGACCACATCTTGAATGGTTGTCATCTCTATGTCTTTTGCTGCCGGGGGGTGGGTGGGAGAAAGCAAACTACATAAGGTGTATACAAGCATACCTCTCTTAGACAACCGGATAGTTAATATTATCCTAACTGTCATGAGGAATGACTAATGTCATGAATTAAATTAATTAGAGATGCCATGAAATTCCATTATTTTAATTTTGGGATGGAATTCACATATTCATAGTTACAACATGTCTCTGAACAGCTTTTGCAAAAAAAAGCAGGGACTTGTGCAAAAAGTTGTGAGATTAAGTCAATTGCACAGAATAAGGATCCATAACAGTTCAGAATCAAGTACATTAGAAAGCTAGTCAACTATTTCAAAGAGGAAACATGTTAAGCACTAAGCTCAGTAGCAGACCAGTCAGCTCTTTAAACTGAAATTGTAATAAACCTTTTTGTACCATACATGCAATAAAAATTCATTCAGCCTGTTGACATGAGAACTAATGACAACCAGTTGTAAAAGAGATATAAAATATGGGTAAAAAGATACATGTAATTGGAGCTACTCTATTCTTATAAATAAGTTCTGCATGCTTTCTAACTGCACAAGATTCTCCTTTGTGTCATCTTCATCTATTCTACAAAACTCAGTTTGTACACAATGAAATATCAGTTCTGCTAATTAGAAGCATGGTTTCTATCAATACATTATAAATAAATATGTTCTACTGTTAGAAAAGGAGAGGGGAAGGAGAGGAGAAGATGATAGATACTGTGGGCTTTATTCTAAGGAAATAATTTTCTTAAAAAAGAAAGAAATGCAAAACCTGTGATGCTACAGTAATCAAAGCCTAATTTCTTTAAAAATCTATACTGGAATAAGTGCAGCGATTAGTGTGGTCTATCAAACTTTGTAGCTGTACCCAACTTTTAAATCTCATTTTGAAGGAATGCATTTTCTTTCTTTCTTTTTCTGGCCAGTCTCATTTTCATAACCTATTCATTTTAAAAAAAAAGCTTGGAAATGCCAGGATCATGAAGCAATATGATCCAAGAGCAAACACCTCTGTGATTTTTTTAAATGTAAAACTAATGCCACTGACTTTTAAGGCCTTTTCCACATTTGTGGTTAGTGACTGTTCAAGGGAAATCTAATTTTCAGGTTTCTAACTTTTATAGATCCTTTACACAAAAGTGTGGTTGAGATATGGAACAAAGTGCTGAAGTCAGCAACTGAATGTGAATAATGTGGATTGGCTAAAGAAAAAATGTGAACATTTCCAAACCTAAGTCTTGTAGACATGAAATAAAAGATTTATACCAGTTCCTTAGTTATTTGTTAAAAGAAATGCCCGTATATGTTGTTGTTATGCAATGTTTACTTTGTGTGAACTCTGAGAGGCAATAAAGCATCTGAGTAGGCCAGAGGCCTTGCTTTGTTACTGTCAAAGACCTGTGTAGTAGTGTTTAGTGGCGTTCTTATGAGGAAGAGAGACAATCGCTTTGAATATTGTTAGATGGGGCCTGGATCAGGTACATTCAACTCTGATTGGCTGGGGATTCTAGCTAGGTGGAAAAGAATGTTGGGAAATGACAGTTAAGGAGTCAACAGTTACGGAAGGAGTCAGGGAGGTGTGCTGGTTTGGTTGGTGATGTTTCAAAGTTGGTGTACTGCACCCCACAGACGCACACAGATTCTGCTTCCCCCCACAAAAAAAACCCTACAAACCCCTTCCCCACTATGTTTTATTTAAATAAACAAAGCCTTTCCAATGAGCTCTCTCGGGCAGTAGCCTCTCTCTCTCTCTCTTCAGGCCAGAAGCACTGGGTGCTCCCCTTACAACTTCCTGGTTCCTCCCAGGAAGCACAGCCAATACAGGCTGAATCCAGTAGTTCTTTCATATTGTTACAGGTTGGTGGTATTATAGAGGGAGTAGGAGAAAGCTGAGGCTTTGGGAATCAGAGGAAGACTGTACCCAGAAGCTGGACATGGCTGTGAGTGCATTTGACTGGGGTGGAAGTTTAGAAATTTGGCCTGAGGTAAAAGAAACCATTAAGAGGCTTGCAATACCAACAGTGTGTCTTGAATCCCTAACAACTGTCACTCAGCAGTCCTTTGAAACCCCCAAAGTAAATATTAGCATTCCCTTATTTGTAAAATATCACTTTAATAAATGAACTTGTTTAATAGATCATCTTTTTTCCTAGTATTTGTGCCTATGGTGTGCTGCTTTTAATGATGCACTGGTTTTAAACATTTGAATTAGTTGTATGTGTTTTATGTTGTTTTTATTAGTGTTGTACCCCGCCTCAATCCAGAGGGAGAGGCGGATAACAAATATATTATTATTATTATTATTATTATTATTATTATTATTATTATTATTATTATTATTATTATTTATCTCTTATACCAAGCTATTAGGAGGTTTTAAAGTATTCTTAGAGAATTGGTGGCAGTAGGAAAGGATCAACTTATGGAAGTCGGAGTTATAATGGCAGAGAGTTTCTTAGGCCCTGAAATATAAGCAGTTTCCCCATAGATGATGGCAGTGCTAGGGAATGAAAATCACCCATAAAATTGTATTAAAATTATGTCTTGCTCCTTATTTCATTACAAAATATTTTCCAAAATATAGATAATTAATTTAATGAAAGCACTTCATGCTTTTCTGAATGACTAAGCTATGATGTATCTCATTTAGTCAATGTAAGATGAATATACTTTTCTCTATTTACTTGCACTTTGCAGTCCATTTTTGGTCATCCTTTGGACTGCTAGTAAACAATTAAGGTGGGTTGATCATTATTCTAATCCTTCTTAATAATTTCTATAGCACTTGCAGAGTGCAAAGCAGTTTGCAGCATTTATTTATCTACTCATAAATCAGCTATGGCATTAGAATCATAGTTTTCCTATTTGTCAGATATAGAGCTGAATCTGCGGGAGTCTCCTATGGCCAGTCATTGAATATCAACTGGATTTTTCCAATAGAAAAAGCTCTAGTCTGATCCACATAGTGATTAATTCAATGAAAACATTGTTGTAAAAAATACAAACAACCCAGCTGGATTTTGTACACAGTTTTAACACCCATAATAATTGGTAGCTTTAATTGTTTGCTGCAAAAATCAAAACACATTGTTTCTTTCCAAGTTAAAAATTGCTTTCTAAGTAAAATTTCCATTTTTCTTGCATCAGCAACTTCAGTTACCACACAATCCAGGTTAATATAAAGATCCTGAATATTCCAGCATACATAGAAGAGTGCCCCCACCCACCCCAAATATGCTTGTTTGATTCACAGAAAGTCCTTAAATTTCCCTTTGGCTGGCTAAAAAGGAAATATTCCAGCTGGCTCAAACATTGTTATGAGCTCCACATTTCTCTCAGCAGTGATATTTCAGAGGTTCAATTCTTATCCAGGGTTTAGTTTCCTTTGTTTGTAGTATTTGCATTTATTTACAAATACTCAAGTTAATCATAGCTGGGAATTCACAGCTGAGCTCTCCAACACATGTCCTGAAGTTCACTTCTCCCCATCAATTGTCAGGAGACTACCACTATGATCAGAAGCCTCCTAGAGAGCAACACAGCCACTGTGTTCCTTTTTTGTTGTTATCTACCACTACTGAACTGCTTTTTTTGTTCACAGGGGCTGGGTTCACACAACAGTTGAGGGTTGTTGTTGAACCTTAGGGTCGTCTGAATGCAGCCTTTTCCGCAGGGTGGGTTATCATGTTGTCTGAATGCAGTACTTTTACTGCAGGGTTGCTTGTTAACCATGCAGTGTGGCTTGTTAACCACCCTGAACTCAACAAGAAGCCATAGGCTCAAAGTGCATGTCAGAGGAAAAACAACAACCAAACTGCATGGTTAACAAGCCACACTGCAGAAAACGTACTGCTTCAGACAACACGTTAACTCACCCTGTAGTAAAAGCACTGTGTTCAGGCAACATGATAACCCATCGTGGGTTAGTGTATTGTGTAAATCTAGCCAGACTGAATTACTGCACTCCACACAAGGAGGGAGAAATTTAATCCCAGTTCTCTAAATGTTTCCCTTCTTCCAGAAGAGCCAATCAATTGAAAGCAATCTCCTTAGCAAAGTAGAAGTACATCACCCCTATGCCAGGGGCACAAAGATAAGCTCTACTCCTTGTACTAGTCCAAGAGTCCAATTGTGTGCTCCACAATTATGGACCACAGGCTTGGGAGGGATCCTTGAGAGGATATCCAGATCTACCCTAATTGAATACCAATGTCTTGTTCATCCCAATTTCATGGTGAACAAATAAGTATTTCACATAATAAAAACAGAATGCCTCACATTTTCAATACATTAATAACTGAACAAAGATTTTGAAATATTAACATACAAGATGACTTGAGTTTTGTTGAATCATCTCAAAGTTCATCAGTGCTAAAATATATTAAACATCTTAGTCTTAAAGCCACAGATAATAACACCAATCTTTAAACAATGAGAAGCTATTAGGGGTGTGCACTCCTTCCCAGAATTATCTGGTAACCGCGAACATCCGTGGAGTATTCCATCTTCCAGAGTGGAGATTGGCTGCTTCCAAACCCATTGATTAATATCAGAGCAGAGACATGCCCAATTGAAGCTTCTAAAGTCTCCGGAATTATCCTGCTCTCTCTCTCTCTCTCTCTCTCTCTCTCTCTCTCTCTCTCTCTCCCCGTGTGTGTGTGTGTGTGTGTGTGTGTGTGTGTGTGTGTGTCTAAACTGAATATCTCCATATTTGGAAGATACTGAGTGGAGTGAGCGGTAGCTTTGATATTGACATCTGTGGTATAGTGGCTAGAGTGTTGGACTGGGCGTTTGGAATTTTCCCTGAGTAGTTGTTTGCAGGCCACTGCTGTTTGGACTGCAATGTAAATTGTTCCAATGGAAACCCCAATGCTTTTCTCCTAACCATTGGACCATGGCACTGACTGTCTTGGAGAAGGCACTGTGGATTCTTCCAGGCAGTGTGCTTTTGCCTTGGATGAAAGAAAGATTATGGAATGGATTCTAGAACATTACTATTGATGGACAGCTTAAATGGAATGCTATGTACGGACTGTGTGGGAGCTGTTGTTTTTGTTTTTGTTGTTATTATGTTGCTACCACTATTATTGTGATAATGGGTTGGATGAGGGTGAACAAACTGAAACAAAATCCAGAAAAGACTGGGGTGCTGTCGGTCAGTAGAATGCCTGCCTTGGCGATTTGGATTCATTTGCAGTTCTCAGCTGGAATATCCGAAGAGCTTAAAAGAAGCGCTCCTGGCGCGCCAAACTAGAGCATGTTTCTCGCCTGCCCAAGGGCCTCTACTTCCCTTGCTCGGCTTTGTCCATTTTCTTCTGCTGCCCCTTACGCCTGGAACGCTCTTCCAGAACATTTGAGAACTACAAGTTCAATCACAGCTTTTAAAGCTCAACTAAAAACTTTTATTTTTCCTAAAGCTTTTAAAACTTGATGTTGTGTGGACTTTATACTGTTAGTTTTACCCTACCCTGTGCCTGCTTACCCTACCCTGTGCCTGTTGGCATTCTCTTCCCCTCCTTATTGTTTTACTATGATTTTATTAGATTGTAAGCCTATGCGGCAGGGCCTTGCTATTTACTGTTTTACTCTGTACAGCACCATGTACATTGATGGTGCTATATAAATAATAATAATAATAATAATAATAATAATAATAATAATAATAATAATAATAATAGAGCTGTGTGGCCAGACTGTGAGCTGAGTGATCTTTGTTGTTAAGAATCAAGGAACTTTCCGTCTTGCGTTCTGTTTGAAAATCAAGAACTGAGCCTTGTTTTGTATTTTGTGAACCGCCCAGAGAGCTTTGGCTATTGGGCGGTATAAAAATGTAATAAATAAATAAAATGTAATAAATAAAAAACCTGAACTGGATGGGGTTGCACTA
Source organism: Elgaria multicarinata webbii (assembly GCF_023053635.1). Taxonomy (NCBI): domain Eukaryota; kingdom Metazoa; phylum Chordata; class Lepidosauria; order Squamata; family Anguidae; genus Elgaria; species Elgaria multicarinata. The sequence goes on from NC_086175.1 coordinate 63,467,564, forward strand.
ACCCTGAAAGATCAGGTTTGTATTCTGCACTTGGATCTTTAGGTGGCAGTGGTGGTGGTAAGTGCATTTGCACAACTGCACCCAGTGCACCAGCTGCGACTATTCTTGGGTCAGTCTCATCTGGTAACATTTATGAATGCCTTGGTCACATCACATGTAGTCTATTGCAATGCACTCTACATGGCACTACCCTTGAAAAGCATCCAAAAGCTTCAATTGGTTGAAAATGCAGCAGTCAGACTACGAACTAGTACGTGGTGTCATGATCACATCACCTCAATAGTGTTTTCTGGCCTAAATTCAAGATGTTGCTTTAAACTTTTAAAGCTAAACAGCTTAGGTACTGGCTATCTGAGAGACCACTTGTCTCAGTATGAACCTGCTCAGTTATTAAGATCAGCAGGAGAGGCCTTCTGAAAGCCTTCGCTTGTAGAGTCCTGCTTGTTAAGCACGTAAGAAAGGACTTTCTCCTGTCTTGCTCCTGGAAAACGTTCACTTTGGAGTTAAGACTGGGTACAATTTTCCCCACCTTCAGGAAAGGTCTCAAGACACATCTTTTAAACTTTTCTTTTAAAATTATTGTTACTGTTTTTAAGGTTGGTTTACATGTTTATCTATGTTGTTTATTAGATTATCATGTATATTTCCTGAACCCTTTGAAATGACAATGTGTTTCAGAAAGGCAGTATAGAAATAAAATAAAATAAATAAATAAATAAATAAATAAAGAGTTACTGATCTATTATTGTTATTTTAAAAAAAATTAAATTCAAATTGGGGATTTTTCTTTTAGTAAAGAAGTAGACGTCATTTATGATATCAGGGACTGTAGATATATCACACTTGCAATCCAGCTGCATAACAAAAATGCATGGTTAAATTGGAACACTGTTTGCATTAGTTTTCTTTGCAATGAGCAGAATGTATTTGAGAGGAAAGGACTTTCATTTACATATGCAAATGATTTCAGAACTAAATTACAAAACACAGTATTTTACTGATTTCATGCCATTAAGAGCACAATTCTATACAAGTTTAGTCAGGAAAAAAAAGTCCCACAACTCCCAGCATGCCCCACCTAGTCATGCTGGCTAGTGAATGCTGAGAATTGTAAGACTTTTTTCTGTCTAAACATGCAAAGGATTGTGCCTTAAGTTTATTTTCCAAGAGAATTTTATTTACTGTAGTCAGCACACAGTTCCATTTTAGCTTACGATCTCCCTCCAGGAAATCACTATAAATAGGAAATATATCCTTTAACAACATTAGAAAGAAAACAAACAAAACAAAAACACATCACCAGAGCAATTAGTTATTCAGTACTACTACTAAATGGATATGTTTTGGTAGAATAAAAATAGTAACAGGAAACACACTTTTCCTCTCTATGCTTCAGTCAATTCCTATAAGGAGAAAAGGGTCTTATTACTGATTTACAGCTGTATCCACTTATAACACCATCTTGAGGTCTTACAAGCTATTGAGCTGAAATATCAGTTTTCAGAATAGTGATTACATAATTTTTGAGGCAGTCAAGTTTATTCTCTTCCAACAAAACAGGAGCACTAGGAAGCCTGCAAGGAAGCAGACTTATTATTCCAATATGACAACCAGGCTGCCTGTAGGTGATTTTTGATGGGGATATGCATCCAAAGTGTCACTTCAGAGAACAGTTCAACTTTCGAAACCAAATGGGGGTTGATGCTGTAGAACGATGAGATTCCATGAAGCAGAAAGAATCTTGTGGGTGTTTTAACAATAGCAAGTAGATCATGACTTTACCACTATCTCACATGGATTGGAAAAGTCCCCTCCTTCTGTGCAAATATATGTGACAAGCTGCAAAATCAAGAGGCTATCATGTCACATTCTCATTTTATCACACCACAGACAGCTTGGACTGAAGAGCTGGAGAACCCTGCTCCTTGTGTTAACAGAAGTTACATGCTTCGGAGATATCTAAACAAAATTGACCCTTTAATGACCTCCCTTCAATCTTGATATTGGTCATTCAAGAAAGAAAGACCCTACTAGCTTCTCTATGCACAATATGCAAACACATGACAGCTTCTTGTGTCTTCGTTCATAGCTTTTACACTAGATAAGAAATTAGGGAAGTAGGACAGGTTTTACATGCTATGAAAGTATGATGGTTACCTTATGGGCTGCATGGCTCATGCTGATTTCAATACATTTACCAGCTGTGAAGGAGCCAAAATGAATAACTAGTTCAGGATTAAGTCATTGGCACATGTGGACTTCAGCTATGCAACACACCAGAGATTGAATGACTAAAAGGGTCAGCATTACTCAAAAACAGTTCACAAACTGAATTACAACAAAGTTTATACTATATAAACAGCCTAATATAAAATATATTATAATATAAAAAGCATCATAACAATTGAAATTGTAACTGTACAACTGACAGCAGTTTTGTTTTTTCTTTTATTTCCCAGATACAAAGACAAACAAACGAGCCAAAAACGCATACAATTTAAATCTAGGTCCATCTAAGTTTAAAGGTAATGTGGAATAAGCCAAAAGAATGATGCCAACAAAGTGGTTACTGAGGCAATTTAACAAATCCTTTTAAGTGGGCAAATCTATTTCGAATATATACAGTTCATGAGATGTATGAGAAGTCTTTCAGTTTCATTTTGTAAGCATAAGCTTTACAGAAACCAATGCAAATTGAAAAATGTCTTCTAAGCCCCGAATGAAGAATGCATTCGCTCAAAATAGGTTGTGATCTCTTTTCTGTTCTATTAAACCACTTTATGGATGTATATAGTTACTTTAAGAGTAAACTAAAGGGTAGATATGGGCTGAGTTCGGACGACACGCTAATCAACGGTTGTTTCCCATTCTGTTCCTATTACCCCCCCCCCCCCAGTTGATTAGTGTGTCGTCCGAACTCAGCTATGTGCTCAGGCCAAAGTAAGTAATAGCCAGAAATCTCTCTTACTGCTGAATTCTACTCCCAAATCTTTTGTAATTACCTTTACTTGCTAAAACATCTCTTAAAGGGAAAAAAACTTTCTTCCTTTTAAGTAAGTGTGCATAGGATTACAGTTTAAGAGAAACTGGGGTTAACTGAAGGAAACTGTTGATGAAAGATGGTTCTACGTCAGTTTCTTTTTCCAGCAAGCCAGAATCACACCAATGCTTGCCTCCATTAAAGTGAGTTTGGTCTCTTTATATTATATAGCTTTAACAAGATCCCTTGGAATTTATTTATTCTATCCTTTCTCAACATTCTGATATACCTTATCTCTTTAAGCATTATATATGAATGTCAGTAGCACCAGACTGATTAATCTCAGAAGTCACCTTCAGCACTATCTAGTTAAACACAACACCGAGCAGAAGGACACTAGAAAGGAAAAGGGTAATGTTCACACTATTTGTGAGCATATGGTGAAATGTCAACTAATGGGGTCACATTGACAACAGCTTACCCGTTGGAAATCAGATGTCATGATGGATTCTGCTAGCTGAGAGAAGATATGAAGAAAAGAAGAGGATAAAAAGGACACTTATGACAGACATAAAACAATGAAGGGGAGCTTAAAATAGGAATTTTATGCAAATAAAACCAGAGATGGGGAAAGTTCGCTATTGCCTTACAAAGGATAAAGCAATGTTTGTGAGTATACATTCTCAAAGTCAATCCATTTCATTCCCAATTCTGGTTGGTTCACACATGCATGTAGACAACCTGATCACATAAAACGTGGTGTTAATTTGCAGCTGAATGTGAGAACTGAATGTTGTACTTTATCTCTTTAAACATTATATATGCCTCTGGCGTTAACTGACTCCACTGAAAACAGCCTTTATGTATTATGTGTCATCCGAACTGAGTCATTGTGTTCTTGCTGACAGAGACCTACCTTGACTCAGTGACATTTAGAGAGATCAATAGCACAACTCTATGCATGCCTACTCAGAAGTAAGGCCACTAAGTTCAATGTGGTCTTTCCCAGGTGTATGTGTAACACTGCAACCTAAAGCACTAACATGGAGGAAAGTGGGAGAACCAGACTGATATTAAAAGAAGAAGTGAGAGGGCTGATTAATCTTTTAGCTTCATGTTTTCCCACTCAAAATCACCCTTCAAGCTGCTTTATTTCCTGCAAAGATATAGGTTCCCACCCCTGATAGGTGGAAAGGGCAATGGGGGGGGGGACAAATTTGAGTGTAACAAATGGTAGAAATTGAAAGGATTAAGCAGCCCCTCCTCTCATCTTCTGCTCCTGATTTGCCATGGCTGTTTGAAGAAGAATGGGAATGTGACCCTGACAAATCTCACATAACTCTCAGTAGCTTTCATTGACCATGGTATTATTCTACATAGGTTCTCACGACTGGGAGTTGGAAGCACAGTGTTTTGGTGACTGTGTTCCTACCAAATGGGCTGATTCCAGAAAGTTGTTCTGGATTACTGTTCCAAAACCATCAAGTGGCTCTGGATTACTACTGCATCCCCAATACTTTATAATATCTATATAAACTAGTTGAGGTCATCTGGCAGTATGAATTTGGGTATCATAAAAATGCAGGTGTCATCTGCATATTTATGATATCTGTTCTTTTTTATTATTATTATTACATATTTATATAGCCCAACAGCCAAGGCTATCTGGCCAGTTTACAGTTGAAACGATAATATATAAAAATCAAGATTTAAAACTTTAATTTTTAAAAAAGTCATATAAAACCAGAATAAGTTAAAGTCCAGGGAAAGCTTGTCTAAAAATATGTTTTCAGGAAGTGTTTGAAGGATGTTACATTTTCTGCCTCCTGAACTTCACAAGGGTTTTCCAGACGGTGGAAGCCACTACAGAGAAGGTCTGCCATCGAGGTTCTTCATAACAATATTCTGTTCATCTTGGAACGATGAGCAGGCCCTCCTCTAATGAATGTAAATGCTATCTGGGAGTATATAAGGGAAGGTGGTCTGCTAGGTATCCTGGTCCCAAGTTGTTTAGGGCTTTATAGGATAACCTTGTACATGGCTCAGTAACCTTGTACGTGGCTCAGTAGTTAACAGGCAGCCAGGCAATTCTTTTAACACAGGTTTTATGTGGGCAAAGCTTGGTGTCCTGGTGCGCACCCAAGCTGCTGTGTTTTGCACAAGATGCAGTTTCCGAACCACACTAGGGGTAGCCCCATATAGAGCATGTTGTAGTAGTCTAATTGTGAGATTAACAGTGCACAAACAACCATGGCTAGGCAATCCCTATCCAGGATCAGGTGTAGTGGGCATACCCACCAAAATTGATAGTGGGTGCTCAGGGCCACCAAGGCCACCTGGAACTCCAGTGTCAAAGATGGATCCAAGATCACCCCCAAACTACACTCCTGCTCCTTCAGAGGGAGTGCAACCTCATCCAGAACAGGCAAACACCCCTATTCCTGGACCCTGGGAACCACCAACCTACAGAGTCTATGTCTTATTAAGATTCAGCCTCAGTTTATTAGGCCTCAACCAAGCCATAACTGTATCCAGGCATTGGTTCAGAATGTGCATGGCCTCTCCCGATTCAGATGTTACGGAGAAATAGAGCTAGGTGTCATCAGCATATTGGTGACACTTTGCCCCAAATCTCCTGATGACCACACCCACCGGCTTCATATAAATACTGAATAACATTGGGGACAAGATGGTGCCCTGTGGCACACTACAATTCAGCTACTATGAGGCTGAAGTGCAGTCACCCAATGCTATTCTCTGGAACCAACTCCGCAAGTAGGAGTCGAACCACTGTAGAACAGTGCCTCCAACTCCCAACTCACGAAGGTAGTCCAGGAGGATACCATGGTACACCAATAGTATCCCCAATCTGTCTCTCAGGCCCAGCACAAGGTACAGGCTTACAGCCTATCCCAGGGCAGAGGGATAGAACTGATGAGATTGAACTTTTATGGATCACAGTGACTCCCCCCACAAAACCCAGCCCTCCAGCCTGGGTTGGTGCTGCACCAGATGGGCAAAGCTGGGTCATTTCTATGCCACCCAGATCACTCACTCAGGTCTCAGTGATGCACACCACGTCGACTCTCTCATCCATGATCTTATCATGGATGAGTGAGGTCCTATTATGAACCGATCTGGCATTCACCAGCACCACAACCAGGACAGAGAATGCAGTAGTCAGTCCACCAGGAACCTGTGGGGTGGGGAAGGGATTGGAAGGGGGAATGACTTGTAGCCATCTGAGTCCCCCATGACTTCAATGACATTTCCCCCTACCATACCATACCTTCCCTTACCCATGACAACTGTTGGAGCTTTTAACCTCGATTTATATCTTACTCTTCCCCTGACTCTCACTCAGAGAAACCCAACATACCACAGCTTCACCTACCCAGGCTCTCACCCTGGCATTTGCCAAATTCCTCATATTAAGGCAGTAGCTAAATCTTGTCGTTTCTTCCTGTATAATATTGCCAGGATTCGATCATTTTTGTCTGTCTCTTCTGCCAAGACGCTTGTTCATGCGCTGGTTATTTCACGGTTGGACTACTGCAACCTTCTTCTCTCTGGCCTTCCTTCTTCTCACATCAGTCCGTTGGTTTCTGTTCACCACTCTGCCGCAAAGATCATCTTCTTGGCTCGCCGCTCTGACCATGTTACTCCGCTTCTGAAATCTCTTCATTTGGCTTCCAATTCACTTCAGAATCCAATATAAACTTTTCCTGTTAACCTTCAAAGCTTTTCACGGTCTAGCTCCTTCCTATCTCTCCTCTCTCATCTCACACTATTGCCCCGCTCGTGCTCTTCGCTCTTCTGATGCCATGTTTCTCGCCTGCCCAAGGGCCTCTACTTCCCTTGCTCGGCTTCGTCCATTTTCTTCTGCTGCCCCTTATGCCTGGAACGCTCTTCCAGAACATTTGAGAACTACAAGTTCAATCGCAGCTTTTAAAGCTCAACTAAAAACTTTTCTTTTTCCTAAAGCTTTTAAAACTTGATGTTGTGAGGACTTTATACTGCTAGTTTTACCCTACCCTGTGCCTGCTTACCCTACCCTGTGCCTGTTGGCATTCTCTTCCCCCTCCTTATTGTTTTACTATGATTTTATTAGATTGTAAGCCTATGCGGCAGGGCCTTGCTATTTACTGTTTTACTCTGTACAGCACCATGTACATTGATGGTGCTATATAAATAAATAATAATAATAATAATAACTAAGCGTTTGCTCTGCCACCAACCTATAACCCCTTCCTTCCAAGAGGTCAGAACTCTTGGATGGTAGTATTTTGTTTCCTTTCTCGTGTAACACATTTGAGTTAAATGACCTCTTTTAAATTCAAAACCTTAAGCAATAGCTGTAATATGCTATATATTCAAAGATCTTCACAATCTTTTTTTCAGTTAAATGACTCACTGGCAGGTGACCCTGAGATAATTTTAATTCTTATCAAGTAGCTAAATAGAAATAATAATCTCAGAAAATATCTATGTCAATATCATACTTTTAAAACATTTTATACACTATTTATAAGCAAACAGAATAATGATTGTGTTCTAGTGGCTGTATTTTTATTTATTTATTTATTTATATTTACTGCATTTCTATACTGCCCAATAGCCGAAGCTCTCTGGGTGGTTCCCATAGTGTGCAATATAAAACAATGGCACAACCAGTTATCTCGTCCACTTTGTGGAAGACACATTAAGCTCAATTCAGTGAAAACTACTCTTCAGGGAGAAAAGCCTTGAATTTACAACAAGGCTAGAAAGGTACATCTGGTGTTGTCTTCATACAGTGTTACCATAACAAAGGAAGCTTAACTAAATGGCCATATTGGGAAGTGGGAAACAATATTCCGAAATGAGCTACATTTTTAAGGATTAATTAAATGCATCTCCCTGTGAAAATAAATGTGTTGTTAGAAGATGACAACCAACTCTTTATAACAAGCATCCTGGAAAGGTGCCATATTGAAGCATTTCTCTCTATTGGAATAAAGTCCTTCTAGAATAGAAAGTATACTCTGTATTGCAAAAAAAAAAAAAATACTCTGTTGTTTTAAATTTAACTTTCTGGTCTTTATCTTACTCCTTGCTTAAAAACACTGAAGATATCAAGCATCATCACACGGGAGAAAATCGTGTTTCATTATCATCATTTCTCCACCCCCGCTTTTATCCCTTATTACTTCCTCTTTCTGTCCTAAAGGCCATGTGACCCATTCAGGGGCCATTTGTATCATGGCACTTCTCCAGCACACAGCACATTCCATTTTTTTTTAAAAAAAAGGTTGGATTAAAAGTTGTCTATTTTGCAATGGAAAACGAGCAGGAGGTGTGCGGGAGGCTGATGTTGTAATCTAAAGGACGTGTGCACATCCATAAATGGACAGTAGCGAGTGTGCGATAAAAAGCTCATCTGATGAGCCTCCTAGTCTACTGTGGGTTTTTTTTAAAAAAAAAATGTAGAAGGAACTAAAATAAGTAACTTTCTCTTTCTGAGTATTAGAAGTTGCTAGGGTAAGCAAAGTTTCAACAAGGGTTTTCTTTTAAACATTATTTTAAATGACCACTTCTTTCACTCTCCATATTAAACTCCTACCTTTCTCACACCGAGAAAGTAATACATTTCAATTTAGTTCAGTGAGTTGAATGCTGTGAAAATATGAGGAAGGGACCTTAAAACTTGAACATGAATTACAGAAGCTCTGTAACACTAGCAGCAATTTTCAGTGTTATGGTTAAAATAATTAGTTCCAGCCTCACCAGAATAAAATGAAATCCCATTTGCTATTGAAGTCATGTGGTATGAACACTTGGAAGGTACTGGGTTATGTATCATATAGTAGAACCAAGGCTCTTCCAATTAGATAAACTTGCCAAGGTGATTCATGGTATTCTGGTATTCTAAATCAAAAGAATACTCTTTATTGGCGCATATGACTTTTTGTAGTACTGTCCCCTCTTCAGAATCACTACAAAATGTATTATGTTTCACTGCTTCCAAATTATTAAATTTATATATAAAATTAACTCTCCACTATCAACACTACTACACCCTGTTAGCATATACAATTTAGTAGCTTTTTGCAACTCTTACATCAGGATAGAGAACCTAGTAGAGATAGGGTGGGGTTTTAAAAACATTTTAATGTCTTATTTACTCATTGTCCTTATATTCAGTCTTCACTTACCTAAGTATGTTTCACCTAAAGCTGATCTTTATGTTGCTAGTGGTAGATAGTTGAGACAATCAAACATGCAATGAAAATATAGAATAAAATATGCTTCCAAAAACTGAAGAATTAAAATAATTCAGTTAAATGGCTTATTATTTTATCTCAAGTATTTCAAAACTACGTTTTTACATATTTCTACAGTATGTTAGTGTGTGATTGTGTGTAGTGAACTGAAAATGTTGACTTTAGTTTTTTTTGGGTATGTACAAAGATTTTGCTTTAGTGTTGCACTCACAGATTAGTGTGTTCAGATCATAAAAAAATGTACTATAGGAAAAAATGTTTTATTTTAAGAGCCTATACCCACATTTATTTTGAACACACTAGAAATCACACCAGGTGCTTGTAAAATTCAATAGCTACAGTTTTGTCCAAGGTTACCATAATAGCAAGACAGAATCAGCACAGTGGTAGCTTGATGTGAAAGATAACGAAACTGTGTTTATGTTGAAATTAAATGTATATGGAAGGCAATTAGAATGGCAACAAAATCAAGTGGATTACTGTGACATTTTTGAATTTCACACATCTAGTAATCATTCAAACATGGATTCAATGTGAGCACCACTGAAAAAAACACTTCTATGCGGTAGTGCTTCTTCACTCATGATTGGAGTTGAAGTAAATTGTCCTATGTCAGCATGGTCACTGGCTACTCTAAAAATGAAGCACTAGTGCACAAAGACACTGATTGGGTTCACACACAAAGTAATCCACACTCAAGGTTCAGACAAACATTGTCAGCTAAACAAGCTACAGTGGCTTGTTCAAGTTGAAGTGTGTGCCAGGTACAATTTGAATAATCACCTGCTAGCAACCCATGGATTATTTGACGGTTGTTTCCCCCTCAAACAAGTCATGCTGCCTGTTTTTCGACCAAATGACAAGCTATGGCCAGGTGGATGATTATGTACTGATTACCAAACAGCAGACCTTGAGCTTTAAACCACCACACCCCAGAAATTAATACATGGGTCAGTAAAAAGACTGATGCAACTATCTCATAATAATCTCATTCAGACATAACTATCACAGTCTTAAAAACTTTGGTGTACTAGACTATCAATGTTATCCATTTCTTTTCACTCATGTACTTTAATTCAAGATCTGAGGAGTTTCTTACACCATAGTTTCCTGTTACATGAAAACCAGAAAAGGGCAGTTTAATATTTTCTTACTAAAGTATGAAATGAGCATCAGAATTACAAGTGAATTCAAAACCTCACCCTTTTCTTTTCCTTTAGCGTAAGAGGAACCATGCTAAATGGATATGTGTACTATCAGAGAAGGGAGGCACAGAAAGAAAAATAAGAGACATATCTTTCTAGAGTGTTATAGAGAAATAAAAAGTTAAAGAAAAGATCAAGACAATTAAATTAAAAGTATCTTCAAGATAGTAGAATAATCAGTTCAGAACATAGGGGCTAGTTCCTTGGTCTTGTAAAAGAGGGAACCGTTACTATAATTCTGATTAGGGGAAAATTTAGAATGCCAGTAACGGTATCAGAGTAATTGCCAGTACCACTGTGTATATACTACATAGAAGGTCTTACCATTCTTTATCTCCAGTAATTAGAAGAAAATCAGAAAAGGTGCTGAGCTGATTTTCAAAAGTATAAAAGGGAGTTGTGAACTCTCAGCAATTATTTTGAGATACGGTCCTTTCTGTTTTACACTTATTGCACCTAGTGCATTTTTAAATCAAATGGGAACAGGCGTGAAGCAGCAAACTAGATCAAAGGGCATTTCTGATTATGTTTCTGACAGATTTTTAAAGTGATTTTATAGGAGCTGACATCAGAGAAAAGCTTAGCATCCATGCTTCACAAAACTGGATTATTTATACCTTTGTTATAAAGCAATCTTTTGTGGGGAGAAAAGGGTAAATTTTAAACATTTTTTTCTTCTGTTCTCTCCTGAGTAAAGAATCAGTTCATCTATGTTTTCACCTTGGGGGTTCTCCTAGTTTTATTATCTGTTCCTAGTTGGGGATTTAGAAATAATCCTGTCTCAGAAAACAGATAACAAAGATCCCATTTTCTCCTATTTAAACTAGATTTTAAATACATTTCTGCAAGCAATATATTATTTCAAAAACCAGTTTTTGGTCTGTATAAATATAAGCTGATGATTCTACGCATATACTGTGCTTTTATTGCATAAATATTGTACTATAGATCGACTATTTTAAATGTGCAAAAGTAAATTGCACGTTTAGTCAATAGCAAATAAATGGGAAAATGTAAGCATTCCTTGCTAAAACGATGAAAGGGGATAGCAAAATCCACATTCACATTCTCACATAAAGGGGAGAACATCAGATCTAAATGCACTCCAATAATAAAGAGCATACTTAGGGCCATATTTAACAATCAAAGGATTTCCACTTCATGCAATACACCAACAGGCTACTTATCTTTATGCATTCTCTCAGAAGACCCTTATCAATGTCAACAGGTCAATATGCTTTCCATACATATGGAACTGGTTGGAATGATCACCGGTTTAAATAAGCCACAGTGGCTTGTTTAAGCTGTGGTGCAAGCCAACATGTGCCACCCGCCATTTGCCTAATTACTTGCCTGGGCACAGTTTGCTGTGTCATCCAACCCAGGTAACATGTCTTGTTTGAGGGGGAAGAATCCTCAAATAACCCATTCACTGTTGCTGGGTTACTTGAGGGTTGCTTCCTCCTCAAACAAGCCATGTGACCCAGGTTCAAACAATACAACAAGCCACACCCAGGCAGGCAATTAGTCAAATGACACCTGACACGAGCCACGGCTTACACATGCTACCGTGGCTTGTTTAAACTACAGTGATCATGTGAACCGGGCCAATGCGTTTTGACACAATACACAAAAGCAGCTAGCGAAGTGTTCCACCACGCCCCCTTCCAGATCTCATGCAAAGATGGTAGAGGAGATCTCTATTGCAATATGTTCACTCATCCCTTTGTGCACACAACACACATTTTACCACAAAGTATGTACAGGTCTCTCAATCTGCAAAAGATCCATTCTGTTCACAAAGCCAAAGTGCCCTTGGACTATATGCTTCCAGATTGAAGACATCTTTGTGTAAATATATAAGAGTCATATTGGGTTTAGTCCCAAAGACTTATGTCTCAATTCTAAATTCCCTTCAAATTCTAAAGCTGTATTGCCTTTTGGGATAATGCCTTTTTCTGACCATGCACATTTAACAGTAGCCTGTCAAAAAGAAATAAAACAAGTATTCTTTCTCCATCACTGTACTTCTCTGATAGAAAAAGCTTAATTTGTTTAATGTATTAATGATTTTCTTTCTACTTTAGTAGTCTTTGCTTCCTTCAGCCATCCTAGCTACCAACTAGCATCCTTTGCTGTCCAGCACTCTTGTACTCATCTGCCAACTTCATTACTCCCTAAATGATGGGATAAGTGAAGGCAAATAAACTAAAACTCAATGAAAGGTAGCCTATTTGACCAAGAGTAATTTGATTGTTCTTGGTGAGGTCACATTCGTGTTCAGGAGGAAGCATCCTAGCCCCAGCTCTGTTATATGATTTTTGGGTAATATTTCAGGCAACCAGCTTTGATTAGTTCATCAACAGTTCTCTCTCGAAAGAGACTGAGGCCCTTTCTACACCTAAGGATTATTCCAGGCAAATGGAGGGATTGTCCCTGCCTGCTCCCAGGATCCCCTGTGTGTCATCTGGATGCACAGGGACGATCCCAGGGAATAAGGCAGGAGTAGAAACGGCACAGACTTAATACCTGTTAATAATACCTTGCTAACTTCTAGACTGGATTATGTAATGCCTTCAACATAGCATGCTGTCCATTTGAAGAGTGTGTTCCCATCTAGAACTTGCCTGTGAAAGATAATCACAAACTTCAGCTAAACCAGAATATGACAATGAGAGTACCTATCAACCTGTGTCCTAGGTAGTATATTGAATATTTTGTTTCCACACAGATTCACAATTTAAAATCCTAATTGGCATGAGATCTTAAGGAACACATCCTTCTATATTTGCCAGCATACACTGCAATAACTTAAGAGGAAAGCCTGCTCTGAGGGCTCATCTACACCAAGCAAGATATTCCACTATGAAAGTGGAATGAAAGTGGTATATAAAAGGCAGGAGCCACATGACTCCTTTATAGTGATAATGAAGTGCACTGCAGGATCTACACTACTGCTTTATAGTGTTAATGAAGTGCACTGACAACTGGTGGGGCCCATGACACATCTACACCAAGTAGGATATAACACTATGAAAGTGTTATGAAAGCGGTATATGGTATGTGTCATGGGCCCCAACAGTTGTCAATGCACTTCAATACCACTATAAAGCAGTAGTGTGGCTCCTGCATTTTATATACTGCTGTCATACCACTTTCCTAGTAGAATATATGCTTGGTGTAGATGAGCCCTAAAGGTCAAACTAGTCCATATGTTAAATGTGATGGCATTTAATTAAAAAACAACAACATGGGCAGTATCCTATTGTGCCTGCGGGATCAACTATTTACAAACCAGAGATTTTGTGGTTCTACAAGCAACTTGAAACAGGCAGAAACCATAGCTTCTGATATGGGACAGGTCAGATGAGCTTGCTGAAGGGAGCACTGGTGATCTGTCCCAATTCTGCTAATTCCTGAGTTTACTTTTAGAACTGCAAAGTCCCCTTTGCATATGTGGTTGCTCCCGTTGGCACAAAAGAAACAGCAGGAATGCAGCAGCAGCATAGAACACTGCCCCATACTTGCAGGGAGAAATCAAGACTATAGCACAGGGAAAGGGGTGCTTTAACCCTTTCCCCCTAAACTAGGATGCCAACAAAGTTGCTCACCTGAAACTGTAAGAGGTCACTGGCATCAATGGCAGTTCCCTTCTTAGAGTTAATAAAAGCTTGCGGGGAGGAGGTGATTTTAATCAGGACCACAGTGGTTGGGGGGAGCATATGCGCCATATTCCTGATCATTCCCTACAGTTCTTTCTTTCTTTTTTAAGAACCCAAACAAGTTAAATGCAATGATGGATTGTCTAGTTTGCCCCAAGGGCTTCCACCTGATATTATTTGGGTGGCTGTAAGGAATAGGGCCATTTCAGTCCTTTCTTAGGATGGGAGTTCTACAGCTTTGGAGCTAACGCTGAAAAAATTCAAAATCCCATTGTACTTCCAACTTCCTTTAAGGACAGAAATTCTAAGAAGGAACTTTGAGATTATTTTATCACTCACATAAAAGTACTCTTGTTTCTAAATCTGTATCATTTTTTTAATGCTAGGTTATTCATATTTGGTTATTGCTGATTTCTTGTTTTCCTGGGAATATTTCTTTTATTTGCCACTCTCCCTCAGCACTATCATCTAAGAAAATGAAAAAAAAAAGCATTTAATTTTGTCCTTGTAGTTTTGATTTGCATTCTATGATTACAATTGGACTAGGATTTTCGGCTTTTCAAATTACATGGGAAATAAGCTATTCAATTACTTTTTATAATTGTGGAACAGAAAGAAAATTAAGGAATACGTATGCTATGAAGATCTTTTGCAAGCTGGGAGGAACAAAATAAATCTTTTTTTCTTCGTTAGAAGATTAAAAATATAACAATCCTGCCACAAATCATATTGATTCCTATCAACAGTTTATTTCCAATCCAACAAAACAGATTGCTCACAACAAAATCAGCAGAAAACACTTCTTTTGCTGAAGTTCAGACATGATGAAGTATGCTAACTTCTTGCTCTGTGTAGAAATGTGGCAGAACAGAAGTCATTTATCTGAATCTCCCCAGAGCATTGTTGTGCAATGAGGCTTGCTTCTCAACTAACAGGATAATTTTTAGTTTTAACTCTTTTCTCCTAGATATGATAAGCCCTAGAGATGTACCCAGTCTAACTCTTTTGCTGGTAAAAACAAGTAATTTTCATATCCATTATACCTTGGATTTACATGTATAAAAACTATGGCTATGTCTCAAACATAGCTTACCAGATTTTAAAAAGGAAATAATAGCATTTTCAAAATTCCCTATAACAGCCTTCCCCAACCTGGTGCCCTCCAGATGTTTTGGACTGCAACTCCCAGCTGTCCTGACCACTGGCCATGCTGGTTGGGTCTGATGGGAGATCATTCATTCATTCATTTCATTCAGTTATTACATTTCTATACAACCCAATTGGCAAAGCTCTGTGTGATTTGCAAAGATTAAAACCTTAAAAATACAATATAATACTATACTATAAAACCAGTTACAAAAATATATACAAAATTAAATAATCAATCCCAGGATCTGTTGAAATCTTACTATATGCTGTCAAATTCCTGGGAGTAGGAGACAAGATGACAATGCTAGTGCCAAGTGGACCTCACTGGGAGATCATTCCATAATCAAGGGGAGGGGTCACACTGAAAAGACCATCTCCCTTATTGCCATCCCTTGGAGAAGGCACTTTTCCCACTAGCTACAAAGTTCCCTGGCAAGAACGGCGAAAGGAGCAAGTCCCCCTCTAGGAGAGCTACTGGGATTGGGTTTTTGCAGCAATGGCTGATGGGATGCCATCAGGAGGATCAGGGGAGGGGAGAGGGCGAAAGAACTGTTAATCAAATGTTGCAATGGATTTTATTCAACCCTACAATAGCCCACAGTCATACAATGGTGAAGTTGTGTGGGGAGTACCCCCTAAAAACTCAACAGTTGAGTAGAGTTTTCAGAGTGCGTTGATTAATGTATTGTCTGAACTGAGCCATTGTGTAGCATAGCTTGACCTTCCTTTTTGTAAACAACTGTGGTTGAGATATGTTGAGCTTTTCTGGTCTTCTGCTAAAAGCAACATTGACACTCATTGCTGACACAGTGCTGTTCTTTGATGAATAGGACCCTAGACATGGGCTTGTGCATCCCCTCTCTCATTTTATTCATTTATTTGAAAGTTTTACAAACTCAGGGTTGGAGATTTACACTAGATCAACTGCACTGACAGAAGTGGATTTACACTAGATCAACTGCACCCTCCTTCCCATGGCAGCCCCTCCAGCCCCCTGAAACTGCTACACAGAGAGCGAAGATATCCTGCTGAATGAGGTAAGTTTTGGTGTGTCGGGGGAAGGAGGGATCCCCCCAAATCAGGTTGAGGGGCCTTCCATGGGCATAGCCTTTCCTCTCACAGAAGACATTTCCTAGATCCAACTTCCTGATTAGCGTTAACTATAGAATCATATAATAGTAATAATAATAATAATAATAATAATAATAATAATAATAATAATAATAAAATTATTTCTTACCCGCCTCTCCCTTTGGATCGAGGCAGGGAACAACATTAGAACAGGAATCAATACATCTTAAAAAATCATGATTTAACATTGATCTGGATAGAAGGGACCTACAAGGCCATTGAGTCCAACCCCCTGACCAATGCAGGAATCCACCCTAAAGCATACCTGACAGATGGTTGTCCAGCTGCCTCTTGAAGGCCTCTAGTGTGGGAGAGCCCACAACCTCCATAGGTAACTGATTCCATTGTCGTACTGCACTAACAGTCAGAAAGTTTTTCCTGATGTCCAGCCAGAATCTGGCTTCCTGTAACTTGAGCCCGTTATTCCGTGTCCTGCACTCTGGGAGGATCGAGAAGAGATCCTGGTCCTCCTCTGTGTGACAACCTTTTAAGTATTTGAAGAGTGCTATCATGTCTCCTCTCAATCTTTTCTTCTCCAGGCTAAACATGCCCAGTTCTTTCAGTCTCTTTTCATAGGGCTTTGTTTCCAGACCCCTGATCATCCTGGTTGCCCTCCTCTGAACACGCTCCAGCTTGTCTGCGTCCTTCTTGAATTGTGGAGCCCAGAATTTTTGTGAACCGCCCAGAGAGCTCCGGCTATTGGGCGGTATAGAAATGTAATAAATAAATAAATAAACTGGACGCAATACTCTAGATGAGGCCTAACCAGGGCCGAATAGAGAGGAACCAGTACCTCATGTGATTTGGAAGCTATACTTCTATTAATGCAGCCCAAAATAGCATTTGCCTTTCTTGCAGCCTTATCACACTGTTGGCTCATATTCAGTTTGTGATCTACAACAATTCCAAGATCCTTCTTGTTTGTAGTATTGCTGAGCCAAGTATCCCCCATCTTGTAACTGTGCATTTGGTTTCTATTTCCTAGATGTAGAACTTGGCATGTATCCCTATTAAATTTCATTCTGTTTTCGGCCCAGCACTCCAGCCTATCAAGATCACTTTGAAGTTTGTTTCTGTCTTCCAGGATATTAGCTATCCCACCCAGTTTTGTGTCATCTGCAAATTTGATCAGCGTTCCCTGCACCTGTTGAAGAGCACTGGGCCCAGGACTGAGCCCTGCGGTACCCCACTCGTTGCCTCTCCCCAGTTTGAGAAGGTTCCATTGATAAGTACTCTTTGAGTCCGATTCTGTAGCCAACTGTGAATCCACCTAATAGTTGTCCCATCTAGCCCACTTTTAGCTAGTTCGTTAATCAGAATGTCATGTGGTACTTTGTCAAAAGCTTTGCCGAAGTCAAGATATATGACATCCACAGCATTCCCACAATCCACAAGGGAGGTTACCCTATCAAAAATGAGATCAAATTAGTCTGACAGGATTTGTTCCTGACAAATCCATGTTGGCTTCTAGTAATCACTTCATTGATTTTAATGTGTTTACAGACTGACTTCTTTATAATCTGCTCCAGAATTTTCCCAGGGATGGATGTCAGACTGACTAGTCTGTAGTTCCTAGGTTCCTCCTTTTTGCCCTTTTTGAAGATAGGGACGTTAGCCCTCCTCCAGTCATCCGGCACCTCACCCATCTTCCATGATTTTGCAAAGATAATAGACAAAGGTTCTGAGAGTTCTTCCGCTAGCTCCTTCATTACTCTAGGATGCAGTTCATCGGGCCCTGGAGATTTGAACTCATTCAAGGAAATTAGGTGTTCTTTGACTATTTGTTTATCAATCTCAAACTGCAATCCTCCCCCCTCAACTTCTGCTTCACTTTTTCCAGGGGGATCATAGACCCGCTTTTGGGAGAAGACTGAGGCAAAGTAGGAATTGAGCACTTCAGCCTTTTCTTTGTCATCTGTTATCAATTTGCCATCCTCATTAAGCAGTTGAACCACCATTTCTTTCCTCTGTCTTTTACTACTCACATATCTGAAGAAAGCCTTTTTATTGCTTTTAGCATCCCTCGCTAATCTCAGCTCATTCTCAGCTTTAGCCTTCCTGACGCCATTTCGGCACTTCTGCGCCACCTGTCTGTACTCTTCTTTTGTTGCCTGGCCTTCCTTCCACTTCCTATATATATCATTTTTTGTTTTCTGGTCATCTCTAAGCTTTTTGTGGAGCCACATTGGTTTCCTCTGTTGTCTTCTATCTTTTCTCCTTGTTGGAATTGTTTGTAACTGTGTCTTTAAAATTTCCTTTTTAAAATACTCCCACCCATCCTGCACTCCTTTTATCATTAGGCTCACTTGCCATGGGACCTTACTTATCATAGTTCTGAGTTTATTAAAATCAGCTTTCCTAAAATCCAAAGTACGTGTATGGCTACACTCCGCTTTTGTCTCCTTTATAATCAAGAATTCAAGTATGACGTGGTCACTTTCCCCCAGAGTTTCTGTAACTGCCACTTTATCCACGAAGTCATCCCTATTGGTCAATATCAAGTCAAGGATTGCCGATTCTCTAGTTCCTTCCTCCACTTTCTGTAGGAGAAAGTTATCACCCACACATGTCAGGAATTTCTTGGAAGGGCTGCTTTTGGCAGTATTTGTCTCCCAACAGATATCAGGGTAATTGAAGTCCCCCATCACTACTACATCACACTTCCTTGAAACACTGGCAATTTGTTTCTCAAAAGTTTTGTCCTCATCTTCTCCTTGATTGGATGGTCGGTACTAGACTCCGATCAATCTTCTCTGATGATTAAGGGGAAAACAGTGTTATGTCTGCACCAAGCCTGAGACCAGGACATATACATTTTATATATGTGGGTTGTTGTTGTTGTTTTTAAAAAAACAACCTGATACTTTTTATATTCACTGTTTAAAGAATCTGAATTCACTAAGGTCACTTCCAAGTAAATCTCCTCTAAGGGATGATGACATAATAAAACTTTTTCCCAACGTAACTATGGCAGGCTTAGTATGATCTGAAGTGACATAGAAACCTGATCCTTTCTAAGGATTAATTTGTTTTTATTAACAATACTTATATATCACTCCAAGCAGTATTTATCTATCTTCTGTTTGTTTGTTACACGTATAGTTAAAAGAAGGAATACTGTTTAACATGTTTTAAATTGCGAAAAATGGATTTTGCATTGGAAGGCGGCTATAACAATTCTGTATAGCAAAGAGAAGCTCAATTCAGTCAATTCAGTCCACAATGGATCAGTGGATTGGAAGTGTAGCACTTAACGTTTTGCACATGCAAGCTGATCTTTTATATGGAACACTGTTAAATATGGGAGGCAGGTAATTACTTTCAGGCTATATAATAAACAAATTACTTTTATTGCACCAGAGTTGCTGAAGTTAAAGTTTTGTTTTTGTCAATGCATATAGATTTCCATATTTTTGTGTGTTTTCAAAGATAAGTAGCACTTAAACAGTTTGCTGACAAAACACTTGCATTAATGAGATGCTCTTTTCTTTAAGGGGATTGAGAAGCTTTTCATAATAGGATGACAGCAGGATACAAACCTCGCAAAAAGTTCTTAGAAAAATAATTCAGCATAAAGAGGTAAAGAGATGTTAGCTTACTCTGTTTGCATCATATACTACTGAACCTATTTATTGCTTTTTGAAAATGACATATCTTGGCAACTAAACATCAAAGTAATTGATTGACTGTAAAGATAATATATAGACTGACCCCATTTTTATTTTACCTTTTACCTTTGTTTTGAATCTCCAAATGTTAAAAAGCATTATATACATTCAAAACCTGGTGTGGAAAGGGACAGATAAATACAATTAGATTTGTTTTTAAAATAGATTTGCTGAAGAACAGGTATGCATTAACATTACTTTTGTCTATGTTTTCTTCTGCCGTTGCTGCATTTGTAGCAGCTATTTCTGACAGCACCTAGAAAAATCAGTATCTAGATATTTCACATACCTTTTGTTTGATGATCATGTCATTGATTTCATCAAGATCTCCCACAGTCACGATTTGGGATTTTATCACTCGATCCAATAGAGAAAGCCAGTCAGTGAGGTCTGCCCAGGCCTTGTTGAATTCAGCCAGGGCTGGCACCTCCAGAAGCAAGGACGATGGCATTTCTTGTTTGGAGATGGTAGTTTCCCGGGTTACCAGAGTTTGCGTAACCACAGTAACAGTTTGGTCAGGAGAAGTTACTGAAAAGTGGGGAAACGTTGTGGCATTATTGACTAAAAAGAGTAAGATCAATCATTCAGTTCAATGACAATTCTCCACTATCTTGGTAATTATCTTGGCAAATTCATTTGCCATGTCTACATCAATAGCAGAAACAAAAAACCTTGTTTTTAATCAAGGGCATTTATTTAGGTTTATTACTGGGCCAAAGTTTTCTCTCCACTTTTGCATGGCAGTTCTTCCTCTGAAAAATGGAGAGAGAATCTCATTCCTTTTCAGAGAGCATTTCTAAGAAATTTTCAAAGATGGAGGTTGGCTTAATTTATTTAACAGGCAAGGTGCTCTAAAGCAAGTTTTTCCTCTTTAAAACATTTTTTTTAAATTGCCACAAACGATCAGCAGCTGGTGAGGCTCTCCATCTTTTCACAATCTTCCGACTTCCTCGTGGCTGCTTTGCACTTCCTATGTCAAATCACCATGGAAACAATGCTAGCCAACCTTCTAACTTCCTCTGGCTGCATTGCTCCTCCTGTGCTAGATAGCATTGTTTCTGTGGTGATCTGATACAGAAAGAAAATGAAGCCGGAAACAACTCAGAACGCTGTGGAGAGAACGAGAGGCTTGCCAGCATTGATTATGGCTGGCAAGGCTTCTTTTAAAGGGTGAAAATCAACAAGAAAAACAAAGCTACCTTCAATCACCCAATCTTAGAAAAGGAGTCCAACCCCCCAAATTCTAAGAAATGTCTCCTTTCCCTCATCCCAATATTTGGGGAAGTATTCTTTTTACCCCCACCACCCACAAATTGCAGAACAAGGAACTGAAAGGAAATTCAATACAACACTATACAGGTTATATCAAAAAGTACTATTCCTATTGCATGACCTGCTCTTTCTTCCCAAAATTCCAACTCTCAATACACCTAGACAAATCAGAAACACCAGGTGTAGCTGGGTTTTTCCAATTGAGGTTTCACATAAAACAGCAGATGTTTCCTAATGTCTGGTAACCTTTTCTATCCTTCCATGAGAACCTGAACTCAAGTCAACTGGCTTTTCAAACTGTTTTTATCCTCAAATGTCTTGTGGAACCCTACAAACATTATATTATTCTATCACTACACTTCCTTGTATCAGCTAAACAAGATTTTATATTGGATTAAATGATTTGCAAATAAATACTCATCATTACAACAATAGTCAGTCTCTACTGCAGTTCATTCCACCCATAAACTTGCACTGAAAGTCTAGAACATTCTTTTATCACCATGAGGTTGGGTATGACAGAGGGGTTAAAATGTTGTAAGGATTCAGTTACTAGGATATAGCTTAGAGGTAGAGCACAATCTCTGCATGCAGAAAGTTCCAGATTCAATCTCTGGTTTCTCTAGTAACAGGTGGTATGGAAAAATTGTCTACCTGATAACTTTTTGACAAGCTGTCAGAGTAGACAACCTTTAAATAGATGGACAGTGCCATGATATAAGGTAGCTTCCTATGTATAACATTAGACCTGTTTTTCATTGTTGTTACTTTTCTTTGCCTGCCTTTGCAGCTTTCCACACAATGTTGTCTTTCCCCTATACAAGCCAACTAATTTATCATCCTGTAGTGTGGAGCAAAAAGAACACAACAGCTTAGGCAATATGCATCCGTTCAAATAAATATTCTCCCTCTTTTATTAAGATGATCTAACTTATAAACATATTTACTTATAAGGACATGAGGTTCCAGGTTCTAGTTAAAAAAGTATTAGACTCTAAAGGGTGGCAATGGCTTTTGTTTGATAGGACCTAAAGAACCATTGGGAGTCATAATTGGGTTAGAGGGACCATTAGAATGACTCTATAAGGCAGTTCCTTATAACATGTCTGCATTAGTATGCTCAGTTGAAACTATGAATGAGGGATAACTGAAAAATAATATTATGCAACATGTCTGACCTTTATGCTATTTAGATTAAGATAGGTGAGACTTTAATTTCATTTCAGTTTTGATAAGAATTTATCAAAAATTTCCAAAGTTCTCCATATTAGGGACAAAAAGAACTTAAGATCTGCAAAATTCAAATATGGGAGAAAATGGCAGATTTGTCTATCCAGGCCCAGGGCTTCAAAGTCTGGGTTTGAATATTTGTGTATTCAATCATGTTAGTGCTTAATTAGGGTTGCAACCTTTTTTTCTCTGACAGGTTTCTCATTGTGGTGTCAATAAGTACCTTTGAGTAGTATAATTATGAAATTACTAAGTACCCAAGGAGATAAAATATTAGGTCATTCATTGTTGAGATGACTGGTCAACAAGGTCAAAGAATGACCACAACTATACTGTCTTGGAACCCACATACCTATATTCAAGCTTGAAATATACAAAGAATGCATATCACCAAAAATAACCCTTGTCACCATAGTGCAGCAGCAAAATGTGTGTAATATCCTTCAAATAAGAAGAGAAGAGAAATAAGAGCTTGACATCTATTATGCTGTCAAGCATTAGGAAGCTCAAGTGGAAACAGAAATGGTCCCAGATTGGAGAAACATAAAATGTGTGAAATTCCTTTCATAGTACTTGAGAGGATTGATTGAAAATATGTTCTCCTACAGCAGTTTCTATTATAATAAAATAACAGTAACGATAACAGCTGTTAGAATTGAGGCAAGGTCCAATCCTGAGAAAGGTAAAGTATACTCAGAAAAACAAAATTAATATCTCGTTGCCCGTCCTAGATTGTGATCTCCAGCCTCCAAGCATAGCATCATTGATCCTGCTAAACAGTACCCTCCTTCTTGGTAGATCTGACCCCAGGAGCACTGATGCCCTGCTGTGGCTGAGTCAGACTCAGGTTAGGATCAACTAAAGGGAAAATTCAATGGCAAGTCTGTAAACAGGAAATCAGTCAAGCCCAGTGTGGCGTTACACCCCACAAGTCAGTTCCCAAATGTATGTCTGCAGTTTGTAAGTCTGTGGGTTTTAGAATGTTGGCCTGACTGGGTGCAGTTAGAATGTTTTTTTTGGGGGGGGGGGAGGAGTGGTATATAAGGGAATGACTGAGGGGATTGGGGGGACTTGTTAGGTACTCTTAGGGCCTTGCTAGACCTGCTGGCTTACGCCGGCAGGGAGGCGGGGCCAAGGCACGCTACCATTAGCGCGCCTCCCCCAGGCTTCCACACGTCAGACGTGCAGGGCCGTTGCGTCCCTGCGGCGTCCGCCATTTTTTTTTTTTTTTTGCTTAAAGGGGCCGGGTGCGGCCCAAAGACTCCGGAAACTGTGTTTTTTGGGGGGGGGTTGTACGGGGGGGGGCGAAGGATGGCAGGGTGGGTGGCAAGGGGGGGCGGGTGACAGAGGGAGCGCTGTGCGCCACCGCTCGCATTGCCCCGGCAAGCGCCGCTCGCCTGCTTGCAAGCGGCGGCGGTGGCGCGCCCTCTGTCACCCGCCCCCCCTTGCTATCCACCCTGCCATCCTTCCCCCTCCCCTCTCTTTCCCCCCCACCCCTGGGCCGATGGGCACAGCGCTCATACGAGCGCTGTGCCAGGCCGGTCTGCGGCTTTTCGCGGCTCCTTGCGAGTAAGCGAGGAGCCACAAAAAGCCGCGGAAGTCTCCTGAGGCCGGAGCTGGGGGAAAAGCGCGCCATAAGCGCATTCGCTTATGGCACGTTGGAGGATTCCCCTGTGCGTCATCTGGACACACAGCAGGGAAACCGGGTCAGAAGGCGCGCTAAGGCCTCATTCAGGAAGGCCCTTAGAGTCTTTAGTGCTCTCTGTGTTTAGAGTACTTAAGCTCTGGGAAATTTGAGGGTCAGTGTAGAGAGTGGTGTCTTTGGAGTGTGGTGTGCACGTAGTTGATGTATATTAATCAATACTGATAATAAAGAAAGTTCAAGAGTGATTGTGTGAGAAAAAGGAAAGTGCGTATGTGAATGAGTGAAAGGATTTATGAAAGGTTTCAAAAAGGTTTTTAAATGGTTTATTTGAAACAAAGCTTGTGTACTTTTGAAAATAAATTTTGATTGTTTTGTTTTTAAACTACCACAAAAATCCCACGTGTCTGTTTGGCATTTATCATCTAAAGTTTACTCATTTAACACCCACTCTGACAATCATTCACCTCAGCACATATAACTCACAGTGTTTTATTTTATATATTAAAATCCTTCTCCATTTAAACCCCTTTCTCCACATAGTTTGGAGGAAGGTGGGTTTTATCCCTTGCCTCAGGCGTATCAAGCGGTGGTGCTTGGCTTGAGCAGGGAGTAGCTGCGGCCAGGTCTGTTGTTCAGAGGCTGTGTCGTGGCACCCAGTGGTATCAGTCTATCAAAAGCGCAGTTCAAGGCAGGAGTAGTCAGTAAACAGGCAATGGTTAAAGAATCATTATTACCAGTCAAGAAGAAGAGTTCCAAAAGAAAGGTCTGAGGAGTGGCCAAAGCCCAAACACAGGAAAGCAGTAAAACACACAGTCCAAGAAGTAGAGTCAAGCAGGAATCCAAAGGTCAGTGAAACAAAGTTTCAAGGCATTTGAGTTGGCAGTCATACATTCTTCCAGCAGCAAGCCAGAGCTTCCAGAGGCCCACCCAGGATTCAGCTGCATCGCATCGGAGCCTTTTGTAAGAAGTCTTTATTGTGAAGAGGGCCCGATTCATGAAGATTCTTTCATTCATGAGAAGCCCTTCTTTGTAAATGGTTCATTTGGCCTTCCTCTTGATACTACAACACTCTTGGGAGCAAGGGTGGGGTGTCACTCAGTCTCTGCCTCAGTGGCAGAGTCCCCCACTTCTTGTGGGGATGGACCTGAAGCCATCTCCCCTGGGGACCCAGACTCCTCCTGGTCTTCTGACATGGGCTGTTCTCCAGTGTTCCTTGTCTCTTGGAGCTCTAGTTCCTTCTCTGAGGAGGATTCATCAGCCGGCGGCACAACAACTGCACATATGCATCCCGGAGAGTTGGCAATCCAGAATCCTCTCCAATTTTGTAGGAAGATGTCTGCTTATTATCCCCATGTTGCAGATTGGAAATGGGCAATGACTGCCAAAAGAGTGGTTTATGGCAGTCTTGCAATGTAGACCACTGTTAATACTGATTTTGATTTCCAGCCGATAATAATAAAAAAATCATCATCCAGGTTGCAGGCAGTAAATGTTAAGCTACAGAAATTGCTCTGTCAGACCCCTCCAAATCCAAATGGCTTAATTTGCATTGATTTTCATGCACAGACATTGCATTATTTAAAAACTAAAACAAACTTTACATTATTCATACAAAATAAGACCTCAGAGAAAGAACTGCTTTTGTTTCTAATGTGTGCACATCTGTGAGTGTGTGTGTGTGTGTGTGTGTGTGGAATCTGCTGCCCAATCATAGGTAGTTTTTTTGAGACCAAAAAATGTAGTTCAAGTGAACCCAGAAGAAGGGGAATCACTCTGTGTTGATTTATTACAACTCCATAGGATTGCAAGAGTGAATTTGTGAGAAAATACATGTTGATGCTGATTTCTAGATTTTGAGGAGGAAAGTAGACATAAATTATTTCAAAGATAAGTACAAGAACAAGATTGAGATTTGAAAATTTTAAAGTCAATGATAGTATACTTCAATGTTGATTCCATCTAACACCCAATATTCCTTTGCCACATCCATGGTTTTACTTCTTTATTCTAAGTAAATTATTCTAAATGCTTTCTTGACAGCCATGATGTGGGGCAGAAAACATTCCATGGAAAGTTTTCAAGGTCTTAATTTTTCCATGGAATTTTTTTCCATTTCATAAATTCTTTAGTAAAAATTTATGTATGCCAATAGCTAAATATTAGGCAAGCTGGGCAGGCGCAGAAGCCCATAGTGTGTGATACACAGAGACCACGAGGAAGAATTTTAAGTTCAAATATTACCAAGGAGAACCTCCCTTCGCAACCTGAAATTGTAAGTGTACATCAGAACATGACGATGGCAAATTTACCCAGTGTGTTATGCTAGGAAGCAGAAGATTTGCCTTTCTGGGTCAATAAACACTGACTGAGATGCAGCCGTGACATTCTACCGCAGAGATGAAGGTAGAAGACGAATAGGGGTAACTTATGATAGCTGTTTCCCAGCACAACACAACTGTTAGCTCCGCAGGGAACAGTCCCTGCTACAGAAAAGCCTGTAAGATTAGCCAATTGCAGGTAAGAGCAGAAATAAAAAGGAGTTTAGAATAGTAAATGAATAAACCAAAACTGTTCTTTCTTTTTTTTAAAAAAGAAAGAATAGAAGAAAGAGGCACCATACAGGCTTTGATTTAATGTTATGTCAGATGTTGCAATTAATTATTTATTAACAGTATTTACAGGCTGCCCTATACAATTCACACCTTTACAGCACAATCTTATGCTCAATTTATGTACCTGGAAAATACTGTGTGGAGGGTTAAGTTCACTGTGCTGGTGTATCTTGGACATCAATCAACTCCAGCTACTATACAATGGTGCAATGTCTAGGGCAGCTTTCCCCAACCTAAAACCCTCCAAAACGTTTGGCCTAAAACTCCTGCCACTGCTGTCCATTGGCCATGCTAGCTAGGACTGATGGGAGTTGCAGTCCAAAGCTTCTTTGTGCACCAGCTTGGGGAAGGCTGGTCTAGTAACACAAGAACTAAAGTCCTATCTAGTCCAACATCCTGTTTCCCGCAGCGGCCACCAGATGCTTAAAGAAGGCCACGAAGAGGACATTGTTCCCCAGCAATTGGCATTCAGAGGCATGTTGCCTCAGTTCCTGGAACCTAAGTAGTAATCCATGAGAGTGTAATATTTATTTATTTATTACATTTTTATACTGCCCAATAGCCAAAGCTCTCTGGGTGGTTTACAAAAATTAAAACCATGAAGAGCATAAAAACAACCAACCATTTAAAAACACGAATACAAAATACAATATAAAAAGCACAACCAGGATTAAAACCACACAGCAAAAATTGATATAGGTTAAAATTTATTTATTTATTTATTTTGTGAACCGCCCAGAGAGCTCCGGCTATTGGGCGGTATAGAAATGTAATAAATAAATAAATAAATAAATAAATATTTATTACATTTTTATACCGCCCAATAGCCGAAGCTCTCTGGGTGGTTCACAAAATTTATTGGTTCACTCCAATAAAATATGGAGTTAAAACAGCAAAGTTTAAATTTAAGATAAATTAAGTGTTAAAATACTGAGAAAATAAAAAGCTCTTCAGCTGGCGACAAAAGGAGTACCCTGTAGGCTTATGTTATGCCAGCATATCCCTATTGCCAGCATAACTCTGCAGATGGAAGGGCCAGAAATGAGCATCTTCAGGTGGATGATGGGAGGGGCATGTCAGGGGGAACATTACTACAGCAAAAGAGTTGGTGTAAATAAAATGCCCTGTACCAATGATGGTTGTGGTGCCGATGGGTGAACAATAGATTTGGTAGCCAAATTCTCTTGTAGGTGCCTTGAGGGGACAGAAGGCCATAGAGGCAGTGGATGAGGTAGGACCAGGGGGGAGATGAATGTAGGCAGAGCAGGCAGAGGCATGTTTGGTTCTGCCGGTGGTCAAGGCAGCAGATAAAAGTAGGCAGTACTTTTCACGGGGCGCTTGCCCTACGAGTTCGCTGAGTGCTGCTCGGCTTGGCCCTGTTCTGGCAGCTGGCCCACCCAAGCGTTTGGCGAAGCACACTTTCCAGGGCCTCTGGAAAGTGCACAATTCTTCCGGCACACCATTAGCATACTTTCAGGAGGTCCTGGAAAGCAAATTTTGCCGCCTCCTCCCCTGAGCCAATCATGGCTTTTCTAATGTAGGAAGAAAACACACAATTTCCCCAGCCTTGGAGACATTGCATCCTGCCCCCTGAGCTGATCATGGCCATAAAGGCCCTCTTAAAACTGTAGATTAAGAGGACCTTTAAGGCCACGATTAGCATGGAGGGGGGATGGAGGCAAAGTGTGCTTTCTAGGGCCTCCGGAAAGTGTGCAATTTTCCCCAGACAGACAAATGTTGTGCAGGGGAAATTGTGCACTTTCTGGAGACCCTGGGAAGGGTGCTTTGCCTCCTCCCTCCCCCCGCTCCAATTGTGACCTTTAAGGTCTCTTAGTCCAAGGATTTAAGAGGGCCTTTAAGGCCATGTTCATCTTGGCAGGGGGGAGATGCAGTTTTTCCAAGGCTGAGGAAATTGCATATTTCCCCCATTACATTAATGGTGGCCGCCATTAATGCAGTGGGGGGAAAGGACAAAGAGCATGTGCAGGTCAGGCCAGAACTGAGTTCCACCCAGACCTGCGCCCCTTTGTCCTTTGGCAGCAATGGGGTGAAAAATCCCCTGGATGTGTCAGCCAGGGGCAGTGAAGGCTGGATTCAGGGGTGTCCGCTGCCCTCGTGGGCCCAGGCGTATTTTTGCCCCATCACTAGATTCAAATACCTGTGTGCAGGGATCCCTGGAGCCTCTCAGTTTCTGCATTCTTGCTGCCTGCACCCCTGTAATTTCTTCTGTGGGGATGCTGTGGTGTCTTTGGTGTTATGTCTTGTATGAGTGGCGGGTGGGAGATGTTATGAGGGATTTCTCCACCACTGTGAATAGACTAATCTCAGACATGAATGGCTAATATGGGTTGTGTTGCTGCTATGCTATTCCACAACTTTTGTGCACTGGTGGTATTACCATGGATTCTGGGGGAGTGGCTGGCATATTTGCTATAGGGTAACACAATAGTCAATGGTGGGGTAATAATCAACTCAACAGTTGTTTATATAGGGGGTACTCCCCACACAACATGATAATAATCAACCGTGGTGTGGATTAGGATCAGCACTGAGTTGATTATCGTCCACACTGAGTTGACTCACTCATTCCACCTCTCCCCCACTCAGTCCTCCTGCTAGTATCCCATCAGCCATTGCTGTCGAAAACCTATCCTGCCAACTGGACTAGAGCACAGCTGCTGCTTTGACTGTTCTTTCTTTGTGACTCTCTGGCTGATGACATAGCAAATGGTGGCTGAAGAAATAACCAAGGGTGCCCTCCACACAACATGATAACCAATAGTGGTTCAAATATTCATTTCTGCATATCATTGGTTATCTGCATTGTTTATTTCAGCCAAATAACCAATCACTGGTTAAAAAACTCCCTCCATACAACATGATAATCTTCAGTGGGTTGAATAACCAACTGCTGACTATTTAAACCACCGTGAGTTATCGTGTTGTCTGATCCCAGTCACAGACTCTCTGTTTTGGACTGCTGTAGTCAGCAGTTAGTTTATGCCAGCATGATATCAGCATAGCTTAGTTAGGATCCTCTGCAGTTCCAGAGAAGAAGAAAGATAATTCTGTGAAAGGAATTGGATGTAAAAAAAACCCTACCTTATTATACACAATTTAAAGATGAGAGCTTGTCATTTCCTTTGTATAATCATATCTCCATCTAGAAAGAACATTTTATTCATTTGCTCTATTTTTACCTTGCCTTTTAGTCTAGAACATTATTTGACCCTCCTCCATTATAAGGAACTCTCTAATGGAAATTTAATTCATTTTCTACACTCTGTAGCATAAAACGGTCTCATATCTAACATGTTGTTATTGGTTTCTATTAAAGAAGCCAGTGAAGAAGCAACTAGATTTTGCTGGAGTAAAAAACAACTCAACAATAAACTGCAAAAATATTTTGGACTCCCAAAACAATTATGACTTTGTAGATACATAATGGCAGTATGCCAAGAAAGCGCAAGCATTTTTGCGTTTCTTGTAAAGATATTGTAAACTTGAATCTCAAGAGTCAAATTATGGTGGGACCTTCACAAATCTAAAATGCAAGAACAAATTCTGCACGTATATCAAATACTTTGAACAGAACTAGGGAAAGAAGCATGAAGGTCAATCTGCAAAAGCTTAGTATTTTCTTTCTCTTCCATTTTGCTTCTTACCAATTTCAATTTAGCAGTTCTCAGAATGCCTAAACTAGCATAAACAGTCTTGCACGCTAGTCCAACCTTGCATGGAGCTACGTGTCCATACATAGATCACTGTTGGATGGATGTGGTCCTGCATGCATCAAAGGTTGCTGGGAAGGGAAGAATACCCACATCCAGGACTCTAGGTCTGTTGTTCACAGAGAGAATAAAGCTATTTTCCACACTGAGGCCATTGATGCACTGGCAAAGTATATTAAATGGCATTGTTTTCACCTCAACAAAAATTGCATGTGCTAACCTCAGAAAAGTGGTGTTTGGCCTTGATTCTGTAGTCAAATAGTTCAATAATTACAATAATCGGCACAATAAGAAGGAAACACCTCAAATTAGTTATTCATAATTAGTTCTTTACACTTGACATCTCACTATTCTCCTTGTGTTATCCTATTCTTTATTAAATTAGGCTCCAGGGAATAAATACAGTACTTAAGTAGATTCTGTTCCACAAATTCATCTCGTGAGGTTATCTGAATACCATCCATTTTCATACTGGTCTCTTCAAGTATGCATGTCACATATATTTTAGTTTTCATTTAGGATAATTATGGGGAAACACACAGCCTGTGGGTAATAATCCGGTTTGCAGGGCTGCTCACTGTTTCCCATGAGGATTCCCAGTTTGGAACACCCCCTTTCAATTACCCTGCCCCCATAACTCTGATAATCTGATTGTGGCACACTGGGAATTAAGACTGTGGCCTCAGATGAGCTTCAGAAGGTCCCAGTCTTTATCCCCATCATGGCACACCAGCCTGGGAGATTTAAATCTACCTAACATGCCATGATAGAGATGAAAATGCCCCCCTTCAACTGATCTGCATAAATCAGCTGAGGAAGAGAGCTGAGAAGTGTTTGTATTTGTATGCATGAATGAATGTGTGTGTGTGTGTGCATATGTGTGTTTGTATGTCAGAGAATGGGGTAGCCATGCCTACTTTGGGCTCTGGTCATGCCCACTATTGGCATGCAGCCCAAGGGACATTTCCTGGGTTGGAATCTGCCCCTCAGGCTGGAAAAAGGTTCCCTAACTGATTTAGGATAAGGCATTCAGAGAACTATAAATTCAACAACGAAATATACACAAAGTACATAGGTGGCCTTTGTAATCTGAAAGTTCTGGTGGTTGTTATTCTCAGCATTAATAATAAAATTGGTTCTCTATTCATTAAAAAGACAATAACCACAACAGCATCCCAAGAGTATGCTGCTTCCTATTATACTACTCTAGCAAATGCTGGAGTAGCTAGAGAAATGTACCTGTAGGAGAATAGTTACTAATTTGTTTACATCATGGGAAACAATTACAATATTTATTAACATAAAATAAGCCACATGAGACATTCTATATGAAAGTCAAAAGAGTCTGTCTACTAATATAGGTGTCTCTCAGCTGAATGCCATGTGAATGGCAACCATTTCCATTTCTAATACATCACTATTCAGGGAAGTACATTGTGCCCATAGCAGGAACTAAGGCAAATTGGAGAAAGGAAGAAAGGGTAACTGACACATAGGTGGGTTATACACTCTATAACTTTACTGATAGCAGTGCTCAAATGTATTTGGCATGGCAAAGTCAGGGACCTTGAATTTCTAACAGGTCGCCTGCTGAAATAAGCATCCTGACCTG
The DNA here is from genome assembly GCF_023053635.1 of Elgaria multicarinata webbii. Taxonomy (NCBI): domain Eukaryota; kingdom Metazoa; phylum Chordata; class Lepidosauria; order Squamata; family Anguidae; genus Elgaria; species Elgaria multicarinata. The sequence goes on from NC_086175.1 coordinate 63,499,724, forward strand.
ACTACTGATATTTCATGGGGTGTGTGTGTGTGTTTAGCTTATGGCAGCCAACAGCATATGCTATTCCTCCCCCTCCTTCCTACCAAGAGAGCACTAGCCGGAGAACTAGCTTTGCCCCTTGAGCTTTTAACCCTGAAGCTCCGTGCGGGATCTCTCATGGTAAGCATGGAAGAAGCCTACTCTCCCACACCTGCTATCTATGGTCCCCTTCCACAGCCCCAGCATCACAGGAAGCACATCTCTTTGCTAGTTGGCCTTCATCTTAAAACACTGACCAGCACCTGGCTGGGCTACCAATAATAGCCAAGAGAGAATCAGAGAAAAGGCAGTCCTCCTCAAGTCTCCCCCAAGCCTGCCCCCCTGCCCCCAAGACAAGCAGCAAGAGGCTGACTGGCCCAGCAGGGTAGTTGTACAAGAATGCCAGCTGTGCCAATACCCACCAGCACCATCGCCACACTCTCCAAATGCAACACAGGCCCAAAGAGGCTACCTGCTAAAGTTGGGAACCCAGCTTATTGTATTTTGTAATTAGGTCATACTAAAAAAATGTCTGGAGTTTTGAGCTAAAATTCTGTGCCCAGGTGCTTGCATATAAACCCAAAGGTGCAAGAGTCCAGGGTTCTTGCATTCTTTTTCTCTGTGCATCTTAACTAGCCTGCCCCCCTCTCCTCCTTTATCATATTCATATTTAAGTTCCACTAAAGTTCAGAGTTTTGATGGAAAGATCTCATTCTTTGTTATGTGCATGTGCATTATGTCAAAGAAATAAAAATAGTTTTCATTTACAATATTAAGCATTACAGTATTTTCTTTTCTGTGAAAGCTATATCCTAGATTCCCCCGCCAATACCTATTCTACATCAAAATATTGAACAAAAACAAACACAGTCAAGAGAAGCTAATGACTTGCACATTCTCTTGCTAGATTAGAAATGTATTGAACAGTTCAGATGTGAATGCATATCTGGTAGTAGCATCAGTACTTTAATACATATCCAGAAGTGTGTTATTCCTATCCGTCTCAAAATATTATGCAGATGTGGAGGTACATCCCATCTGTTTTCTGGAGTAGTTAATTTTTGGTTGTGTGTAACTATCTCTAGACTGGGGCCATACATGTTTAAATATGCACACTGAAGAACTTTGTTGACACCAGCAAAAGGCCACAAATATCCTTCATATAAGCAATAATCATGTAGGTGTACTGCAGAAATAAATCACAAATGTTTGGACAGCCTTGCAACAGGCTAAGTGAAGTGAAGTGGCAACCTACTTTATGTTTCTTTACATCAGACTTCTGGCTGATGTATTTTATTTTTATGTTTATGCACTAAACTAGTACTGGAACAAATCAATGCATGAATATTCTGTACAATCAGAGATCGAGACCAAATACCTTAAAAAACAGAGAATTTAGTCCATGAACTAGCTTATTATGCTTTTATTCATGCAGTTTTGAAGGCAGAGTGTCAGCTTTTTATCCAGGTTCTTTTCATTATTTTTCCCTGTTGGTGTTGGAGCACATGCTGTGAATGACCTCCAGAGATTCCTCAAGCTATATGCAGAGAGTAAATTGAATCTGAAAGCTTTATTAGATAGATTCCAAAAGAGTAGCCGTGTTAGTCTGAACTCTTTGTCTTTTTATTAGGTGAGTTTGTCTTTCAGCTTGTGTCTGATGTCAACAGTGTTGAAAATAAAACTTCTCTTGAAAGTGGGTCTTGACCTTGAAAATTCTCCAAATCAAACTGCTAAATTCAGTTCTGTTCTGCCATGGTATTTATTAAACAAGGTTCATGTGTCAAGAAACTTGTTTTTCCATGGAATTATCAGGAAATCTCTCCCCTAGGATTTGATTCCTTCAACTGTCACAACCTAAAACATTGTCAGCAGTGTTGCACATAGGATTAGTTTCCTACACAAATATCACTACAGATGGACTAAGCCTACTAGCTGAAATTGGGTTTGAGTTCAGATGTACACTGGATTATATTTCTAAATATCAAAGGCCATACAGTTTGAAATTTTGGAAACTGATTTGTTCGAATAACACTGCTGTTAAGTACAGAAGAGTTTTCTCCATTTTTGCCAAATATATGTCATAGACATACTTAATTAATTTACAGTATTTTTACCCCACTATTCAACTCCCAAAGCAGCTTACAAAGATTTATCATGTATCAGTCCCTGCCATCAGGTTTATAATCTAAAAAACACAAGAGAAAATGAAAGGGGATTGGGAGGAAGAGAAAAATAAAAATAAAAATCCAAACACCAGTTGTTGGCTCCAGACCTGTAGCCTTAGAATCATAGAATAGCAGAGTTGGAAGGGGCCTACAAGGCCATCGAGTCCAACCCCCTGCTCAATGCAGGAATCCACCCTAAAGCATCCCTGACAGATGGTTGTCCAGCTGCCTCTTGAATGCCTCTAGTGTGGGAGCGCCCACAACCTCCATAGGTAACTGATTCCACCGTCGCACTGCTCTAACAGTTAGGAAGTTTTTCCTGATGTCCAGCCGGAATCTGGCTTCCTTTAACTTGAGCCCGTTATTCCGTGTCCTGCACTCTGGGAGGATCGAGAAGAGATCCTGGCCCTCCTCTGTGTGACAACCTGTCAAGTATTTGAAGAGTGCTATCATGTCTCCCCTCAATCTTCTCTTCTCCAGGCTAAACATGCCCAGTTCTTTCAGTCTCTCTTCATAGGGCTTTGTTTCTAGACCTCTGATCATCCTGGTTGCCCTCTTCTGAACACGCTCCAGCTTGTCTGTGTCCTTCTTGAATTGTGGAGCCCAGAACTGGACACAATACTCTAGATGAGGCCTAACCAGGGCCGAATAGAGAGGAACCAGTACCTCACATGATTTGGAAGCTATACTTCTATTAATGCAGCCCAAAATAGCATTGGCCTTTCTTGCAGCCATATCACACTGTTGGCTCATATTCAGCTTGTGATCTACAACTATTCCAAGATCTTTCTCGTTTGTAGTATTGCTGAGCCAAGTGTCCCCCATCTTGTAACTGTGCATTTGGTTTCTATTCCCTAAATGTAGAACTTGGCATTTATCCCTATTAAATTTCATTCTGTTGTTTTCAGCCCAGCACTCCAGCCTATCAAGATCACTTTGAAGTTTGTTTCTGTCTTCTAGGGTATTAGCTATCCCACCCAATTTTGTGTCATCTGCAAATTTGATCAGCGTTCCCTGCACCTCCTTGTCCAAATCATTAATAAAAATGTTGAAGAGCACTGGGCCCAGGACTGAGCCCTGCGGCACCCCACTCGTTGCCTCTCCCCAGTTTGAGAAGGTTCCATTGATAAGTACTCTTTGATAAGTACTCTTCTCTGTTGTGACACGCCAGTTGTGAGTTGCCCAACAGGTGCAGACACTGGCTTTGTTTCAGCACCAAATTAAAACATGAACATAAGAAATGCCATGCTGGATCAGACCAAGGGTCCACCTAGTGCAGCACTCTGTTCACACAGTGGCCAACCAGCAAGGACCAACGAAGTAGGACAAGGTGCAATAGCACCCTCCCACCCATGTTCCCCAGCAACTGGTGCATATAGGCTTACTACTGATACTGGAAGTAGCACATAGCCATCAGGGCTAGCAGCTATTGATAGCCTTCTCCTCTAAGAACTTATCCAACCCCCTTTTAAAGCCATCTAAATTGGTGGCCATCACTACATCTTGGGGTAGTGAATTCCATAGTTTAACTATGTGTTGTGTGAAGAAGTATTTCCTTTTATTTGTCCTAAATCTCAGCATCATGGGATGAACCCGAGTTCTAATATTATGGGAGAGGGAGAAAAATATCTCTCTATCCACATTCTCCGCACCATGCATCATTTTGTATCATGTCTCCCCTTCCACTCCTTTTTTCCAAGCTAAACAATCCCAGCTGTTGTAACCTTCCCTCATAGGGAAGATACTCCAGTCCCTTGATTGTTTCAGTTGCCCTTTTCTGTACTTTTCCCAGCTCTATAATTTTTTTATTTTTTTTAGATGTGGTGACCAGAACTGTACACAGTATAAGTGTGATTGCACCATAGATTTGAATAAAGGCAATATGATAATGGCAATTTTTAAATGGACACTGTTGTTTTATACTGTTGTTTTTTTATATTTTTGATGGTTTTAAATTTTGTAGACTTTTTAATGTTCACTGTTTTTAACTTTTGTAAACCCAGAGAGCTTCAGCTATGGGGCGGTATATAAAAGTAAATAATAATAATAATAATAATAATAATAATAATAATAATAATAATAATAATTCTCAATTCCTTTTCCAATAATGCCTAACATGGTGTTTGCCTCCTTTACAGTGACTACGCACTGGGTTGACGTAGCTTTTTATCAACGACTTTGAGGGCAAAAGTTGTCTAAAGTTGTACATAGTTTACTTGTTTTACTGTTTATTTTTTATTAGCTGTTAATGGTTTAATATGTTTTAGCTGTACAAATTATTTATTGTTTTATATTGCTTGAATTGATTTTATCTATATGCCATCCTGAGATTCCAATGATATGGGGTGGGATACAAATGTTTAATAAACAAATAAATAAATAAATAAATTTCTTATAGATTCTGTTTATGGCAGGGAAGGCTGAAACAAGCTCCCTCTCTGGCTGATGTTTGGGGCCATATTGGTCTCCCTCTTGCCATGATGTTTACCTTGAGAGGCAGTGGGGTACAGCCTCCCAGCGGCCCTTGGTGCTCTGGCCAATGAATGAGACCAGAATTTGCAATCCCAGGGAACTGTCACTTACTTTATAGGTACCTGAAGATTATTCTGTGTTACCGATCCTTTTCACGAAAGGACCCCGCTAATATAAATATCATGGCACTTTTACAGTCTTACAGGATTTGAATACATTTGAAAAGGGTTTTGTCATGAATCCTTACTGCAAGACTCTGACACAAGTCTGTCCTTGAACTATAACAAAAGGCTACATAGAACATTTATACACAACTGGTTATAGCCCAAGCCTGGGAAATATCCCCACAAGTATACAAAGAGGTTTCTGACAGCCAAGGAAAAAGAGCCTGTTCTTAGGTGTTGCTTTACAGAATATCCTTCCTATCCATCTGTTTCCTAAGCATGAGAATGGACAGTTGTGGGATTCTTGCTGGACAGTTCCCTATGTGCCGCATTTCTAGACTGGAGCCTCCTCTCCTTCACATGTTTAATTTAAGTATCACTTTTGTATAGGTCATAATGTGTACTTAATTAATACATGTGAACAGATCACATGTGTCTCTCTTAATGCATATACATAATGGAGAAACCTGCCACCATTAGCAGCTCTCTGCTATATGAAGACTTGGTAAAATAGATTTGCGTACACTGCGATTTAAGTGCTGTCTTCAAAGCAGGATTACAATAAGATCCAGGTTTGTAGAGAATCCTTAAACTGCAGTTTCCCAGTTTGGACATCTTGGAAAACTGTGTTAAGAAACCAGAAAGTCTCTTCTATTGCCAAGTGTGCAAGAGAAGGAAGAAAGAGGAGACTTACTTATCATCATTGTCCATGTGCTAACAAACCATAGTTAATTGGAGTGGTCCATTGTATATGTTTAATACCATATGTGCCATTTTATTATCATTTTACTGGTATTTTGTATTTTATGGTTTCAATTTACATTTACACTACCAAAAGAACTTCGGTTATTCAGTGTCAAAAAGTGTAACAAATCAATCAATCAATCTGAATTGCGCTACTGAATCAGTAAAGCTTGCCTCATCTGTCCAGCTATCACATGGGTAGCTATGAACACCACAACCACTGGAAGAAGTCAATGTGGGAGTCCATTTGCATGACCAGCTCCATATTCAGTTTAAAAAACATTTTGGGCAAGCTAACAAAAATGAAAATAAAAAGCTTGCATTCTCATGATTAAAATTTATGAAATTATGTGGCAAGACACTCCAGTAAATGGCTTGTCTTGTGGAACTCCACCCATGAGATTATGTTACATCTGGCCACTCACATAACTAGCTGCATGTATGAAGAAAGCCTAAGCGACTGACCATGGTTGCCACCAAAAGTACAACAATTTGGACTCCTAACCATGTGAAAAGTTTTCTGAGCTTCAACACCACATGTTCTCCAAGCAATTTTAACCATACTAAGAAAACTCTTTCCAGAGAGTTTTGCTTGCACCTTTAAAATTTCCCCTCACGATGCAGTAAATCTACATCTGGAACCAGATGTAGAGAAAGTGGATGGAAGAGGAAAGATTAAGCGCCCCCTCCTGCCTACCACTTCTCTGCGTCTTGACACCCCCTCTCCTCTACTTTGCTTATTTTGTAAGCAGAGATCTGCGAAACCAGAAACCTGGGTTTTCTTTTGAACACTTAGGTCCATTCTTAGACAGAGAGGTGTGCAGGTTCTAGCATAAATAATACCCTGATTTTAAAAACAAAACTGCTGCAAACAGTTTTCCCCTCAACAAGAGGGGAAAACAAATCAAATTGCTGGGCTTTCTATGCAGTTGTGATTATGTCCACCTTTTCTAGTGAAAGATGTAATGCAAGTGTAGAAGAACAGTAGCTTCCAGGGGTCAAGAGAATAGTCTGACTTGAAAGTATCTGACTTTCTCCATCTGCTTCTCAACCAGGCCTGGGAGCTCAAATTGTACAAACCACATTTAGTTATCTATTTCAAATTATTTTAGCTGCTTTTAATGGTGGAACCCTCTGAAGGTGGTGTACAAGATAAAAACAATACAAAAGTATGCAAACACAATAACAATAAAAATCTAATAAATATTCCATGAAAGTACTATAAAAAACAGGTAACACTAATAAAACCTGCAGCCCAGACTATGGAAAGGCCAGTGAAAACATGAGTCTTCCAAGCAGTTTGTGTTCTTAAGGACAAGATCACCAGTTTAATGTAATATCTATTCTTAAATCAGCGTTACTTTTTTTCCAGGGAGAAATCAAAGCCTGCACTTCCGTCTTAAATATAGTGTGTTTTCCATTATTAGATGGAAAGTGCAGGCCTTTGATTAGTGTTGTTCACATATAACCATGTTTTAAATGCCAAACTGCTAGTTAGCACAATTTCCACTGGACAATAATTCTCCAAAGTCTCACGCAGAGGTCTTTCACAGGACTGCTGCCTTAAGTCCTTTAACTTGAGATAGTAGTGACTGAACGTGGGACTTTCTGCATACAAGTCATGTACTTAGATTTTTGAAATAGCATTCAGTCCAATAAACTGTCCTAGGGAGAAAAAATGTTTCTATTTATTATGCTTAAGGGCATACTATTGCTATGGAACATTAGGAATAGGTGTACTATTTCCATGTCCCAGAAATCATTGAACAAATGTGTGGCCACACAAATATTAAGCTCAACTAATTTGATTTCCCCTCAGTTGTACTTATCTCAATTATACTTATCTCAAGCTCAAAAAAGAAAAAGAGCACTTAGCCAGAAATAAACAAAGTTCCAATTGCAAAAGTAATCTCTCAGGTAGCCTGCAAATATTGGGATTCAATGAGATTCAATTGGGATTCAGTGCCCACAGGCATTGTAAAAACGAAACAAGCAAACAAACAAAAAACTACCCACCATTTTTTCTAAATAGGAAAATGTCCAGTTACTAGGATGTACGAAATAACAGGATAAAACTGAAGGCAGTTAGTCTATTACTGAACTGCAGTATCATGTGGAATGAAAATTTATTTCCCAGCTAATCTTTCAATTTCCCCCCTCTAAATTTAGCATGGATTAGCCAGTTTTTTGGGGGTGGGGGTTGCTCTTGTCCAGCTCAGTCTACAAATCCCTTAAGGTGGGTCAGTGTCAACAGTACTATATAAACTGTATTACTTTGACAGGGTATATCTGCACTACAGACTAAGTAAAACTATTACAGGGTGATTACTGGAAGGAAGTCATAGGCCTTAGCTATACCTAAGATTTATCCCGGGATCGTCCTGGGGTCATCCCTGTTTATGTAAATGACACACAGGATATCCCGGGAGCAGGCAGGGAAGACCCCAGGACAATCCTGGGATAAACCTTATGTCTCGCTAACGCCATAGTTATATTAGTTTCAAGCCAATATAAATTTGTAGAGTAAATATAGCGAAGCAGACAGAGAAATCACAAACATCCAAGTCCTTATTGTGCGTTACAGCAGCAGCATCCTCACCAGCACAAGATATAAAATATTCCTTCATTTTAACATTTACCTATCAAGTTTGGAGATTACTGAAATATTGAAGTACTTACCAACAGCAGAAGATGCAATTCCTGGAAGCACAGACACAGGCTTTCTTTTCAATACTTGTATTAAATGGTTTACTGTTTTCCAGTCAGTATTTAAATCTTCTAACTTTCTCTGAAACAGGACGACAGGTAAATTAAACTTTTGATAAAGAAGTGGGATAAGAAAGTATTGGGTCAATAGCTTGGTTGCTTTTCATATGCCATTCTGTTAAAGTAGTATGTATGCTAATGAAAGAGAACACTAGAAAATTATATCCACATGGCAATAAGGAGTTCATCTGGACTGCTATGTGCCAGGAAACATGTGGGCAGGGAGAATCACAGAACTGGAAGTTACCCCGAAGGTCATCTAGTCCATCCCTGTGCCAGTGTATGAAATCCCCTACTACATCACCCCAAATAGGTGGCCAACCAGCCTCTGCTTATAAACTTCTAGTGATAGAGAATCCACCACATTCTGAGGCAACCTGTTCCACTGTTGAACAGCTTGTCAGGAAGTTCTTCATAATATTTAATCAAAATCCTTTTTTCTTATCATTTGATCCCATTGGTTCACTCTGTAGAGCAACTGAAAACAAATTTGTGCCATCAACGATGTCACAACCCTTCAAATATTTGGTTATCATATTGCCTCACAATTGTCTCTTCTCCAAGTTAAACATAACCAACTTCTTCAACCTTTCTCATAGGACTTGGTCTTCAGACTCCACACCATCTTTACTGCTCTTCTCCAGACATGTTTTAATTCATTTATTTTTATTTTTTATATTTCTATACTGCACAGTAGCTTAAACATCTCTGTTTATTGATCCTTCTTAAACTTCAGCACCCGTTTACCTATTTCATTTTTCAGGGTGAAAGCTATGCTTTTGGTATCTGAAATATTTCCTAAATTTTACTTGTTCACCTCCTCAACATCTGTTTCTCTGATAAGCCTCTTTTTCAGTACCTCTTTTAAAAGCAGGGTGGTGTTCTTGGGAATCCCTACTAATCAATAATCATATAAAGAGCATTATGACCATGATACTAATCAGATTTGTTGTGCAATGATGTAATACATCCAAGTGAGATTAATGCTTCCTGGATCAGCACTGCCACCCTTACTGTCTATTTCGGGAACAGCACCACAAATAATGCTAAAAGGAGGGCCACTGCCTACCTGGCTCTCCCTACCTGGCTCTAGGCTCATTCCTACTTTGTACACTAGCTACCCTCATGTGAATCACATTCATATGAAATAAGGATATTCAAACAGTCTCTGTAATAGTTGTGAATATCTCTTCTGGACCTTATGGATTAATTGTTCCGAGAACTTAAATGGTATCAGTATAAATTACTTTACACGGGAAGAGCAGCTGCATAGTAAACAATACAATATCAATTTGTGAAGCCCCCGAAGCAATCTGAATGTGTGAATTGGAAGCATCAAGAAAGAAATTCCACTTCAGTGGCATCATGTGTGCACAATTCTGTTGCTATCTGTACAACAGTCACTGAAGCAAAAAATTAGCTTCACTGTGTGGTTAATTAAACAAACAGCAATGAGTAATTTTAAAGAACTACAAGACAGTAGAAAACAATGTTTCCAATACTTCACAAATTGCTACAATTTAAGATATTTTTTCATAGACACATTAAATGGGATGCTATAAATTATTGCCCAAAGAAAAAAACTATTTAAAATTATGCAATGGTGCCTAACAAGCATGTCTAATGCATTCCAAAGAAAATACCATGTTGCTGGCAACAGACTAGAAGTATTATCTAGGATACCTGTATGTACTGTAACAAATTAGTGCATGTATAAGGGCAAACATGGCTTTTTGGCTGACTATACTATTCAGTCTACCTATTTCCTTACACCTATGTATCAAATGAAATGTCAGAGCCCATACTGCCCATAGTTTGTATAGAATTACTATTTTATTTTCTAAATATTTTCAGTCTATATATTTGAAAACATTGCCTGAATCCTGATAAAATTACACATGCTTAAGGGTTAAACCATGCATTAGATCAGATATCCATGATTTAAATGCTCCAGAAGGATGATGTTAGCCCTTCCAAGGGAGAAAAATACATGTTCCCCTCTTATTTCACAAATGGAATTAACAGCAGTTGGGAGAGGCACAGGGTTAAATACTCCCTCTTCCAGTGCCATTGCTATGATTAAATGTGGAGCTCCCCATTCCTGCTTAAAGTAAAAATAAAAATGATAGGTGTGACCTGCCCCTTGTTTCAGGGCTTGCCCCCAGAAGCGCTACATTGCAGCTGCACTGAAACCGGCGGGGTCTGGCTACACACGGAAGACCCCTATTGGATATTACACAATATGTGGAATGGAAGATAAAGAATAATGTTATAAGTAAAATAAAAATAAGTATCAAACACTCTTTAGAGTCACAGAGCAACTAAGAACAAAAAACATCTAGACTGTGACACATCTGAAAGAATATGAAAAATTGAAATGTTATCAATAAGGACGAACTGTACATAAGGTTTCTCATAGAGCCCACCAATCTACACAGTCTTGAATCAGTTTTACTCTGCCTCGGTTCTGAAATTGGTAGCTGCAACAGAAAACTGATTTAACCGATACACTCTTATAATTCCCCTTGATAAATTTAGTATTATACCGATTTCTTTTGAAAAATCTGGCTACATGTAAAATCAGGTCAAGCAAATGAATGTATTCTTTAATTTTTGATATTTGAATGCTGGTTCTCCACAACTTAATTTCTAGCTGAACTGAGATGTTGATGTTACAAGTGGCTTGTTCCATCTACTTTGTAGAGAATTCTTCCTTTACATTAATAGCTGCACACAAAATGATGTGGTATAAATGAGACATCATCTTAATTCTGGATTCTCGTTTTCAAGAAATTAGACTGTATCAGCTTCAGCTGATGGGCACTATAGAAATGTAATAAGTAAAATATAAATAAATAAATCACCCAAAAAAGAGGGATGCGAGCAAATACATGAAACAAATACTGTTTGCCAAGAAAACAAAGTTCCATGGTTTGTATATAACTCTCTGGTAAGCTGGTCATCTATATTGTCCTATAAAGAAGTGAAGAAAGGCTTTCCACACATCTGCACTACATCTGATCAGAAATCCAGGGAAGAATTTGGCAAGACCATATAGATGACCAACTTCCCAAATGGTTATGTCAGCCTCCTCCCCATTCTTCCCGCCTAACTGACACACTGTTCACACAACACAGGTGTAGCTTTTCCTGTCCTCTCTGGTCAGATGGTAGGATTATGGCTCTCGTTTTGAATGGAACTACTTTTTGATCAGTTGGAAGAACCTCAAAGTCAGACTAATGTTCAGTTATAACCCATGTATAAATAGTTCCAGCTGAAAGCATAACATTTATGTCTCTGTAGTATCTCAGAAGGACTCCAAGTTCTTTCCCGGATTTCAAATAGATCACATCAAGGACAAGTGTGCAACAGGGGAAGCATAGCCCATTATGCAGTAATGGATATTACTATGGTTGCTTCATTACCGTTACTGGTTGAGTGGCTGGTTTTTCCTTGTATAAATGACGCCCTTTAGACAAAATCCCTTCCACATCCGGCTGTTTAGCTTTCACGGCTGCTTCAATTTCCTGAAAAATAAAATACACAGTGTAGATTAACTCTACTATGAGCAATAAAAAGTCTAAGTCTGTAGGCTCCCTGGGAAGCTGTATACAGCCTGTAGATTAGCTTTTTCTTTGGAGTAATAATGGGAATAGTTCAGCAAAACAGCAATGGAAAAAGAGAGAGATTATTAAAAAACAAAATAAAGGTAGTATGGCATAAAAATAATAAAAAAGTGATATAGCCAGTCATCCATGAAGGTCTCAGTGACCCAATGTTATAGAATTTATTAAAAATAAAATTCATACAAGAAATAACAAACACTTTAAAAGAAACATACAACAGCTGACCTTGCAGAGATTACTGGGGGCAAAGAAGATACTTTATCATGCTTCTCTGGAGCATTCTCTTAGCTAAAGAGTTTGGGTATTTTTGTGGGGTTTTTTTTTTGCGAGTCGTGAATTCTACTTTATTGGAAGTAATTTAGTTTTATGCTAATTTGATTTATTTTTGTTACTTTACTTGTCAGTGTTAAGAGAAAAGCATTTTCATCCTGTTAGTGTTTGGGAAAAAAGGAATTTACTATTGCTAAGGAACATAAATTTATGATATGGCCATCTACAGGACCTTTTTAGAGTGCTGAAGCAGTTTGTGATTGGCCATGCTTACACACCACATAGATTTAGAGCAGCATAAAATAGAACAACTTTCCCAGCACACCCTTATTATTTATGCCTTTAGCAAGGACCTTAAAATCCAGACCAGAGAGAGGAGATGTAAAGTTAGTTCACATTAGGGTGCTACTATAATGAAAGAAAAGCAAGGGCTGTCCAATGATCGGAACTAACACCTGTAGTCCTATGCACACTTACTACTTGGGAGTATGCCCCCCCAGATCAAGGATGGATTGGCCTGAAAGATACTTTATACATAATTTTTAAACTATATATAATTTTCTTCCGGAAGGTCATCTGAACAGTTCTGCCTTGGCGCTCTATTTTATGTTGATTCCGAGACAGGGACTGTAGGAAAGCAGTTGGCAACAAATTTTTGCATTAATCAAATCATGCTTTGAAACTGTCACACACACAAAAACCAAAGGTGAATTTTCCCAATACATACACCAGAACTGTTTAAATTATTTAATAGTAAACTGAGGACGCTATTGTTTATTTCATAAACAAGGCTTGAAATTCTGCAATCCAGCTTTGTGTTCGAAAGCCTTCCACAAAATGCATGGTAGTGCAATTACACCATATTCTTCAGTATGTTGTGTCAGGCAACTGAGACACATAGGGCTAAGATCCGACAAGGTTTATTACAAAAACTTACTCAACAAATAATTCGTAGCTATGAAACCTTTCTACTTTCTATGAAACCTTTCCGATTCCCTCATTCTTTCCTTCCCCTTCTCTTCTTGTTCACTCACTCTACATTCTTTAAAATCAGTTGATCTCAACAGTACAGTATTTAAGTATTCTATAACTCTTTACCTTAAACGTTGCACATTTTACAGGCTCGTCTTTATTTGATTAGATTCCTGATTAAAGTACTGAGAAAAATAATTAAGAGACAGACACAGAAACCTAGTATTGACTGAGGCCTTAGCTAGACCTAAGGTTTATCCCGGGATTGTCCTGGGGTCATCCCTGTTCATGTAAATGACACACAGGATATCCCGGGAGCAGGCAGGGACGATCCCGGGATAAACCTTAGGTCTAGCTAAGGCCTTAGTATATTTCTGGGTTATTCTTCTCTATTTATATCTAATCGGCAAAAGAGTGTGTGGTGCTTCCACGTTTCCTGAAAGGACATACGGGGAAACCCAATGCATAACTTAATAGGATAGGGAAAAGAACTGGGATTTATTTAACTGGTGGTTGGGAGGGGAGGAAGCAAAAGTAATAACTCATATAAATATGCAATACAAGGAAAGAATCCAACAAAATGATAGGAGGGTATGGAGTCCAATAAATTAGTTTTCTTCAAATGAGCTATTAGAGTCCCTCAGACGTGTCTCTGCCTGGCTAATCAGCTGGGATTCAGCTATAGGCCTCAGTCTTCCTGGCTATGAAGATGCTCAGAAGAAGGCTACTGCTCTTTCTTCCATGGTTTTCTCTAGAGCATCTTACAGTAATCCAACTAGGATGTAACTAAGGCATGTGTCACCGTGGCCAGGTCTGCCATCTCTAGGAATAGAGGCAGCTGGTGTACTAGCTTTAACTGTGCAAATGCACTCCTGGCCACCACTGAAACTGGGCATCCAGGCTCAGGGCTGAATCCAGAAGTACACCCAAGCTGCGGACCTGTGTCTTCAGGGGGAGTATAACCCCATCCAGTACAAGCTGAATCCCTATCCCCTGATCTGTCTTTTGACTGACCAGAAGCACCTTGGTCTTGTTTGGATTAGGCTTGTTTGGTTGCCCTCATCCAGTTTATTACTGCCAACAAACACTGATTTAGCACCGAAACAGCTTCCTTGGAATTGGGTGGAAAGCAGTAGAGTTGGGTTTATGACCAATCTCCCAATCGCCCCAGAATAGCTGTTTTTATAAGGATATTGTGTTTATGCTTTTTATGTTTTTAAACTTTTTATATTTGTTTTAATGACTACTGTTTTTAACTTTTGTAAACCGCCCAGAGAGCTTCAGCTATGGGGCGGTATATAAATGCAATAAATAAATAAATACCACAGGGAAGACAAAGTAGAAGGACCTGGGATTTCTTTACTCTATTTCCCAACTGGTATCCATCAAAACTGAAGCATGGAGAGTGTACCACAGCAAAATCTTATCATTTTTGTAGGAGTCTGTTCTTGAAGTGGGGTTAGGAAAATACAAAAAGAGTCAGGGAGGAATGATTTTCCTGGCTTTTTACTCTTTGGGGGTCGGGGAATATGGGCAGCTTCATAATTTCTTCTGAGCTCCATTTTTCTTTCTTTTCATTGCTCCACCTCTCTATTAGTAACTTTGAAACTGATGTCATAGTCAAGGAAAACTTTTGTTTTAAGCAGATTTCTCAAAAGTAATTCCATTTTTTAAATCTGCAGTTTAATGCACAGTCCAGTCCCTCCACTTCCTTTAGCAAAGTGCTTACAAGGTACATTTTGGTGCATTTTATTATTATTTATTTTATGAAGGGTGGTTTGTCTTTTGGCAGGAACTTTATTGCAGCCCGCAGCCAGCAACTTTTGAATTCTATGAAAATTTAACACAGCACTACTTATGCTTACCTAAGCTGAACATAATTGCATATCCTTCTTTTCATCATTAAGTGAAAAGTGCCCTCCTACACATAAATTCACTGAAAAAAATGATTTGCTTTTAGGTGCTAATTGTCTGAAATACATTGGGTTTTACATGCAGAAAATACGTTTTTAAAAGTTCTACATGAGTTCTTCTTCTGCAAATGTTTCTCAATAGGAATACCTTCAGAAAAGTTATTCTCATCTGACATACATTTGCACTATGTCAATTAAGAGATAACATGAGGAAGATCTACTTTTGACATTTGTCTTCCTTTGCCATGAGAAGTATTACTTTTTCAAAGATATTTCTTTCATTTGCTTTTCTTTCATTGCAGCAAGATGCTATTGAGTTGAGGCTCAGATATTTGTTGTATGAATGTTCCTTCCAGTCACTCAGCAATTAAGTCATCGTATGAAGAAAACATGCTCACTTGTCAAAGGTTTATTGTAAGTTTCAGAGTGCTTAAAATGTTACAGTGCCTAGAAAACTGTAGGCACTTTTAAATTATTTTAAAAAAATTATGACAGAAATTTACCAATCCAGGTCACTTTCAAAGTAATGCATCTACTGAAGTAGCCTCCAGTCAAAAAAGTCAGGCTAAAATGTGTTTGTTAATTGTGAAGATCCCCTAATGTTGTTTGCTGTTTTAACTATATGGCTAAGATGCTTATATTTATGACAGTTAAAACAGTATAACAGTTAAACATTCTTAAATATCTTTATTTATTATTTATTGATTTATTGCATTTCTATACAGCCCAATAGCCAAAGCTCTCTTGGACAGTTTCCAATGCTGCCTGCACACCAGCAGGACCCACCACTAGTACAGTGGGGAACTAGCAATTCTTAAAGCAACTGCAAATGAGCAGGAACACTTGTTTCCAGAACAGGGCAGATCAGCAGAACTCGCAGAAGGAAGCTCCACTGACTTGTTCCAATCCAACAATGAGTGTTTCTGCTCATTTCTGTGGTTACTGTAGGAAGCACTAACTCCCTGTTGCACTAGTGATGGGTCCAGCGGAATGAGCAAGAATGCACAGCAATATTACATGCTGCCACTTAAATCTAAAGGCTCTGTTGTGTTCAGCAGCCTGGGACTGGAATCTGTTCCACACAAAAACTTAGGAAATAGTAGTAGACAGCCACAGAAATCCTGGCCTTTGCCTTGGTAGTCGAGTACAAATCCTGGGATGGATTACCTGTGCTTAATCCAGAAATCCTGGCCTGGCTCTAGGAATGGGCCTATCACAAACACTACAGGTTCCACTACAGTCTTTCTTGAATATTGCAATATTTCTTGAATATTGTAGGCCTTATCAAGCAGATCTACAACACCTAGGTTTAAAAACTTTCAATAAAGGAGGCTGCTAGAGGTGGTAGGACAACAGTGACAGAAAACATTCCCTCCCCTGGCCTCTAGATGCTGTTGTTCCCTTGTGACTTTCAGTTTGTTCCTTATACTATGCAATGCTACATCCATAAAACACTCACTAAATAGATACCAACAGAATGAAATGAAATCAATACTCACAAAAAGAAAGGCCTTGTCTTAGATTGTAAAGCTTTATTGACAAATAATGGCCGACAATGGAAAAAAAACAGTTCTTCATCTTCTTTCTCATTTTCTCATGCTTAGCAAAAATTATCTCATTAATCTACCATTAAGTTTCTTAGGCAATAGCTACGCACATTTCTTAATTTACCTGGTCAAGTATATAAAAAGTGACTGACATGGGTCAGCATCTATTCTACTGTTATTCAGAATATAGCAAGGACAAGGCTAGCTGGCGGAACGCTGGGAGTTGTATGACTTTTTTTCTGTTTCAATGTGTGGAATTATTAAAATAATTATTAAAATAATTATTTGACCTGAAATACATCACTGGATTTGCACCTTAAAGGAATTATTTAACCTGAAATACATTTTGTAGTTATTAGAACTTCCTTCCAAAAAAAGGCATCAATGTGGCAACCTTTCTTAAATTATTTGTTTATGAAGAACATCAGGTTAAGGTTTTACCACCACTACCCAAAAATTGTTTCCTTTTTTAAAAAAAAACACCTCTTCTAAATAATATAGGGAGAGGACATTAGGGAGGGATGGGTATATAGAGACTTTGTCTTTTTGCATTGTAATATTTATTATGTATAATACTGTTTATATTTTAAAAATCAATAATGCTTATATTTTTCAAAAGGATGATCCACATAAGTAAAAGTTGTAATTTCTAAGTTAAAAATATATATCTGTCTCAAATTTTCCCATACAATCTGCCCCACACTCTCAGGTCCTCTGGGAAGAATTTACTTCAGTCAGCGAAAACTAGGCTGACAACCATTACCCAGAGGACCGTCTCTTCTGCTGCTCCCAGACTGTGGAATCGCCTGCCGGGAGAGATTGACCAACTTAACAGTCGTTCTGAATTTTAAAAAGCTATAAAGACTGATTTCTTCCGGCAGGCCTACCCAGTCAAATTTTAAGATGTCTTAAAAGATTTTAAGATTTTAATAATGTATTGGGTTTATGTTTTTAATTAGTTTTATGTATTTTATATTTTTGTATTCAATATTGTTCCCCGCCTCGATCCAGAGGGAGAGGCGGGTAAGAAATTACTATTATTATTATTATTATTATTATTATTATAACACAGGAAGCTGCCTCACAGCAAGTCAGGACATTTTTCTTCTACCTCAGTACTGTCTCTTCTGTCTAGCAGTTGCTCGCCAAGATCTCAGACAGTGGTCTTTTACTTTACCTGCTACCTGCTCATTCTAATGGGAGATGCCAGGGATTGAATTTTGGACTTTCTTAATGCAAAACACATGATCTGTCATTGAGCTATGGCACCTCCCTCAATTGTCTGAATAATCAAATGAACACTGGATTTATGAGAATGTAGCAAACTGAAAGAATATTGATGCTATTCAGATATCACTAAGGAGAAACAGAACTAGTGCTACATTCCATTTCATTAGATCTGTCACATTCATTACCAAAATATATTACACTTGTAAAGAAATCCTGTTTAAGTTTACTATTCAACTGCCATTGGTATATTTGGGAAATGAACTTCTCTTCTGTTGGTCAACCTAATTCAGGAAAGTGATCTAATTACTTTTTCTTCATAATTCATTTTCATTTAAATTCCTTAAGTTTGCATCCTTATCTTTTTCTGTAAAAGCAGTCTGCTGTCAATTAAATGTATTGTGATAAATAGTGTGTGCATAGTGATTAACATATTAACATGATAGAAGTTTCCCCTGATGTTCATCTTTGTAACTCATCAAAGACTTTATTTTACTACGCCCCTATCTGGACAGGGTTAACCTGGCTTCAGTTGTCTATACCCTGGTAACCTCCAAGTTAGATTACTGCAATGCACTCAACATGAGGCAGCCTTTGAAGACGGTTCAGAAGCTGCAGCTTGTGCAAAATGCAGTGGCCAGAGTGATAACAGGGACCAGAAGGTTCAAACATATTAGCTGCCTGTATGTTTCCGAGCCCGATTCAAGGTGCTGATTTTAACCTATAAAGCCTTACACAGCTTGGGACCACAATACCTGATGGAACGCCTCGCCCGACATGAACCTACCCGTACACTGTGCTCAACATGCAAGGTCCTCTTCTGGGTGCCTACTCCGAGGGAAGCTCGGAGGATGAAACAAGAGAGAGGGCCTTTTCTGTGGTAGCCCCCCAATTGTGCAACAATCTCCCTGACAAGGCCTGCCTTACGCCAACACTGTTATCTTTTCGGCACCAGGTCAAGACTTTTCTCTTCTCCCAGGCAGTTAGCAATATGTCATTAGACTGTGTTTGTTTTTGTGGTTTTAAATTGTACGTTTTTGTGATTTAAAATTTGTGTGTATTGTTTTTAAGTGTTTCTATTCTATGTAAACCGCTCAGAGAGCTTCGGCTATGGGGCGGTTTACAAATGTAATAAATAAATAAAATAATAATAATTTATCATTTCAAATCAATACCGTAGATATTACTGTATGGCAAAAATAATTGTAAATGCTAAAGAAGGTAATTCACTGTTGATAAAGTAAGATATATTACATTCAGCAAGATATCTATTCTGTGTATATGAAATGTTAGATACAAAAGGGTTTGCTTATTTTAAATCTTTGTCTCTCAAACTACTGTATTCTATCACAAATTAATGTCATTGATCAAGTTTAGCTTAGCTGTACATTAGCTAAGTTATTTCTAAAATAACTGAGTTGTCTTACAGGGTATAATTACTTGTAAAGATAACTGCATCAGCTACTTCAGAACATTATTGACAGGGCATCATATTGGCCACATCACTGCATTTACACATACATGTTCTTTTCCATTACTAGCCTTTCCTGTGACATTTGCTAGATTCCTGAAATCTCCTGGCCTTGAACCCACATGTAGCTTACTTCCAAGTGCATGTACCCAGGTTTATGACCCACTGATTTCCACAGGACTTAATTCCTCTTAAGTGTTTGTATAGATTACCAGCCTAGCTGCTAAAATTAATGTCAGCCTTTTAAGAGCCACAAGACTCTTTGGTGTGTGTTTTTGTAGTAATAGATTAACATGGCCACCCACCCCATGGGAATTAGTTTCCCATTGTCTGTTACTCGATACAATACACTAATGTGCATGTCCATATGCAAGATTATTTGGTAGAGTACATAGGCAACATGTCAATACAAAATACATGAGGACGGCTTTGTAACGGAGTGTTATCTGCATGTGATAATGCATGCAAGTGCATCCATATTAAGGGATATATGGCAGCCACTGAGGTAATCTGTTAGGTAAAATTGTGATTGGCCACTGCATAGCAATCAAGGAAGAAGAGGGGATTCTTTTAAGTGATTGGAGTTAATAGTGGAGGTGGTAGTTGTCACTAAGCTATCCAACCACACAGTTTGCTAAGTTGACAGCCAACATTACTGACATCAGCAGCCTGGGCTATGCTGATAATTTGCAGATAGTTGTGTATCCGTATGGTTCTGACTGAAATATTAGGCATGCCTGAGAAAAGATTTAGTTAGAACCCTTTTCAGATACAGTAGTAACAGCACAAGTGGTTGACCAGCACATACTCAAAGTATATTCCTACATACAAGGAAATGCTTCCTTTGCAGAGTTTTTTTTTTTAATGGATGGATGGAACTATTTATTTATTTAAAATATTTATATCCCGCCCTATATCACTAAGATCTCAGGGCGGCGTACAGATAAAATCATACATTATAAAACAATAAATATACACAGTTAAAAACAAATTAAACCATGACCCAAGTTAAAACAATATATAATTTAAAAGCAATAGATACAGTTAGAACAGTTAAAACAATGTGCCAGTGAGTTTAACCATCAAAGGCTTTGTTAAAATGCCATGTTTTTACTTGGCATCGAAATAAAATCAATGTTGGTGCCAATCAGTCCTCCAGGGGGAGGGCATTCCAGAGCCCTCTCCCTTGTCCCATCATAACGTATATGTTGCATTGGTGGGATGCGGAGGAGGGCTCCTCCAACAGATCTAAGGTCTCGGGCAGGCATATATAAGGAGAGGCGCTCTCTCAAGTATCGAGGTCCCAAGCCGTTTAGGGCTTTAAACGACATTACCAGCACCTTGAATTCCAACCGGAAGCGTATAGGCAGCCAGTGCAGTTCCTTTAAGACCGGTGTTATGTGGTCTCTGTAAGATGTACCCGCCAGCAGTCTAGCTGCTGCATTTTGCACTAGCTGCAACTTCCACATCATCTTCAAGGGCAGCCCCATGTAGAGTGCATTGCAGTAGTCTAATCGGGAAGTTACCAGTGCATACACTACTGTGGTTAGGTTGTCCCTGTCCAGGAAAGGCCGTAGCTGGCGGATCAGCCGGAGCTGACCCCAAGTACTCCGTGCCACAGAGTCCACCTGGGCCTCCAGTGACAATGATGGATCAAGAAGTACTCCCAAGCTACATACCTGCTCCTTCAGAGGGAGCACCATCTCATCCAGAACAGGTCGCTTACCCAATTCCCGGACTCGGGAACCACCAATCCACAGAGCTTTCGTCTTATCAGGATTCAGCTTCAGTTTATTGGCCCTCATCCAGCCCATTACAGCCTCCAGGCACTGGTCCAGCACCTTCACAGCCCCAGCTGACTCCGACGACAAGGAGAAGTAGAGCTGAGTATCATCAGCATACTGATGGCACCCAACCCCCAAATCCCTAATGACCTCACCCAATAAATGCTTCAGAACTAGTGGTAAAAGCTCCCTTACCTGGGTATTTCCAACGACAAAGTGAGTTGGAAATACCCAGGCAAGGGAGCTTTTACCACTAGTTCTGAAGCATTTATTGGGAGTGGTAATGTTTTGTTTTAAACTTGAGATTGTTAATTGACAATTAATGTGATTTTTTATTGAATTGCAGGAGCTCAGTAATATGTTGAAATGATCAGGTGAGAGATGGGTATGGTCTCAGATGTCCATGAGGGGGAGGAGGTTTCTGATGTGAAAAGCAATATTATTTCTCTTTTATGTATTCGTAGGAATTGGAAGTCAAAACTGAAATGATAACTTATGTGAACCAGGTCAAAGTGTCTGGTATTACTGTGAAAGACATTGAGACTGGAAGATATAAAGTCTTCTATTTATCTATTTATCCCTTGCCTGAAATTCTAAGCTTAGAGAAAAGAAAACTCCCCAATAAAGACTACCTTCACCCTTTTAACCTTTGCAAGTCTATTTAGAATTGTCTATATCACTTCTGATATTTATGTTTTGATACAGTGACAAGTATATACTGATATATAAATGGTCAACAGCAATAGTAGCAGTTAAATTAAATCCACTGAAATTAAATGAATTCACATTGAAGTAAATGTTAGTGCTTGGGTGATAGTAACACAAGGAAAAAATGCAAGACACCTCCATGAAAGACTATTAAAATTAACAACAAAGAGTCTTGTGGAACTTTAAATACTAACCAGTGTATTCTGGCATAAGGTTTGGTTGCCTCACATTGACAGATTTAAATACATATGCTGGGACGGGGTGGGAAGGAGGCCAAATGTAAGCTGTTGTCAGTGGGAATTTAAATGCAAAAAGTACAGATAGTGATAATTGCCTTAACACTGGCCATACACAAGACCTCGATAACACAGACATCTTTGAAATAGTGAATTAATTAAAACAGGTAGTGTGATTTTAAAAAACAAAACAAAAACAAAACACCTTTTTCAAACCAAAGGAAATAGAGTTGAATCTCTTAATGAATTTTGCTTCAGCAATTTCAAGTTGATATCCATCTTTGAAATTCTTTTGTTTAAGAATGGGTGCCTTGGACTACAAGAAGATCAAACCAGTCCATACTCCAGGAAATAAAGCCAGACTGCTCACTTGAGGGAATGGTATTAAAAGCAAAAATGAAGTACTTTGGCCACATAATGAGAAGACAGGATACCCTGGAGAAGAGGCTGATGCTAGGGAAAGTGGAAGGCAAAAGGAAGAGGGGCCGACCAAGGGCAAGATGGATGGATGATATTCTGGAGGTGACAGACTTGACCTTGGGGGAGCTGGGGGTAGCGACAGCCGACAGAAAGCTCTGGCATGGGCTGGTCCATGAAGTCACGAAGAGTCGGAAACGACTGAACGAATAAACAACAACCTTAAGATCATTGACAGAGTGTCCTGGCAGGTTGAAATGTTCTCCCCACTGGTTTCTTAACATTGGTATTCCTGATGTCAAATGTATATCCATATATTCTTTTGCATAAGACTAACCTTTTTGCCCTATGTAGAATGCAGTAGGGCATTGTTAGCAAATGATGACATACATGACATTAGAAGATAAGCAGGTGTATGAACCCATATTGTATCTAGCACTATTAGGTCCTGTAATAGTCTTATCGCACTCCATATGTTTTAATTGGCTCACCCAAGTAAGGTTTTGCGAATGGGATGTATTAAGGTAATGATCACTTACTGTACTTTTTGCATTTCTATTACTTCTGACAACACAGTTTACATTTCCCCATGCTCATCCCAGCATGTGTATAAATCTGCAAATTTGAGGTTAAGACTACATGAATCTGATGAAGTATAAAGTGTCCATGAAAGCCTACCCAAGAATGAAAGAAGTGTTGTTCTTTAAAGTGCAACAAGACTCTTAGTTGTTTTTGCTGCAATACACACACACACAACTACCCCCTTGGAATTCAAAAGTTAAATATCACTGATTTGGCTATTTTATCCTAGGATTAAAGAACAGCATAAACTAGATTAAATACAGCAATCACTTCTATTATTGGAGAATATCTGGTGGAATTCCCCCCCCTTTATTTCCTTTTTTCTTTATTATTCTATTAATGTATTACTTATGGGCAGAAATCTGGATCTCTTTCACCTCCATGACTATCTCTATAAACACTGAAGTGTATGAGTTGCCCTATTAGCAGTTAATTGAGCACATGTCCACAGCTTTATTATTTTTTCTTGTATCCAATGTTCATCCTGCAGAGATCAAAACATTACTTTCACTGTTCAGTGACTGTAATCATATCTCTTACAACAGGGACCTGAAAATAAAGGTGATTTAGGTGGTTTTCAGTGAGCATTTGCAGCTATGTGCAATTATTGTTATTCCATTTCTTAGGGAACCCCTGAAGAGCAGTGAAAGTCATTTTTATTTATACGAAGAAGAAAAAACTTTCTCGAGATAAAAGGAAGAATTTTCTGTACTACATGGATAAATTTAGAGAAAATGAATTTCCCAGTTTAAAATATGTGCTTGTATGTTTTATGCATTCTTCCCCCAGGCTTCAAATGTTTACTTTCCAAAACAGAGATTTAAGAGATTAACATGCATTTTTTGCATTTCCCTATTCTTTCCTGTATTGATTTTTGCACCACAGAGCTATCCCAGCAACACGTTTCAATCCTTCTGATTTGCCTAAAAGAAGAAGAAATGTTTTTTGTAACAATGGCTAGCGAGCTCAAGGATGCATTGGCATTAGGAAGTGCATGTATATGTGTGTGGAGGCACTCAGAGGTTAGCGGATGAAGTACAAAACTCAGAAGAGGCTCTTCTCATCTGTCCACTTCCTACCCTCAAAGCCCTTGCATTTTAGTCTATACCACCTAGGAGAGACCTACTACATAAGGCCTGTGAACCAACTGCAGCCCCTCTGTATATTTGCTTCCCCTGGGGGAATTCCAAAAATAATAATTGTTTGCAGCCTTTTCCCGTATATTTCTGGAAACATGTAACAGTGCAGAAGTGATTAGGAGAAAGTATTCATCACCCCATTGCTCCTTCTCTCCCTGGATTCAGAAGTGTATGGAGGAGTTGGTATCAGTTCTTCAGCAAGCCACAGTCCACCTATGTCTAAGAATCCCTCATTGGTGTTAATTGCTGTTAGAGTGAAAGTCTTGTGTGTTATTGTAGCACCAAACTCAGATTAGAAGATTTGAGAGATAAGGAAGTTTACTATGGTTCCTGGGTGAAGAAAGAAGTATGGGAAAAGGAAACACATATTTGAAATATGAGTTCTAGAAAGATGTGTGGGACGAGGAACACAGAAAAGGGGGAAGGAGTAACAGCAATACCTGTGGAAGAGCAGAGATGTGTACAGAGAGATATTAGGGAGGTATATGAGATGTGGGGCTCTATGAATTAGGAAATAGATGGGGAAATGTGGTAACAGATATGGGTGAGAGGCCTGTGGTGGTACAAAGGAATATGCTATGGGTTACATGTTTTCTTTAAAAATGTAATTGAGAATAGAGCTGCAAAAAGACCTGTGAGGTACATAAAGTAAAAGGGATCAATAGAATAAAAAGAAACATCAATAAAAAGAAAGTACAATTCAGATTGTAATAAAATGCAATTTTGTGTAAATGTAAGAATATATGTTATGCCTCAGCATTTTCAGGGTATGAGAGAAACCTGAGATGAAGATGAGGATCAGAGTGCTTATCCAGGGAACAGTCAGTCAGTCTTGTATTCATCCCCCTGTCCCAGACAGAAGTCACAGCCTTACCATCATCCTCTGAGTCACAGAATGAACCCCTGGTAGAACTTATACTTCTCCAGTCTCACAGAACTCTGAGACTATAACATCATGCAATGGCCCTTTAACATTTGAGCCAGGTTCTACAAAGGACATAATCAGGGCTTGCTACATACGTTTTTAGTTAGCTTTAGCTTGTTGCTGAGACAACATGTGCTTATGGGTCTAATAAGAGAAAGTTGCAGCCAGCAAAGTGCACTATGAGCTCTCCATTGTCTTGCTGCAGCTGCCATTTGCACAAGAAGTCTTCTGCCTTTGCTTAGATTGCTGTACCTGATGTACTTACTTTTACTGGATTCTGCCTACCTGACACAACTTTGCCTGCTTAGACCTGACTGTTCTACCTAGACTGGAGTCTCCTTGCTCAGATCTGACCCTCTCAGACCCCATTGGCTTGTCCTGGAAGCATCAGGTAGGCACAAACTGAGATAATTTGAGTAATTTTGTAGTAAAGATATAAAATTGGCACTCAAAAGTGATTTGAATAGTTTTTTTATTAACTTGGGGACTTCTTCACCTCAGACTGGAGAAATAACTTGCTGGAAAGCTTGTCTTTATTTTCTGTATTAAGGCTTCATTTGCTTTAATCTTTTTGATTAAATCTCTTTTAATCAAGATTTTGGCTAATGAGTTTCATGTGTTTTGCCTTGGGAGATTTCAGAAGATTGCACCCACCTTTCAACAGAGATTGCCTAATTAGTCTGTTCACATTTATATAAAGGAGTTATGTGCTCAGTTAAGCATGTTTGGAATTCGGTACTTAGACAGTTAAGTCTGTTATGTTCCAAAGCTGGTAAAAAAAGCCTCCAGAGTAGCCAATTTATTAATATCCTTGTGATGTCAATCTATAATATTTTGCCCTTGTCAAAAGATTCTAAACTTGCTTGTATCGTTCACATTTATTTAGAAGGCTATTTTTATTTGGCTCAGAAGGCAGCTTGTTTGTGGTTGCCACTGCTGTTGTACCCCCACCCCAATGTATCTGGTTGTCCAGTTTAACATAAGTGGAATTGTTCTTTCTCTGCATTTTAATTGATATTTTTAAGACAACCAAAGCAATATAATTACAAAACCCTTTAATATTTAAACGTGGATGTCTGTAGTTCCAGTCTCACAACATTTTATTAAAATGTAATTGCTTTGTTTTAGAATGGATCCTACTATTCCTCCCCACACATATGGGAATAGTAAAGGAACATCCCCTGTTTAATATCAAGGTGAAATGAGCATTTGAACAAATCGTCAATTACACATAAATTGTAATGGCTTCATTGGCTGCCAGTCCAGGTCCGGGACCGATTCAAAGTGCTGGTATTAACATTTAAAGCCCTAAACGGCTTGGGGCCAGGTTATCTGAAGGAACGCTTCCTCCCATATGTACCTGCCCGGACCCTAAGGTCATCTTCAGGGGTCCTTCTCCGTGAGCCCCTGCCAAAGGAAGTGAGGCAGGTGGCTACCAGGAGGAGGGCCTTCTCTGCTGTGGCACCCCGGCTGTGGAATGAGCTCCCTAAGGAGGTTCGCTTGGCACCTACATTATATGCTTTTAGACGCCAGGTGAAGACCTTTTTATTCTCCCAACATTTTAACAATCTATAAATTTTAAATAACATGGTTTTAAATTTGTAACTTTGCATTGCTGCTGTTTTTATCTGGTTGAGCTTTTATATTGTATTTTATATTATGGTTTTATACTGTTGTTTTATACTTTGAATGAGAGCTCCAGCTATTGGGCGGTATAGAAATGTAATAAATAAATAAATAAATAAAGTTAAAACAATGATAACATTACCTTAATGTCAAAAGCTCCAGGTTGGCCCACTTGATTGTAGAGTTCCAATTGTTCTTTGATGGGAGAAAGCCACAATTTTGTTTGACTTAACTGATGTTCAAACTGGTTCAAATTATTTAACATATGCTCAATTTCTTTCTGTTTTTCAGGGAGATCGTTGGATACCTTTAAAATAACAGAAATTAATTCTATAAGCTAAAGCAGCAACTATGTCCACACATAGCATCATTCCAACAAACTGTTTTCTGTATAAAATATTTACTTTGAGTATAAACATTAACAAGGAGTATATATGATTGTTGTTGTTGTTGTTTACTGTAAATGGCACCTGCAGGGTGAAACTGCAGCATTGGGATTGCAGGGAGAGAGGAGGGGAATTTTAATCCTTTCTCCTACCCCCTTGCCTCACTTTGGTCCTAACAAAAACCATACACACAACCCGAAGCTACTACTTTCATTCAGAGGGAAGGCTCCACTGGCATCCAAGATAGGTCTGCTCTCCTAGATGGATAATATTAACAATGTTTTAAACTGAATTGTTTAGGAATATCCCTCTGAACTGAATAACTGACATTTCTCAGATGCTAAGTGATACATTGATTAAAATAATAAGAGTTCTTCAGGCTTTCTGGATGACTCCCTTCTTAACATATGTACATGTATGAAATGGGAAGAGATGAATTTGTTAAATATAATTGATCATAGTCATGGGAGGGTGCTATTATATAATTAAGGCTGTATTCCCAAGCATACTTTTACTGAATAAGACCCATGGGATTTAATGACTCCACACACAAAACAAACCATTCCCTTCCCGCTCCTCCTCTGTAAATTGAGAGAGGTGGGTTGACTGGAATGGAAAGATGCTCACACTGCATCAAAAAAGTAGGTGGGGAGGCTCCAACTCCTTGAAAGTTTTCAGGAATGCAATGAAATGTAATATATAGGTTCCTCTTATGGGGAGCCACCACATGCATTTTCATGGAAAAGTGGGGAGGAGAGGCGGGGAAGAATATACTACACTGTGTTGCTTATCGGGGCACAGTAGGCTATTTGCAAAATGTGATTTGTGAACAGGCCCAATGAGATTTTCTGCTAAAAAGTCAACCATAGAATTGCACTGAAGATTCCTCACAAATAAACATATACTCCATCAAGGCAGCCTGTCAATGTGGTTTGAACACAATGGAAGATTTAGGATGCAATCCCAAGCATGTTAAGAGAGAGAGAAAAAACTACAACTCCCAGGGCTGGGAGATACTGGGAATTGTAAAATGTTTAATGTCTAAAATGCTAAGAGTGTACCCTTACAAGTCCTATGATCCCTCACCATTGGCTATGCAGGCTAGAGCTGATAGCGAAAAAATCTGGAGGACCACAATTTACCCATCCCTGGTATAGGATTGTGGCCTCAGTTTCTTCAGCATGAAGGCCTGATCTTTTAGATTTATCAAAGTTGTCCAACTCACGGAGCTATTAATTTACTGGACTCTTTCTACAACCCAATTCTAATATATAGCCATCATGTCTAGGAGCCAGTAATGGCCTAATCCTCCTGGAATTTGTACAGTCCCCTTCTAAATCCATCCAAATTGATGGTCATCACCACATCTTCTGATAGCAAATTCTTCATTATGCAGTAAAGTAGTACTCGCAAATTCCATATGTCATCCCTGAACTAGCACTTGTGTTTGTCTGTCTTGAATGTCCCACGATTCCGTTTGATGGGATGACTGCAAGTTCCAGTATTATAAAAAGGAGGGGAAACCTTCTCCCTACCCACTTTGACCACACCATGTAAAATTTTATACACCTCTATCATGTTTTCCCTTTACTGGACTTTTTTCAAATGCTAAAAAGTCCCTAATATTGTAACATTTACTCATAGAGGAGTTGTTCCAACCCCCTGATCCCTGTGGTTGCTATTTTCTGCACTATTTCCAGCTACTTTGTTTTCTGCCAAGAGACTACCTTAAGAGTTATTGTCAGCACAATTCACTTGGAAACCATTTTGAAAGATAGGGATAACTCTAGCAATGACTGACTATAGACCTTAACTAGATTTTAAAAATTATTCCCATTTTCCAATAATGCAAATAACAATACATTTTAGTCATTGTTTTCACCTTACATTCCTATGTTTAATAAAATCTGATTAAGCAGTCACATTACTCTTTATTTGTCTTAATCCTGTTATATATAATACAATCACTTTCTGTCCTAGCACAGCAAGGCCCTAGTTGAGAAGGGAAACAGTTGCAAATACATTAACTTCTGTACATATTGAGTTAATGTCTGCATATAGCTTAGTCTATTTTCACATAATATTATATTAATCTTCATTTAAGTATTTTAATTCCCAATCCTTAGTGTAGTACTAATCAGCTTTCACACTAACATAAATAAGGTCTACTCTAAACCAATGTTGCTGTTGAGAATAAACATGTATGCTGCAACCAAAATAAGCCTACTTATGAAACATTTTGAGATTAACACCATATTCAATCATAATTCATGAAGCCATGCATTGAAAGCCAGAGAAAATAAAGAAAGCCCTCAGACAGCAGAACCAATTACTAGATCTACAACCTGATGCTAACTATATAAAATCCTACATTGTTACTACAAAGTACCAGTATTGATACAAAGTACCAGTATTAATATTTCCAACATTCCAATCTATTTGAGACAGGAGGGAGGGGGGAGAGCGACGCTACTGAGCATGCTCCATTTAGGAGTTATGAGTCTGTATTCACTTTAATAGGGCAAAGAAATGTTCATTAAAAAACAATGGAAGCGAATTTTGACAAAAGAAAAGCCATTCCACCAACTAGAAGGACAGGGGGACAAGATCCCACCACTGGTTTGAGGGTGCTTTTAGTGAGAAAAAAAATCATCGCCACCCGGAAATAGAAAAGAGCCATTTTGAGCCAGAGAGGTTTTCCCCATTTTCGTACTTTGAACTGCCATCCTGCCCTCAATATTTCACAAATCTTCTTGAAATGTGCAGGGTATGTAAAACCAGCATTTCTTTCTGGCAGGTCTCTGTTTCAGAAAGATTGGTGAAACATTTTCCATTTTATGAACGTCAGAATGACCCACCCCCAATTTCGGCCTTAACATGGTGGAATGCTCTTTTCACTGATTGCCTATAACACAAGCAAAAACACTCCCGTGTTTCCCTGTAATAGGATTGCACTTTAGCAGTGCAATCGTATATATGTCTACTCAATGGTTCTTACTCACAGGTAAGCATTTATAGAAATGCAGTCTTAGGCCTTAGCTAGACCTAAGGTTTATCCCGGGATCATCCTGAGGTCATCCCTGCCTGCTCCCAGGATAGCTAAGGCCTCAATGTGGCAAGGAAGACCCAGGACCAAATGTTAGTTTTAAAAGAAAGTAACAAAAGTATCAATTCTCATCTACAGATTACGTGTAAATCCTTGCAAATTAAATACTTTATTTAAACTACAATCCTATACCCACTTATCTGGGAGTAATGCCCACTGAACATAATGTGACTTCCTTCTGAGTAGACATACACTAGATGGCACTGTTAATTTATTTAATTTCAGGGATTTCCCAATATATACCTGATCTATAGCTGATGGAAAACCTAAGAAGAATTACTACACACACACACACACACACACACACACACACACACACACACACTCTATACAATTCTTATAAAATAATTAATATACATTTTAACATCAAAGTATTACTTTAGGTAAGGTTATATGCCAACTATTATCTAAAACATCTGAAAAATCTGAACTTTAGCATGTTAGTTCAAGAATTAATTAAGGTAAGTTAATTGACATCTTACGAACTGAATAATTTAAAAGATTTAAACTCTATATTTGGTAATAGCTGAGGGTCTTAATTTTATATAAATTGTTCCAGTTCTTCACAAGAATTTTCATTTTTATTGCAGTCTTACAATTACACTACAGTAATCTTCAGTCCCTTAATCTTGCATAGCTAAATAGTCATAATTTTATTGTGGATACTAAGATTTCCTCTTTACTTAACAAGATGTCACCCAAAATTATATAACTGAACAGGGAATTAAATTTGAATAATAGGTTATGACATGAGATTTTCTTTTCCTTTTACAGCTACAAGTATTATTTTCCATCATCCACTGCTGCTTCCACAGAGCCAAAAGCCATTAAATGCCTTTTGCCCTGAGAGAAATCTAATTTCATCAGATGAGAAAGCTACAAACCTTTCTTTCAGATTTGGATTTGGCAAATGACATTAATCTCTCTTTAACCTCCAGATTACACTACTGCAATTAATGGACTGTGGGGCAGTTTTAAAGTCAGTGAAGAAAAAACATGGTATCTCATCTTTACATGATATCTTCCCCCTAGCCGGGGTAAGCAGTCCCTCGGCAAAAATGACATCAGTGCTACCAAGTCTGCATGATCTTCCTATAGATTTCCTATTAAAATTCAATTTATTGAATTATATCATCATCATCATCATCATTTATATGCCGCCCCATAGCCAAAGTTCTCTGGGCAGTTTACATTACTCAAATTGGTCTGGAATATTGGTAGTTTGCATTATATAGCACACCAGAATCTTAGCCAGAGTGTACAAAACATATTGGTCAATCAAGCACATTGAATTGTTTCCGTTGATGCTTTGAGTCAGTCATTGAAAAGTACTTCTGGTTGCTGCTACTATTTTAGAATTCCAAAATATGCAAAGGTTCCAGATGCATCTCTAAGTTTAAGGGCTGAACACTACCATGGTGGAAGTCTATATAACTAGTAATTCACAAGCCCAGCTGAGCAGCATTACATCAGTCTTGTCTGGATTCAGCTTCAGTGGGGTCACCAGCATTCAAGTTTCATTTACTGTTTTTCTGGGACATAGACAGATTTGTAACATTTTTTTCTCTCTGGGACTACTCAAACCTTCTAAAAAAAGAGAGAGAATATTCCTGCCTAACTTTGCTGTTAGAGAACAGATGGGATCTCCTCTGTTTACTGGAAATAGTTTCTCACCTGGCAAGGAATAAATCTGGAAGTCAGTTTTCCATGTGCCTTCCCCCTAATGATGTCAGCTCAGCTTCTATGCTTTCTTTTTCAGATTTAATAGTCTAACTACCAGGTTATGGTTTTGACATTTTAATTAATCTTTAATTCTCACCTTGTTAAACTGATTTCAGCCAATGTACTTTGACCTATATGTGTACACACACCTTGCCTATCATTTCCTCAGTACAAAATATTCATCAGGTGAAGATTGTCGCCTATGAAAGCTAATGCCTCAGTCACCCACTGACTAAGGTGCAACAGCACACTGTTACCTATTGCTGCTGTAGTCATCAGCATCCTTCTGGAACTTTTTGTAGTGGAGTTGTTGCACAGCTACATGAATGTAGCTGTGCAAAGGATAGTAGCCATCTTTAGATAGGCAATCATGAATTAGCAAGGGAAATACAGATTATCAAGAAATATTTGGAATGCAAAATGGTATCCAGAAAATTGCAGGCCGGAACAATCATGGCTTTGTTTACCATTCTACCTGCGTATTATCTCGTGTATATTAGGGACTGTTGTGGCAAAGCACGTGCTTTGCATGGAGAAGGTACAAGGTTAAGTTATTAGCACCTCCACTTAAAAAGGATTTCAAGTAGCAGAAGCAAAGAAAATCTGCCTTGTGCTTTGGAAACAAGATGCATCTCTAGGTTTAAGGTACAAGTGTGCTGCCACCACTTGCATATTCAAAATGGCAGCTGGCAATTCTGCTAAGCCCCATGGGAAATTAACCCATGGTGGCTTAGCGTTAAATGAGAACAGCCTAATTCTTTGAAAATATTTGAAAGTTTTAAAAGTCAAGGGTGTAAAATCTCTCTCATTAGGGTATAGAACAAATATATATTTACAACCCACAACAGTCTATGGGAATTGAGTACAAAGCAGTTCTTATAATTGAAAGCTCCTGAGAGACCAAAGTATCTATCCAGAAACTGTTCACTGTGTCTTTCTATGATTCATTTCACTGGCCTTGCCTCTTTCCAAATAGCTTCTATTGGGGGAGGGTAATTTATCAGTTGCGATTGGATTATTCAATCGTCCCTTCCCAATGGAGAGACACAACAGGATTACTTGCCCTCAGAGGCATTGTATTTCCATGTGAGCGATGCAATCAAGTCAGTGACATGCTGACACATGGGGGGTGGAAGCTCCCTTATAGGCTAGTAGTTTTCATGGTTACATTCTCTAAAATTAAACCTTCTGAGGAGTAAAAGTGAAGTGTGCTTCCAATTATAATTCAGAACAAAATGTGCCAAGCTAGGGCTAAACTAATCCAGAGCCAGTCTCAACATTGGGTAGAGCAAGCCGTTTACTCATATGGATCATGATGAGAGTGATGGCAACACGCCCACCATTCCCTCTGAGCTGATGATTGCTTGTTGCTGCAACCTGCATTCTAAAGGTGGGCATTGACCACAATATTAGGTTTGAACTTTGGTTCAGTGCTTTGGAAAAAGGCCTAGTTCAAGCTTGCACTGATTCAGAAGCCATCCACTTTGACTCAGGTACCAACTGAGTTGATATTGAGAAATCGGAGGCTTCATATCTCCCATTGACTATCATGAGATTGTTTTTAAATGGCTATTAACTATTTCTCTGTCAGAACTGAATGACAGTTTGGGCATAGTATCCCCTTGGGAGACAGTTACACCTGTCAAATTCCAGAAAAATAGGTGCTGTGTTTTTTGTACTACATGGCATTACATTTTGATTTAAAGAGAATTACCAATCTCTATTCTGCTTCACCTGGATCTAAGATAGTAGACTCTTTTTTTTCATTTCCCCCAAAACAAAAAAGTAATATGCATAGCTATCAAACAAAACAAAATACAGTGATCACTTCAAATAATGACTCTGTTTTCAAAGCAATGTTGTAAAAACCTTAAAATTGGCTCTTGTTTTCTGTGCCTATATGTCTTGTTATGGTTAGATCAGGCTTAGGTTAAACTAAGGGACAACCCAAATGCAAGTCAATCAGCAGGCAATGGTCAAAAGCCCGGTTTTAACAGGCAAGAGAGAGCAATCAAAAAGAGAGGTCTGAAGAGCAGCCAAGGTCAAAACACAGGTAAACACTCAGATACAATACGCAGTTTCAAAGAAGCAGAGTTGAGCAGGAGTCTAAGGTCAGTAGCACAGAGGTTTAGTCACAAGGCATGGTCAGGAAAACAGGATACAAGGCAGTACATACTAGGTAAGATGTTGTTTCCAGCCCTGGCTAGGCAGACTCTGAAGGCTTTTAACAATAAAGCCTGCTGAGCCCCACCCAGAATTCAGCTGCAGTACATTGCAGCTCTCTGGTCAGAACTCTACTCATGAAGAGTCACTTTCTCCTGCAAGTGAGCACTCCTTTTCAAGGGAGCCCTACTGGGTTGTATGCTCTTGGGGGCCAGAGCTTGCTCATCCTCTGCCTCAGAGGCAGAGTCCCCTCCCTCTAACAACAATTGATCTGCAGCCATCTCCCTGAGAGCCCAGACCCCTCTTGGTCTGGTGACAATGACTAAGGAGGGTTCCTGCAGTGTGAGTATAAAGTTGAACAGCACAATTATTGCATGAGTGCAAAAGGATGATTTTTCAACATTGTATGGTTTTTTTTTCTTGGATCAACCAGTACTTCAGGGTTGCTGTCAAAAGGTATAACTATATTTCTTCAACCATAGGTTAGAGGAGACAGAATATATCCATAAATAAATAGTCAAAATCTACTATTTTCATCTCTCATGGACATGTTCTTGCTTGATAAGGTTATCTCATAGTGAATAAGACTATCAATGGCTACTAGTCATAATGGATGTTGGTTACATATTATTTCTAATATTGGAGCTAGAATTTATCTCAATACCAGTTGCTATTACACTCATATCCTGCTTGTGGGCTTCCCACAGCCACCTGGTAACTTTGAAATAGTAACAGGTAAATTATACTGTAGGATATTTGTGCAGAATCAATGATCCATCTGCACCAGATCTATTATGTGCAACAGACACCGGGCAGTGCAGGCAGCTTTACCAAGATTACTTCCTCAAATAATATAACTCTAGAACAAATGCCAACTCTAGTCAGATTTGAAATTATGGAGGTCACAGAAATGGATAGAAAGGAGAAAGCAAAGAGCCAGAAATGAATGTATGTAGATCATTATAATACCAGAGGTATAACACTGTTTGGTCATTGGCAGTTCACTATCTCCTTCCCATTCTCAAAGCACTGTATAGTTCTATTCTACAATACTCTAGTTCCTTCTTGTCCTCTGACACCCATCTAGGATGTATAAAAAGATTAAAAATCAATGGGAGTATTACCATCAAACTCAATAGGGTACAAATTAAGCCTAAATAATGAAGCAAAGGGCAAGTGCTGCAGAAATACAACATGAAGAAAGACGTGTACACAATGAAGAATACTCCACATGTAGTAGCGAAAACTCACTTCTCAGAGGGGAAGTAAGAAAGGTTTGGGTGCCCCTGATTTGGCACTGAAGGACTGCTTATTCATTTAGCACATTAAAAAAAAGTACCAATAAATCTAAGTATGCATGCTGAGAGAAAGGGGAAAACGATTGCTGAAAAATAATGGGAGTACTTGTAACAGATATATGCTACAACATAGTTGTTAATATGCCTAACCTTTATCCAGCGATGGTTAGCCTCCTTGAGTCTGGTGTCAAGCTTATGTTTTACTTCAGGGCTCAGCGATGCACTACCAACTGCTTTTCCTCCAGCTTCATTTAATCGTTTCAGTATTCCCTTGTGCGGAGGCAGTTCTTCCACTCTTAACTGGAATAGACAAATGCAACATTTAAAATGAACTGTAGTAGAATTTTCAACTCCCTTATCTTCACCTCTATTGATTAGTTTATCAGCTGAAGTAACTAGACTCAAGAGCTCAATTCAGCACAAAATATCCACAGCTTTTGTTCTAAGTTACAATGCCTCAGGTAAAGGAGGAAAAAATAACAAACTTGCTCCTGCATTAGGAAGATTTTTTTCAAGGCACAGATGCTCACCAGAATGTCAAAGCCATATTGGGATGAAATAGAATGAAGGAATTATTAAAAGCTCGGGAGAAAAAAAAGTGGTCAACTACAAATGTCAAATTATCTTCAGAATTTAGCCATGTTGTTTCAGTGGTACTAAATAGAAATATAATTAGTTATGTTTTCCTTAAATGATGCTATACATTTTGACATGGTTTACATGGAATAGTAAACAATGGTTTAGCATTATCTACATGAGCCTTGATCTTGCATATTCCTCTTCCGCTCTCTTCTTCTGGTGTCACCAAGAGGAAGAGCTTGGAAAAATATCCTTCCCTTCTGCTTTTCAACTAATCAGAGTTCCCCTTTATTTCTAAACACAGAGAACTCTGGTAAGTTTAATAATGAGGCAGGATCATAAATTATGATCCAATCAAGGGAAAGAGGCCCATGCAAAGAAGCAAGCTTCTGTACACACATCACTTGCTGGATCAGAAATGGTGGGAATAAGTTGAATGTGCATCTGAATGTGCATGTCATCCATCCATGCTACTTTCAGATGTGTTTCCCCTTCCACATTCTTGCATGATGAGCTACCTTATTTATTTATTACTTTTTTATACCACCCCATAGCTGAAGCTCTCTGGGCGGTTCACAAAAATTAAAACCATAATAAAACAACCAACCGTCTAAAAACACAAATACAAAATACAGTATAAAAAGCACAACCAGGATAATACCATGCAGCAGAAATTGATATAAGATTAAAATACAGAATTAGAACATTAAAATTGAAATTTAAGTTAAAATTAAGTGTTAAAATACTGAGAAAATAAAAAGGTTCAGCTGGCGACGAAAGGAGTACAGTGTAGGCGCCAGGCGGACCTTAAGGCTGTGAAGAAAGTTACAATCCAAATTTAAACGTTAAAGTTTTAACAAGGACCTTGCAGTTTTGTGGACACTGGCACTGGTTCTGACATATTTAGACTGACAATTTAAATGCTCAGAGTGATTTATTAAACTTTGCTAAAATGAAGTAGCAGAGGATGGTAAGCATAAAGCAGTTCAACTATGATCATTTCCTCTTTGCTGCCTTATCTCAATAGATCTAGCCAATCGTCAATTTTGATAGGAGTCAGAACAAGGACATTTTATGGGGATTTTTTTTGGGGGGGCTTACTTCAACTATTTCAAAAACACAGCAGAGAAAGGTTTTTTTCATACTTTCACTGAACATGCGAATGCTTTAAGCCCTTCTTCAGACCACTTGAATAAGTGCTCAATCATTTCTGAAGTGTTTTGCAGCATTAAGCATTGGCAAGAATTTGCCATTTTATAGCTATGATCAAGCTAATGATTTTGTTCCCCAATGAAAAACTGCTACTAGGGTAACTAACTGTGCAACCCTTTGCATATTTACTCAGATGTAGATACCACTGTGTTTAATGAGGCTTTGTGAAGAAACACAATCATTTCACCTGTTTGTTTATGTTTTGTAATGTTTATATTCTTTGAGTAATTATCATGTAACTAAGTAGGCCAAAATCCTAGCTTTATTAACACATATTGGGCCTAAGACAGTTATGATTACCTTGGTTAGTTGCTACGGAAGGGAGGCTTCAAGCTAAGTTTAAAAATGAATAGGAGGAAAAGCTACCTTTGTTTGGATTGGTAAGACAGGTAAACAGAGGTGAGTGACAGTTAGACATTCTGTAAGAAACATGATTGGCCAAATTATTTGAAAGAGGTCAGTTAGTAGTTCTTTTAGAAACAGTTGGAGAGATAATGGTTGTTGACTGAAAGGAGAGTGCTCATTGCTGGGGAAGGAGAAAGCTCAGTCTCAGGGAACTTGTTGTTTTATGT
The DNA here is from genome assembly GCF_023053635.1 of Elgaria multicarinata webbii. Lineage (NCBI taxonomy): Eukaryota > Metazoa > Chordata > Lepidosauria > Squamata > Anguidae > Elgaria > Elgaria multicarinata. The sequence continues at coordinate 63,537,534 of NC_086175.1, forward strand.
TGTTGTTGTTATTATTATTATTATTATTATTATTATTTTATTTATATAGCACCAACCATGTATTTGGTGCTGTACAAAATATACAAATAAAACAGTGATACCCTGCCTTGAGGCTTACAATCTAAAATCACATTAAAACATATGAAGGGGGGGAAGGGGTTCACAAAGCAGAGATAAGAGAATAATCATAGTAATCATATCTCTTATTACATTTTAAATCTCTGCATTGCTGCTAGGTTTTATTCTGGTTTTTACTTCAATTTATACTGAAGTTTCATACTTTAAATTTTTACAATTTATTTTATACTATATTTTAGGGTTTTAATTCTTGTGAACCGTCCAGAGAACTTCAACTATTGGGCAGCATAGAAATGTAATAAATATATAAATAAACAAATCAAACTGGAACATCTGAATACCAGATCCTAGTGGGTGAGGGAGCAGGAAAGCTTGTAGAGACGATCCATACAGACAGTAAAGCCCAGCACCAGAACATTTCAGGCAGAGGTCTGACTGGAGGGGGCTATAGGAAGTAGTTCTTGTCACAGAATAATCCTGGATGTAACAGAAAAAGATGGACGCAGAGGAAGACTGATGCACAACATCTGTTCCTAGCTGTGATTGGCTGGGGTCGAGTTTAGGAAAAGCTGGTCTGAGGGAAAAGCTACTGAGAGATAGTTAACTGGGGAGGACTCTTTTACTCATTAGGAATTGTAACAAAGTATATTTAATTTAAGTACATTTAAGGAGACCCCTTAAGGAGTTCCATTAAAAAAACACTCCATTACCTTGTGTATGTAATTCCCTTAATAAATACCTTAATTTTTTATTCTTGTCTCTAGTGGCAATGTCAATTCCATGCCTATGCCATAAGAACCTGGTTACTAGGTTTCTAAAAGAGTACAGAGGTTGATTTTGGTGGCAGTGGATAAAGGTTTTGCAGTTGAGCCAGGCTTATGGCAGGGGGTTCCATAAACCCAAGTCTCAGAGTTTTAAAAAGTTTTAAAAGTCGGAAAGCCTATGAGTTTTTTCTGCATTTGGTGACATGGGATAACCCATAGGCTGCCATATTTGGTATGAGGAGCAGGATAACCTGAGATGTCTGCCACAGTAAATGAGCATAGGATTACATTTACAGCATCATCAGATTAGTGTTTGATCCCACGCTCGCAATTGGCAACTAATGGATCTTCGCAGGTCATTTCAATGACGCAGTGATCTTGCCATGCACCTCACACTCCATTTCTGTTTTTGTGTCTTAAAAATAAGCCACAGAAACCCTCTTTTTTTTAAAATAAGTCAGGATTTGTCGAGATTTCCTGCCATGTTCAGGAAAGTTCCTCTATAAAGGATGCTGTTCCCAATCATGAAAACATGGTCAATGTCACGCCGTTGTACTCTGTACTGATTAACTGCCTTAGTGTTGAGGATAACATTAGGTACTCTCAATTATCCCAGTTTATATATGGGAGCAGCAGATACAATAAGGCCCAATTTACATGCAACACAAAAACAATAACCTTTGTAAGTCATTCATTTACCCTGTTTAAATGTTCTTTTCATATGCACTGAGCAACACATGTGCAGCAATATTTATCTATTCATGTTAGTTTTTAAATAATTCTTTTCTATTGAGAACAAGCATGGTAGCAGACCCACTTCCTCATATATCAAAAATAGCAGAGAAAGACAGAACACAGATCCTTCAAGGTGGAAGGTCTGACAAAATAAAAGCCAGGTGAAAAGCCTGTAGCATACTTTGGTATCACTACCAACAAAGCCTTGTCCCATGTCATTCTGTGATAGTGGTGGAATATAAAATAAAGACACTGCCTAAGGACTTAATAAGCAGGCAGCATCATTTTAGGTATTTATACCCCACCTTTCAAGCAGCTTTCCCAGGATGGCTTGTAATAATAATAATAATAATAATAATAATAATAATAATAATAATAATAATAATAATAATAATACGCACTATCAACAGCCCAGGCAGATGTATTGCTGACATTCTAATGCTGCATATATATGGTCTGACATACCTGTGTTAATACATTTCAAGGAGATGAGAGCTACATGGGTAGTTTATGGATAAGCACTTTACTTGTGGTTCATGTCATGATTAAATTGGACATGACACATTAGACTCTGTGGCCTTGCCAGTGTTCTGTACAATACTGAATGGTACACCACTTTACTGTGATGACAAGCACAATGAACAAAACAACCCATATTATAAATAGCTAAATGAACTTTAATGCACATGATAATTAACTTGCTATTAGGAAAATGTGTCTTGAATGTGTACCTTTTAAACATTTGCTATCTATAGTTTTATTCTGGGATGAGGTGGGATAGTCAAAATAGGATTTCCTTCCATTTATTTATTTATTTTGCAAAATTGCCAGTGGCATGAAATGTTCTAAAACTCGGTTCTAACCACTTAAAATTTTCAGCACTTGCTCAATCAGGGCTATTTTCCAAAATTTGGCAAAATGCAACATCACAACCTTGCGTAAATTTGCTATAAATGATAAATTGACATGTAATATTAAAATGAAAAGAGGCATAGTAAAAACGAACGATTTTGAGGGTATATGGAAAAAGTTCCTAGAGTTTGTGTTCTTTAAAGGAAGTGGGAAACCACCAACAGATAAAACTATGAGTTTTTGGAAACAGGAATGAAATCCCGTGGTAGGGGGAGCACTGTTATGTTTAGTATAAATATGTTTAATAGGTTAAATTTGAATATACGATATTAAGGCCATTTTATGTTTATGTATTAAGTGATTTTATTTGTTGTTTTTGTGTTTGTTGTATATTGTTTAATAATAAAAATTTAATAATAATAAAAAAAACAACCTTGCGTAAATGTTAAAACCTAAAATATCAACTGGATATTCCACATGATTCATTGCTATAGTTTCTTTTAGCTTGTCTACACAACACTTTTGACTGATCATTTTGCTGCTGCTTTTGGAGATAGTTATTTCATATTTCAAGCGCTGGAAAAACCAAAATGTTTTTGTGAACTGCCCAGAGAGCTTCGGCTATTGGGCAGTATAAAAATGTAATAAATAATAAATAAATAAATTTAAAACTTGTTCGAGAGGGAAGGGAGACAGATGACATAGGAAAAGAATATGCAGTTATGAAGCCCATTACCTTCACTTTTTGAAGAGTATCTTTTAATTGGTATTCATTTCCTGGTTCAAGAGGAATTCCAGCAACACTACTTGCTTCGTCCAACCATACAACAAATTTGTTTAACTTGTATTGCAGTTCTGACAGAAGATTCTGTTCTTCTTCAAGTCTGCAGTGATAAAATAAAATAAATACATTAACGGCGTGATTTCAAGTATATTACCCATTATTCAAAAGGATGATTATTAACCTCACATAGAAATGATTAAAATAATTTGATTGGTAAATATTAAACCATTTTAATAAATGCCTTCAAAAACATTTACTATCACTAGCAATTAATTGAAGTCAAGATTTCAAGAACCCCAAATTTTGAAATTAAAATGGGGGAGGGAGGAGAGAACAAAACAAGGGTATGATTTCATACACTGTTATTGTTACATTTTTGAACTCTAGACTTTCTCCTTAAAGATGAACTACTAAAACTCCTATAGTATACAGCCTGACTGCTAATGCAATGAGAACTCGCAGTTTCAGAAACAACTGGAAATGAGTGCTAACATTCGTTCTTGGCATGGGGCTCTGTTCCAAACACAAGAGTTGCCACTCTTTTCAGGGATAATTTTGGAACTGCTAGTTCCTGTTGTGTGAGTGTTCAAGAGAATTGGCAGAGGTGCCGCTGCAGTATAGGACACTGCCCTTACAGTGCAATGGTACGGCTGTCTACTCAGAAGTTCAATGCAGCTTACTCCTAGATCAGTGTATATAGAATTGCAGCCTCAGTGTTCTGTACTTTGATAATAGAATACAAAGGCTAAATGTGCCATATTTCCATGGCTTACTGCAGCAACCCCATTTACTTGTCTGCTATCTACAATCTATTATCTTCTAATCTTATTATTATTCTACCACCCCTATTTGTTTCAAGCATACTTCAGTAATTAACTCCTAATTACTTTAATTGGACTAAAAGTAACTGTTCTCTGGACCAACCCTATTTACTTATATCGGAATTTACACACCACTTTTCAAAACAAACAAAAAAGCATTTAAAACCAATAACTAAAAAAAATTAACTATGTGGCACAATCCTATGTGTGGCATGCCCAGGGGCTTGCAGCTGTGTTTGATTAAGGGAAGCATGAACATTCCCTCCTGTACACACATAGAATGCATTCTTTTCTTTCTCCTACAAAACTAATAGGAAAGCTCTTTGAATATGGAATTCTGTATGCATATCAGAGATAGTGGCTAACAACTAATATATGGTTGTATTTACACTGCATCTACCTGGAAATGGTGCTGTCAGGGCAGGACTTTAGGGAAGAATGAAAAGGAATTTCCCCACATTTTTGAGGTAAGTGAAGTAATACACATAGCCATCTAAAGAACCCTCCCCCATGATGTCCAGAGTCTAAAATTACCAAACTGCATCACAGATCTGGAAACATCAATACTAATTTAATTACACTAACACTTACTTTAGAGGTCTGGATAGGACTACTTTAAAAAGCCAGGTAGCTTACCTGTAACTGAAGTTTTTTAAGTGGTCATCACACTTATTATTATTATTATTATTTATTTATTTATTTATATAGCACCATCAATGTACATGGTGCTGTACAGAGTAAAACAGTAAATAGCGAGACTCTGCCGCATAGGCTTACATTCTAATAAAACCATAATAAAACAATAAGGAGGGGAAGAGAAAGCAAACAGGCACAGGGTAGGGTAAACAGGCACTGGGTAGGGTAAAACTAACAGTATAAAGTCAGAACAAAATCAAGTTTTAAAAGCTTTAGGAAAAAGAAAAGCTTTTAGCTGAGCTTTAAAAGCTGCGGTTGAACTTGTAGTTCTCAAATGTTCTGGAAGAGCATTCCAGGCATAAGGGGCAGCAGAAGAAAATGGACGAAGCCGAGCAAGGGAAGCAGAGACCCTTGGGCAGGCGAGAAACATGGCATCAGAGGAGCGAAGAGCACGAGCGGGGCAATAGTGTGAGATGAGAGAGGAGAGATAGGAAGGAGCTAGACAGTGAAAAGCTTTGTAGGTCAACAGGAGAAGTTTATATTGGATTCTGAAGTGAATTGGAAGCCAATGAAGAGATTTCAGAAGTGGAGTTACATGGTCAGAGCGGCGAGCCAAGAAGATGATCTTAGCAGCAGAGTGGTGAACAGAAACCAATGGACTGATGTGAGAAGAAGGAAGGCCAGTGAGAAGAAGGTTGCAGTAGTCCAACCGAGAAATAACCAATGCATGAACAAGAGTCTTGGCAGAAGAGACAGACAAAAATGATCGAATCCTGGCAATATTATACAGGAAAAAACGACAGGATTTAGCTACTGCCTCAATATGAGGAATAAAGGAGAGCGAGGAATCAAATATAAAGCCAAGACTACGAGCTTCCTTGACTGGAGTAAGCGTAACATCATTGACAGTAAGAGAGAATGAGAGATGAGGAGAAGGTTTAGGAGGAAAAACAAGCAATTCAGTCTTTGCCATATTAAGTTTCAAACACATATGGTCTCTTTGCCTGTGCAGAGCTCAGTTTGGGAAGCTTCTATAGTTGAGGAATTTTGGTGGGAACCCTGCCCCCACTGTCCCAGTGAGCATACTCTGATGGATTCCCGCCCATCACTCAATTCAAAGGAGACCGCCTAGTGTGGCCCCCTCAGAACTGAGAAAAATTGATGCTTGGTACTAACATCAAGTAACATTGATACTGAAGCGGGGACAGCGGGAGGGTTGTGTGAATGCACAGATGCCCACTTGAAGAACTTCAGTTATAGGGAAGCAACCTGACTTTCTTCTTCATGGTCTCTGTGCTTCACACATATGGGGGACTTACAAGCTTACTCACCAGGAGGTGGGTCGGTATCCTACCACAGAATAGTTGAGAGAACCACCCTGCTGAAAGAGCAATCTTGGAGTGCACGAATGTCCAGTCTGTAGTCTAGATGAAGGTGAAAGGGATCAACCATATGGCCACTTTGCACAAATCTTCCAGTGGTATGCCCCATTGAAAGGCTACCAAAGTAGCTAAAGCTCTGGTGGAGTGCAAATGAGTCTGCTGAGAGAGTTGAAGTCCTGTGAGCTCGGTATGCCAGAGATATAGTTTAGACCACCCAGAAGGAGGGTCTCTGGGAGGAAACTAGCATGCCCCTGTTGGGTCCACCATAACAGAAAGACAGGCGGGGAGTAGTATGAAAAGACTCAGTCTGTGCCTTATAAAAGGCAAGTGCCTTCCTGACATCAAGTGTGGAGGGAGGTTTCCAGTGCGGTGGATGGGGATGGGAAGTCAGTACTATGTCCTGTTGGTGACTACCTTGGGTAGAAATGCAATGTCTCAACACAGCACCACCTTATCTCTATGAAACATTAGGTAGGGGGAGTCAGTCCGTAGTGTGCACAGTTGCCCAGTGTGGCATGCAGAGATGATGGTGATGAGGAAGGCGACCTTAAATGACAGTAATCATACGTCCACAGTGGCAAGGGGTTCAAAAGGTTTCTGTGTGAGAGCATGGAGGACCACCCATAGGCTCCAGGTAGGTATCGGGGGTTTGATCAGTTCTTTAGTCCTTTAAGAAACATCTTTACAGTGGGGTGTGAAAAGACAGAGAAACCATCAATATATTATGGAAATTAGAGGTGGCTGCCAGGTAAACCCTAGGAGAAGAGATTTGAAGTCCTTTTTCACAAAATTGTAACAAGAACTGAGGAATGCTTGCAATGGAGTTCAGTGGGCCAAAGCCATATAAAGCGGTGAATGCTGTAAAGTTGGCCCACTTGCTGGAGTAAGATTTACAAGTGGCAGATTTTATTGCTGCATCAAGTATTGTCTGTATTGATAGCGGCATTGCTATCGGTGCTGACTGATCGTCTATGCCATGAGGAGGAGAGTGTTGTTCAAATCTGGATGACATACTCTGCCCGTCTCGAGAGAGAAGGTTCGATACCATGGGTAGCTGAAGGTTGTGGCCGAAGCACGGGCAAAGAAGATGAGGGAACCATAACAGTTGAGGCCGCCATGGGGCTATAACGATGCAGTTTGCTTGGTCCTGTGCTACCTAAGCTAGCACTCGCGCCAGGACGTAATGAACTACCAGTACTTGCCATATCCCTTTGTCTTGGTGGAACCACTGGTCGGGGGTTATCTGCAGCCTGAAAGGTCTTTTTCCGGAGAATCGATCAGAGCCTGTTGGCATGATGTTTTCAGGTCTGTTTAGTGAAGGACATGCAGTAGTGCAAGATTCCAAGATATGTCCTTCACCCAAGCAGATTAGATACAGGGAGTGGCTGCCTGTGGGTGAAAGTTTACCTGCACAATGGCCACACTTACTGAAGGGCACCTTCATGGCCATACGCCCGAAGGTGGAAAAGGCAATCAAGAATCTCTGAAGAAAAAAAAATCTAAATTCTAAAAGAAAGTAAGAACAAATGAAGAGAAAAAAAGGTAGAATAAAAGAGAAAAAAAGGAAACAGAATCCTCAGTGTAGCTGAATGCAATTTGACAAGAAGTCCCCCACATGAGCTGCCACAATGGCAGTCGATGAAGGTCAGAGAGAATAGGTGGGAACCCGTCAGAGTATCCACACTGGGATGGTGGCGGCAGGGTTCCTGCCAAAATTCCTCAGCAATAGAAGCTTCCCAAACTGAGCTCCGCACAGGCACAGAGACCATATGTGTGATGCACAGAGAACACAAAGAAGGACTTTACATTTAACAAAAAAAAAAAGCGAGCAGCAGTATATTACATCTCACGGGATTTCCTTGCAAGGGAACATATATACGATTGGGTTTGTATACTGTTTCCCATGTGTATTATGGGTAAAGACTGAAGAACATGGATGGAGTTTCCCTCCTAGGAAAAGGGTATGCATGCATGCAGGCTTCCCTATGCCTCCTTCCAGAGGAAGTTCCCTGAAGGTTGGTCCTCCAGAACAGCTTCCCAGAAGACATGAGGGGCTCCTGCCAAACAGCTGCGTACTCTCTGAATCTCATCCGACTAATTTTGATAATTCTTTTAAATAGAGTAATATTTGATAGCATGAATCAATTGACTAAGAATATTTATAAACTTTCCGATGCCACTGTGTGTAAACTATACTGCTACGTATTATACAACTACATCCATAACAGTGTACTAATACTTTGCCACATTAAAACATAGGTTTCTAGCAGATGCAGGATAGCAATACCCTCTTGTTTATTTAGTTGTGAGAGCATTTGTTAGGTCCTTCACAAAAGTGACACTTATGCCTTTATCAGCAATGAGGCACCTGGCAAGGCTGCAGCTTTTGCCCTCATTCTAACCCTCTACAGGAATGGATGGTTGCGGTGTCCTAGTGCATATATAAAGTATAGGCACTGTGTAAAGTCAAGGACCTGACAAGGGCCGGTCAGCTCTAATCATTTTTCACCATACACTTTTTCCCAGGTCTGAAATAAAGGTGTTGTGAAAGGCATATATTTCACTGTCAATGATCCATTTTGAAAGTATTACATTCCTAAATGGATTTCCTTTGAAATTTGTGAGAAAAAAACAGTTCCTGACAAGACATTAGACTTTAATATTTTCCACCAACATTTTAAATCTCTAACGAAAGGAGGATGGAACTTGTTTTACAGAGCAGAAAGACATGAAATCTGCTTTAAATGTCACAATCCATTTTTCACACAAAAATAATTTTAACTTGATGCACTTCCTGACTGCTATGCTGAACAAAAAGAAAACAACAAAGTCATTTTCTTCCATTTAAAGAAAAACAGTGATAACAATGTGGGAATGATCCAACTAAAGTTAGTTGCTTCGAAGCCCCACTGATTTAAAGGCAGCGTTACCCATGTACTTAAATATTTCCAACCAAAGTCAGTGAGTTTAAGGTTGCTATTGTGAATATATTTACTAGGGGATAAGGCTGCTATCCTATACACACTTACTTGGGAGTAAGTTCCATTTAACTCAATGGGGCATACTTCTGAGTAGATAGAGAATTGCACTGCACATCACACTGAATCAGAAGTAGTGGGTACTACTTCTACATTCAAATGCTTGGGGTTATGCTTGACTTTGTTTGGATTGTACTCTGTAAGTTTAAAATATATTATTTAACCATATGTATTTATGGCTGTCACTTGTCCCATCCCCTTTTTAATTACAATGGCAATTAAATATTTGGTTTTGACATATGTAAACACTGATGAGGTAGATAATGGAAAATAAATTGAGCTTGTTTGTAGAAGGTGCATTTTAATGAGCCTGTTCAGAAGACACCTTAAGCCATGGTGGTTAAGCATTTTGAGCTAAACAGTATGGCTTAGCATGTCATGTGAACCATGATGTAGCATGTTGTGTGAACCATTCCTAACAATAGTGGTTGCATAACCACGGTTTATTGGCTCCTTCAGAAATTAAAACCAAAATATACATTTAAAAGAATAGTCACATAATTTATTAATTTATTTATTACATTTTTATACCGCCCAATAGCCGCAGCTCTCTGGGCGGTTCACATAAGCCAAGATAGTTAGGTCAGAACTTCCTCTAAAAGCAAATATGCTTTTAAAAAGGCAACCAATAATGATCTAGTTTCTAGAACATCTTGACTAATCTCTAGTGGGCTTTAGAAAATCTCCAAGATATCTCTAATACATGATAATGATACTCTCTCTTCAAACCCTCTAGTTATATTTTAAGTGGCAGCATTAAGAGGCATATCTTCTCAAATTTAATTTACAACCCTTCAAAGAATACATGCCACTGATTTGAGTGCTAGTATTGATTCCTTTCTTGGCACATGTCAAGATTATTGCAGTGTAAAAACTATAAAATTGTAATGGGATAAAAAAAACTTAAGTATTCACATTTTTCTTCTACACATATTAAAATTTTATTTTAAAAACTTCTAAGAAAAAAACCACTATTTTTAAACTGGAGAAGCTGGGAGAATTTCATGAAAGAACTGATGTTAGAAATAGAAACAAGAAGTAAATGTTCTGTTTAAGTATGTAAAATGGTACAGAGTAATCCATTTACTCCAGAGGAGTCACCACTAAATGAAATTAAGCTAGAAGAAAAAGGATTGTGAATTGTGGCCAAAAAAAACCCCTTGGAGTCGATGTAGAATTGCAACTTAAGGCACAATCCTATGTGAGTTTACTCAAAAATAAGTCTGAGTATTCAATTTATTTATTATATTTTTATACCGCCCAATAGCTGAAGCTCTCTGGGCGGGTCACAAAAACCTCACAAGGGAGGTTACCTCCTGGTAATCATGCATAGGACTGAAACCTTAGAGTATATTTTTCTATATTTATTTATTTATTTATTTATTTATTGAAGAACTCTTCAGTGAAAATACTTTCAGAGTGGCTTATGCTACTAAAAAATACCCCCCCCCAAAAAAAGTCAATACAAAATATAACCAACAGCCTCCCAACAACCTCACCATAAAACAATACAATCATCAGATCAAAGATCTGCAACTCTGAAAAGTCATAGACACATACAAATGTTGTTACCTGGCACTAAAACACCATCAAAGTCAGTTTCACATGAACTACCCTGGAGGGGAGCACTCCATTATTGGGATACCAACACAATTTCTCATCATCATCTGCCTCACCTCTTAAAGTGGGTAGACTTAAAGAAGCATCTCCAGGAAGATTTTAACACTTGGGCAGGTTCATGAAGGAGAAGGTGGTTCTCCAGGTACCCTAGTCCAAAGCCATTTAGGGCTTTAAATATATGAATCAGAATTCTGAATTGTGCTCGGAAAGAGAGTGGATTCCACAGCAGTTGTTTCAAGACTGCTGAAATGTGCTCCCTATGTCCAGTCTCAGTCAATAATCAAGCCGCTATATTTTGTACCAGCAGAAGTTCCCAAGTAGTTTTCAAAGGCAGCCCCTACATACAATGCATTACAGTACTGTAAATGAAATATAACTGAAGCCTTGCTAAACGTGGCCAGGCTACATCCATCTAGAAAGGTTACAGCTGGCATAAACAATGAGTGAAAAGTGCTTTATTCCATGGAAGCCATTTGGGACTCTAAAGATAGGAGAAGACACACCTAAACTGAGAACTTGATCCATCAGTAGTGTAACTCTCTGTCTAGAAAAGGTGGAACAACATCTCTCAAATGAGATGAGACATTTACCATAGTATGCGTGCCTTGTATGGATTTAGCTTTATTTTATTGGCCGTTATTCATTCATTTACTACTCCAAGTACATCTTCAGCCTCACTTGAATCTGATAAAAAGGAGCAATAAAGTTGGGCTTCATCTGCATATTGATGGCAAGTCTCTCCAAACCTTGGGATGACCTCACTCAGTAGTTTCATATAGGAACCATAATATCTTGAGAGACAAGATGGATCCTGTCACACATCATAGTATAACTGCAATGGAGCAGGGTGATAATCCCTTAGAATCAGCTTCTGAAAATGGCCATCAAAATAGCAGAACTACTGTAGCACAGTGGCCCCAGTCCGTATTCTAGAGAGGCAGCCCACAATGGTCAATTGTATTTAATGAAGGATCAGCAGGTTCATACTTCCCCTGTCCTTTGGCTGGTATAGGTCATCCATCAGGATGATCATGGGCATTTCAGTCCAAAATCTTGCACTGAAGCCACATTGAAATGGATCCAGCCAATCAATGTCATCCAAGGGTATCTGCAGTTGCACAGTAAACCCCCACTTAAAGACCATTCAAAAAAAGTTTATATATTCATATTTATGATTGGCTGACAGCACAATCCTTGTGGTCCAAGGATGTCCTCTTTAGGATTGCCTTCATGACTATCTACTTCAATGAGTTGGGACCACTTCACTCATGAGTAAGCATTCACGACTTACTGGACCCAGCTGGTAAACTCTGTTTGCAAAATCTTATAAAGCCAGGAGAGACAGATTTGAGCAAGCAGGTGGAGCTCTGGGCACACCCACGGACTGTACTACAGACAAGGTAGAATCCAAGTTGCTAGAGATACAACTTATTCTGTTAAAGTGCAGAGCAAATGAACCACAATGGGCCTCCAGGAATCCCTTAATATCCCCCTGATAGCCAAGCTGAAGAAGGCAACAAATCACTTGGAACAGCTCTGCTGAACATCACTCAAATGATGCAATGATGTGTGATGAAGAAGTGTGGCTTCTTCATCACCATGACTGCCACAGAGAATCCTCTCAGATGAGCTCTTACCTGCATTCAGTAGGTGGAATGATTTGTTTTTCTGCCACCTCTGTTCAAGCTATTGTTTCATCTTCATTGTCCACAGCTCCCTGACAAATCAAGGAGCTTAACAAACTATATTCAGTGAAAGAGGGCACTTGGCAGGGATCATGTCAATTGCCTGAGTCATCTCAATATCCCATAGAAGGACCAGGGAATCAACAGGAGGACTGACTATGCCAACTGGAAACCTCCCCATAACTCTCAGGAAATCATCTGGATCAACTAATTTCCTGGGGTGGACCATTTAAATTTGTGTGAGGTATGAGCAGGAAAGTCCCAGGTTCAAATCCCACCTCAGTCATGAACTCATTAGGTGGTTCCAAATAGGGTTAATAATATTAGCTGTTGTAATAAATACCCAGATTATGTATGTGAACCATTTTGCATACTGAAAAAGTATGATATAAATGCCAAATATTATTATTGGACAGTCCAGTTAAATGTATAAAGTGGGTAACAGTTGTATTGCACCAATTCTAGTATATTTAAAGGAAATGTACTATGTACACCATACAATAAATCACATTGAGATATGGTGCTCCAAATATTTAGGATCAAGGCACCATAGAAAGGGATATTAATCCCATATTATTAATCCCAAGTACCCATTTCTAGAATAAGAAAAAATACAAACAAGTAGTATACTTTAAGTAATGCTATGCTTCTAAGGTTATCATCTTGACAGCAATGTTTAAAAATGTTTTATTCAAGCATTCAAGATCTCAAGTGTTACAACTTCATTAACCTACAGCTTTAATGATTTGCTAGGATTTATTCCAACATGTGGTAGTAACAGTAATAAATGGTGCATTTAAAACTCTCCAACTGCAATTAAGTGCTAGATATTTTATTTCAAGAGTCATTTCAATACATTTACACAAGAACAAGCTGTGGCCTCAGTTTGAAATATTGGATGAATAGCTGTTTGCATTACAAACATTTATAATATATTTTCAGTAAATGGAGTAACAGTGAGCATGGGGAGGAATTTACATATAATTTTAAAGTCAATGGAAAAATGGCTTCTGTGCATTACACAGTAAAATGTTAAATAATCTTCATTTGCTTTAAAAACAAGAAAAAAACACGTTGCAGCTAAAATAAAGACGTCAGACCTGGCTGCTGTAAACTGAGCGTGAGGAGCAAGATGAAGGTAGACTGTACCCAGCAAGGCCTGACCCAGAAGCTTTTAAAAAGATCTCCTGAAGTTTCTGGCTGGGAGTCTGATCTTCATTGTGGTGTCAGGGTCCCTAGTTCAAGACCCACTGCAGTCCTGTGAAAAAATAACTTTCCTCTCGGGTTGATTTACACCCAGCTACTCTAAACTGCAAATGGTACCTTCAAAGCTTATTTTTAGAAGAACCATTAGGGTGCAACCCTATTACTGTTCAGAGAGAAAAAAGTCCTACAAAACCCGGCATTCCCCAGCCATCCTTTTTTCAATCTAAACATGCATAGGACTGTGTCCTTAGCTACTTTAGCAATATATATTACATATAAAGAAGCAGAGTCCACTATAGCGCTTTTGATCCATTGCCTAGAGACTTGGGGCCACATCAGGGCTTTTTGATCAAACTTACTTTCTGGCTCTCCTGGGTTAGAAAGCAACAAGGGTGGTGTTGAAATGAACACCAAAGAGTAGTGGGAACACATATATCCTTCCCATACTAACTTGCTCACTAGCCACACCCCTGACAGCATTAATGAAACAGTGTTATGCCCCTGATGGAAGATTCATCAGAGGAAGAGCTGGACAGCTAAGAAGAGAAGAACACAGAAGGGTTCAACCGCTGCATAAAAGAGGAGTGTAAGGCTGAGAGTTACTGGAAACAATGCTGATTCGACCTTCCGGAGTGCAACTTCCCTTGATGTTGGATTGCTGCCTTGACTGATTCTTAGTGTGAGTACTTCTGGACTGAAATTTGGCCTTCCTTCTGCCTGCTTCTTGTCTACTGTGTTGACTTGGAACCTTGTTGCCTGTAAACTGGACTGTTGAGATGTTGCTTTTTGCCTGATTGTACTGATACCTTGGAAGTCTTGGACCCTTGAACCTACAACTGCTAGACTCAGAGTCTGGAAAGGTGACAAATGCATGCAGCTGTACATGCAAAGCGCTCTTCCTTGCATCAAAAATCTTAAGAGGCCCAAAGTTTCCAATCTTGAGGAAGAGATGTACACCGCCACGAGCCTACTCTGTGGCGGTGAAGGTGGCAAAGAGACAGTTCTTTTCCAGCAGCATTGCATCTTCACAGTGTCGTCCAGCAGAGCTTTTCCAGGTGGTTTGTGGCCTGTTATACTCTGGGCCAGGGCGTGAGATTGCTGAACTCTCGGTAGCACGCTGTGACGAGTTTGCACGACACTTTGAAGATAAAGTCGCTCAGATTCGTCTTGAGTTGGACACCACACTTAACGCAGTTCCACTAATAGAGGTGTTCAGAGCGCCGTCTGGGCCAGCTTTATTGGATGAGTTTCAGTTACTGAGGCCTGAGGATGTGGACAAGGTGCTTGGCTAAGTCTGGTCGACCACCTGTGTGCTTGACCCTGGCCCTTCATGGCTTATTACATCAAATAAGGAGGGGATCGCCGGCTAGGTCCAGGAGGTTGTAAATGCCTCCTTGAGAGAGGGAGTGGTGCCGGCCTCTTTAAAAGAGGCAGTAATCAGACCACTCCTAAAAAAGCCAAACCTGGACTGGGAAGATGCTAAAAACTATAGGCCGGTGGCAAACATCCCTTTCCTGGGCAAGGTGCTTGAGCGGGTGGTTGCAGGACACTCTTGAATGAAACGGATTATCTAGATCCATTCTAATCGGGTTTCAGGCCTGGTTTTGGAACGGAAACTGCCTTGGTCGCCCTCTGCCGGGAGAAAGACAGGGGGAGTGCGATCCTGTTGGTTCTCCTGGACTTCTCAGTGGCTTTTGATACCATCGACCATGGTATCCTTCTGGATAGGCTGTCTGAGCTGGGAGTTGGAGGTACTGCGTTGCAGTGGTTCCGCTCCTACTTGGATGGCCATTTTCAAAAGGTGGTGCTGGGGGATTATTGCTCTGTGCTATGGCACCTAAACCATGGGGTTCCACAGGGCTCTATTTTATCCCCTATGCTGTTTAACATATACATGAAGCCGCTGGGGGAGGTTATCCGGAGATGTGGACTGAGGTGTCACCAATATGTGGATGATACCCAGCTCTATCTTTCCTTTTCATCAAACCCAGGTGAGCCAGTGGCTGTTCTGAACCAGTGCCTGGGCATGGTAATGGACTGGATGAGGGCTAACAAACTGAGACTCAATCCAGACAAAACGGAGATACTGTTAGCGGGTGGTTCATCTGTCCAGCGAGGTGATGTTTACCCTGTCCTGGACGGGATTGCACTCTCCCTAAAGGATCGGGTCCGTAGTTTGGGGGTGCTCTTGGATCCAGAGCTGTCACTTGAGGCACAGGTGAAATCAGTGGCAAAGAGCACCTTTTATCAGCTTAGGCTGATGTACCAACTATGCCCTTATCTGGACAGAGATAGCTTAGCTACAGTTATCCATGCTCTGATAACCTCTCGTTTGGATTACTGCAATGTGTTATACATGTTATACAACTTCAGCTGGTACAAAACAGGGCAGCCCGCCTACTAACAGGGACTGGCCAGTGAGATCATATCACGCCAGTCCTTCTACAACTTCATTGGCTGCCAGTCCAGGTCCGGGCCCGATTCAAAGTGCTGGTATTGACATTTAAAGCCCTAAACAGTTTGGGGCCAGGTTATTTGAAGGAACGCCTCCTCCCATATGCCCGGACCTTAAGATCATCCACAGGGGTCCTTCTCCGTGAGCCCCTGCCGAAGGAAGTGAGGCAGGTGGCTACTAGGAGGAGGGCTTTCTCTGCTGTGGAACGTTCCCGGTTGTGGAACGAGCTCCCCAGAGAGGTTCGCTAGGCACCTATGTTATTTTCTTTCCGTCGCCAGCTGAAGACCTTTTTATTTTCTCAGTATTTTAACACCTAATTTAACTTAAATGTAAACTTTGCTGTTTTAATCTCATATTAACCTATATTAATTTTTGCTGTGTGGTTTTATTCTGGTTATGCTTTTTATATTGTATTTTGTATTTGTGTTTTAAATTTGTTGGTTGTTTTTATGCTCTTCATGGTTTTAATTTTTGTGAACCGCCCAGAGAGCTTCGGCTATTGGGCGGTATAAAAATGTAATAAATAAATAAATAAATAAAGTTAATGCTGTTTACACAGCAGCTGGGGAGCATGGCCAGCAGGTATGTGAGGGAATTGCATGATTCTATTCTGTCCTTATGCGTTCAACATTTGCAAAACCCTGAGGTATCCTCCCATAATTTGTAGTTTGGCCCTTGGGCATGGTGGCACAATGATGTTTTGAGAGACCACATAAGGGATAATTAGAGTTTACTCTCGGATTCACACAATTTCTATTATTAGTTGTACTTCTCTACCACACAACCCCAAATAAGTTGCTTCTCAGATGTTGGGTGATACTACATCTTTTAAATGCTGTACATCTTGTGGGGAGAGGACTGGCTTATATTTCTTTATCTAATCCTAGATATAATGCCTACTCTAATGAGAATGCCTCCTGAATCCATGTACTCCAACATATAAATGCAGGTCAAATAAAGAATGACTTTTATAGAAGGAACTTGTCCATAGCAGAAATCAAATTATTCCTCCTTTTTCAGAAAATGAACAAAACACCCTCTTCCTGAGATATTCTTAGCCCTGAGAATCACATATAACACATCAATACCTACTTTCAAGTGGTAATATTAGTGGTCATTAGTGTGTGGCTGTAACTTTTAACCTTGTCTTTTTAGTTCTGCAATTTATTAGGAAGAGTAATTACCTGACGAGCAAGGTAATCAAATATAACCAGTTTTAAATGAATTCATGTCCCCAGGCTTTCAGCCAGTAGCATCTGGTTCTCCCACAAAGGTGACATACTTTGTCTCTGGGGAAGAAAGGGAGGGAGATGGAAACTTGCCAGAGGTAGCAAACTTGTTTAGATAGATAGATAATGTACTGTGTGGGTGAATTAAAAATGAACCCTAAAATATGCCATTTCTAATTTGTTTCAATAAATACAAATGAAGTGGCATTAGAAACCGGATGATTTTAGGTAATACATTTCTTACATACCACATGGGATTTCTGAACAAAACTGAAATCATGAGCTGATAGTTACAGAAACAGGATCAAAACCAAATTTCTCTTGGAATGTTCTCTTGCTGTCATTAAATGCCAACAGCTTTTGACCACAAGACAGTTAGAGCTTCATGTAAGCCTGTGCGGCAGGGCCTTGCTATTTACTGTTTTACTCTGTACAGCACCATGTACATTGATGGTGCTATATAAATAAATAATAATAATAATAATAATCTCACCAGCCGAATATTGTGCTGCTGCAGTGAAATCCACGCAAAAGACACAAATGATGCAGGGATTACAGTCTGCTTTCGCTGCGAAGGACTCGGATGATAGTGGATTATAAAGGTGCAGGGAATGTCCGTTTCTTCCCAGCATGCGAAAGCACATTGCTGAAATTTCAACGTGTATTTTTTATCCATCATTTTCAATGCGCTATACTGTGGGCGTGTTCTCAAGGGGCAGTATTGCTGACATAAGAGAGGGGTGTGACATTCTTCTTTTCCAGGGCTGAGCCTTTCTCAGCAGTATGGGAAATGCACTTTGCAGTCGCTCAGAAACATTGTTTTTTATGAAGCTGAGCTTTTCTCCTCAGTAAATTCTGAGCCCTAGCACCAATTCTGCCTTGCAAAACCAAAGCAGCAAGCCCTGCCATGCAGTGTCTAGGAAGCAGTCACAGCACCTGGATGTGTGTATGTGTGTGTGTGTGTGTGTGTGTGTGTGTGTGTGTGTGTGTGTTTGGGTGGGGTGGGGTGGCGGCTGTTGTTGCAATCTGTTAATTACATTTGTCAAGTCTAAAGTGGGACAGGCAGGGAAGAGGGTAGGGGGTAAAGAGAGAGTGAGAGAGAAGGGACTGGAGGGGGGAGAGAAGGACAACGTCTTGGGGCATCTGTGCCAATTCAAATCCTTTCCTCCTTTGAACATCCAAAACAGTGCATCTTCAATGGGATTTACTTTACTCAAAAGTAAATCCCATTGATTTCAACTGCTGCCCTTTGGTCTGTGCTTGGAGGGGAGAGAAATGGTGAAGGGTGGTGCTGGAAAGATTTCCCCTTTCCACACCTGGGAACTTTTCCTAAGCAGGAGGGAGGGAGGGAGCCTCCAGGCAGGGTTAGGGGATTTACTTTACTCAAAAGTAAATCCCATTGATTTCAACTGCTAATGTGACCTGATGCCCTTTGGTCTGTGCTTGGAGGGGAGAGAAACAGAGGGAAGGAGGGGCTGGAAAGATTTCCCCTCTTTCTGTGCCCTTTTCCTAAGCACAGACCAAGGGGCAGCATGTAGCAGTTGAAATCAATGGGATTTGCAGCAGCAACCATCACCCACATATATACAAATCAAGGAGACCGGACCGCGAGGGAGGAAAGGAAGGTGAGGGGGGAGAGACTCTTTAGATCTGTGTGTTTTTAACTGCAAAGGAACACGTTCCTCTATAGGTCCGGAACAGCACTCTTCAAAGGCTGGTCAGTTGCACCCAAATGTCTTATCAGTTTCAAGCGAAGTCCTTTTGCTGCTTCTGAATCAGTGTGTGTGTGTGTGTGTGTGTCCGTGTCCGTCCTTTTCCATCCTACTTTGTGTTGCTCTTGTTCTTATTTGAATGGGAGTTGGTGGGGGAAGGACACAGATCTTCCATTCCTTTGAGCATGTGAAGCTGAGTGGGGGATGACAGGAGACAGGGGGAAGCAGAGATGGGGGGGATCTACACTACTGCTTTTAAAGCGCTTTAAAGCACTTTGAAAACGTTTTGAAAACTGTATATGCAATGTGTTCTGGGCCCAAACAGTTCTCAAAACTGTTATAAAGCGCTTTAAAGCGCTTTAAAGCAGTAGTGTAGATTCCCCCCCCCTTGGAAACATTCTCCCTGGGGGGAGGATCCTGCTTCTCCCCACCTTTTTCTTTTATTTTTTTTAACAATGGGGGTCCAGTTTTTATTGGGAGCCCCCACACGGGAAAGGATGGCTTAATCCTCTCAGTAACTGTGATTTGCCTCTCAATTTCTCTGCCATTGGAGGTCCTGGCGCTGCATTTGAAGTCTCCTCCTCCGTACACTGGGAGTTGAGATGGCCACTTCCTACCTCGCTTTGCTCCTCCACCCCAGCCACCCAGCCCATTTTTTTTCCTTTTTAAAGTTGCAAAAATTAAGACTGAAATCCAAGGGGCTCTAATGCATTCCATTGAACTCAATTTCTGTTTTTAAATCTCGCTTGAAAACATTACTTTTCTCGAAAGCTTTTTAACCCTAGCGTGGTCATACTAGTCTATATTTAGTTTTAATGTCCCTACCCCTATTGGTTTTTCCCCTCCCTCCCCTGTCTGTTACGGTGATTTTAGAATGTAAGCCATATGGCAGATTGTCTTGTTTTGTTTTATTCTGTACAGCGCCATGAAAATTGATGGCACTTTATAAATAATAATAATAATAATGAGTAAGCATGCAAAAGAGTTGACTGCAGTCTTATGTAACGTTCTACTTTGGTGTTCAGTAACAAGAGAAGCAAATCCCAATCCCTGTTGTCCAAGGGGGAGTTGTCCCCACTTGAAACAACCAATAAACGGTAGGAGGAGATACAAAGAAGATCTGGGGGATGGGGATAACAACATGTGTGAGGGAACCTCAATGGATCTCCCCAACGCGCTACAGCAGAGGTGTAAGTTTACAAGTTTTCATATGCTATATAAGCACTATGTAAGCACTATATAAGCGAAATGAGATAATTCGAGGGTAAACCAGAACAAAAGTGTACGTGGGATGAGTGTACGTATTCAATTATCAAAAGCTTGCAGGTTTAAGATCTGAGTTAAGGCTATCTCATGTTGGCTCAAGATCCACAAAGCTAGGAAACTGGAAGCTAAGGCATCTGATGCTTTAATAGACCTGCCTTGTGATAAGTAATGTTGTTGTGCAATGTCACAAATTGTGCTTTGTTACAACTTTCCCTCCATGCACCCACATTTTCCCTTGGTCTTTCAAGCCCAAATCCAGATGGAGGGATAGAGTGCTTGGAAACAGCAAATGACTCTCTGGTCCTATATTGCCTTATGAAACATCTGAGCATTACTGCATTGTTAGAGAAATCCTTCTATAAGCTGAACTATACCTGTTTGTTGCTTGTAAGCAAGCACAATTTGTGATATTGCACAACATCATTTCCTGTCTCCTATACACTGGAACATGCTTTGGAAAATGGAGTGTAAAAAATTAGTAACACAAGCAACTTTGCACCGTATAGTAGAGAGCCTTAAGAAATAACTTTTCTATTTTGAATTTCAAGTAATCACATTTCGCAATAATGAATCTATATTTTCTAACATCTTTCAGCAAAATCCTATGCTTATTTATTCAGACATCCTGCTGGGTTAATAAGGCTTACTCCATAGTAAGTGTGTTTAGGATTGCAAGCATATCAGAAGCATCTATTTCAGTTTTCAATTACCTACAGTTTGCAGTTTCGCCCAAGCAGAAAATACAGTTAGATTAAACTATAGTTATTGAAACAATGCAGAAATCATGGTTTGTTTTGGGCATGCTTGGGGGGAAAACACAAAGTCTAAAACAGCCATTCACCAATCTATTGCCCTGCAGATGGTTTGGACTACAATTGCATTAGCTCCAGCCAATATGACCAGTGATAAGGGATGATAGGAATTGCAGTTCAAAGCTGCAGGAAGGCACTAGGTTGAGGTAGTTGGTATAAACTAACCATAGTCTGCTCTAATTCAGAAGCAGCAATTATATAAAATGTATCCTAGTTCCTCAGCTATAACTATTATTCTGTTCCTCAGCTCTTAAAAAAAGTGTGAACCTCATCCAAAATTCATTGGGATTGAAGCAGAGGTCTCTCCTGTGGCTTATGTGATAAAATGTGCTTTTCTGCCAGGTGCTTTTCTCATCAGTCAAGCTCTGACATCAGAAAATAGTTTGACAATAAGTAAGACATGTTGTTGTGTGGAAAAACAGCATTATTAATTCTGTGGTGGACCCCACAATTACAGGAGGGAAAGATAACAAAGATAAAAATGGAGGAGGGAGGGGCTAGCAAACTCCTTCTCCTCATGTCTTACCGATTTCCACTTTAGAAACACCTGAATAGTGCTAGGGAAAAAGATCTTAGTGGAAGAGGCTATAAGGGCATTAGCAGCCAGCTCAGGGAGCGTTCAGCTCCCTAATCCATACACAAAATTGGACTTCTATCTCCAAATGTATATGTGATTATGGTAGGGTTAATTTCAACAAATATGTTTGCTGCCATCACTTCTCCTTTGGCCCTGAAATACCATTAAAGTATTTCAATTATACAATTGAATTATACAATTATATGTGTATATTTACTCAGTGTCATGTGACAAAATGAATTGGGATATAAATATACCCTTCTATGCCAAGTAGCTATCAGAAAAGTAGTTAAAATAGCTAGATAGTATTAAATAGACACAGAAATGCCTCTTTAGTTAAGACAAATAGCAAAACAGACTAACAAAAACATACAACTGTCCACCAACCTAAGGCTCAAAATTCTATTGCTTATAAAATGACACCTCATGGAAGCTCAAATGTAGCTTCCATGAATTATTTGATTAGGTCTACACTTGTGGCAAATTTCAAACCAATCCAATAAGTATCACAGGTACAGCAAGTTAAAAAGTGCTGAAAATTGACAAATTTACTTTATTAATCCAATTTTTAAATATACACTTCTTTCAAATGTTGGTGTAAACTAATGACGCACTTTATTCAAGATCATTGAGGAAGACAATCCTTCCTGCTCCATTAAAACTTATAACAACATAAGAAGACCCATAATGGATCAGACCCAGGGTCCATCTAGGTCAGCACTCTATTCACACAAAGGCTAACCAGCTGTCAACCAGGAACCCAGAAGCAGGATATAGGTGCAACAGCACCCTCCCACCCATATTCCCCAGCAACTGGTACATATAGGCTTACTGCCTCTCATACTGGAAGTAGCACATAGCTATCAGAACTAGTAGCCACATTGACAGCCTTCTGATCCAGGTATTTATCCAACCTCCCTTTAAAGCTATTACTACATCTTGTGGTAGTGAATTCCACAGTTTAACTATGCACTGTGTGGAAAAACTACTTCCTTTTATCTGTCCTTAGACTCTCACCAGTCACTTTCATGGGATGACCCCAGGTTCTAGAATTATGGGAGAGGGAGAAAAATGTCTCCCTATCCACATTCCCCACACCATGCATAATTTTGTACACCTCTATCATGTCTCCCCTTACCCTCCTTTCCCCCCAAACTAAACAATCCCAGCTCTTCTTACCTTCTCTCACAGGGGAGATACTCCAGCCCTCTTTTCTCTAATAGCGTCCTTGACACTGCTTGTTAACCATACTGGTGACCTCTTTGATTTTGTCCTACTTTTCCTAACCTTTTAGGAAAAGGTTAGCTGACATTTTAGTTGAGCTTTTACTACTGTAGTTTTGAGGAACTTCCATGTATTTTGAAGAGAGTTAACCCTCTTGACTCCCCCTTTCACTGTCCTTTTCACCAGTTCCCTCATTTTAAAGATGTTTCTTCTTTTAAAGTCAAGTGTGACTGTCTAGGAGTCTACACCATGCAGGCTATAACAGTTTGAAAACTGTATATGCAGTGTGTCCTGGGCAGGATCTACACTAACGCCTTACAACCACGCCTGGCTTGCCTGGGCATGGGAAGGCAGTTGCGGGTGGGGACGAGCAAGATACACAGTGGCCAGCCATTGGCTGCCTCCATAAGGGACCACATGGGATGGGAGGGGTCTGAAGCCTACCTTAAGGGTGGTTGCCCCTCCCAGCCACCTCTTCACGTCACGGCTCCCTCCCTCCCTGTAGACAGAGTGGGTTTACTGGTTGCCCCTAGTGGAGCCAAGTAGAATTTTTTTTGCTCTCAATACTTTCATTTGGGAGTTTTTTGGTCTACTTCACACTGTAAGACAGCAGGGGAGTATTAAAGAGGCTAATTGGTTGAATTTGGTCACATTTAATTGGGGCAGGCATGTGGGCATTGGGAGCAAGGATAAAGTTGATGAGCACTCTTAGGCACCGTTGTGGTGATTGGTAACTCCTGAGGCCCTCACCCCAGCGCCAGGTGGCGGGATAAGGGTTACCTCTGGGGCCAACCTTACTCACTCACTCAGAGATTTGCAACATGAGGGGGAGTGATATTAGAAGGCCTTCCTACCCCAAATGGGGAATTCTGATGGGTGGCGATATACACGCGTCACCTGTCGGGATCTGAATAGCTCGCCCAATCCCAATTATGGCCAAGACGTTGGCCAAGATAGGATGCCCGCCTAGGCCTCCATCTTTCCTTTGCAGAGTTATAAATAAATGTGGCCCTTATTTAAATCCAACTTCTTGTCTCATCTTGTTATTTCACCCTTCACTTCCACAATTGCTTTAAAACAGTTTATAACAGTAGCGACAAATGTTGGGGCCCAGGACACACTCCATATACAGTTTCCAAACCGTTTTCAAAGTGTCATATCCTGCTTGGTGTAGATCTGGCCCTGGGCCCCAACACTTGTCACTATTGTTATAAACCTTTTTAAAGCAATCATGTAGATCCTGCCTGTGTTGGACTTCCTGGGCACTTAAGTATATGCTGAATCTGATAGCACTGCAGTCACAGATACCAATGAGTTCAACAACATTTACATCTTGTATTAGGTTCTGGGCCACTTAGGATTAAATGCAGGGTTAGTTCCATGATCAACTCTTTTAGGGCAAAGTCGTTTAGGACATCAAGAAATGTAACCTCTTTGTAGAGACTGGAATATACATTTATCCAGTCAATGTGGAGTAATTGAAGCCAACCATTATTACAACACTTCCTAGTTTGGAGGCTTCCCTGATTCCATTTTCCCTCTATGTCTGACAGTGTATGAACCAACAGCAGCATTCTGTCATCTAGCAATAACCTGCCATTTCATTAACCTTATTCTTATTCTTTTCCTACCTTTTAAAAATAAGCTTTAGTGGTGCACTTTACCCTTTGATCTGGGAGTGCATAATAACCATAGAAAGTAAAGTTAACCAAACAAGGAGACCTTGCAACAGTGCAGCTAACTTCATTGCCCCAAAGCAACAATCCATCCTACCCCAAAATCCCTGTACTTCTAGTAGGCAAATTAAGTACTACTGCTGGATTTGGTATAGCTTTAAAACAAAGCTTCCCCCAACCAGCAATGAGATAGTTGTGTTAAGTTTGTTGTAGAAAACTAACCAACCAACAGACTTGTGGCATCTGGAAAGCTAACACATTTATTATAGAATTAACTTATGATGACAGAGTTCACTGCATCTCATAAAGTACACTTTAGTCCAGGAAGGATTATTGTTGTTTTAAATGGATATTGTCTGTTTTTGTTTGTATTTTATGCTTTTTATGCTTTTTAATTTTGTATATTTCTTTTTAATATTCACTGATTTTAACTTTTGTAAACCGCCCAGAGAGCTTCGGTTGTGGGGTGGTATATAAATGTAATAATAATTAATAATAATAATAATAATAATAATCAAATGGTTTGTCTTTAAAGTGCCACAAGTCTCTTTTATCTGGGAAGGACCTAAATGTTTATACTTATCTGAAAAGAAAACACTTCAATGCAGCTGATTTAAATTACTTATGAGAATCGTTCTTGAATGATAAATAAAAGTGATGGTCTTCCTATTGCAAAACATGAAATATTATTATCAATTACCTGAAGAAGAAGCAGAAATAGCCATTTAGCACTGTATCTGTTGCTTCCAACTGCTGGAGTTTACTGAAATCACTCCAAGCATTTCACACATACTAGTAAAAGAATAATAATGGCTGGATTCAAGTATAGTCTTCCACATTCCCCTTGCCTTTGCATATCATTTCTACAGTTAGTTCCTCCCTCTTTTAAATGAAAAAGGGGCATAATTAGTGTAATAGCAAAGGGTTTAGAGGTGAACAAAGCCTGCAACATTACTGGGGCCCCTACATTTCATCCACAGCACACTCTATTTTCATTCCCAACAAATGTGCTTCAATCTTTTAAATCAAATACAAAATCTCTCTGAAAAACATAGTAATTTCTTAACAAGGTGGACCAATGAAATTTCCAGACAAGCATATGTTCTGAAGCACCGGTATCAAATAAGTTCAAACCCAAGACTTTACCTCTACTGAAATGTTTTTATTGTGTTGTTTATTTCTTCTATCTAAATTTAGCTCTAAGGGGGGATGGAGCCTATGCCTGCTTTATTTACAGTTTTTGCCAACATAAGGATATGCAAAAATAAAACACTAAAAGTAAACAAAATTTGGCACAATATAACATTATACTAAGAATAAGACACATATAAGTCCACATTCTGCAGACACGTGGACAAAAAAGTGTGGATATTTTGATTGTTCGAGCATACAAAAACAAATCCCATAAGTATATTAGTGCATAAGACTATTCTTAACAAAGTTTCTAAAACTCTAATAAAAAATAGAGATTTTTCATGGACCTGTTATTAGAACGCAGCCTGAAATAAAACCTAATATGTTAGCTTACCTCTTTTTTCTCTCTGCCAGCTGTCTGCAGACTTCCTTCCACCGAAAATTCAGGCTTCCCAGCTTTTCCTTCAACACACTGGCATCTGCTGTTGATGACTGCTCAATAATCTCCTCCCCAGCTACGTTCAAAGTTCTGACAACAGCTTGCTGTCTCCCAATGCCATCCTGGAGGTCCTACAAGATACCAAATAATCTGATAAAAATGGAGACAATGTCCTTCTGGTCAGTAAGACGCAAGCACGGTAGGGAAAGGACATAATGGATATTTTTTCTCTATTAATTCCTAAATGCATCCATATAAATATATTATTATTATTATTATTATTATTATTATTATATTTATTTGTATCCTGCCTTTTGCCCAATGCTGGGCCTCAAGGCGGCCTTACAAAGTTTAAAATATACATGGGGGGGGAGGGAAACAAAACCATAAACAATTAAAAAATACACAACAAAATTATAAGACATTAACATAGATGGAGGGCTGGATTATTCTCCAAAGGCCTGCTTGAACAAAAAAGTTTTAGCCTGCTTCCTAAAGCCCATCAAGGAGGGAGCCAGCCTAGCTTCCCTGGGAAGAGAGTTCCAGAGCACCGGAGCTGCCACCGAGAAGGCCCTAAAAATAGGCTTTTTTTATATTACCATAGCACAAACCCATGTCAGTTTGGTCTCCTTTTTCCCCTTTATAAAATATGTTTAAACCTATGCTACAGAATGTTGTTGTATTAATCTTATTACATAGGCCTGATTTAAATACCATATGGCCTAAGGCAAAGCAGTCATTCATGTAGTTACTCCACATAACCAGCATCATATTTACCTCATTTGCAGGCCCATGCTCAGTATTATGCCAGCATTCTGTAGCCCAAATATACCGTTCTAACATACAGATGATATACAGGTAAGCATCTTTTAAGTGTTACATTAGGTGAATATAAGGGCTTGTGCCATAGCCACATCTTGTGTTTTTATGGTGGGTTTGTACTCTCTCTACAGTGGTTATTCAATCTTTCTATGATGTGAAATTTGGTATTGTAAAAAGGGCCATGTCAGACTTCGGAATACCACATGGTGGCTAATTTGATTTTGTTTTATGGCTGCCATTTGAAAAGTGATACCCTGAAAAAAGAGCATGTGTCATGCAAATTGTATCATGATTGCATCAGGATTTCCAGTGATGTGAGAAAAGTGGGTGATGCAGCTGACATTTAGCTATCTGTATCCCCAGCAAAAAACCACCATGGCCCAAAAAGCATTGCAAGTTTTAGAAGCAAGTAAAATGGGGTATGGGTCTGAAAACATGCTTTAAGATAGTTTATCATTGCCTTAGTCAGATAGGCCATAGCCTCCTCCAAGAGTTTTTCTGTCTTGCATGTATAGGGTGACCATATTTTGGAAACCAAAAAGGAGGACAACATGGTTGGGCGTGTCCAGCACCAAGGGGGCGTGCCCACCCGAACATAGCCTTGGTCACATGTCTGATTTTACAGCACACATTTAAGACAAATCTGTTCTACATAGCATCTTAATGTTAAAATCACTGAAATAAAGAACAAGTGAGAGATTCAATGTATCTGAAATTAACTTCACTCACTCCTACTTTTGTAGGTTTTGCTGTACTTTGAAGCTTTTGCTGTGCTTTGTGTGATACAGTCTCCCCTTCCCTCAAATATCTTTTCTGACTGTCTTCACTCACTGCAAGCTGCTGTTGTTGTTAACAGGGTTTGCTACTGGCCAGCTGGATGGCTGGCTTTTTTTAATTTCAATTTTTTAAAAAAGCTTGTGTATAATTGTCACAAGTTTCTCTACTCTAACATTAGGGTGAGTGTTGTGGCAGCTTACCTAAAGACTGGAGATCCCCTTAACACCAAGGGCTGAAACTGCTCAATATGCAAAACCTCAAAGAGGAGGTTTGACAACCTGAGTTTGAAGGATATGGCTCCAGCAGTTTTAAAACACAATAATTTTAAAACTTTGAACTTTTTAAAAAATCCTAAAAAAAACAATGGATGAACAGTTCTGATTCAAACCTGGCATGGCTAAATCTCTCCTTAAGAGCTATCATGGTGCCAACTTTCAGCCCTTTATCTTTTAAAAATGCCTTTTTTAAAAAATAATTTTAAAACCTCAAACTTTTTTAAAAAATCCTAAAACTCAATGGATGGACAGATCTGTTTCAAACTTGGCATAGCTAAAGTCCTTGTTAAGAGCAATCATGGTGCCAAGTTTCATCTCTTTATCTTTAAAAAAAAATTATTTATTTAAATCCTCAAATTTTAAAAAATTCTGAAAAATCAATGGATGAACAGATCTGTTTCAAATTTGGTATGCTAAAGCTCTACCTAAAAGCTATCATGGTGCCAACTTTCAGCTCTTTATCTTTAAAGATGACGGTTTAAAAATAATAATTTAAAAACTTCAATTTTAAAAAAATTCCTAAAAAAATCAATGGATGAACAGATCTGTTTCAAATTTGGTGTGGCTAAAGCTCTACCTAAATCCTATCATGGTGCGAAGTTTCATCTCTTTATCTTTAAAAATGATGATTTTAAAAATAATAATTTTAAAACCTCAATTTTAAAAAAAATCCTAAATAATCAACGGGGTGAACGGATCTGTTTCAAATTTGGTATGACTAAAGCCCTTCCTAAGAGCTACTATTGTTCCAAGTTTCATGTCTTTATCTTAAAAAATGACGTATAAGCATTTTAGTTAATTCCCATTAGAGCTGCTCTTTGGAATAATCCGGATTTCCCCTCCCCCTCCCGGATTTGTCATCAAAAACCTGGACAAATCCAGGCAAAACCGGTCATATGGTCACCCTATGCATGTAGGAATATAAAATATAAAATAAAAGGTAAATTAAAAAGAAAGAATGGATTAATGCCTACTTTTACTTTGGTATTACTTATTTCCAGAGGCTAGTCATGTTAGTCTGTTGCTGAAAAAACAACAAAAAGTTGTGTGACACCTTGAAGACTAACACATTTATCATCTGTCAGCAGTGCCCCTTTGCATTCTACACAGGACAAACAAGCCAATCTCTACATTTGTGCATGGCAGTTATGCGGGAACACTAGCAGGAGCATACTGTGACACTCATGTCCTGCTTGTGAGCTTCCTATGGGCATCTGGTTGGTCACTGTGTGAATACAATGCTGGACTAACTACATAGACCTTCAGTCTCATCCAGGATGAGTCTTATGTTCTTAAACGGATACAAATCTGACATCAAAAAGAGCAATATTCAGAAACCAGTAGGAGAATACTGAATTTTGTATTCATTGACAATTTTTAAGTTTGGAATTGAAAGTTTGATTATAGGGTTATTGTAGTAGTTTTATTTTTGATTATTTCTTATATTATTGTCTTTTTATATTTTATTTGACACTATTGTATTTTGTATGACATTGTTAGCCACGTTTGGCTTCCTTTTAATGGGAAACATGGATATAAATAGATGATAATGATAATAATAATGATGTTTGTGTTAAATCATCAGTACTGTTTTGTGAATCATCACTGCATTTATTTTATAGGGAATGGAATATAATCAGTGAGGTCAAAGGGAAATTAAAAGCAAAAATACAGATTGTGACAATTACGTTAAAGCTTAAATGTATGTAAAAGAATGACATTGATTATTCAGAAAGCAGGGGATAGCACGTACATCATGTGTATATACACCTGCCAATTTAGGATACAACTTCATGTTTGTGATGAAGCTTATGTCATAATAAATATATTAGCCTTTAAGGCTCCACAAGACTCTTCATTATTTTTGGTCTTAGTTAAAGACCAAAATTCAGAAATAACATTTTTATGTTTGTACATTTATTAAAGGGGATCTTTGATTATTTCAGAATTCAGTAATCTTAAACATGCCCTTTCACTCACAGGCTTAACTGAAAAACAGTAATTTCCAGATAAATATGCATAAATATTTGTTCACTCCTTTATTGAACAAAATGTAGGACTTTAAGAGAAGTGATATATTATTATGTTTCTAAACTCTTTTTTACTGGGAAAAGCAGTGTGTGTATTTCTTAAAATAAATACATAAATACATAAATACATAAATTATTCTATAGTTTAAATTCTATATGATCTTTACAATGATTTGGCCATAAATTCTGATTGCACACAAAGTGCAAAGTATTTTTTGTCAAAAAAAAATTTGCAAGGTAAGTGTATTAAAAGGTCTAGAACAAGTAACAAAACCTCTCTCTCTCTCTTTCATAAGTGAAATGTTTTAAAAACATTTTGCTTCTCTTTTTAACATTAACATCATTTGTGCAGTGCTTTCAAGCATTATATTGTGCAATCACTGAATTTCATGCAAAGTACTCTGAAGTTTTCCAGCTTATAATCTGTTTTTATTGTGAAGTACTCCCATGCATCCTGCTTTAATTGTGCTATAAAAGCAAAAGACTCGCCGTATTTTGATACTACTTTTTGAGTGTATCATCTGAGCGGCCACTGGGGCGCAGGAGCAGGATTTGAAGAAAAATTAAACAAATGCTTACATCTGCGTAAGCTTTAAAGATAAAGACATCAAAATTGGCACAGTAATAGATATTAAGGAGAGATTTAAGCATACCAAATTTGAAACAGATTGGGTCATCCATTGATTTTTTATTTATTTTTTACATTTTCCCCCTTAAACCATTTCCTGGTATGCAAAGGATCTTGCCGCCCAGTAGCAACAACAACACTGACAGCTTATCGCTGTAGGGAAAATTTGAGGGAAACAGGTACGTGGGATGAAGTTCTAAGACTAGCTAGTGACTTCATGGCAGAAGAGAAATTCAAGCCTGGGACTTCCTGGTCAGCCTCTTAGGCTGTAGCTAGACCTAAGGTTTATCCCAGGATCATCCCGGGTTCGTCCCTGCCTGAGCGCTGGATGCCCTGTGTGGCACTTAGATGAACAGGTTTGACCCCAGGACAATCCTGGGATAAACCTTAGGTCTAGCTACGGCCCTAGTCACTGTGTGTGCTTCACCAGCTCTCAAAGGGCTACATAGCACATTTGCCAATAGCTCTCTTGTGCATACTTATAAGCAAGAGGAAAGAGTAGTACTGCAATTGGCTCAACGTCTTTGTTGCTTCAAGTCTTCAAAAGAGTTTGCAGTTTTCAAAATATCTTTACTGCAGTTGCCTCTTTGCTGATGCTAGTTCATTAGTCCTTTGCCTTGCTGAATTGACACTTCAGAAAGCAGTGTGTCCTGTCAAAAAATGCTGCCTCTGGAAGAGCCAGCTCAGTAAAGCATAAGGAATGGTGGAATAGGGGCAGTAGTGACAACTGTATTAAAACAATAAAATGCAGAAGTTTTAATTGCAGAATGCAGATATCTCTGATACAGAAAAATGCTGGGGAATGAAAGCAGGAATAAACTAATTTTATACATGGCTATATCCCCAGTAGAGTTAATTCCTAGCAGGAGTACATACATGAGCAAGCCTTACAAGTTATAATCAAAACTTAGAATGACCGTATTCCCCCCACCTTGCCTGTGATAGGAAAAAATCACTACATGTATAACCAATCACCACTGGCATTACATCACCTCCTTGTAAGGCACAGTCTCCACAACCAATGTTCTGAACTATCACTACTGACACACCACTGGTGGTAATCTTACTAGTCTGTACGGAATCATAACTCTATTTGATCATCTTGATCTGTATACATACCCATTGTGTTAGAATAGATAACTGGTAATGAACTAGGCATACACAGATTAGAAAAACAAAGTATTAGAAGAAAGAAAACTCCAGAGAAACTATGGCGAAGAAGACAAACCATAGTGTGTTTGCAAGATGGTAAACTAAACTTAGTTTTCATATTACTTTTATCACTTTATATAATAACATGGCATATACTATCTTTCTTAACTCTAAGAAGGAGAAACTTCCCAAAACAACCCAATGAGGACCAAATATGCTCAGCGTCCATGAAATACTGGCTGACTATTGTGGAATGATGGAATTGAGTATTGTTAAGGAATAACATGGCTGACTGACTGAAACAGTGATCAGAAGCACTCCATACTGCAACATTTTGTTGCAGGACCTACTTCTAAATAGAGTTAAATTATGAGATGACAGAATTACCTGACTTGGAAGAAAGACAAATAAGCTTGTGGCAGGCATGGTTTATTACAGAAAAATCTGCCTTGAGAGGGTTGAGCCAGATATTCCTTGACTTCCCATCTTTTTCTAATTAGTCTATAATAACATAATTTTAAATGATTTACCATGCCCTCTTATGTGATAATGAGCATTTATTAGAAAATGCTCCTTAAAACTACATCAACATTAAAATCTAAGATATATGTTTCAGAAAGTTGGGAACTTCTCAAACAAAATTCTCAAGCTCTGTTGCTTGAAAGGCACTTAGACCTCCAATTATACTCTCAGTCAAAATTGTAGCAAAGCGATGATTTTATAAATCCT
Source organism: Elgaria multicarinata webbii (assembly GCF_023053635.1). Taxonomy (NCBI): domain Eukaryota; kingdom Metazoa; phylum Chordata; class Lepidosauria; order Squamata; family Anguidae; genus Elgaria; species Elgaria multicarinata. The sequence goes on from NC_086175.1 coordinate 63,570,072, forward strand.
TTTCAATGCATGCATCTTGATAAAGGGGTTTCATATCTTTATTAGTAATTATGGATGCAGACATTTACAAATCACACATAATGGCAACTTGTGGTTTAATTAATCCATAGTTTGTTGTCTGGATTGTTTAGTGGTCTGGGGTTCACGTGTTGCTCTGGGTTCGCACATTGCATTCACAGTCATATTCTGGACCAATTGAAGTTTATAGTTTGTTTTAGGGTTATGTGAGGATTAAACAACCCTTGCAGAACTCATGCTCACCAGGTACACGACATGGTAACCTTCGAGAAGCAGTTGTATATGCAACTTGGTGCTTGTGGGTGCTGCAGCTCATTGTGGGTTAAATAACTAAAGATGAGCCATGGCGTGTTGCCCACATTTGGTCAGTGAGATTGTTGTCAAGGGCAGCAGCCACACATGAAGTACATTACAGCAATGTAATATGGAGGTGAGGAGAATATGAATAATGGAGGTCAGGAATTATTTCACCAGAAGAGGATGCAGCAGGCATGCAAGACCAAGTTGGCAAAAAGCATTCCTGCATTCAGGTGGAGGTCTGCACCCAGGAATACTCACAAAACTCTTGCTTCAGTGCAACCCCACCCAGAATATGTGGAATGCCTTATTCAAGATCAACAGAATGCCTACTAATAATATTTCCATCTTGTCTGGATTATGTTTAAGCTTTTTCACTTGCATCCAATCCAAAACTGATGCCAGACACCGATTCAGGACTACTGCCTCCCAGGATCATCACATGGCAAAGAGATATAGAGCTGGGTATCATCTGCACATTTGAAGAGACCTAGCTCAAATCTCCAGATAAAGTATCACAGCAGCGTCAGTCGATTTTAAAAGAGAGCAGGAGACAAAAATAAAGAACCTTATGGCAGCCCATAAGTGAAAGAACTTGGGTCAAAGCAGCAGTCATGTTTATGCTATATCTTCTTTCACGTTTAGCACTTCTGGCACAAGCATTGGTCTGAGGAATTAGCAGAAAGTAGCAAATGGTGAATTAAACCTAGCAGATAAAAATGACAGGGACAGTACTTTAAGAAAAGGATAGTGAAACTGAATGCCTGCCAAGCCAATTTCTTCACCATTACTTTCTCTCTTTGTTTGAGAAAGGTTTTACTGTACGCTATCGGAGTGAGATGTTGAGGTCCCTCAGTATATTTGTGTTTTTGTAAAGTATCCATTTGTAGGTAAAACGTCGCTTTTAGAAGCAGGAATCCTGAAAAATCAGGGGAAGAAGCGCACAGGCTTTGCATGAGGAAAGTCCCAGGCCCAATCCTTGGCATCTCTAGGTACATAGGATGCTGCTTTCTACTGAGTCAGACCATTGGTCCATCTAGCCCAGTACTGCCAACAACACTGACTGGTAGCAGCTCTCCAGGGGTTCAGGCACAGCCCCTTCCTTAACAGAACTATAAAGTGATATTCTATATATTGCTTTATAGTTTTATTTTAAAAAAGAAAGAAAATAACATATCCACAGTAGGTCATTTGTGCAGGCATGGTTTTAATGCCCAATTCCAATGAGTAGTTTATGCAAATGAAATCTCAATATCAGCACTAAGTTCATTATAATTAATGCTCATACTGCTTGAAATGAATTCATGATAAAATAATTAAATATTAATATTAAACTCTTTCAAGCTAAGTGCAGTTTCTTTCTTACAAGTTGTATATTCACATATACAGCCATATGGGAATCTGCCGTGGGAAGGATGTGTAGTGGTTAGAGTGTCAGACTAGGACTGAGGAGATCTAGGTTCAAACCCCATACAGCTATGAAGGATGACCTTGGGTCAGTCATTAACATTCAGCCTACCCTACCTTACATGGTTGTTGTGAGGATAAAATAGGAGAGAGACCCCTGTATTCTTCCTTGAGCTTCTTGGAGGAAAGGCAAGATACGAATGCAATGAATGAATGAATGCAGAAGTAGGCTGTAGAAGTTATGACTTCTTTTGCAACCTTTAAACATTCTACATATGTAGAAGCTAATTGTTTTTTGCAACCCTTAACTATTTTGACATGAATATAGAGTACCCTTCTGTTTCAAATTTAAAAAGAGGATATGATCAGTAAAAACTTGCAAACATAGTGTCTATATTTTAGATTCTCAACGTTGCAGTTAAGCATCAATATTGAATGAAGATACAATATATATAAAAGCATGGTGGTGTCATTGCTCCAGAAAATCTACTCCCCTGTGGTCCAATGTTGGACAACAACTGTGGAGACCAGGGTTCAAAATCCTGTTTGGATATGCAGCTTACTTGATAATTCTGGACCAGTCATTGACCAGGTTTGGATGACATGGCATGGCCCATCATAGGTTATTTAAGCCATGAACCATGGAATCTGGAGGCACAAAAATTACATATACAACCCTGCTCAGAGCATGTTGTGTCATGCAGACTTGTTTTTAATTATATTTCTATTCCACCAGTCTAATATAAATGAGATCATCCATTGAGGTTCACAACAAACATGTGAATTAGCTAAATTAGGAACTAATTGGTAATTGGGGCCGTTTGCATGAGAGAAGCTGTACTGTGTGCGGCTGGCATTTTGAATATGCAACCCCCTTGAATATGTAACCCTTGCATTACTCAAACTTTACAGGTTCACATGACATGACAACCCCCACTTGGGGGGTTGCATTTTCAAAATGCCAGCCGCACACACTACAGCCTCTCTCATGTATATTGGACAGGTGGAATAAAATATCATTAAAATAGATATGTGGGAGAGTGAATTTTCAGTGATAACTACACCATATAATGTCAACTGGGTCCAAGGTTCCATAGTCTCACTGTTAGTAGTATAAGGCTTGGAATAACCTGGTCCATGTGTTGTTTAGTTCAACCACTACACTGAAATTGGATTCTTTAGCAATTAGCCTATATTATGATCTTAACTACATTATGTGGTAGTGGAAGGGGAAGACAGGAACACCAAAGCTGAATGCAAGACAGAGAATTCACTGATGCAATCCTTCCTTTACTATGAGATTCACACCGGTATTGGTGAGCCAAAACAGTGTTTAGTTACTGCAGTACTAAAGAGAAAGAAGGAAATGACAGCAGCATGAAAAACCCCTTGAGCAGCTTAGGCATTCCTTAAGAGCAGGAAGAGGCAGTGAAGTACGTAGGCTCTGGCATAAATTTCCTCAGCATAACAGCTCGTACAGTCAGACTGTTAGTCACACATTTTTACTTTACATCCATTTATAATGGCTGAAAGTGGTCTAAACCATAACTTTTAATGGAACAATTTACCACACTGCAGAAAACAAACAAACAAAATATTGGTTCAGCAATGTTAATAGTTACAGAGAGTAAACATCACTGGTTGATTTATAGGGATATAAATCTTCCATAATGCACTTAATTACATATCACTGAATAGATGGAGTAGAAGGAGGGAAAATCTTCCTGATCACAGATGGTGATCAGTTTATACTGGAAACAGGATTGATAGTCCTTGTAATTTTATTTTAACTAATGTACTGTAACTGCAGATGGCATTCTGATTCATATAAATATATAATTTCTCAGTGAAGCACAGAAAGTTTTAAAGGACAGTTCCATGGATATTCTTGCATTTATACAAAGAAGTACCAGTTGATAGAAATATATTCAAACAACTGCCTGATGCTTTATACCTTTCTGCCTAGTACTACATATGATGCTTTAGAGCTATCTCTGGAAGTCATTGTAAAACAGGATAAAAGTAAAAACTAATTATGTCATTGTTCATAAAATATTATGCCATAGAGATCAGATCTTTTAATTTGTATGTAGTTATCAGACCACCACAAAAGGAACATTTAACAAAATGTATGCCATTCTATAATAACTATGGATTAAAATAACATATGATTAAGATTGTTCAAAAAGTTCCAGGTCTTGAGTTAAATCAAGTAGTAAGATTTGGATAAGTAAATAAGGGAAACATATCCTAACTATGGGTTGGATCCAGGCTCCTATGGCCAAGAGGGCTCCTTGCATTTATCGGACAGAAGGGTTCTTTACATCTATGGAATGCTTATGAGTATTGGGTGTTCTCTAGAACAGCATGGAAGGTGGGACTGGGCACTGCAGGGCAAGAAGAAATAAGCAAAAAATAATCTCAATCCCTTCCCACTGTCCAAAGATAAAATGTTTGTTTTATCTTAGGTCCTCATATGTCTTCTATGATTAGCCTTCAGAGTTGTCACAGTGGCTTCAGGTCAGAATTGGGGTGGGATGGGGTGTGGGGGAAGTAATATAAGTGTGTGAGGATGTCCCCAAACTGTTCTGTGACATGGGTAATGCTTGGCATAGACAATGGGATTTCCCATTAACTTGGCACATCCCTCCAATATAGAACAGAGACAGCGTTATTTATTGGGATGTTTGTGTGAGTCTCCATAGGTCTCTATATCATGTCCACACCTATACAGCACATACATAATGAATCACATATGAAAATGTATATATAGAAACAAACTACTATTTTATAATGGTACATATCTGCTTGTGAAAGAGGAAAAGTTATGTTTTGCCTGTGGCTTGGGTGAAACAGCTATACATATTAATTAACTGGTATCATGATTAACAAACTGTTAACGGAATAATTTAAATTAATTGGAATTGCAGTGCATATTAAAACAGTACTTTTGAGACAACCCCCACCCTGCCACACAAATACACAATTTTCTGGGAAATCACTTTAAAATCATTCCCTGAATCTAGAGGCCCATATAGATGATTAGCTCACAGAAGCTAATTTATATATTTCTAATCTGGGATTAACAAATTAGTTGATTAAAACCACTGCCCAATCAATTAACATTTTAATTCCTAACAAACAGTTTTGGGTACGTAAGTTTTAGTTTACTGTACTAGAACAATAATTTTTCATGACAAAGTTGTATTTTCATGTGTGACGTGCTTATTTTTCTTGGCATGCTGTCCAAAATAGAAGATATTTCATGATTAGACATAAAGTATTAATTTAGAAACATAATCCTTTGTCACTGAGTAGATGTCACTGAAATTCACGATGACTGTTAAAATAATACAGCCTCTCTCATGAGCTCCCTCTTATCACATAGTTAACCCATGCATATATTTCTGAATAGTTTCATGAATCTCATTTCCTGTTGTCACTGAATGATACAATATTTTACTGTTAAGCATAATGAGAAGCATTTCTACTATCAATCAAATTGATCTTTTATCTTTTTATGGTATCAGCCAAGCATGCTCAAAAGCAATTCATTTTTTACTAAAAATCCCTGTAACAACATGATGAAATAACTAAAAAAAGCATTTAATGTCTGTCAGATGGACTTGCTGGTGGAACAGTATTTTGAAAAAATAAACCCACATTGCATTTTCTTAAATGTGTGAAAATTGCAGACATCATGAAGCAACTTAACTGTTGCATGTAGATGGTCTGAAAATCTGCAGTCACAGATAACTTTCTACACTGTTCTGAATCAGTGCCTGGGCACTGTAATAGACTGGATGAGGGCCAATAAACGGAAACTCAATCCAGACAAAATGAAGGTACTGTTTATGGGTGGTTTGTTATCATTCAAAGCTGGTGTTAACTTTCAAAGCCCTAAATGGCTTGGGCCAAGTTATCTGAATGACTGTCTCATCCCATATATATCTGCCTGGATCCTAAGATTATCTTCAGTTGTCCTTCTCTGGTAGCCTCCACCAAAGGGAATGAGGTGAGTGGTTACTAAGAAAAGGACTTTTCTGTTGTGGCACTCCAGTAGTGGAATGAGCTCCCCAGAGAGGCTTACCTGGCACCTACGTTTTACTCTTTCCTTGTACTAATTGGGAATAAAAAAAGGATAGGTTGCTTATCTATAACTGAGTGGTCATGTGTGAGCTCACACATATGGGTTATGTGCCTGTGCAGTACAGTCATTCAAAACATGCTAGAGTTGAGCAGAGTTTTAGGCAGGAGCCCTGCCCATCCCCTCTGCACATACGCTGGGTGTTGCTCCTGCCTACCTCTCAGTTCTGGGTCTGCTGCAGTGGAGCAATAAATTAAGAGCAAGGAATAGAAGTGAGGAGGATGGTGGGTTGTGTGAGTTCACAAATGACCACCCAAAGAACCAGTTACAGGTAAGCATTGTTTCCATGACTCACACATATGGATGACTGAAAAGCAAAACTTACTAGTGGAAGGAGATATTACACTATTTAGTAGAGAGGACCACCCTGCCTGTCATGGCCCCTCCTGAGGAGTCTTCTTCTGAGGAGGAACCTCACTTATCTGAGTTTATGAACTCTCCTTTCCCTGAGGATATTCCAGAGGCAGTATTGCAGGAGGAGAGGGGATGTGCAGTTGAAGAGGATGCAGCCCCCTCAGGAGGGCCTGGTGAAGATGATCCTCCTCCACATCCTCCAGTCTCTGATGGTTCAGATTCTGAGCTGGAGGTAAGGCATCCATCCAGCCCTTTGGAAAGATGGCAAATGAAGCACAGAAAGCAAATCCAGCCTGTGAGGAAAAGTCCTCGACTGTAGACCAGAAACTTAGCTCTGTGAATGGTGCTCTTATATACCTGACTTAGATGGAAAGTTCATTAATGCGCCACAGCTAGAGATGGATGTGTCCAGGTGAAGGCCTTGGATAAAATGGCAGCACCATGAGCCATACAGCACTGGCAATAACTGTTGTATCTGTTGCTGGTACAGGTGACTGCCTTGTGTATTCTGAACTCTTGGACCGGACCCTGGACTGCCTCTGCCTCTCAGTTGCTTGGTTTTTGTGAAACTGTCTTGTAAGTTTGCTTGTTACTCTGGGCAACCTTGGAGCGCCTTTGCTGGCAGGAGTCCCAGTCAGAGAATGCTGTATGTTTTGCATGGACTGCTGATAAAGTCTCTGTAAGCTGAGACACAACAATGACAAAGGCTGCATCTATACTAGTCTGATATCTAGGCAATGATGTGTAATAAAGATTGAAGATTGGACCCGTATGGTAGTGCTGCACAGCTGAGGAAGTGGAATGCTCCAGAGAAAGGAAGCAGATGATGCCATGGTCCTCATTGAGTGCTAAGGACATGAAAAGCAGTCAGAAGATATGTAAGCTGATACGTGAGGAGTATCACAACCCACTTGGCCAAACACTGTGGGGAAGCCAGGTATCCTTTCCTCATGTCCAAGTGGCACATAAACAGATGAGGGGAGTTTGGAATGAGGCAGTGCCTTCTAGATAGAATGAAGGAGCCCTCCAGATGTCTAACATGTGACGCTTGACCTTCAACAGGGAGGTAGGTTGCAGAAGGAACTTTGGTAACACAGTATCCTGAAACAAATGAAACTGTGACATCACTGTAAGAAAGGAACAGTTTGGTCACAAAGCCACCTTATCTTTGTGGAATATCAACTATGGCTGACCACGGCAAAGAGTGCAGTCCTCACCTGCTCTTGTCCCAAAATAATGGTGGTGAGGAAGACAAACTTCATAGTAAAGAGTTGTAGGTTTGCCACAACGTTTCAAAGGGTTCACTGTAAATTTACCTTGACCACCGAAAGTCTCCCTGCTGGAACAAGTGAAGTAACTGGCAGGTAGAGATTGGAAAGTCTCTTGAGGAAATGCATTACATCTAGGTGTGAGTATTGGGGAAAGGCATCCACATCATGATTAGCGAGATTACTGCCAGATGTACTCTGAGAGAGGAGAGCACTAGACACTTAGTTTTCAGAGAGAGAAAGAACTCAAGTACTTCAGAAAGGTCACAGGACTTGGGACTCTGCCCTATTGGTATGAGAAAAGCTAAAAATACCTTCCTCTAAATGGAGGGTTTGTTTGTTTATTTATTTATTTATTACACTTTTATTACCCAATAGCCGAAGCTCTCTGAGCGGTTTGCAGGAGGCAGTCATTACCGCCACTATCTCCCACAGAAGTGGTGAGGTGAAGGGTTTCAAGGTCATTGTGTAATCACATGCAAATTATGGAAAGCATGGGAATAGTGACTGGTGGAGACAAGTCTAGCTGCATTCTCTTGAACATCAGATCTGTGACTGGAACCAAAGGAGCCTTAATCTTTAGAATCAAACATTTCATTGTTTGCAGTATTTGCTTTGTATAGGGACTGGCATCAGCTGAGGGAGAAAGGGGGTTCTGATCCCCATGGCAGCATTTGGGGAAAAGGCAGAGGCTACCACAGATGAGGGGGAAGATGAATCAAAGCAATAATTATTCTGGCACCATCCAGAATTTTCAGTAATATTGCATTTTGGAAGAGGTTAGCAGGAAGAGGTGGACGTAGTGCAAGTGGTGAGCTGGTCAAGTTGGGCGCTGTGGCTGTTTGGGACACCTGTGTGTCAGATGGTTTTGACATGATGTGGATTGGGAGTATGTAGCTGGGCTGCACTTCCAACCACTCACTGCACTGATGAGAGTGAACTCATTGGTGGCTGGGACAGCTTTCGTGATGTAATCATAATGCCATTAAGAGGATGAATGATGCCATGGTGGTGGTGATCAGTCCTCGTAGTAATAAGGGGTAGATCTGGTATAATACGGGCTCTGGTGGTCATCTTACATATGTCATAGCGATGATGGAGAAAACTCCCTGAGGGGGAAGATGATGTTGATGAAGTTTATTGGTACCAAGGAGATCTGTCCCTGTGAATGTGAAGCTTACAAAGGATGGTATTCGTCAGCTGTTGAGAGGGTGGGTTGGTAAACTACTGGAAAGAATCATCCACCCTCTTCACCCTCCAACAAAAATCCTATGGACCGGTTGTCTTCAGAGGAATTATGATCCCGAAAGAGCTGTAGTTTCTCCAAAATTGGTGGTGGGGACTGAAGAGAAACCATCCGTACCAAAACTGACTGCTTCGGTACAGCTGTTGGTTTGTCATCAAATTCGAGGCTGTGTGCAGTCTCTGTGTTCTTGTTTTTTGGTCCCAGTGCCCAGGAGTTAGTAGGGTGTTCATTTCGGGACTTGATAGATTTGGCTTTCTCAGGCAGGATCTACACTACTGCTTATAATGGTTTATAAGGGTTATGACAAATGTTCAGGACCAGGACACATTACATATACCGTTTTCATACGGTTTTAAAAGTGTTATATCCTGCTTGGTGTAGATCAGGCCTCAGTCTCAAATGTCAGTATCGACAAAAAGGAATTGAGTTGCAGGCAGGACAGGAGCCACACCTGGAGCATGTGCAGATGGAGTGAATGGGGCTCCTAACTAAAACTCTGCTCAACTCTAGGATGTTCTGATTGGTCTGTACAGGCATATAACCCATATCTATGAGTCACAGAGATGATGAAGAAGAATCAATAGTGTTTTGGTAAGATAAAACGTCTAAAATGTCTAAAATTATTGACTTCACATTAGTTCTGGCAAGTAAAAACTGTGACAGGTTAAATAAGAAGAAATGCATTAGAAGATTTTACAAACTTTTTACTTAGGGGAGGAAAAAAACTACTGCCAGTGTATTTTTGAAATATCTCTGTGACTTACAAAATGTTGTTCTCCTCTATAATCCTTGTTATCTGTATATCTGTCACAAATGCAAACACCACCCTGCCCCTAACCTGTGACACCACTTAGTAGACAACATTGAGGCCTCTGAAACTGGGACCATTTTAATAAATCTAAATTTGTCATATTCATCTATGAATGAAAACAGAGACCTCCAAACAGAAATCACGCACCATACAACTAGTTCCCACCTACATCTGACAATTATCACTACAGATATATAAAGCAATGATATACATTAATTACAACTTCAATTCAGAGGCATGTAGGGAAAATTAAAAAGCAAAATGGAATAAAGACAAACATGTCAGAGTAATTATCCTACTGGCATTCTATATCTTACATGGTTATCAAAACCACAAAAAAGCAGCTTTCCTAAAGATCACCCTTTTCCTCACATCTATATATAACGTTCCTAAATACTTCAGCTGTTTCGTCTGCATCAGGGGTGGGTAATACACAGGTCGCAAGTTTCCCTGACCCCAGCTGCTCTCATTGTGTCCCCCATTTGTGTGTGTTCTTAAAAATTTTAAACAAAATGGTGCTCTGTTGCAGCTACAGAATGCTAAAAGGATCAAATTTAATGCTGCTGTGGAGCATTAAAAAGATCAGATTAAGATCATAAGCAAACTGAATTTATCCCTTTTGGTGCTACTGAATGCTGTGGAGTGGTTTGCCATCAATTTTTATTGGCAAACCATGTATATATTCCCAGTGCAGCCTACTGGGGAGAGGGAGGGAAATGGCCCCATAATTGCCCACCCCTGACTTATATTATTATTTTGTGGTGACATAAGTGGGAACTACTCGTGTTATGAGTGATTGCTGTATGGATTGTTGTTCAACCATCATTATTAAAAGCAGACTGTGATGTAGGGCTGTTTTGTTATCCACATATTACAAATGGAAGTAGAAAGGACAGATTGGCTTGCCTAATGCCATTTGGTTGATTTATGGCTGATCTGAAATATACCTACCACAACCACCACACCCATGACAAAAGATTGCTAACAGCCAGCACCTGCCTCACTTTTATAGCCTTCTTCCAAGTCCATTACAGCTGCTAAAAAATCATTAAGAACCAAGTCTGGATCAACTGAAAAAGAAACCATAAGCAGTGAGTCAGCAATCTGAAACTACCCAGAGAAGTCCCATACACACTTCCCAAGTTCCTCAGTTGTAACACTAATGCTGAATAATACACCATGTGGAAATCTTATGAATCTCTCAAGAGTCAATTTCCTACTAATGCGACGTGATAGCTATTACCATCCAGCTGCTAGCTTCAGCAGAAATCAGACTGATATAGTTAAGAAAACCCCAGTGCTATCCAGATATGCCCCTGCAAGCTTTCTGCTAAACACCTACTCATTAAACTTTCCTTCCAAAATGAAACAATGGAAACAGAACAGTTGCCCAAAGATTACAAGTATATGTTTGTGTGTGTATATATGTATGTATGTATGTATGTGTGTGTGTGTGTGTGTGTGTGTGTGTGTATATATATATATATATATATATATATATATATATATATATATATATTGATATAGTTGCCCTTATACTGTATATACCATTTCTGATTTGGAAAACAAAATGAGACATCTTTACTCTAATACCACTCCATAGGAAAGAAACAGAGAAACAGGGTTGTTTTGTTTTTGTTGTTTTGTTTTCTTGAATGTTTGTCAATTGACTATTTGCAAACAAGAAATTAATGACCCCCAGTTTATGAGATCTGTCACCCAGCGGCATGGGAGAGAAATCAAAGAAAGAAAATGTGAAATCTAACAACTTTGACTAAGAAACCTAGAGACCAGTGAAATAGATTCAAGCTGACGGGTTTCCTGCTGTAGCTTCTGGTCAACAGCTGTCATATTCTGGCCAGGGCTAACTTAAAAGGCCTGGTCTGCAGAATGTCGAGAATAATCCAAGAATGCAAGAATGTTTTCATGCCCACTATTTATGTGACAGCATTTTTTGAACCCTCAGATTCATATCCTTCTTTTCAAAGCAGGATAGAAACTATATACATTTTAATCCAAAGAAATTCACACTGGGCATGAAGTATTTGTCATGCACCACTAATATTTTTAAAAAATGACTTTTGACAAGCATGAGAAATGTCTCTGGGTCCTTTCTTGCTAGGGGAACTTTGCAAAATCCTTCTAATATTTGATCAAAGATGGAAACAAAGTAACAACAGACATGCCACAGCAGCTGAATGGAAGTGTTTTAACATTCCACATGGCAGTTGTCTCCACACTGCAAGGTGCTCATATGCAGTGGTTCACCAAGCCAATGGGGTGATTTCTTCACACACACACTTACTACATCAGGGATAACAAAAATAAAGGTGTGTAATGGTATGGAGAAAGTGTCAGCTGCTTATGAATGGCTAATGACATGGGCAGGGTTCAACATGGTGGCCGTACGATATGTGTCATCCCTTACAATTGCACTATGGCAATCAGTTTGTGTCCTCTAACAAGGAAAAAATAATGGTTAAAAAAGACTGGGCTGTCTGCCAATGTCTCTTCTCATATAGACTTGGCTTCAGCTATAGCCAGCAATAAAGGAATACATTTATCCTGGGCAACATTCAAGGTGTGAAAGTGGTTTCCTTGTTTTGAAGATCTGTTCTGATAATGAAGATGATGAGTTACTTTAAGCTCTTAACTGTTTACACATTCAAAGCCAAAGTGTGACTGTGGAAATTCTGTGTATTTAGTTATGGAACTGTTCCAGTCACATGGAAATAAGGAGTGGAGATCTATTTTTAACTGCAAAATGATTGCAAGTGTGAGTAGCCACATTTTCCCACAGTCTACTGGCTTTCTCCAGTATTGAGTCTCATGGCAAACAGCTCAGGGACAGAAGCTGGGCGGAGGTAAATTGTGGGCAGGGGTAGAGGCCCATACTTCTTACCTATGTGACCTTTTTGCTCCATTCCCTTTTCTTTTATAGTTAAAAGAATTCTGAGTTTAAAGATGTGCTGTGAAAACATGTCCTCAGAGGAAAGGGATACCTATGTAAGATGAGGAGAAGGGTAAGTCTGAGAACACACAATACATTTATATCTTAGGTCTGTGCAAGATGACAGTCCACTTCAGAGGAGCTGCTGCCAACAGCTCTGTCAGGAGAAACTCAAGGCTCATTTGTTGTTTATAAAATTATATTCCTAAAAACATATAGAATCATAGAATAGCAGAGTTGGAAGGGGCCTACAAGGCCATCGAGTCCAACCCCCAGCTCAATGCAGGAATCCACCCTAAAGCATCCCCGACAGATGCTTGTCCAGCTGCCTCTTGAAGGCCTCTAGTGTGGGAGAGCCCACAACCTCCCTAGGTAACTGATTCCAGTGTCGCACTGCTCTAACAGTCAGGAAGTTTTTTCTGATGTCCAGCTAGAATCTGGCTTCCTTTAACTTGAGTCCATTATTCCGTGTCCTGCACTCTGGGAGAATCGAGAAGAGATCCTGGCCCTTCTCTGTGTGACAACCTTTTAAGTATTTGAAGAGTGCTATCATGTCTCCCCTCAATCTTCTCTTCTCCAGGCTGAACATGCCCAGTTCTTTCAGTCTCTCTTCATAGGGCTTTGTTTCCAGACCAATGATCATCCTGGTTGCCCTCCTCTGAACACGCTCCAGCTTGTCTGCGTCCTTCTTGAATTGTGGAGCCCAGAACTGGACGCAATACTCTAGATGAGGCCTAACCAGGGCCGAATAGAGAGGAACCAGTACCTCACGTGATTTGGAAGCTATACTTCTATTAATGCAGCCCAAAATAGCATTTGCCTTTCTTGCAGCCATATCGCACTGTTGGCTCATATTCAGCTTGCAATCTACAACAATTCCAAGATCCTTCTCGTTTGTAGTATTGCTGAGCCAAGTATCCCCCATCTTGTAACTGTGCCTTTGGTTTCTATTTCCTAAATGTAGAACTTGGCAATCTCAAACTGTAATCCTGCACCCTCAACTTCTGCTTCACTTTTTCCAGGGGGGTCATAGACCCGCTTTTGTGAGAAGACTGAGGCAAAGTAGGAGTTGAGCACTTTAGCCTTTTCTTTGTCATCTGTTATCAATTTGCCATCCTCATTAAGCAGTTGAACCACCATTTCTTTCCTCTGTCTTTTACTACTCACATATCTGAAGAAAGCCTTTTTATTGCTTTTAGCATCCCTCGCTAATCTCAGCTCATTCTGAGCTTTAGCCTTCCTGACGCCATTTCGGCACTTCTGCGCCACTTGTCTGTACTCTTCTTTTGTAGCCTGGCCTTCCTTCCACTTCCTATATGTATCCCTTTTTGTTTTCAGGTCATCTCTAAGCTTTTAGTGGAGCCACATTGGTTTCCTCTGTTGTCTTCTATCTGTTCTCCTTGTTGGAATTGTTTGTAACTGTGCCTTTAAAATTTCCCTTTTTAAATACTCCTACCCATTCTGCACTCCTTTTTTCATTAGGCTCATTTGCCATGGGACCTTACTTATCATAGTTCTGAGTTTATTAAAATCAGCTTTCCTAAAATCCAGAGTACGTGTATGGCTACACTCAACTTTTGTCTCCTTCATAATCAAGAATTCAAGTATGATGTGGTCACTTTCCCCCAGAGTTCCCGTAACTGCCACTTTATCCACTAAGTCATCCCTATTAGTCAATATCAAGTCAAGGATTGCCGATCCTCTAGTTCCTTCCTCCACTTTCTGTAGGAGAAAGCTATCACCCACACATGTCAGGAATTTCTTGGAAGGGCCACTTTTGGCAGTACTGGTCTCCCAACAGATATCAGGGTAATTGAAGTCCCCCATCACTAACTACTACATCACACTTCCTTGAAACACTGGCAATTTGTTTCTCAAAAGTTTCATCCTCTTCTTCTCCTTGATTGGGTGGTCGGTAGTAGACTCCGATTATCATGTTCTTTTTATTCCTTGCCCCATTTATTTTAATCCAGATGCTCTCGATGCGGCTCCCAGTCTGATCCACCTGTATTTCTGTGCAGGGATAGGTATTTTTAACATATAGTGCAACTCCACCTCCCTTTCTATTTCTTCTGTTCTTTTTGAACAAGTTATATCCTTCAATTGCTATATTCCAGTCATGGGAGTCATCCCACCAAGTTTCAGTTATACCTATCAAGTCGTATTTGCCTTCATGTAATAAGAGTTCAAGTTCGTTCTGTTTGTTTCCCATGCTCTGGGCATTAGTATATAGACATCAAAGACCATGTGTTTTATAGTCTGGCTTTGTTCCTACATTGTTGCGGACACTATTTTGGGGCACTATTGGAGCTGTTCTCTGTACTGTGGTGCCTTGGCCTTCATCCCTTGTTGCCTCGAGGTTTACGTCTCCCGCCCCCGTAAGATTCAGTTTAAAGCCCTCCTGATGAAGTTCTCTATACACAACAGTATAATTTGGCACTCTATATAAATGTCTAAGTAAAAATATACACATTTTGTATTTATTTCTTATAATGCATCTCAAGTTTTAAAATATATAATTATTTAATAATACTTATCCTTTATATAGCCCTTTTGATTGCTCAATGCACTTCACAGACATTGGCTGTGTTCAGACAACATAACAGTCAATGGTGGGTTAACGAGGTGGTAGTTCCCACATGACATGATTACAATCATCGATGGTGTGGATTAAGGACAGCATTAAGTCAACTGTGTGTTTGACACATCCCTGCCACACATCCTTCCACTGGTATCTCATCAACCATTGAGAGCTCTGCTGGCTGGACTAGAGCAGCTGCCACTGCCACTTTGGTCGCTCTTGCCAGGACACTCTGTAGTCATTCAAATTATTATTATTATTATTATTATTATTATTATTATTATTTATATAGCACCATCAATGTACATGGTGCTGTACAGATTACACAGTAAATAGCAAGACCCTGCCGCATAGGCTTACAATCTAATAAAGTTGTAGTAAACAATAAGGAGGGAAAGAGAATGCAAACAGGCACAGGGAAGTGTAAACAGGCACCGGGTAGGGTGAAGCTGACAGTATAGGGTCAGAACAAACTCAATATTTAAATAACCAACTGTGCGCAATGAAATTGTTAACAGTGCCCGATACATGACATGATCATCAACAGTTGTTCAAATAAACAACTCTGCGTAATGAAATTGTTAACAGTGCCCGATACATGACATGATCATCAACAGTTGTTCAAATAAACAACTCTGCACAGCATGGTTATTTGCATTGGTTATTTCAGCCAAATAACCAACCATGGTGTGAAAAAGTCCTGAGAGACAACACAATAACCAGCTGTTGACTTTTTAACCCACCATTGGTTATTGTGCCATCCGAACCCAGTCACTATCTTAGTAGTCTTTACAATAGCCTTGTGAGGTAACAGTAATATTATCTCTATCTCACAGATACGTGTGGCAGTTCTGGTGTTGTGGCTAAGATAATAGTAGGTATAACGATTCACCACCATATGTCATGACCAAGGCAAATTTTGGAATCAGGGGCTTCCTTGTCCACAGCCTGTTCTCATAGCCACTAGAACAATTTATTTTATGTATTTTTTAACCTCAACTCACATCTCTGCCTGTTTAAAAGAAAAACTCTGTAACTTCTTAAAATTCTTAAATGTTTGGGTTACAGTAATGCAAGCAATATATTAATATGTACTTTGGATCATAACCTTTCCATTTAGATTTATTTCATGTGAAAATAATTTATGTGACATTTTGGTAAACGATTTTAAAAACCTTGCAAAGGTTATTTTATATTTGCAGTATGATTGACTGTTCTAATCCAATATAACAATTCCTATCTAAAAGCCTTTTTTTAATGACTCAGGAATGCTTAGACACAAGTTATGGCTTCTTCTTTATCAAAAACCAAACAAACAATAAAACCAAACATGGTTCAATTAATTCCTTTTCAGGCACAGAATACCAACATTATTTTGCTGCAGCCCTGAATTTTGCAGGTCTCATTAAGAGCTACAGGATGCAAAAGCTTATGTTTAAGTGCACTTGACAATCCATCATCCAAATCTTGAAAGGCAATCCTGAAGACAAAACTTGGATAGAGCCAACAGAATGGGATTCACTTCAGCGAATCCTTAAACTGCATAAGAAAGCTGACATCAACTTCAGTGATTGAGCTTTGGTAAAACAAAACAAAAAGGACAAGAACTACACTAAAAGATGTAGTTCTGTGATAACTTACCAAAGAAACATGAGAATTACCAGGTAAATCACTGACAAGATGCCAGTGTTTTCTAATAATCTTATTAATCAAAAAGGATAATGGAGACTATTGATGGAAAAAATATCCTTAATGTAGAGCAACTAGGTTGTCTGGTAAACAGTTGTTGATGTGGTACATCATAGTAAAATCAAAAATAAAGTTATGGATGCTCCTCTTGTCCCATGCTATTGATAAATCACAGAAATGGGATGATTTTTCCTTCTTTGTGATTGAGGGTCAAGACCACATCTGTATAATAAAATTTATGTGGATAGTGTCTTATTACAGAGGGAAGCATTCTGGACCTTTACTCTTAAATCTCTAGCTCCTGCAGGTTTAAATGAACATATTGACCTGTCAGCATTTCTTGTAAATTCTCCTTAATAGGTACTGTAACTTTAAGTTGTGAACGGCATTTTTGTATATTCATCATTCTGCCCACTTCCTGATTTATGTCTGCTGTGGCAGCATCAGCTGCTTGGTGACTGGTCTAGAAAGTAACTATACATTTTGGGAAAGGGGATTGCAAAAATCAGAGAAACACTAAATGTACATTTTGGGTATGTTCGGGGCAGCAAAAAATGGAGTAAGATCCAATGTTATGAATGAGTATGTTTTTTCTTTCATAGGAACTTTCTCACCTTCAACCAACTAATAAAGGAGGTTATTTTGCCTTTATCAGGACCATAACAACAGTGTTAAAAATTGCCTATTCAGGAAGTGTTATTTTCTGCAGTGTTATTAGTTATTGTACTATTTAAGAAGTGTTGTTTTCTGCAACATTACCAGTTATTGTAAAATGTTATTAAACTTGAGAGATCTATAGGAATACCTGGGGAAGACCTCATCTGATCGAAATGGATACACAGGGATTCCATAGGACATACTTGTTACAGTTATTAAAGAGATTAGACATAATTACTCTGATAGATTGTGTACATATGTAAACCAATTTGCACAGTTGTACTTGTGAGTATTTCTATTATAAATTTGGCAACTAATTGGCTCAGTGCTATTTTGTAGGTCTATCATACTAGTACTTATATTGATACTGCTTTGTTAAAACATACACAACAACCCTTACTTGCAACAAGCATTTTTAAAATCATAAAAGGTCATTCCAACACAAGCAAACATGTAAGTGAAAGAAAACATATCACTTTTGAAACAACCAGGCAGATAATCAAATGCCCACTGCAATGAAAACTGTGAAATAAATGTCAAATTTTAACAGACAAAAACGTTATCCGTATATTCATCATTTTGCTTCATTCATCACATTGGGACATTTTAAACAGGTACTTTGCTCTATGATAGCTAGCCTCCAGGCCCTCTTAAGTATTTGACTTTATATGGCTGACATGCTCTAAACCTTGATTACTTCTTTATTAAGAACCCTGTAACTTGTCACTCTCCAATCTGTTTAATATGCTAATGCCTTATGGAAGTAACTTCGACTCCTGGTTGACAAGGAAGCTGCACTGGGGTCTACTAAGGACAGAAACAATTACCTGCAAACTAGAGATAAGAGGACTCTTATTTCATAAAGACCTTTAAAGATTTTTTTAAAAGGGGGAACCAAGAATGTATAAGCAAAACTGCAATGAGAGTCTATTTATCCTAGCAGGGAGATACTACATTTTTCTGATTTTCAAAATTTATTTTAAAATGT
Source organism: Elgaria multicarinata webbii (assembly GCF_023053635.1). Taxonomy (NCBI): domain Eukaryota; kingdom Metazoa; phylum Chordata; class Lepidosauria; order Squamata; family Anguidae; genus Elgaria; species Elgaria multicarinata. Next base: position 63,588,485 of record NC_086175.1, read on the forward strand.
TAAGTAAAAATGGAAACCTTCATCAGTGTGCACCCTCTCAAAGCTGCCAGGACAAAAGGAGGGGAAAAGGATATATATATATATTTATATATTTGCATGGAAAAATAACTGCAGAGAGAAAATGCCAGGAAGCTTACAAGAAGTAACCTTGAGGCTCCTATTAATAATCAAAGCTCATTTCAGGTACTCTGCAGCCATCAGAAGGAGAATTGTTTTACAGCACATTTGCTTTACATGCAGGTTGCGCGCAGAATGTACCAATTCTCTCCATGTGTTATCTGTCTCAAAGACCAAGTGCAAGCAAACCACACTAAAGGCAAATGTTTCCCTAAGACTATTTGGAATCCCTAAGAACAAGGTGATAAACAGCATATTTGATAAACGTTTCATAATTCTTCATTGTCAGTAAGATTAGAACATTTTCGTCTGTTATTAGCATAGCACACAATGCAACCTGTGTTAAAAGAATTTTGAGTCACATTGACTTAAATGAGAGTGATCTAAGCAACTTTCCCACTGAAATTAATGGAATTGAAAAATGTTCAGCTCTGAGCAGATCTTGCCCATAGGGTTGCCAGGTGGACTGCATCACATTTTGTCAGGTTTAAGAGATGGAATCATTCCCCAAAACTCAAAGGTGGGGCCTGGTGATGTCAAATGATTGTCAGTTCTTAAAAGACCAGCTCCTCCAACTAAAAAAATACTTGGGCAGAGAATCGCAATTAAAAGAGACAAGAGATGGAGATCAGAATCTGCAACTTCTTAGCTTACTATCTCTCATTCCTCTCACAAACATCTGCAGTGTTTTCTCCTAGTGCCAGCTCCAGATTTTGAAGGCCCTTTGAGCAGTGAGTCTACCTGCTCAGCACTATCATCACCAGTTGCTATCGCTCCTCATCCTCTTTCTCATCACTGCTACCATTTGTTTCCTTAACAGAGAGCCAGTGAATAAGTGACATCTACTGTTCCTCCTTCTCACCAACACATTAGTATGTGTCAGAGTGAGATGAAAATGAATAAGCAAGCTGCATTGCTGAACAGGAGGAGCAACTCCGGCAAACACGGAAGGTGCATGACCATGTCTTTAGTTGACACTGGCCTTGTTTTGCCTCTTCCCTGTCCCCACTATGCTGCTCAGCAGATGACCTGGTCTGGCTTGGGAAGAAGTGGCTGTTGGTGCTGGGTTGGCCACTTTGCCAGGCAGGTAGATAGGAGAGTCCACTGCTGCCTATTGCCACTGCTGAGGCCATCAGAGTTAAGAGGAAGCAACTATCAGACACCCTCCATTGTGCTTGGATATAGTTCTCCAGCTGAGAGTCCCCCTCTTTTCTGCTGATGCCAACAGAAGACAAGTAAACAGCAGCCATTCTATTGTGCTTAGATCCACTTACATGACTTTTTAACTAAGAACTATTGTCTACTGTCACCTGTATCATGTCTCCAAATTTCAGCCTCTTACCACTTACTGTTTTCATTCCGGAAGAAAAAACATAAACACCTGAGGCATAAAATATCTGCAGAATCTATTGATTTTGCCAATGGAGTGTCCTTATTATCCCAAACCAAGCAACATAAAATGTCCACATAGTTTTTTTCCAAAGTAAACTGGCCTCGGGAAGAAGGATTAAGTTTATTATTTATTTATTTATCTCTGGGCGGTTCACAAAAATTAAAATCATGAAGAGCATAAAAACAACCAAGTTCTCTTGGCATCATTAGATTAGAACAAACCATGGTTTTCATTGGGAAACATTGGTTCTGGAGTTCACAGGACCACAAGACCAAAACCATTAGGTGGGTTTTTTTTTTAGTAATAATTAAAGTATTATCTTGACAGTTTATGATACTTTTTTAATATTTTGAATTTAAAGACAGATACATAGTTGTCCATGGGACATTTTATCACCCCAGGATACACAAACACATTTGTGTATATTTTATGAGTACTGTATGAAGTTAAATATGGTCCACAAAGCCATTCCTAATACTATTAGACTCAAGTAAATGTGCAAACGTCTATAGCTCCCAATGCAGGTCTGGCACTGCCATGCAGCAGATTAAAAGAACCTGCTGATGGTGGTACCTTGAGAGGGGGCAGTTGAAGCTAAGAACTGATATTTGAATGGTGAGAACCCTAGCAGGGCGGAGGCCCTGCATCAGGCAGCAAAATGTCTTGGGATGGCCATGCCCAGATGGGAAAAAAGTTGGCTGGGGATCCAAGGAAATTTGTGCATGTGTAAACACACCCACACCCACACCCACACACCAGTTCCACATATATATGGGGAAATGACCAGTTTTTTACTTTGGATGGTAACTCTGCCCTTGTGGATTTGGGTTCAGAGGAACCTTACCTTCAAAGATAAGGAGGCTATTGCCAGGAGGTATAAGGTGGATGCACCCTGCGTGCGTGGAACAACTCATGAGTGGACCTAAATGGTTGCCCATATTTTAAATAAATAAATAAAACAAACAAACAATTATTTTTGATTCCAGCCATTCTCTATGAAGTGAATTTCTAAGAAATTGTGTTGGGAGACAAGGGAGAAAGCTATGGTATGGTGTGTAAGTCAGCCCTGTCCATATCCAAAGAAACATATATCATCAGATACTTAAGTTGCAAAATGCAGTTCTTTCCTTTAGAGAAGCCCTTTACACTTGCCTGCAACATGAGCAGGGCTAAACAGGAGGCAGGACATGGGCAAGCACACAAGCCGTGTCCCCAAATGTCCTCATGTCCTCCAGCTGTGTTAAACATCTGAAAAGGGCCTTGTAAACGTGTTCAGCTGAATGCACTTACAAGCCCCTTTTCAGATTTTGGTGTTTAATGCTTGAAGATCTTTAATTCAGCTGGGCATGTGGGGATGTTTGGGGGGCAGGGCTTGCATGCTCACCCACATCCCATCCCTAGTTCAACCCTACTCATCTTGCAGGCAAAAGCCTGCATAAGGCTTCAATATTATAGACATGTTTACTGCCCATGTCTTAAGCTACTTGGTTTGGAAGTTGACAGCTTGCTGGAGTTGAAACAAAGTCTCAACAAAAATGTGGGCATAGGCTTGAGGAAATGGACATCTAGCCAATATTTAGCATCAGCAACCAGGAATGCATAGGGACTAATTTAAAGATGCCCTATTATTTCAAAGGAGGCATGAAACTGAAGAATATGAAGTTTTCCCAGAGAAACATACTCATTCAAAATATTTCCTGTCTGTAGAGAGATTCTATATAGAACATTTGTAGTCTCGTTTTTTTCTTTAAAAAGAGAATATTCCATACAGCTCTCCTCATTAAAACAAAGGTTTCTTGTAAGAATTTTGTTTTTAAGGTACTATCTGTCATACTTTTTATAACCCCGACAGTTCAGAAACCTGGTGGGCAATCTAATGTATAAATTAGGTTTCTGTAAGAAGGGAGCTCTGAAATTTTATTGTAGCGGCAACTATTTTCAGAAGCTAGATCTATGATAGATGGAGTTTTTATAGATTTTATGTAAAAAAACACACCAACCAAGACATAGTACTGTTCTGGGATCAAACTAACTTTAAATGGGTGACTTCTTAAGCAAATAAATCCTCATGTCAAGATAAATATGAAATGTTCACCAGATTTTCATGCTTAATTTGGATTTAGGAGGAGTTTCTGGTTACAGCCCAATTCCTTGTCACATTCAGTCTTTACAACATAAACGTGTGTGGGTTCAAACAAAAAGAGATTTCCAAATCCTTAATCATTGTGAAAAACACAGTACCTTGACCTTGTATTTTAAAGTTAAACGGAGTGGCATTATAAAAATTAAATTGGTTCTTGCTCATTACCATAATATCCTTTAAAAAGCCTAGCCTAGCCTGGAGTAGATGTCCTATTTCTTTATCTTTCTTGATGACCTCTCTTGCCTCCAAGTCAGCTCGTTTTTCTTTGCTGAAGACTGTGCCCTACTGCTGCACATACTCTCAAATTTCCATTAAAATATAGGCCATCATCACTCATTCTTATCTTCAGCAGCCCGATGAACAGTGCAATACCACCAAATGCATGCAAACTAGTCTCAAAGGACAATATTAGTTATACACATTGTCATCCAACATGGAGAAGGACTCTACCTGGATAATACCTTATCACACAAGTTATGTCTAGACTTTTGCATAAGTAGCAATTTTTCCTGTAAGAGTATGCCTTACTTCATAAGCAACTTACCAGCAGGCAATTAGCCTTTTGTAGAATGCTATTTATCAACTCTAGTTTCAGGGAACTAACAGGCATAATTGGTTTTCAAGCCCTACACAACAGTGAGCGGCCCAAGCATCCATCTTTTAAATTCATATATTTCAAAAATATGTAGTTTTGTCTGTTGCAGGGGACCTTTGTGACCCCTGGCTTCTGCTCCTCAAAGCTCCTCTAAGTAAAAATAATGAGTAAGGGCTCCTCTAGCAGGCACCCAGATTCTTTACAAGAATTTCAACCACTGAACTCAGTTTGCAAAAATAAACGTGGCAGCTCTTAATAGCCGCAAGCTGTCAACAAGAACACCTAGGTTGGGAGAACATGTGTGTTGGGTATGCCCTTGGCTCTACGGACTGAGTAAACCCAGAAAGATCTACCTGTTTAACTAAGAGGGTGCAATTAGAGGCATGTGGATAAAAGCAACACAAAATAATTTCTGAGCTAACCAATATTTACTAATCACTATGATTGTGGGCAGGCAAAGGAAGGTGGTTTGTGTGGGCTGAGTATGGGTTGAGTGTGGGTAATTGATGAACCATGGATTGTTGTGTTGTGTGAACCCAGCTGGGTTAACAAACCATGGTTTGGAGAAAGATTCTTAGCTAGTGCCTGGGGCTAGTATACTTGTATACCTGTAATTGGAAGTGGGGAATGGAAGTTAGATTTGCCTTGTGCTATTTTTTGGCAATAACCAGGAGTCACTTCTATTATTTTATTTTACTTTAAATTATGAACCACCCTTTGCCCTTAAGGAATCCCAGGGCAGTGTACATAAAATTACAGAAAGTCAAATGCAAAATTATGAGATAAGAGGAGTAAAAAATATTCATCCACCAAACAAATCAATCAAACAATCATAAAACCCTTAACCGAAAAGAAAGCAAGGAACAGTATAATAGAGGTCAGCATAGCAATAGGTTAACATGGTACTTATTACAGTAGCCACCTAGAAGAAGAAAGTTCTTAAGCAATAAGATGATGACATCACCTGGGACTTTTATTGTTTGCAGTGATTCGTCCTGTCTCCCCCCTTTTAACGCCGTCCAAATTGGTGGCTGTCACTACACACTGTGGTAGCGAATTCCATAGTTTAATTATGTACTGTGTGAAGTACTTTCTTTTATCTGTCCTGAATCCCCACCCAAGGTTCTAGTATTTTGAGAGAATTAGAGTAATGTCTCCCTATCCACATTCTCCACAGCATACATAATTTTGTACATCTTTATGATGTCTCCCCTTACCCTCCCTTTTTCAAAGTTAAACAATCCCAGATGTTGTAACCTTCCCTCAGAGGGGAGATGCTCCAGCCCTTTGATCATTTTTATTACCTTTTTTCTGCTCTTTTTCCAACTCTGCAGTATCATTTATGGTGACCAGAACTGTACAAAGTATTCCAAGTGTGGTTGCACCATAAATATGTATAAAGGCAGTATGATATTGGCAATTTTATTCTAAAATAAATTTCTAATTATGGAGTTTGCCTTTTTTACAGCAGCTAAACACTGTTTTGACATTTTCATTGAGTTGTCCACCACAACCCCAAGATCTCTTTCTTAGTCGGTCACCACTAGCTCAGATCACATCAAGTTTTACTTGAAGTTGGGATGTTTTGCTTTGATGTGCTTGATGTGATTGAGGGTAGCTTGCTTTGATGTGGTTCAGGGTAACTTGTTTACCCTGAAACACATTTGCCATTTAGATGCCCATTCGCCCGGTTTGAAGAGACCCTATGGAGTTCCTCACAAACCTTTTGTTTTTCTTTTAAGCCCCTTAAAAGAAAAGTGGATCCCTGCTCAATGCAGGAATCCTTAAGTGGATTACTGCGTTGAGCAGGGGGTTGGACTCGATGGCCTTGTAGGCCCCTTCCAACTCTGCTATTCTATGATTCTATGATTCTATAAATAATTTGGTGTCATTGGCAAACTTGACCACTTTACTGTTCACTTCTAATTTCAGATCATTTATGAACAGGTTGAAAAGCATTGGTCCTAATATAGATCCCTATATTTACTTACCTTCTTTGGGAGAATTTACCATTTATTTCTACTCTCTGCTTTCTGTTCTTTAACCAGTTACTGGTCCATAAAAGGACCTCTCCTCCTATTCCATGACTGCTGAGTTTGCTCAGAAGTCTTTGCCTGTATTTTTAAACCTAATTTAGTTACATCATTGTGGATACCCCCTGCCCAATGGAAGAAATGCTAGCTATAAATGCACTATGTGTTGCCTTTCTGTAATACAATCACAAGAGTGTGAATATTACACACACACACACACACACACACACACTATTTAACTTCACTGAAACTTAAAACAACAACATAAAATCATAGAATCACAAAAGAGGAGAAAACCATACTTTGCACCAAGCTTAGATATTCCATCTGCTAGAAATAAACATCTTTCTCATTAATCCTGCATGCATAAATCACAGCATATGTTTTCAATCCTATAATTGCCAAGACCCTTTAATGTGATCAAAGCATGTCAGTCAGGTTGGACTGAACATCACCTCAAACACTCATCACAGTACCTTTGACTTCAAATGCTTTTCATATAGGATGTGATAATATTGGCCTATGTAGCTAAGTTCACCAGCTTCAGACAACCAGGTGAGCCAGCTAAAACAGCTGAACCCATTTAATCACTGGGGCAGAACAACTGCGCTGGAAGTGCTAATTAAATGCATTTGATTTCAGAAGTACTGTAAATTAAAATTATCCTAACTTGAGAAAAATATGTTTTACCAAAATTTAAAGTGTAAGTGTGTGTGTGTGTGTGTGAGAGAGAGGGAGAGAATCACATGATCACACAGAAACCATTTATATCTATTTATAGCTTGCTCCATCCCAAAGGGGTCAGAAGGGAAAGCATTAAAATTATACCCAATGTGTATCTAATTAAAATGTATACAGTATAAATTGTAAGAGGTGCTAAAACATCAACTGGGTTCACATGACATGACAACCTACCATGGGCACTCAGCCATGCCATGCCCATGGTGGGTTGCCGTTTGACCTGAAACTGGAGTGTTTACCGCAAGGTAACTTCACGGACCTGCTCATCATCTTGCTGTTTGCACTACTGTCATCGATGTGGTGTGAACTGGCACCTGTCTTTACAGCGGCGCTTTGGTGCTGCGAGGTGCCTTGTTCCCGCACTTGCGTTCCTTCTCGGCATCTACACGGGAAGGAATGCATGTGCAAACTTTCCCACTCTTTAAAAGTAAAACAAGAACAAAAACTGGACAGAATCATAGCAAGTTCCCACCATCTGTATCTCCACAGATAATAAAAATAAAAAACAGGAGAGGGGGAGGAACAAGGCAGCCAGAGGAGGACGTGAGGAGAGGGGGCAGGGACTTGGGCGAGCCACCTCTACTCCCTCTGGCAGCCCGTTTCTCCCCCCTTTCATTTCATTTTTATTATCTCATCTGTATCTGCGCAGCTGCGGAGATACAGCTATTTTTTTAAAAGGGGGGAGGAACAGTCACATTCCTCTCCTCCCCCCATTTTTTTTTACTTTTACAGGCATGGCGACCAATCAGGGGGCACCATGGGCTCTGCTGCCAAAAAAGTCGGGGTAAGTGCCCGCCTTTTTTGGAGTGGAGTTTCCAGGGTTTGCCCCCGGGTGGCTTCACAATGGCAGCTGCATCATGTAGATGACGTGCTGCTATTGCGAAGCCACCCTGGGGCAAACTTTGTGTAGACAAGCCCTTGGTTTTAGAAACTGCAGCTTCCACTTGGGACAAATACACCAGGTATACTGCACTGTGCTCTTGACTTCCATTTGGAAAAGGGCCAGAATTAAGAATATAGCTTGTGCATCACTTATTCCAATATTTTTTTCTTTTAAGTCTACTTTGAGTTTCAGTGTTTAGGTTCTTGATGTTGTTCAATTAAGACAAATGAGTCTACAATTTTTTTTGAAGATGTGAAGTTTTACAATATAATGAAAGACCAACTTGAAGGCAATATACTGTAGTTAGTAATAGAAAGAACTGGTATATCTACTTTATATAAATCTTACATTTGCCTTCAAACAAGCCCCCATGAGCTATTGCGTCCTCAAAAGGGCTTCTGCAGTTCTTAATAAGTGGACAGGTTCATAGCAGGACAGTCTTTTTGATAACCAGCCCCCAAGCCATTTAGGGCTTCAAAGGTTAAAACCAGCACTTTGAATTGAGCCTGGGGGTGAAATTGGTAACCAGCACAGGACTTTCAATATTGGAATATTATTTTGATACTGTGCACTGGTTAGCAGCTAAACTGGGATTGGAACCCTCAGTCATCTGCTGTAATAAAATTGCTAGGCACTTGGAGGAGAAAGTTGCTCGTATTCACTCAGAACTTGATGCCACAGATATTGCAAAGACTGGGGAGATGTCCAGTGTACTGTCTGGTCATGTTTTCTGGGATCAATTCCAGTTGTTGCAGACTGATGATGTAGACAAGACACTTGAATTAGTCCATCCCACCACATGTAAGCTTGACCCTTGCCCATCTTGGCTAATACAATCCAGCAGAGGTGGTCTGATTGGGTGGGTCCAGGGAGTGGTAAATGCCTCACTTTGTCAGGGGGTGGTGTCTGCTGTCTTGAAAGAGGCTGTAGTGCACCCTCTCCCAAAGAGGACCTCCCTGGACCCTGAGGTATGTGAGAACTACCACCCCATCAGTAATATCCCCTTTTTGGGCAAGGTGCTTGAGCGTGTGGTGGCTGGGCAGCTTCAGACATTCTTGCAAGAAACGGATTATCTGGACCCATTTCAGTCTGATTTCAGGCCAGAGCACTAGGCTGAAACAGCCTTGGTTGCTCTGACAGGGGGAGATCTTCCTAGATCTCTTAGTGGCTTTTGTTACCATTGACTTTATTCCAGCACCAAGTAAAGACATTGTTTTTTAACAAAGCCTTTGATGGCTAAATGCACCAAGCTTACACATCGTTATAACCATTTTAATTTGTTTTACTGATTTTAATTTCTATACAGATTTTAGCTTGATTAATGGTTTAATTTGTTTTTGCTGTGTATATTTATTGTTTTATATTGTTTGTATAATTTTATCATTACGCTGCCCTGAGAGCCTAGTGATATAGGGTGGGATACAAATGTTTTAATAAATAAATAAAATAAATTGTGCACCAACTGAAACTAGGATGATAAAGGGGTTCATTGGACCCTGCCAGCAGATTGATAATGTCAGAGTAGTAAAAATAATAAACATTATTTGGTTAAAATGAGCCATATAAACACCACAATGTATATACTCTAAATGTAACACTGTAATGCTCTACACTGCTCAAAACAGAAATAGCATACTAAATTCTATGTACTTTTAAAAGCATTTGTATATTTCAATTGAGTGACCATCAATATGTATAAAATCCCCTAGAAACAAAATGGAATAGATAACTTCTTAATTGTGTTGGGGGCTAAAAACCCATGTTTGCTTTGCTACATCAGATCAAGGTGTATATCTACTTCAATCTCCAATAAGAAGGCCATCTCTCATAGTTTGCTACCAGTATCTGGTAATCAACATGTATTCCTTATTTCAACAGAGATTCCTCACAGCCAATATACAGCTATCCTCCATAGATTTGTGTAAGCCTTTTAAAAAGCCATTTCTGCTAGGAGACATGATCACATATTGTGACAATATATTCTGTAAGTTAATTAAACTCTGTGTGAAAAAGTACTTTTTTGTGTGCTGAACCTACCACCAGCCAGTTGTGGTTGTGAAGCTGAGAAGCCTCTGATAGTTGCCCGTGTAAGATATGTAGAATTATCTGCAGTAATCTTTCCATCTGTTTATTTCCACTGATCAGTTAGAAATAATGTGGCTGGGTAATGTGCTTCTCTCTGATTAAATAGGAGCATATTTCCTGCTTCTTTTATTCTTAACTTCAAAGTGCATTAAGCATGTTTAAGGAGTGAGGTGTCTGCTTTATAAACTTATAAAACAAATAATACCAGTCCACGGATCTGTGAATCAGTCATTGCAGCCTTGACTACCCCATTCTCACTCTCAATACAAGCTATGGATTAAAATTATGCACGCCATCATAAACTGTATCATAAATATAAGTCTTAAATATTCTTTTCACCAGTCATACATTAATGATACATGGACATTTCTGCATAGACATATTGTTCTGGGCCCTATTGCTGTAGGTTTTGAGCAAAAGCATGGCAACTGTGGAGTCACAGTGATGACAATGCTTCGTGGGTATTTTACAACATATTAATTGCAAATTACTAATCATTTTCACATGTGGGTTAATTCTTGCATTGCATACATATGATGGAACAGCACAATCACACTCACTTATCGTTTGTCGTTTGGCCAGCTAACCTCGGCCCATCTATGCTTCTCAGCCCTAGATTGCATATGTATATTAAACATAATGTGTAGTGATTTTTCTGTGTGTAGAGTCCAATATGTGTTAAAGGGCTACTGTATGTGTTATAAATATTTTCCACCAAAGATCAAGTGTATTTCTTAAAAGTCAGACTCTTCTCCACATATCTTTTTCCCTCCACAGTTAATTCCACAATTTCTAATCTATTTTTTTAATACATAACCATAAACATTTCAAGTTTAGTTAGGATTTTTTTTAAAAAAAAAAACACTGAGCGGATAAAAAACCCCAACCTGCCTAATTGTTTTTATCAACTCAGATTTTATGTTGACTGTAATTTCAAAGTCAGTAACTCAATGAAAATTTAAACAAGCATTAGAAGTTTATCACGTAACATGTTAATTTAATGCTTTATTAGCTCACTTCATTTAAAGTTAGCAGGAACTGAAATGATTTGAATGAAATGTTGATCTAATTTGATTCCATGATGGGGCTTTATTTCTGCCCAGGGGGCAAAATCAGTTACTTAAATCTGGCAATTACAGAAAGACACAATAACTGTGATCAACCATGGTGTGGAGAAAGTGGATGAGTTTTCCCCCTCTCCTTCATAGTATTAGATGCCAGAATCATCCAATGCAGAATCATCCAATGTAGTTAAATGGTGGGAAATTCAAGGAAGACAAAAGAAAGTACTGCTTCACACTGCACATATGGAACTATGGAATTCACTTCCACAACATGTAGTAATGGGCAGTAGCATAGATAGCTTTAAAAGAGAATAAGGGTGTAATTCTATCGGTGCCCTTGATAATCAAAAGCCCCCGAACTTGGAGGCTTCTGATAATCCAATGCAGGGTGGGAGGAATGGTGGAGGCAATTGTCACTTCTCTGTCCTCCTGCCCTGCAATTTTCACTAGATAGGCTTTTTTAGCGGTGGTGCTTCGGAAGAGATTGGAAGAGTCTCTGAATAGCTCGTACACTGCCCTCTCTGGTTTCCTCCCCTTGCTGCCCACCAGCATGCCCCCTTTCCCCCTCTTTGAGGTCTATTTTCCAACTTCGGAGGGCAGTCAGCACTATTCTTTCCATGCTGGCTGCAAGGGGGTGTGGGTGTGGGAGGCAGATCTCCCACTCCCCCTTCTGAGGTCAGAGTGCTGTCACTGACCTCAGAAGGGGGAATCCCCAGAATCCTATGGTTCACAGACATTGTCTAGGGGACACAGTATTGCACCCTCCGATAAATGCATGGAGGAAAGGCTATCCATGGACTAGTAGTCATAATTGCTATGTGACACTTCCAGGATCTAAGATAGCATGCCTTTGACTACCAGTTGCTGGGGAATAGAAATGGGAGAGTGCTATTGCATTCATATCCTGGTTGGTCACTGTGGAAAACAGGATGCCTACAGTTTGATCCAGAAGGCCTCTTCTTATGTTCTTATTACTTGAAAAACAATGCATGTTACAGACAGCCCTAACATTACTGCTGGAAGTGCTCCTGTGACAGTGTGACATAGTTCAGCATAATTGCTAACATGTCTGATAACATGTCCATCATTGCGTAGACCATGGCTTGCTAAATTACTACCTGCTGAACTTTGTAACCAAGAATCCAGTGCCTGAGTATGTCTTTTACTTCCTTCCTTGCAATACCTTTCCCTTTTGTGCCATGTATTTTATATGTAAGCCTCTGGGCAGGAACTGCCTTATTTTTGTAACATGCTCTAGGAGCCTTTTTAGCTGTAAAATGAGATAAATGCTTTAAATACATTAATTAAATAAAATCAGATAGAACAGCATGCTCATTGCCCATTTCCATTGTATTTTGACATGGATGAGCTTTAAAATACCTATATTCATTGTATGATAGCGCAGTTCAATAGGAGACTGTTCTATATATACATACACAAATGTTTGCATTAACTCACCCTCCTCAATTGGAGTGTGCTTGCAGGTACATTTTGTTATTGTAGAGAATAATATATCACAATTAATTACAATTTCTTATATCAAAACATTTTGGATTGCAAAAATCATTGGGGTGAAAAGGCAGATATGAAAGAACTAGAATGTAAGCATTAAACCAAAAGGATCTTGGGAAAATATTTGACCTTCGGCTTTAAATGTTAGTTATGAAAACAAATACCAACATTTCCTCCCAGAAGGCCATTAGCTAATTGCAATTTGTTGTCACTGTCTGCAGTCCCTGTAGTAAACAAATTTAAAGTAATCAGTAACATCAACCAAGATAAAATCTCTGTAGTTTGCCTAAAACAATGGGGAGAAGTTTCTATAGTTAGATTCAGAGCCGCTATTGAATTTAATCTAAAGCAAAATTTCAATGGTAATTGAGAGGGTCTTGGTTAGGCAAACCATCTGAAAAATGTCAAGGGAAGAAAAGAGGTTAGTACAATTCCTCATAGGTAGGGGATTCCGTATGTTATTAGTTAAATTACATGGCCATACTTATATGGATGTCTGTTTTTGATGGTAATTTCAATTGTTCATAATTGATAGAGTCCAGAATACACAGAGAGGTAGCTGGAATAGTGAAATCCCAGACCATGAAGATTTCCAAAAGGTTGGTGGATAGCAAAAAAAGCAGATGAGATATCATGAAGTGGAACTTCACACATACAATATCGAAAATCACTTGCCATGTTCACACATAATGTTAAACCAGAATTTAGCGCTATGTACATTAGTCTACTGTCCTAAGCGAAGCCTCAGGCTTGCATATTTCCCCCTTTCCGGCCAGGACTCCTGGTAAGTGTAACTTTTACTTCCCCCGATTCCTGGCTTCGTGTGAACCAGAAATCAAAGATTTAAACAAACGCTAGTTAATTGCTAAAAAAATGAACAACAAACCCTGGATTTTTTGATGACTTGTTTAACAAACTCGAGTTTATTTTCCACCGTGATTCCTGGCTCATGCACAACAAGCCAAGAATCATGGAACTTACCAAGAGTCCTCCTCCCAGCCACACAGGAGGAAGCATAGTAAGAAGGCAGGATGTAAGCCCACAACTTTGCTTAGGCTCCCAGAGGCTCATGCCCTGATTGCTACATCTTGGCTTAATGCAAACTGCCCCTCTATGATTATCCAGAAAAGAGATGTTGTGGCTCCACTGGATAGCTCACTGAAAACATTAACTAAATGTTTAACAAGGCAAATTCAGTGTTGAAGAATTACTAGGAAACTGGGCTGTAAACAAGACGTCTTGAAAACAAGATGTCTTGAAAACAAGACATCAAGCTATTATTGAAATACATATTACTGCTATATTTAGAATAAAGTGCAGTTCAGGGATCACTCTCAAAAATGACATTATAAAAAATGAAAAAATAATAGTACAGAAAATAGCAACGAAACTGATCACTTTGAGAAAAAAGATAACTAATGTATGTGTAGGAAAATGTGATATACATTCATGAAATTATAAGTCATGAGAGAGAGAGAGAGAGAGAGAGAGAGAGAGAGGACAGAGAATTAATTATTTTTACCTTTCTCATAATGCTAGAGCTTGGGATCATGAAGCTTCTGGAAACGTTTGCTGGGTTTCACAGAATTCACAATTTACTTCACTACCATAACTTTAGAGTAGGTACACAAGATCCAATCCACAAAGCAAATGGATTACTATTCTGCAATAGAAATTGCAGGTGCGTTGCTGATTTGGATTGACACATACTCTGAGTGTGTGTGTGTGTGTGTGTGTGTGTGTGTGTGTGTGTATTGGTAGAGAAGGATTAATGCCACCCTACCCTCCATGCTAGCATATCAATCTGGATTGCACCTCCTACTGCTGATTTAAATTAAAAATGTAAAAAAAAACATTGCAGCTGCTAGCTACACCTTTAAAGTAATGTCTGTTTCCCCCTTAAATGGATTCCAAAATGACTAGATAAATTAATGAAGTGTGTTTACCAATGGACATAAGCAATTATGATAGCAAAAGCTCCATGATTAGAGACATCGTGCCTTAGAGAACCAGATGCTGATCATAAACAATAAAGAATTGCTTATCACCATCATATGGTGCTTGGCCTTGTGAGAGAAAAAATTCTGGACTACATAACATTGAGTAAGGCAATTCTTACACTGTTATGTTATGAAAGTGAAAGGTATGAAGATGTTTTGTATGCATACAGATGTACACATGATATAGGAGGCATCAGGATTTGACCTGCTGGGACCACTTCCCTTACCACACCCAAGCTTCATGTGTCTGAGAATCCATCTCCACCGAAGATACCTGGTTTCACTGCTTCCTTCAACAATTTTCATTAGCAAACATACTTGTAAAGAGTAGAAAGTCTGCTTTATGGTCAATAAGCAGTTGAAGATCAGTTATATACAACTGACACATCAACCCCACTTTAAGTAGGTATATATTCTCACTTAGAGATGAGTCCTGAGCTTGTGCAGTACTCTCCCCTTTCTTGCACCAGAGGAGAAAAGTGGAAGTATCCACTTCCAGTCTTAAATTAATCACAAGTTTCCCATGATGTCTGAATTTGGGTAACCATGGTTTATTTAAACCAGGGCCAAGGAACTTCAGGGGATCTTGAGGACACTTTCCATCCATGAGATCCTCACGTGCTATTCCTACTGCTGCTGGCAGTTTGGTGGCAAACTGAAACAGAGGCTGAAAAGGCTTTGTTTTCAAAATAAATGTGTCCCTTTTAAGCCTCCATCATGGAGACTGCAAATTGCCACTTTTTAATCAGCAGTACAGGGGTAGTGACAGGAACCTGTGGACTGTGTAAGAACAAGCCAAGATTATGTCATGGATTTAGATCCTAGCTTGTTATCAAACTATAGTTTAGACATGTTTGAAAGTCACAGAGGACAGTGGTTAGTTTAACATCAGAAGCAGAAGCTTCCAATCCTTCCCCTTATAGAGTTCACATAGCAGAAAACCATGTTTATGCATCTTAGCAACAGGGAACCTATGATATATCCTTTCCCGTTGTTGTTGTTGTTGTTGTTGTTGTTGTTGTTGTAGAAAACCAATGTTTCCATATTGTTTACTATTATTTTATCAGTAGTGTTTTAAGTTATAGCTATAAGGAAAGTTTAATTTTCTCTCCTTTCTCAAGGGCTGGCAATTCATTAATATATAATATGATGGATGAAATGGCATGTTTAACCTTGGCAGGATATACACTACTGCTTTAAAGTGCTTTATAACAGTTTTGACAACTGTTGGGACCCAGGACACACTCCATATACAGTTGTCAAAACTGTTATAAACCGCTTTAAAGCAGTATTGTAGATTCGGCCCTTTACTATAGATAAATTTGATAAAGACTTCAACAAAATTAAGTCCTACTCATTGGTAATGATTATTGGGTTATCTTATAATTTTATTTCAATGAAGGTATCTACAGTCATATAGAGTTGAAGCGATATTACATAAATGAGGGGTGCACAATATTTTTGCCTCGAAGGGCCACATGTAATCCTGGTTCAGGTGGCAGGGGTTTGCATATACCCCAACAATCCTGATAGAGGTAATTCTTCCCTAACTGCTAGCAGCAGTGAGGAAAATGCAATATCTATCAGGGTTGCTTGGGGAGGACATTTGGTATCAGCAATTGGGGGCTGCAATAAAGGCTTTGCAGGTCACAGGTTGGTAATCCCTGATTTAGATATACATCCAGTGGTGCAGCTAAAACATTTTAGACCCTGGACCTAATGTCCCCATTGAGACAGCCATGTATATTATTTCATTTGTGAAGCAAACATTAAATTTCTCTTCTCCTCAACCATATATGCTTTACAACTGCTTCTACAGTCTTCATATGTTAGAACGAAAACATAAACTAACAAAAAAACAAACTTGTTTGTCACCCTTGATTAAAAAAAGATATATTCTGAACATGAACAGTTTCACATTTTAATCATAGCACTATCAAGACTTCATGAATAAAACTGAGTTTGCTTCGCTGTTCTGATGCTAAACACATTTTACTTGAGAATAAGCACCATTTGTTGTAGAAAAGGATAGTATAATTTAAAAATAAAAATAGTAAAATGAGCCTTGGGCTGGCTGCTCTCTAACTGTAAGATATTTTTGAAACGAAGAAGAAAGATAGGGACAGAATTGGAGAGCCTGAGGAAATGATTCTGCACAAAACAGTAATAAACTCCACACTTGCCTATTTATCCCAAATTAATTTATGCTTATTGATGCTACCCCAGATTTCTAAATAGTTTTAATTCACTGTTTGTATTTCTCTAAACTTCCTCCATCAGTATTAAACACACTATCAAAGGAAGGGATTATGTATGGCTGACACAGACATAATGCAAACCCATAGTTTCCTAAGTAAGTCTTGACACTGTGTTCTCCCCCACTTCCTTCAGTCATGAAGAGGAGTTCAGAAGCTTTCACTTCTGTTTTCGATAAACTGCGTCTTGCTGTGTCATCCAAAGTGAACACACTGTGGTGAAGCCCAGGTCCCTGCTTACTTTAGACCTTTGTGTGCACTGATGCACATGGGTGTGTTTGGAGGGGGATTGGTGTCCTCTTCCTAGGAGGGCCATGCGGCTGTGCTGCGACCTGGGAAGCACTGATTGGTCACTGGAAGCAGACCTGAGAGGGAGAGTTCCTTCTCTGGTCCACTCCTGTGGATTAAATAAGAGGCCCCCCACATGGCTCCATCCCTATTTGTATGTTCTCTCATTGGTATGGAGAGAATGTAGCTTCAAACTGATGGGGCTGGGAAGGAATTTTATCTGCTTGCATGACTGAGTGCACTTTGGGGATTTTGTCTTCTTCACTGCAATACTGTTGCTGTTGTTGTTTACCTGCTTCTGGTATCTATGTTACAACTTGTTCCCTGTAGATATTGGAGACATAGGGCCAGATCCATTTCAAGGGGTAAGTGGGGGTTGAAGCAAAAAGGGGATTTTGGGGTGGGGCTAATGTACACCTGAATCACAGAAGGGACCCATGTTATTAGTCCATGTTGTGGTAGGCCAGATAATCCTACCACTCCTGGGATTCCTCTGCATGTGGGCTGGGATTGTTAATTGACCAGCAATCAAGCTGCCTGGTGACTGGACAAACTCTGTAAGCTGTAGCCAATAAAAATTGTTTCCATTATTTATCCACTCCTACTACCCCAATTTGATATTTTGGTACAAGCTTAACTGAGGTTTATTGAAACAACACAAATTCAGACTATAGTTTATGAAGCTGACTTGTTTCAATAAACCATAGGTAATATTAACCACAATTCAGATGTTAACACTAAACTGTGGTTAATTTAAAATGGAAGCAGAAACTTCTGATCTCTCCATGGCTGTTTAAGAGGAGGAGAGAGGGGAGTACGCAAGCCTGAGGCTTATCTTCATAACACTAAACCATAGTTAGTTATATGTGAACCTTCCTTTTCTGTAAGGAGATAAACTTGCCAGGTGGGGAAGAAAAGATACTCAGTTTCTCTCTTGTATTTTAGAAGTATTGGTTTAGAATAGGTAGAGAGAGAAGTAGGATAAAACTAGGAACATATTTTTACTTTAATGTTTACTATTATTTCTACTTTGCTGTTAGAAATGGCCTCGCATGGGAGCTACATCACACAACAGAGAGAGAGAGATTATAATGCCCAAGACAAACTAAGTTAATACATGTTGTTATTCTGTTCCATGTATTTTTAAGAGCCCACAAAGGATTTAGCTGGAGAAGTATTAAAAACTGTTACTGAAAAGAAAACATCAAAGGAGTCTTATTACATTTCCAAGGAACATTACCCTATCTCCCCTCCCCCACACTTCTGCATTCATCTATGCATTGGGCCAAATTTTCTTCTTTTGAAGATCAACATATCTAACTTGCAAATTTCAGCAGACTGCAAGTGATCAAAGCCAAAGGATTTAATATGAGATACATGTTCATTTTCTTGTTACTGGCTGAGCATGACTTCAAAAAAATCACACTTCTGCAATGAATGCTTGTTATTTAAACAATTTCCATGGCTCCTCAATGCTTTGCCTGCACATTTGTTCCTCTCTACAAAAACTATGGTCTTTATTCCCATGCTCTCCCAGGAATAAAGAATACACTTAAACATACATTGGCTAGCTTCATCTATTAGTATTCCTCACTGATTTCTGTTTAAGCAGCCCAGAAAGGTGGGTGGGTAGACATCAGCGTCTTAATATCTATACTTCCTGATATAATAAGGAAAACAGAACCTGTTCATTTTCTAATACATGAATGCAGTGAAAGCTGCTATCTGCAAAGACACACGCCACAACCAATGAACAGATACGTCACATACATACTTTCTTTCTCTTCTAAGAGAGAAAAATGCCCAGACATCTGGACTGGATTGCATTTTTTTTTTTACTATTACTATCACATGGCTAGCCCTATGAACATTACATAAGGCAACTCATTTTGCTATATTGAATGAAAATCTATGCCACAGTAAATCTGTCAGACTTTCATGCCACAACCTTTCTTTTGTATTTAGGTGTTTTTACAATTTCATTTTTGTATCCCTAATTGCTGATTATTGGTATCCTTTTTCAAGCATTCATCATGTGAAGAGGTAACATGGATACAGCGGGGCTGTAGATTGAATGTTTGCCTTCACCCCAGAGGTTGTGCAACTCTTCCTGGCTTCTCATGTGATGAAAGTGAACTCCCCACACAATGAGGAGCCCTGAAAAATCAGGAGGAGAAGTGTAGCTCAGTGATAGAGCATAGGCTTTGCATGAAGAAAGTCTCAGATTCAATCCTTGGCAACTCCAAGTACATAGGGACATAAGAAGCTGTATTCTGCTTAGACTGTTGATCCATTTAACCCAGTATTGTTGAGGGTTAAGAAACACTCCTATCTGAAAACCTGGAGAGCTCCTGCCAGTCTATGTTGACAATACTAGGCTAGATGGATTAATGATCTGACTCCTATGTTCTGATTATAATTATTCATTAAATTAAAATTGTGCCTAATTGTCTTTGCCTGTTGCATTTTGGAAAAATGAGGAAGACATTCCTACATACATTTAGAACACCGTTAATACATTAGTTCTGTCACAGATCCCCTTCTCCCCTTCCAAGGATGGAACAGCTATTAATTCCATCTCAGGCACAGAAAATACTCCAGTTCCGCTTTGTTAACTACTAATATGCTCCCGCCAATAGGATCACTGCAGGAGAAGTTATGTTTTTGAAAGGCTATTGAATATCTGTGAATAAACGTAAACTGTTAAGTGGGTATATTTCTAGTTTCCCTGAACACTTATGCAGAACAACTGTCACACTAAAGAATGAAATTAATGAATAAAGATTTAATTGGTGTTGTAAATGTTATGGAGTGTACTAAAATTATTATTTTAAAAAAGTAACCAGAAGTATAGCTACATTTAAAAGTACCAGCACTTGCTCTTCAATATGAACTGAACAAATGAAGGGTGTAGACTGTACAAAGGAATAATGCTTTGTCACCATATCTACCTTGCTAGCCTGACTTGGTAGGAAACAAGGAAGGAGTTTATTAGAAGAAAGGCTACAGGTTAATTTGACAAGTTTATTGGAAGAAAGGCTACAGGTTAATTTGATAATCTTACACAAATTCAGCTTTTGTGTGCGGAAAGCCCTTTAAGCATTCTGGGGAGAAATGCTGAGTCCCGGTCCCCACTCTCTTGCAAATCCAAAGATATTCCCATCCTATTCACAGTACAAGGTGAGAGAGGAATGCAAGAAATTTATGCCCTTTGGGGCTGTTTTCCACCATGGCCAAATCAGTTTAGATTATGATGATCATCACCATCATTATCATGAAGACATATAGAAGGAAAGCTACTGTTACAGGAACTCTTCTCCTGAACTACACAGATCAGAGGCCAATAAATAAAGCCACATCTACACTAATGGGCAGTGAATGCCTGCATGGGAGAAACTGGGATTGCTTCTACATTAACCTGTATGTAATGCACAAGCAGGGACTCTGTCATTTGCAAGGGTTTCAAGATCATACAGAGGGAGCCTACACACATACTTGTATATATGTAGGGCTCAATTCAGAACTTTAAGGGAATGAACTGAAGTCAGAAGCAGAAACAGGAAGTATGATTCCAAAATCTTCACTCCATGCATAAACCAAATTTCAAGCACAGGCAAGTGTGACAAACACTAGTATAGTTGCTCTGGAGCAGGCTTTTTCATGCTAGTATACTGCACTGGGACATTAAGCAAAGGTAGAGTCCCTATTTGCACTCTTTAAACAACACACATACACACATACCATTCCACTGAATCTGAGACAGAAGCTTCAGATAAAGAATTATAGATATAGCAAAGTCACTGCAACCCCTTTTACACAAATAAAAAGGATGCTGCATACTTTATAGATAGATGTTAGAAATTCTGTTTGTGTTGATGGAGGCAAAGGGATCACTGCGTTGATGGAGGCAAAGGAATAATTTGGATTATGAATTGAGGACTAATGAGGTTTAATGGGAACTTCTGAACAACTCATTATATGAGATGTATTAAACCATCAAAACCACATTTTCATCTTCTTTCCTGAATTGCCTTCATCCATAGCAAAAGGATAGAGGCTAAGTACAACTGTTTTAAGTACCAAATAACCTATTGTTCCCATTCTGCAAAGACATAATATGGCTGTCAGTGCATGTAACTGTGCTAGTCTATTGCAGAAAAATCAACAAAGAATTTCGTGGCACCTTAAATACTAATAAATTTATTCTGGACTAAATGTTTATGGCCTGCAACCCACTTCAAAGCTTAGTTCAGAATAAATCAGTTAGAATTTAAGTTGCCATAAAACTCTTTGACATTGTTTGGTTTGATTCAGATTAACTTGTAATATTTTGGGGCATTTTAGTATGATTGAAACTTATGTAGTAATGAATAGCAATCATCTGTAGTAAAATTGAAATACCTGTATTTTTTTAAATTTTAATTAAGAAACATTGGTAAATATAAACCCATCCCTCAAAAGATATTACTTATAATTTAAATGTATGAGTTATTGGGGAAATATCATGCTGATACATATTTTCTTCCATCACTCATTAATCAAGTCATTTTAGGAAGTGCTACTATTTGAGAGAGAGAGGGGATTCAGAGATCTATCGGCTGAATCTAAATCAGTATTTACACCTCTGCCAATTTCCTTATGTCCAGCCCATTCCTATTCACAAGCAGGGCTCACCACTTGTGGAAGGAAAATTTAGCACTTCTGGGGCAGCCAGAAATGAATTATAATGTACATTTCCGGAAGGGGGCAGGTCTATGGAGCACACATGCCAACCTGTCCCAACCGAGAAATGAGCATTTCTGCTTATTTCAGTGCTTCATTGTTGCACAAGTGGTGAGTCCCATTTGCACAACAGAATTGGCAGGATCCAGTGCTTGCACAACAGGAGCAGCCAGGCGCAGGGGAATCAGTGGAGGCATAAGTGCCCCATTGGATTCTGCCCTATGTGTTTTTAATGGAGATTGTTATATCCTAGAGGAGGAGGAGGAGGAGAATGATGATAATGATTGCTTCATAGCATTAAAATAGACAATAAATAAAACTGATAAAATATTAAACACAATTAAAACTGTATAAACCTGTTTAACACATGAGATGTTTAATGTTTTCTAAGGTCAAGAAATCAGAATTGGATCAGAGAAGACAGAGTCGTTGACTGTCCATGGAGAACATGCCATAGTGCCTGCAACTTGACATTCTGGGATGATTAGCAAGCACTAATATACTGGTAAAGTTGTTGTAGCATTTTTCATACCTGACATATTACTTTAAGCACTAAAATGGAAACGTAGTCAGAACTTAGTCAAGCAAGAGGTAACAAGCAGTGTGCTGCAATCACTGCTTTAGACTGTGCCACTCATATTTATCCTGATAAGCCCCAATCTGTCATTTGGACTAGCAACAATCGGAATGAGACTTAGCACTGTCCCCATGCAACTTCCTGATATCAGGCAAATGAAAGCACTGTGCCTAAACTCCCCAAATATTTGTTCACACGGAACTTCCCCAGGTCCAATATGAGTAGGTGGATGAGGTCCTAGTAGCAAAGAAGAAGTCACTAGAAAGTGTGGAGCACATTATAACTGCCCGACATAAAAGTTTAGATAATTGAAGTAACTTGTGGTATTAATGGCTTCCCTAGAAGTTTTACTAAAATGTACATTTATCACCTTGACATCCAAAAGCAGCTTGCCATCCACAAGCCCTCATGATCCCACAAAACAAACACAAACCAGAAAGAGGTAGAACAGAGGGTCAAAATACACATGGCACTTCGTGTAGTATGTCTGTCTGTCTCTCTCTGTTTTTTGTTTTTACAAAATGTAGCTGCAATGGAAGAACACCTTTCTTAACTCTTTCTCCTCTGGCAGTTTATTTTTAAAAAACCAGTGAAAACACCCTGGTTTTAAAAAATGTTTTCAGGTTCAAAAATTCTTTTAATACCACACCAGAGGACCTCTGTCAACAACAAACACCTTAAATCTAAGGGAAACGGTGTTTATTGGTGTCTGCATTCTAGAAACAGAAGTCTGGAAGATTCAAGAGTCTGATGTTATGAGTTTTGTCAATATGAAATCTCAAAATCTAAGGAGAAATTAAGCAGATGTGGATTTCATAAGTACTGCTAGGCCAAATGTGCCCACATGACAATGTTCAGACTTCAATCTATGCAATGCCAACAAAACTTTACCATTCTGCTCTTGGCTGGCAAACACTCTAATTTGTAGGTGTGCAGCTTTATATTTTTATAAAATATACTGAGGAGTTGTTTAAAGAACATCATCTTCTTTAATTCCCAGAGCAGCACCATAATAAGTTTGTCAGAGAGAGAACATTCCCACTAAGTCTGAAAAGAGAAGAGCTATACACATTTCTTATACTCAATCTGCAACTAAACTATCGATGTTTTGCCAGATGTGTATTGAAAACACAGGTGTTTAAACTCTTCAAATTAAATATTTAAATATGTTTCTTTGGAGTATCTCAGTGTTGCACCTTTTCATAATATAACAATTTAAAGAATAAAATGTTTCAGTATTTCATTTCAATATTATTCCTTTAGTACTAATCCAACCTACATCCTCAAATATCTGAATAATTAAACAAAGAAATTATCCATACTTTATTGACTGCAATGTATTTTTAGCATTACATCTGTTAAATCAGGAAACACAAGTATTAACTCATCAGTCTTTTTATTATCATATTAAGCAGCTTATTATTTAAAAGGGAGCAACTGGCAGTGTAGGTAAATAAATGAATGCAGCAAAATCCTTTCAAGATAAGACAGTAGGCAGTATAATCATTCCTTCTGTGTATGTGGCAAATTTTATTCTTGAAGGAAAAGTCATTTCACTGATGAGGAACAGAAAAGGTATCAAGTAAAAAGATAACATGCTGCTATTCTATGCTGAAAAGCTCTTAGTAATAAAAATGACAGGTTAATATATTCATACTGCATTTATTCCTGTGATTATTTTAAAAGCAATAGACCCAACTGTCTTTTTAAAATACATCTCACAGGATACTAACTAATGCTAACATTAATGGATTTGAGATGTCTGAGGACTAGAAGGGTGTGTGCTAATGCCCACTTATCCTCTAAATATATGTGCACTTATATGGAGTAGTCACAATTCCTGTCAGGACATGACCCTGCCTGAATTAATAAAGGTGCTTCTTGATGAAGGAAAACAAGTAGAAACCAGGGCCTAATCTACACCAAGCAGGATATTCCACTATGAAAGCGGTATGAAAGTGGTATATAAAAGGCAGGAGCCACATTGCTGCTTTATAGCAGTATTGAAGTACACTGACAACTGTTGGGACCCATTGACACATACCATATACCTCTTTCATACCGCTATATCCTGCACTCAACTTCTAAGAATACATTTGTAAATAAAGCTTTATTGATAGTTTTATATAGGAAGGGGGTGTATGTATCTATTTTGGGAGGGGGCACACACATATGCATGCACACGCATGCACACACACACACATGGGGCACCACAACGTCTTATGGGGAATCAGCATTTCTTCTTTCCCAAAGAGTGGGGGAGAATAGAGGAGTGGTTTAAATTATAAGCCCTGATCCTGAGTACTATAGCCTTGTAGTATTGTGGTGGGGTATAGAGAACAAACACACTATCCATTTACTATGGTTTAATTTGTTTTTAGCTGTGTATATTTACTGTTTTATACTGTATGCTTTTATCTGTACGCCACCCTGAGATCTTACTGATATAGGGAGGGATATAAATGATTTAAATAAAATTTAAATAAATATGGTGGGGTGAGATTTCAGGATTGGCTGCACAGTCAACTCTGAACCTGAGCACTGTATATTCTAGATATCTGTCGGAGGTTTCAGCTATCAAACTTTCTGATTCCCATGGAAGAGTTCTGCACATATGCAGTCATCATTCTTTACTAGATGCAAAGTTGCTATTCAGGGTAACACAACCATTTCCCCTTGCTTGTAGCTGATCTTCTTACAGCGGGAAGTCTCAAACTATGTCATAGTTATGATTTGCTAATGCAGGAAAAAAATGGCTCAGATTAGTACATGTCAATAAAGCAGCGGAGGGGGGAGGGGAGGGGAGGACAGGCAATATACTCAGCAGTGCCAATCTTGTATTGGTCTTGGGAGCAGGGTACTATGATTGAAGTGATGGGGACAACTAGCATGTCCCTGCTCTCCCATCACACAATTCTAATTGCATGAAGGCTGTAATGCCTGAATTGGATTATAGTAAAGCATACTTCGGAATGGTCTCTGTGTGTTTAAATTGCCATTTCTCTCATTAAAACCCTCAAAGAAACAGCAATTGGGGACCTTGTTCAATGGGTTTTCAAAAGAAAAGTTGCAATTTAAGCATGCTTGTGCTGTTAAGAACTGATGCAAGGCATGCATATTTTGTATGCAGGAGTGTCTATGCAAGTACCAAATGTTAAGTGAGAATTTTCTTACTGAAGACAGAAACAAATTGCATGAAACCTGTCAATTACTCCAGCAAGACATACAGGAAAATCAACAAACATAATCTCACCTGTGCTGCACTGACGTGTTGACCCAAATAAGAGATTCAGTGATTTTTTTCTTTTTTATATAAAAAAGAGCCCCTGCTTTATAGCATCTAGTTGGCAAAGAAGCTGTTGACACACAAAAGCCCTTGTTCTATATAGAACAAACACACTATCCATTTATTCTGTTATTTATGTGCCAGGCATAATTCTACCATCTTGTTTGATACCTACATCAAATGAAAGCATGTACATTTTAAAAGCCAAAAACATAACTTGAGGAATTCTATTCTGTTCTTACTGAAATAACTCTAAAATATATTTCCTATCAAAGGCTAAAAAATAAAATGAAATAAATATGGCTGATTCTGCCAACAACAACGGGAAGCCAACAACAACAACAACAGCAACAAAACTGGATGTTGAAACAGTGGGCTTAACTGAAAATAAGCCATTACAACTTTTCTCTGTCAAACTACATATCAGAGTTAAACAAAATAAAATAGTAGCAAAGCTCATGAATAGAAGCCAGAGATCTAAATATGCCGATGATGCATTTCTTTGGAATGTCATTAAATACTGGGATTGATTGAGTAGTCCTTTCTCAGAGAATTAAATTCCCCACACTGTCTGGCAGCCATTTGCATATACTGTCAAATATGTTTACATGTTTTGTTCATAAAAGAGTTGAATTCTGCTCTGATTTGAGGGAAGAACACAACTCCTTTGACATCAATAAATGAGACAATTCAAGTTATGGAACTTAACTTTCTGGAAGTTGCATTGCAGATGAAGGAAAATATCTACTGAAATTATGGCATCAAAAGGTGTAAGAAGTCGATGTTTTTCTTTCTATGAGATATGATGTGTCATTTCTTAAGTCCTTTTTAAGATTAAAGAAAAAACAATGACAGGGTAAAATGAAAACAACTTTACAGCTTTTGCTTTTCCTGTTTCCCAAAAAATTGTAACACGTTTTCTTTAAAGAAAAAAGAGAAACGTGCCCCTTGGAGGAATCTCCACTGTTATCTCCAATCTGAGATTAGGGATAAAAAGAGGGATTCCCCTGTGCATTGCTCCCGTCTGAAATGTAAGCAACGTGCAGGAGAATCTCTGGTGTTATCTTCAATCTCAGACCCAAGATATAGCAGGGATGTGGGCAGCAGGGGGCTCCCAGAGCACTGGAAAGAGCAACTACTTTTCTTAGCACCTGCCAAGTGGCTTTGTGCAATGTGCCATGCCCCCATGTGGACATCACACAAAGCCAGGGACTCAGCCGACGCCGGAAGGAGCAGTTACCCCTCCCAATGCTACCTCAGTCCCTTTCTCAGTACAGAGAAAGGCAAAATAGGTGACGGGAAAGTGGATGACGCCAGCGGATATGGCAATTTGCCTCCCCACCCAATTCTGGTTCTAGACCCCTGCTCTAATGCATATCCTGGTCCCTACTCATTTTCAAAACCAAACTCTGAATTGGGTCCCAGAAGCATAGAGATAGTCCATGTAACATTTCAAGAATGGTATAATGTGAGCTGTGCAGCATGACCGTGCGGCCTTATTTTGAATCAACCGTTTCTGAGTACTATTCAAAGAATGCATGACAGTAATCGAACCTTGATATTACAGGAGCAGATATCATGGTGGTAAAACCCGTCTTACTAAAAAAAGCTTATGCAGTCCCCCAACTGAATCGCCTCTCTGATTTAGAGAGGAAAAGAAAAAGAAAATAATTTACTCTTCCTGGATTGGTGGGGCAGCCGGAGCGTTCTGCCCCTCCAATCACATCTTGAAGGTCCTTTCAGATAAGATCCAGGAAAAGAGGGTCATTTTAAAAACCTATCCCTCTCTGAATCACCAATTGGGTTGAAGAATGGTAGATAAATGCATAAAATAAAAACAAATGAAATAAAGTTGTGTTAACGTATGCTGGCTGTATACATTCTACTACCTTCTCAAAAGCAGTTTGCGTTCTTAACTATAGACATAGTTAAGACATAGCCATATTCAATTTATTTAACCCTATCCTCCTATACACCAGTCTTGCCGAATAAAAAAGGTTACAAGCAATATATTTTCCTGCAAAGGGAAAGATACCTTACTAGGAAAGATTATCGCCCGAAGATTATTTGCAGCTAATAATAGATCTGAGATCAGCACATTTGCATTCCGAACAAATACCAGTTTCTCCGTGGAATTAAGTTTCCTTTACTTCTATACTTTACCAATACTTTGTACTTCATATCCTCTGGGAAATTTGTTTGAACAGATGTTGTGACTTCACAATAAAATTTATAGATTCTTTGGAGCAATACCCTAGAGATCATATATTTTAATTTGCAACATGCTCCTGACTTATCTAACAAGCATTGAAAAGCATTCATCAAGGACCTCTCTGACGACCACTTGTGCTTGCTCATATTGAAGTCCTTAGATTCTAAGAAGCAATGAAGGTCAAATTTTACATTTTTCTGAAATCTATCAAGCAGACAAAGCAAAAAAAGTGACACATCCTACTAACAACTGCATTTGCTTTAAGTTGCATTGTATGATACCTCATAATTGAAGAAAACTATTGACACCTTTTACAGTATGTATCTTTTGCTCTATTTTAATCATTATGAAATTAGTTAGAAATGAACTTGTAGGTTTTTTGTCAGAAAACTATAGTGTACAATGTCAAATTAGTCACATAATTGATTAATTTTTTGGAATGTAATATAATATAATAATAATAATAGCTTATTTTGTACAACAGGAATTGTCTAATTACTTAATATGTACACTCTCCATAAATACAGAATAGAGAAGCATGGCATATTATTATTATTATTATTATTATTATTATTATTATTATTATTATTATTATTATTATTCAGCCACTTTTCCTATTCCTGGCCTTCTCTAAACACCAACTTGCGCTTTTTTCCTCCACTCAGATGTTGCCCTACTAAATGCCTAATTTATTTATTATTTACTTCTCCTTCTACTATATGTTTCACGTTTCACCAATCTATTTACTTACACTTGCTTCTTCCTAGCTCATTCTTACTCCTCCCATAGCATTTACCCTTCTCTCTGCATCTCCCCATTGTATGATATAGACTTGAGATGAAACACTAAACAGCAGTTTAGGGTTCAGATGGCACATTCAACTGCAGTTAATCTAAAATAGAATCAGAAGCTTCCAGACTCCTCCTTGCAGCTGAGCCACAGGAGGAAAAGGGAGTGTCAAACTTAGAAGGCATCATAGACAAGGAGGACCCAATCCATTATTGATATTCTGCCTTTCAAATTTTTCATTTTCAAGGCAGTTTACAATACATACAGATAAGAACAAACCACAAATTTAAAACAAATGTAATCAGATTAAAATTGCAGAGCCATAAAACAAAGTACCAGGAGTGTGTAAAAACCAACTTCAAATGTTTTAAAAGATATGTGCAAACGAATAGGTATTTCCCCGGAACTGAGAAGACATCGCAGCAGAGAACAAGTGAGCACGCCTAGAGAGAGCTTTTTTTTTTTTTTAAAGAATGCCCCAGCTATTAAAGGTCACAAAGAGAGAACAGCTCAGAATGCTAGAAAAATTGCTGGCATTCTGAAACAAATGATTCTTAAGGAAGCCTAATGCATTTTGACCCAGATTTTCTTTAAAATAGCCTTCAGTGAACTCTAGAAGAAATGTCTCATATATTCAATAACTAGCCGGTCAGTTTGTTGCCGTTTGTTCCCACACACAATTTTAAAAGGGCCTTTCTCGGATCACCTACAGCCAGACCTCTGAAGGTGAGGAAATGCAGAGGAAGACTTCAGAGCATGCAGGCAGATTCATACAGAAGAAAGCAGTCATTCAGGTACCAGAGTCCCAAAGGATGTAGGACTTTAAATGCACATTGGATTATACTAGGAAATGGACCAGCAGCCAAAGCAGCTGTTGAAGCCATAGTGAGAGATGTCTCCTGTCAATGACTAGCAGCAGTATTTTGGACCAAATGGACCTTCTGAGAAATTATAACACTTATAACACTTTTTAACACTTAGCAATAGTCTAACCTATTATTAACAGAGCTGTAAACGTAATCCTTCAGCAGGAGTGGGACCCCATTTTTCTATGAATTTTTCAAGTAATGTAATAATGAACTGAAAGACAGATGTCATGCATCAGGGTCACTGCAATTTATAATATTGTATCATCTCTATCTTGCCTTTAGAGCTGAAGGAAGGGCTGTGCCACATGTTATGATTTTAACAGGTGCAGATGCTCTCAGCCTGATGTGGAATTCAAAGTCAGTTGGTGTCACAACCCCTGGGCAATGGAAGGCAACCTTAACATTTCTAATGTCATCTGTGTTAATCTAAATTAGACATGACATTGAACTGATCCAAAGGAATATCATGTTTTGAATATACTGATCCCTAGATAAATTGTTTTGACTAAAGATCCCACATTAAAAAAATAGCAACGATCCATTATACTGGGTAATATTCTTAAGGCTTCTACTTGGAAATAGATACTTACATATGGTTAGGATGGGTTGGTAGTAGGGAACCACAAATAAATACCAAACAGCTATGCACTGAAACCACCTACAACTGTTCTTTTTCCAATAAGCTGGAAATGTTACAAGACAACTGTTTCATTTCAATGCAAGCTATATCAGCATTCTGTCCACATTCTTCAAGGTTAGAAACAGACACAACACTATGTAAGAAAAGCAATGGTTTTAATTAAAAGATCTGCATTAAGTAATTCAGTATATTATCCAGGTAGACAGATACAGATAATAGCTTGTTGCAACTCCTAAAAACTCCACAGATAATTGAAAATACTAGCATTTTCCCCTCAAGAAACTCTATTGACTATCACTATGCCTTGAAAGTCCTAGCAAAACACTATCAATGAGCAATTAAACAGGTTGCGATATGTTTGTACTCGTTGCTTTTTGCAGCACACTCCAATACATGTCTACTCTGTTTAGTGGAACTTACTCCCACTTAAGTGCATATGGGAATGAAATCTTAATCTCAAATCAATATTGTAGTCTATTGCTCTTTCAGTAGCATATATTCTAATCTGCAATCAAATCAATAATATCATAATCTATTCTTAACATTTATATTCAGCCCTATTTGCTAAAAAGCCATCACAGTGGTATATAACAAATTAAAACAATAAAACATTAACATAATAAAAAACCAAGAACTTTAAAACAGCAAAACATTAAAACTACACAATTTAAAAGGCTAAATTAAAAAGATATGTCTTCACACCTTTTCTAAAAGCCAAAAAGGGGGTGGTGATTGTAGTACTTGGGGGAATGAATTTCACAATTTAGGAGCAACACAGGGAAAAGCTCTTTTAGGTATCCTACAGGGCCTCTGTGGGTAAAGGTGTCTAGAGGGCCTCTCCTGCAGATCTTAATAACTGAGCAGGTTTGTAATGAGACATACGATTCTCTTAAATAGCCAGATCCTAAGCCAAACTAACACCTGAATTGAGCCCAGAAAACAACTGGCAGTCAGTGATGGTCTTTCAAGACAGGTGCAATATGGTTCCGGTATCATGCAACAGTTAGAAGGCTAGATGCTAAATGTGGCTTCAAGTGAAGCTTATGGACACTGGTATCCACATGTAGAGCACATTGCAGTAGTCTAAATGTGATGTAACCAAGGCATGGATAACTGTTGTCATGTCAAATCAACTCAGGAAGGGTTGCAGCTGGCATACCAAGCATCCTTGTGGAAAT
Organism: Elgaria multicarinata webbii; assembly: GCF_023053635.1. Taxonomy (NCBI): domain Eukaryota; kingdom Metazoa; phylum Chordata; class Lepidosauria; order Squamata; family Anguidae; genus Elgaria; species Elgaria multicarinata. The sequence continues at coordinate 63,619,867 of NC_086175.1, forward strand.
ACGCTCCTTGCCACTGCCACCACCTGACGATCCAGGGGCAGTGTAAGATTAAGGAGCATTCCCAGGCTACAGACGTGATCATCATGGGGGAGCTGATTAAATTTCAATCCCCAAGTCAGGCTTTCTACTGAACATCAACACCTCCATCTTGTCTGGTTTTAACCTCAGATTGTTCACCCTCTTCCAACCCATTATTGAAGCCACATAACATTCAAGGGTTTCAACTGCTTCCTTGGTTTTAGGTGACAAAGTGCAATAGAGCTGGGTGTCATCGGCATATTGGTGACAACATACTCCAAAGTTCCAAATGACCTCTCAGAGTGGTTTTACATAAATATTAAAATAATGGAGGACAAGATAGACACCTATGGGATACCACAGGCTAAAGGCCATGGAGTAATTCCCCAGGATCATCTTCTGGACATCATCCAACAGAAAGGACCAGAACCACTGCTAAACAGCACCCCCAAGGCATAGCCCCACTAGGTGATCCAGAAGGATACCCTGGTTGATGGTATAAAAAGCCATAAAGAGGTCAATGAAAACTAATTTCATTTTGCTCTCCCATCTAATTTCCAGTGTAGGTCATCCACCAAAGCAGCCTCAGTGCTATGTCCTGTCCGAAAGTCTGTATGAATAGCAAAAGCAACTTGCTGTCTCCACATTTTAATTATAAGCTCCTCTAGGCTTGGTCTTCTCTGAGACCTGCCTAAGAAAGCCTTGAAAAACCAAGCTAATTATGAAGCAAGCCCTTATGGCACCTAAAAGTCTGACACTACTACACTGGAAGGATAAATGTTCACCTCCCATAATGCAATGGGCTGAGGATTTAACAATGCTATCAACATTTAAACACGTGGTACATAGTGGATAAATACATGGATATTTAGTCTGCTTTTCTTGAAACCTGTATATAACTCTCTCCTTTTTAAAAAATGAATGGTGTATCCTATGCATGTAACATTTGTTCTTTTCTCCTCCCCCCCCCGCCACAAATTGTTTTCTGTTCTGTTTTGTTAAATTCACAATAAAAAAAAGAGATGAAGCAAGTTGTGAAGAATTCACCCATCACTAGTAGAAATTACTCAGGTAATATATGTAAAGTGTTTTAAACATTAAGGGCACAATCCTATGCAGATTTAGACAAAAAAGTTGTACAACTCCCAGCATGGCTGGCTAGGGAATGATGGGAGTTGTAGGACATTTTTCTGTCTAAAAATGCTTAGGATTGTGCTGTATAAATGCCTTATATCAACAGTAGTAGTGATAGTAGAAGTAGTAGCAATTGTCATAATGTGTTGGAGACTATGGAATAAAGCGGGGCATTTGGATGAAAAGGGGAAATACAGATATTTGTTTGTTTGTTTTATACCTCGCCTTTCTACCAAAAACTGGCACTCAAGGCAGGAAACCATCTGCACTAGTGAATGTAAGAAGAACAAGCAGTGAGAGTAGCAAAACTTGAGTTGCAGGGACAACAGAGCAGGAAGGAAGTGCAGGTCTGTAAACTGAACGTCTGTAAGTGGAATTCAAAGTAGGGTAAAGCTGATAAAGGGACAGGAAACGGCATAATGGGCAAGAATGGGAGAGAGAAGAAGGGTTGCTAAGACATTTGGTACAAATGTCTTTTCAGACAATATTCTGAGAGCCTGGCAAAAGAACCACGATTCTACTTGTCAGGTTCCACAACTCAACTCCTAAAAGGCCCATGGTTGGAATGAACCCTATTCTGCTAGTCCTGAATTCTGACAGTTGTAGTCCTGCATTTCAGACCAGGGTTATTCCCATAGTAATTTGGATCCTGCTGAGATGGCAAGTTGCTGTTTCTAGTTGTAGAAATTATCTTATATTGAAACTGAAACGGCTCCTGTTTCAAAAACATATTTAAAATATTTCCACCATAACAAAAAATGGCTTTACCACATCACTGCTGTGAAAGAATGTCCATGCAAGCAGATTCCCAGATCACAAGACTATGGAAAATTTCTTCCGACTTAGCTGATAACTGTACAAGGCAATTTTCTATCAAGTATTGCAGAACAATAGCAATAACAGCAGCCAGCAGCAATATCAATTTAGTAACATTTGTCCATAGAAAAGGAAAAAAGAAACTGTTTTCCTGAAATAGTTCCAGCATATAAAACCGTGCTGTGCAACCATGAAGGGCAGCATAAAATAACATTAGTAATGTTGTAGTGAAATCTCAGTATTGAGTTATGCTATGGCAACCATGTAGATCAAAATTATTTAAGTAGATGGAGAAAGCATGGTGCTAAGTCATTCTCCCCCCCCCCCCCCCTTTTTTTTTTACACATGGGATAGGAAAAAATAGAAACCTAAGACCCCTAAGGGCTTTGGCTTTGAATTAAAAAGTGACATCAGAGACAATGAAGAGTCAAGTAAATACTGTGTTGGTGCCTCATCAGTGCTGAACTGATGTTAAGGAGTCCCCTCCTTCTTGCAAAGATTTTTAGGTTATTTCTTCAGTGTCTGAAGCATGAATGATAGCGAAAATTGGATATTGAGTGGGCTGGATTTGTGCTAGAGAGCTAATATCTTTTCTTATTAGAGAGTTTTGATGGATGACTTCTGTTTTAATGCTCATTGTAAGACTGGCATTCTTGGAACTGAGAACTAACATTCACCCAGATCAGATTGGCTGCCTGCCCTGATTCCTTTGTTCCCTTTATTTCCCTCTGTAGTTTGCAACACACAGTGCCAGCTTTAGATATTACCGTACCTAAAACAAATTGTCAAAATTACACCCCTCCTTCTATTCCTTCTTTTTAAAAAATGATACACAACTGGTAGGCTGGAGGCAGGAAAATGGCACCTGCCTCTGGAAATTGCAATCCCAAATGAGGTGCACAAATGGGGTTGCAAAAAAGGGGAACCAAAATGATCAAGGGGTTGAACAACTATCCCATGAGGAAGTGTTATAACATTTTGGGCTTTTTAGGCAGCTAAAAGCTCCATCACACTGGTGGTTAACATGCTCCCTACCTTCGCTTCTCTGCCTGTGTTTTCATTCCTCAGTTACTTCCTCTTTCAAAAGAGGAAATGTAATTGCAGGGATGACAAAGAAAGAGCTGGAATCCTCCTATCTAAACATAACATTTACAGGCTTTCTAACTAGTCAATTTGAATTTGGAATCAGGATTATTATTTATATAGCACTATCCATAGAATTTTAAAAATAACAGGTATGATGGGTCCTACTTGAAGGAGCAGAAGTGCTACACCCCACGACTGGCTTGCCTAGCTGCGGGGGCGGGAGGTATTGCCGGGGGGGGGGGGAGATGCGGCTTGTTGCCGTTGGTGGTGACAAGGTGGCACCATTGGCTGGGGGAGGGGCCTACAAGGTGTTATTAGCTGTTGGAACCCCACCCTCAGCCTCTTTGGATCTCAGCTCCCTCCCTCCCTCCCTGTATGCAGTGTGGGTGTCTGCTGGTCATCCTTTTGGGGGCCAAGTAGGAATTTTTGGCTCATAGTCTGATTGGCCTGGGCTATGAGTCTTTTTGCCTACTTCACACTGTAAGTGGGTCAGGAGTCTTTAGGCTAATTCAGTGGTTAGTTTTCAATTGTTAGGTTAATTGGTCACAATTTTCAGTTAGGCTGGTAGGGACGTCAGGGATGGTGTGCATTCTGATGCACTGTTTCAGTGACAGGTAATTCCTGAGGGCCTCCTGCTGAGGGCTATACGGCCACAGTGGGGGTTAAGAATTACCTGTGAAGCCAACTCACCTCATTCACCCAGCGTTTTGCAGCTCAGGAAGGGGTGACATGGGAAGGCCTCCCCTCCCCAAAAGGGGCAGACCTGGTGGTAGTGATCTGACAGATACTACCTGATAGAATGTTTTTCCCCCGATATCACCTAGCTAGTTGTTGGCTGAGTTTAATTTCCCACCCGGTCATTCCTGATTGAATAAATGTGGCCCAATTTTTATACCATACTTACATGTCTTGTCTCTTTATTCCACATTATTCCACCCGCAACTCATGATTGGACTGGGCATGGAGCAGGCTACTTTGGTACAGTACTTGGAGTATATTATCTTCTTTTGTGAAAATCCTGAGGCATGATGACTCAGATTAGGAATTGTCTTCATTCATATAAATCAAATTGGACAACTCCATTCATCTTCTGAAGCCCTGCTTTACGTCTCCCCCACTGTCAGAAAATACAGGCAATGAATAGCTGAAGTACAGCCTTTTCAGCTGAGGCATCGAAAATCTGTGATACCATCCCAAGGGAAGTCTGATGACTTTTAGAAAGGCATTATTTCTGAAGGTTTTGTATGTTATTATCTTTAAGATGTTTTATGCTTCTACTCTTACATTTTTTAGTGTTTTAAATATAATTTTTGTTTTTTAAATATTACATATGTGGGGGTGCCCATCAGCCTCTAAACTAGGAGGCTAACGAGCATTCTATGCAGGGCAGGTGTGTGGAGGCAATTGTCACCTCTGTGCTTCTCCCTTCTGGCATTATCAGTAGATGAGCGATTTTGCCCATCTTCCTGGGGCTCTGCAGCAAAGGAGGAAAGGAAGCTGGGGCAGCCAGAGGATTTTTCATCAGCTGGCTCCTCTGGTATCCTCCCCTCCATGCCCACAGAACCACTCCCTTTCTGTCCTCTCTGAGTTTGCATTTATGAGCTTGTAGAAGCAGCCCACATGGTTCTCTCTACACCGTCTGCAAGGGGGTGGGGGTGGGGAGGTCAGATTCCTGGGTCTGAGGTTAGAGAGCTGTCTCTGGCCTTGGATCCAGAAACCTGAAATATCCTATGGCCCACCAAGTCTGCCTAGGGGCCATAGGATTGCTCCCCTCTCAGCGCAATGTCATTTACATTAGTGCTAGTGCTGAACTGGATACTGCCCTTTTGATGCCATCATTGTATTATCAAATATATTAAATTAAATAAATTAAATTAAAATATTAATAATAATAATAATAATAATAATAATAATAATGGTAAAAAACTTGGAGATAATCTATTGGATTGAAATGCTGTACAAAGTTGTTGAGACACTTTGATTTTTCATGACTCTATGTGTTCTCTATTATTTCTTCTTCTTCTTCTTCTTCTTCTTCTTCTTCTTCTGCTGCTGCTGCTGCTGCTGCTGCTGAAATAAGCCTTCTTTCCCTGCAGCTGGTTGAAGTGCAGGATGGCAAAATTAAGACTGTTCTCCAGATTACCCCCTTACTATTCTTTCTATTGATAAAGGACTTTTTTTCTGCAGTAAGGAAAGAAGTAGATGTGTGTGCACTATTGTATTCTATCAATTTATACTCACAATCAGGCAGGCACTCAAAGCTTGCCAAGCGCTGCCCGGCCAGCCCTGTTCTGGGAGCCGGCCCAGCTGAGGGCTCGGCGATGTGTGTTTTCCAGGGCCTCCTTAAAGTGGAGGGAGAAAATTCGCAATTTCCCCAGCCTTGGGGAAATTACATATTCCCCCCACACACACACACACTGCAGTAATGGCGGCAGCTATTGCCACAGTGGGGGAAAGGACAAAGGGTGTGCACAGGTGAGGGCGGAAGTGAGTTCCGCCTGGACCTTTGCCCCCTTTGTCCTTTGCCCAGCATTGGGGCAAAAAATCCACCTGGTGCATCTGTTGGGGCCCATGAGGGCCAGATGCAGGGGTATCTGCTGCCCTTGTGGATTTTTGCCCCATCACTACAAGCAGGCCTGCATTCCCTCCAGCTTGATTATCCTGCCCACTCTCACATTTCCTTTATAGGAGACTGACCATGATCTTTCCCTTTATAGGAGAGTGACAGTTCTCAACTGCTTGGAGGCACCTTCTGTGTTTTGAATTTTGTCCTGCACTGGACAGCATCCTGGTCATCCAGACATTGGCATATACACCTGAACATCCTACTGATGTGTACAGTGGGAAGGAATGAACTCCTCATCACTTCCCATCCTCATTATGTCATATTCCAGGAGGAAGGTGAGAAGGATGTGAATCATGAGGAGCAGTATTTTAAGGTTTTGGGAACATAAGGAACTAAACTGTTGGGAAAAAAGGAGAAACTTGGACTACCCTTGTATTGGTTTGGTGATATAATGTAGAGATGCTTATGGTGATTACATCAAATGATAAACTTGAAGTCATAAGCATTATCATCACATGCAAAATCCTACAAAGGATTGTAGTTGAACAAAAGACTAATTTGAATGAATCTACAAACTGCAACTACCAATTCAGAAATCAACAAGTGGGACCTGCAAGAAAATGCAGTGTGACTATTCAGCATTCCAGCCAATCAGTGATACCCCATTTCATCCTCCTCCCACCAGTAATCTGTTTCCCTTCCCGTCAATATTCAGTTAGCATTCTGTGGTCACTAAGCATACTCAGTCCTCATTGGGTTGTTTTGGTGGCTCTTTTTTTTTTTACCCACTTAGAATCCCTCACCCAAGATATTTTTGTTCTTTTACAAAACTTGCAAATACCCCCACCCCCGTATAGGAATAGGGACACAGAGAAAGAGTTTTGACATGAGAAATCCTCTGTATAAAATTCTAAGACAGATGGCGTGTAATGTGAGGCAGCACCAACCCACAGAAGAAAAATGAAATACAATTAGGGAACTCAGCTCATCCCCCATGTCACTTGGAAGGCCTGCACTCAATAGCTGGAGTTGGAAGGAAATAAGCAGGTAGGGACATTTTTCCTATCACAGGTTTATTTTTATTTTTTAATTGATGATATGTGAATAACTGCAAATATTAAATCAAAGCCTTCTTAGTTAATGGTTAATAAAAATAACATACAGCACTGTATTGCATAACTATTTTTGGTTATAAAATTTAGCCTTGGATTTAAATTCCCATTTCTATTTTTTAAAATAAATCTCAAATCCGCTTAGTAGCTACTTTGTATGTGCACCAATGCCCTATCACTTTTAGATACTGTTTGATCTTCTAAGAATTTGTGCAAAGTACTAAGTGCCTGCTGGAGTTAGGATGAGCTGGCTACCTTCTGTTTGCCTTACACTTCCCTGAGGAATCACACAGTACATTGCTGAGTCTATAAATCTTGAATGTAATGGATGGATTGGAGATTTGAATGAAAAAACCATTTTTCATTTTGCCTATTTCCCCCCATTATATATAAACCACAACGTGTAAAGGTAATGAATGGAAGATCTTTCCAAGTTAAGAATATGACAAGGTATTATACTGTAGCCAATTTTAGGAAAGAACTCTTTATAAAGAAAGCCAGTTGGATGAAGTGACAGTTGAAAGTGGATTTATTCATTGTCATTGGTTTCTAGAAGGCTTTTCTTCTTATGCAAACACTAGGAAGCAAAGATCTGAGTCAAAAGCGGGCAAAACCAAGATAAAAAAATATCCTGACTGCTACTTAATATGTATTAATTTATTCCTATTTTATTGCTTATTATCGTTGTTGCTGTTGTTAGCAGCAGCAGCAAACCCCATCTACCTAAAGTCTGAACCTTGAAAGTGTGGCAGGACGTATAGGAGAAGAGGAGGTAAACAAGCAGATATATTGTGCACAAGCAGAGAGACTTCAATAGGTCAAAACTGGCAGCCTTAATTCTGTTCAGGACTCTAGAGGTAGCTAGAGCCAACAACAAAAGGTGTGGTGTGTCTTCAGAAACCACCCTATATTTTGCATCAACTTTAGAACCTGAACTACTGTCAGGGAGGGACAGTACCAGGGCATGCCAAAGCTGGAAGCCTGAGCAACAGTAACAGATATTCCTGTTCCACTCATCCCGTTGCTGTGTCTGGATTCAGCTTTAATAAACTTCCTTGAATCTAATAAGACTTGAATACAACTGCAGCAGCTAAGATACAAAGCACACATTACTTTAAAAGACATAGCTAGCAGCTCCACCTTTTTTCTTTATTACTGGCTGTGTTCAGAAGACAACTTAAACCATAGCTTTAACCACGGTGGTTAAACCAGAAAGCCTTATTCACCTTGGTTAAAGCCATGGTTTAGGGTGTCTTCTGAACACGGCCACTGTAGAAAAAGCGCAGGCACAGCTGAAAGGGTGGGTGGGTCAGAGAATCTTGATATTGCCAAACAGTGATTGATTATAGTAAATGGATCACTATTTTACAATATATATTTGCAGGAGCCCTTCCCACCTACTGAAATTCCCTTTTCTATGCAACTGTTAAAGATACAGGAGCCCTATCCTCCTTTTCATATGGTCACCCTATGTATGACTTCACTGGATTCTGAAAAAGTGGTCTTGCCCTTCTATAATGGTGGCTCACATTCAGTGAATTGGGGCTGTACCACAGCCTCACAGATTTCCTACACCTCCTCCTTAAAGGATTACTCCTGAATCATCACATTTTTGTAACTTCACTGTACTACAAAACATGTGCACATCACTGTAGACATTAAATTTTTTCCAGCTATCCAAAAGCCGCATCACAAACTATTTAGTAGGGAGTGTTTGGACAACCTTTTATAATCCCTAAATTTCAGAGGACACAGGGCATTCTTTCCTTAAAGGATACCAATGTTACCGATCGAGAGGAAAAACAATATTTTCTAATAGAGAAATCAACCCTATTTAAAATCAGAATATTCCTGTTCTTACTTGCCTTAGGGCATTTCTCATAAAGCCAGAAAATCACTACTCTGGAGAGAGACACTGTTCTTCTCACACAGTGCTGATGTTATTCTGGAATCCAATAGGGATAGTAACATTGTAAGTAGGGCCTTGAATACCAAAATAAAATGGAACAGTCACTTGGCTACAGAACTCCTTTCTTTTTCTGTTGTAACAGCAATATTGTTTTCAGTGCAAGGCTTTTTTTTTTTTTTTTAGAGATTAAGGGCTGAGTGGGGTTAACAGCATACAGCCGTACTGTGGACTATCAGCTCCCCTCTGCTGCTCCTTAATCCCCAGAAAAAGCCCAGCACCTTGATCTTTTTTTCTTAATTAACATTAATGAAAGTGATGCACATACTGAGAGAATACCATTCTCTCAAGGCTTACATGCTAAAAATCAAAAGGTGTCTGTGTATGGAGAAGGGGGGGGTACGTGTTCTAAAGTTATTGCAAAGCTACTATACTAATTTTTTAACTCTCCTCCCACTTACAAATGAATGATCTCAAAATATTCAGTGTAAAAAGAAAGCAATGTACATGTTTAGGACATTCTAGAAAGAACTTTGCCTTTCCCTCCTTTTTTCTTAATGCATTCTATGATACATAATTTGGGGAAATGCCCTTTTTGCTACATTTAATGTGAGTTATTTCTTTGGACAATTAAAATATTAATTCAATTAAATCAATTAAATATTAAGTTCTAATACTTTTTTCATACATCTTAGTTGCAGTACTGCCTTCACCGCTTAACGATGATGATGATGATGATAATGATGCTGATGCTACATCTACTTCCATTCACACAATGGGACAGCCCCTTCCTCTTCTCCCTAAGCACTCATGAGTAGATATGTAGAGGGAACACAGGGGACTACATGATAGGGGAAATCAGTTCTGCCATTGGTATCCATTCTGCTGATGGATGGGTACCAATGAATACTGCCCCTATTTATTTAGTATTATATAGATCTGGCCCCGTTGTAAGAGACACAACTGGCCTCAGTGTCCCAGACAGAGATATGTGGTCACAGTTATACATGCACTGGTAATAGTAACCTGATTGCGCCACCGCAATGCATTTTGCATGGACCTGCCTTTGAATAGTTTTCAGTTAGTACAAAATATAAGCTACTTTATTGATTGGGACAGTGCAAATGGAGCTCATCGCATGAGCCTTAAAAGATCTGCATTGTCTCTTGATTATTTCTGGACCCAATTCAGAATGCTGGTTTTAACCTTTAAACCTCTAAATGGTATGGCACCAGGGTACATCAAAAACCACCTTCTCCCAGATGAACTTGCCCAGATATGAGATCTGCTCCAGGGGCGCTTCTTTGGTTCACTTTCCCCAACCATCTTAAGTGAGGAAGGAGATGACTTCTCTCACTGTTGTGGCGTCTTGACCTCAGAATGTTTTCACTGGGGAAGCTTCCCGGTCACCATGTCAGTGCCATGTGAATACCTTTTTATTCATCCAGGCCTTTTAGAGCTCCATCACATCTAGGTAGAAACGTGTGGCTCCTGTCACTCCTACGCCGCTTCCTGAAAACAGGAAGTAATGAGGCCCATTCAGTCTGGCAGGAGAGAGCAGCAACCAGACTTTTTCTCGGGGGGAGTGGATGTGGCTCAAGGAAGGCCAAAATGGGCGGAAGACACACGAGAGGCAGACGACATCATGCGAGCAATCTGTGACTGCCCAGTAACGAGCATGCAGTAAAACGCTTGTCAGATGGAACTCCCAATGTGTTCACTAATACTAATAGTGTTTCTATTGACTTTTATTTTCTTTGACATTCAATTTCTGATATTTTCATTAATTTTATAATTCTTTAAGATGTATGTAACCAAGAGGCTTTGTTTTGAAGAGAGCTATATAAATAATCTAGATAAATAAAATGAGAGAGAGTTGTACTGTAGCATGAAATTCAATTATATGGATTTTAAGTCTTCTATGTAAGTGGGACAAACATTAGTCTCCCTACTTATTTTTTAATTCTCATTAATCTTTTGTTCTTGGAGCATGGGGAAATGTGTGTTTGTGGTCCTTCTGGTTTGCTTGCAGAGAAACAAGCAGTGCTGGTATAATCACCTCTGGTATCTGTAGGGGTCCCACTGCCCCATGCATACTTGCTATGGGTCCCCACTTTAAAAAAAATTGGCACTCTGAGTAGCCTCCGGTGGCCAGATCTAGCAGCCATTTTATTTCCCTCAATACCCTTGACATAGCATTACTCTGGCCCACTGTGAAAAATTAAAATCGTGACTAGACTCTGCTGTATGCCACTCTTTGTAACACTGCTGTTGCTGCCAGTGAAGTCTGACACAGCCAACCAATGGAAGAGAGGGGGCATCAAAGAGCACTTTGGCCAGGTGGAGCTGGCTCTAGAAGCATTGGTAACATAGAAAAGAACAAAGGAAGCTGCCTTATACTGAGTCGGACCAGTGGTCCATCTTGTGTTGAAAGAAAGGGAGGGAAGATCAACGTATGTATGCATCCTGGAAACCACTCTTACTTGGCCAGCCTCTGCATACCTTTCTGCAGTGTGTTTCAAAACCTAGTATTTTCCAGGGAAGATAACTTTTTCTCAAGAGTTACCCTTTCTTAATTGTCTCTCCCTGCAAAGAACACATTTCTATAAAGATTAAATACATCACCAATGTTTGTTTCTGGCACATGAACAAGCATTGTTATATTGTAAGTGGAATACGATAGAATAATTAAGTGTTGTTTGGGATCACAATTATAATTCCAATTCCACCAATTGTAGAATGGCAATGTCTCAGACACACTAAGAGCTTTTCTACTGGGAGCTGTTAATCTGCTGTATGTAGTTTCAGTTTCGTTCTAGAATTGTGACCCAAGCTCTACACAAAGCGTTTTTCCTTTCCTGATTTTCCGCTACATAAAGTGTAAGCGGCACTGTGCTATATTGGAATAATGCAATTATTCATGTAGGAAAATAAGTTTTCTTAGGCTTTCAAAAATAATACTCAATTTTATCTGTTCTAAAAATCCCAGAAAGGGGTTCTTAAAAACATTAGTGAAACTGGAGGGTCACAATATTTCTAAAGAACCTCTGAACAACTATGAGTAAGGAATGACGAGTGCAAAATAAATACTTCTTGTAGAAAAGAGCTATGTTGTGGAAAGGATGTTACATTTACAGCTGAAGACCTTTTTATTTTCTCAGTACTTTAACACCTAATTTAACTTAAATTTAAACTCTGCTGTTTAATTTCATATTTTAACCTATATCAATTTTTGCTGTGTGGTTTTATCCTGGTCGTGCTTTTTATATTGTATTTTGTATTTGTGTTTTTAAATTGTTGGTTGTTTTATTATGCTCTTCATGGTTTTAATTTTTGTGAACCGCCCAGAGAGCTTCAGCTATTGGGCAGTAGAGAAATGAAATAAATAAATAAATAAATAAATGTTTTCCTACTCAAACACAGTGCTTGTGAATTGTACCCAAGCCAGTAATATACTTCCTAATGTAAGTGAATTGAACACTGGGGAAATGCTTTTGTTTTAAGCTTGGCCATGTGCAAACTAAGAAGATAACACTCTAAGGGAAGCTCAAAGAAAACAGATCCTATGCCAGTGAATTTGTTGAAGGGGATTTGGAGGTATAGCACACCCAGTTCTAGCATATTTCATTATGGGATGGTTGTACTTAAAGGAAAGCCATCAACTTCCCTCTTAATTTAGTGAGAAAAATATCTGTAATCCTTAGAGTCTTTGACATTAACTGTAAGCTATTGAGAAGTGCTTGTCTCTTTACTGCAATATCAATACTGTGGTTTCCCTTGGAAGGCTTCCTCGGAGGGTCATGAAAGCTGTATTTGTTGAATAAATCGCAAGCAAGCATGTCTATAGAAATGAAAGCTGCATGAAAAAGAGCTGAATTAGATCACTGGAAATGATCATTGGAAAAAGCCACAACAAACATTGGCTCTCTCTTATTTTTGTTTTAACACCACCTGTGGTGTGTGTGTGTGTGTGTGTGTGTGTGTGTGTGTGTGTGTGAGAGAGAGAGAGAGAGAGAGAGAGAGAGAGAGAGAGAGAGATGGTTTGCACAACACAAGAGTGGTTAATAAGCCTACAGCAGGCTATAGGTTCTGGGTGGTTTATTAACCATCCCATTGACACTTTGGACGTCATGACAAGCTGCATCCGGCAATGGTAATTATGTAAATTGGAATGGTACATGACTGACATGTGCAGGTTAACAAGCCATCATGGCTTATTAATCACCCTCATGTCATGCGAACCAGCCGTGTGTGTGTGTGTTTATGATATTGTATGAATGAAGTCATGTGGTGTAGTAGTTAATCCTCATGCATTGGTTGTAAAAAGTATACACAAACATGTTCATGGGGCATTTTACTATTTCACACCATTTTCCAATGGGGTGGTAAAATGCCTTGAAAAACATGGGTTTGTGGTGTCGGAAGAAATATGTTATAAACTCAAAAGATTAGAAAAAGATTATAAACTGTCAAGGTGAAATTTTAGGTAAAATATTTATTACTAACATTTTTCAACCCCCATACCATATCTATTTCTCATGAGGTAAATATTCCCCCAATGAAATTCCATGGTTTGTGCCAACCTACCCAGAGTACTTAAGCCTATTTCCCTAGACCAGTTTTCTTTGAAAAAATGGGCCATTTCAACAGACCCCAGAACCATAAATTTAAAAAGGCAGGGGCCTGGAGGTGAGGGCTTCAGGCTAGGGACAGTGATTTGGGGAGGAGCTCATGCCTGGGTCTGCAGAGTGGGGGCTTATGCTGGAGATGGGTGTCTGGGGTCAGGGCTCATACTGTCAGAGGGCTCGAGCTCATGAAGGGGGCGGAGGGATGGGGGGTGCTCGGTTGGGGGCTCCAGGCTGGGGGGGCAGTTGGGGAGGTTCATACCTAGGTCTCTGCAGTGGAGGCTTATGGCCAATCTTTGGTGGGGTAGAAAGGAGGGGCCACTAAGCAAAGGGGGTAACCAGAGGTGGAGCCAAGGGCACCTATTTTGCTATACACAAGGCTTTTGCTACACAGTTCAAACCCTTCCCGCGCCCAACATTTCTCCGGAACAACACAGAGAAAGCAGTTTGTGGCAGACCCCACTTACTGAAAGCAACAGGAGTGGAAAGAGGAAGAAATGCATTTCACACACAGTCAAACCAAGGCTGCGGACAATTAAATTCAGTGACTACAAGAGAGAATGTGTTTGGGTTACATAATCACAGAATACTAAGTTCATAGTACCAACAGAGAGCAGGCTTTTTCTAGCAGAGCTGGCTTCTCCTATTCTTAATGGAGAGGGGTGGTATAGGGGGAAAACCAACTTCTCACACACATACACATGCTTACATGGAGTAAGTCCCATTGAATTCAGTGAGATGTACTTCTGAGTAGACCTACATTGAAGTGCTGTATATATCCCATCATTTAAACGCACTTGTCACATACAAGCAAATAATGCCAATTTGTCTTCTACCATCATCATCATCATCAACAACAACTTGAGTTGCAGAACCATAAATTGACTTAAATGCATTCCCCTAAATCCTATTTATTCAGTCACAACCCCATAGAAACAAAAAATGTGAATCAACCACCCTTCTGCAGCCCTTAAGTACCCTTTCCCTGCCTTGATGGATTGATCTGGGCCAAGCTGCTCTGCCATGGGGCTCCAAAGGGACCCTTTAAATCCTGTGGCTGCATACAACAGCTTAGCATGAACATTCCAAAGCCTCCAATCACCTTTCCTCAAAAGAAACAAATGGGGGTTTGTGGGGGGGGGGGAAGCTCATCTCTCCCAATTGTTGACCGATTTTGCTGGATTTCACCCTCACTGATATTACCTATTCTCCCCCAGCCTGGCAAATTTGGCAGCTTTCCATCCATATTTCATATGCCAAATGGTTGGCCATGCCTTTTCACTCTTTTTTTCTTGAATTTTCACACTCAATAAAAAATAATACTACCACCATAACCTATGCACGAGAAGAACTCAGGACAAACCTATATCTCAATGGGCAATGCTAAATTCCATCCACGAAACCCTACATGAGGGGATCTTTTTTCCTCAATAACATCCCATAATAAGCTTAGTTATGCACTAAACCTAGCTAATCCACCAGAAAATTATGTAGCTGTCTACATGCAAATTTTGGGCAGATCAGACAAGGGGAAGGAGCTTAGGTATGCCCCCAAAATGGACTTTTTGCCCAAATGGAAAAAACTGCAAAATGGTGCTTCCCATTGTAACTTTAATACATAAAATGTTCCATTTATCATAGGTTTTCAGATCCATCCCCCTACCACCCGAACTGAGTCCTTTTTAACTGTTTTCCCTCAGATATTTCAACAGTGTGAGGGGGAGATGACTCGATGATCTTGTAGGCCTCTTCCAACTCTGCTATTCTATGATTCTATGATATGAGAGTGAGATCATGCTCAATGGCTCCATCCCCTTTGCCCCTCCCAGCTTCCTTTCACACGTTGAACAGGGAAGGTCTAAAGTAGGGGTCCTACCCTGCTCATGTAATTTTTCTATGTGATTTATAACCATGATAAACAATCAGTGTCAGGGGACTTGCTGTACCCCCATGCATGCCTGGAATGGGTGCCCAACTTTCCTTACTATGGCAAATGTAGACAGGTTCTGTGTGCCTGGATCTTTGTGTGGCTTTGGCAGGTGCAGAGTTTCACTGATCCTTGCCCTCCACATTCACTGGGCAGGAAGATATTGCCCAGGTATCACACATATCTAGGTATTTTGAGAGTTAAACAATTATTTATTTATAGATACAGAAATTTCTGCTAGCTTCTGGACCATCCAGTATTATTTAGTAATAAGAACACAGACATAAAGTGCTTTGAATTGTTATATAATATCCCCCCTAATTTTAATAATTGTGTATGCAAATTGAAGATGACTTTGTTTCCTTGCTTAATTTCTGCTTTAATTATGCATCAGCGTGTCTCTTTTAACTTCCATGGAAATATATATCACCTAGCATACATTAACACAAACACAAAGTCTCTTCTGGAGATTCACAGGCAAACGAAAACAAAATGCACAATGAGCATGACATAAAACACAGTGAAAATTCAATTAAGTAAACAGACATTAAGTTAATGACAATGAAGAGGGCAGGAATGTTTTCTCCTCCCTGAATACTCAAGTGAAGCATTTAGTGGACTTAACGCAGTAAAAACTAAAGGAGTTTTCATGGATACATATGCTCTGCATTTTATATATTGGGTTATCTTACAATAAATGAGCCAAACACTTCCTATGATAATGATATCTGCTATAAGTGACTAATCTATCACAACATGAGCACTGTAAGTTTCCTTCCCTTTAGCTGACTGCTCTATACACTTCCCCCTCTTGAGTAATAGACATGTGCACATCTGTAAGCAGCAGAAGGAATGTTGCTGTTCTTGATAAATGCTACCACTTAAAAGTTCTTACTAAATATAACTCCTTCTGCCTTCTTTCTAGAGTCTTTACTTACATTCTAATGCACAATATATTATGATGTCCTATCACTTTACAATATATGTAAACTGAGTGCCATTCTTTTATTTAAATTTGCATGCCATAATATCCTTCTATGCATGGAAAAATAAAGCAAATAATATTTGTTTCTGTCCCCTTCTCATTTCAAATTTCTCCATAACATCTTTCCATTTCCTCAACAATTACATTATTGTAACAAAGTGACTGGCTGAGTGAGACAAAAATTGCTGATATATTTACCAACTTTCTACATGGGTGGATGAATCCTTCCTATGGGATTACATTTTCTAAAAATAGTATTTAGAGAATTTTATCAACTTTTCCAAGTTAAGCACCAGTGTTGACTACCAATGGCTTATCAGCATACATTTTTGCCTATGCGGCAGAGTCTTGCTATTTACTGTTTTACTCTGTACAGCACCATGTACATTGATGGTGCTATATAAATAAATAATAATAATAATAATAATTTTTGTCTCAATGGAACTTCTGTTTAGAAACGAGGAATGAGCAACTTGTGGTGTCATAACTCTTTTATATCTACTTGGAAAAATAGCATATTCTCCTTTTCAGAAAGCACTGCCCTCACTCCAAATTAGATTTGTCTGCCCTCAATGACATCACCACATAACCAAATCCGACTGGCAGTTCAACAATGTCACTATTACCAGGAAGAGCACCTGGGTTGTGAGATACAGGCCTTATATTTTGTGTGGGGAGAGCATAAATGTAACAAGAAAATGCTTTCCACAAATGAATTTTGCTGCCTAGCTTTAAGATTGTCTCTTTAACTCCCCTTCTCAATTTCTCCTGCTACATTCAGACTGTTATGCCTTTACTTATCAATAAAGTTTACTTTCTTTCTCTTTACCTTCGGCCTGTCATCCGGCCTCTTATTCCTCTTCCCTCTTCCTATCAATAAAGTTGCCAACTTTACGACCTTGTGAGGGGAACTTCTGCCCACACGCTTCCCCTCAGATGTAAATACTAGTGCTGCTGTGTATTCTAGACCTCATTTGAAATGGAACCAATGTGAAAGGAAATGAAGAAATGTATGGCAGTATGACCTCGGATGTAACTAAATTGTAAATAAGCTGACTGTCTCTGTGTTAACAAAACATGTAGATGTCAATGGGAAATATCAAGAGAAGGGGTATGGGAGAGCCAAGGTCACAACCGTAAGTGAATTTCTCTGGCTATGGTGGGTTGAGGGAGTTGCAAAGAGGAATGTGAGGGCCTCAAGGCTCTGGGAGGAAACTGGATATGCACCAGGCACCCTGAATTATCTGAAGGGGGCACAATTACTTTTATATGATGTGTGAACATACCTTGTCCTGCCCCTGTCTATACGACAATGGGTTTGCTCCTCATTGAATATAAACTTGAATTTTCGTTGATTCGAATCTAGGCAAAGAGTGTCACACTGCAGCAGCAACAGCGCTTTATCCCCTGAATTTTTTTTGTAGTGCCATTATTAATGCACAAATGTGATACTACGGAGGAGAGAGGAGTTAAGTAAAAAAATTTATCTGTGGACCTCCGCAGATTCATATAAGAGAAAAATAGAAAAAACTGAGAGGGGGGAGAAAAGGAACAAGGCAGCAAAGGGGGATACAAGGGGGGGGGGGAAGCAGCACGTTGCAAAGGACAAACCTCCAAGGAACGAGATGGGGACTGAACACGTCTCCTCCCTCTGGCTGTCCGTTCCCCCGCTTTGTTTTACTATTATAAGCTCTATCTGCAGAGCTCCACAGAATCATATAATTTAAAATGAAAATGGTGGGAAGGAACAACGGAGCCAGAAGAGGATGCGATAGGTGGGAAGGTGGGAACTCAGCCAATCACTCTGTCCTGCCCTGAAAGCTCTGCCCACATGTCAAAATGCAATTTAACTTCCCCCACGCCACGTAACTATAACACGGTGCAAACTCGGACAATGATCCAAAAGTTGCGGTAAATTGCAAATGTGAATACCAGCGCTGCGACGGATGGACGGCTGCGTCATGTGTCCTGAAACACGAATCTGCGCATTAATGTCAGGGTAAAGAAGCCATATAGACAAGCCCCTGATTATGCTCTAAACAAGGTATGGATAAAACGGTAACTTGTCAATTGAGAAGATTATTTCTTGTCTTTCAAAATGATTCTGCTCAGATTATTGCCTCAACCGAATGCAAAACTGAGATACAACAACGAATTTGGTGAACATATCCAATAAAAAGGCGAACAAGGGAAAAAACTGCTAAAAGATTACTTGCTAAGGGCTCATGTAATCATTTGGCTAAGTTTGGTTCTAAGTTGCTTTTCTGTTCAAATCAGGGAGAGGTTGATTTTCTTTTCAGTCACCTTTTCTGTCATTTTCACATATTTCTCCTCTTTCCACCCCAGCTTTAAAATCACTACACTGGCTGTCAATTAGTTTCCGGGTGAAGTATAAAGTGATGGTTATTAGTTTCGGGGCGAAGTATAAAGTGTAGCCTGCCCCCAGAAATCTTGCTGTAGTAACCACTTGGATAGATAACTGCAATCTGCTCTATGTTTTGCTACCCTTGAAGATGGTCTGGAAGCTGCAGTTGGTGCAGAATGCTCCAGCCTGGCTGCTGGTAAATGAAGTAAGAAAGGATATTACCCCGATCTTGAAAGCACTGCATTGACTGCCAGTAGATTTCAATTCAAGGCCTTGCTATTGGCATACAAGCCCTAAATGCCTTGGAACTCCCTTCCATGGCTTATAATCATCAGGGGATGCCTTGTTCATTGTACTGCTAATAGCAGAGGCTAGGAAGGTGGTGACACAAGACAGGGTATAGAACTCCCTCTTAGGTGGGATCAGGTCTGCATGCAAAGTCCAATTGTTCAAGCAAAGGCCGAAGATATTTGCATTTCTTCAGGCATTTGGTCTTTGATAAAAAGCAGAGTTGGGCAACTGGGGGCAGTCTGGGGGCCATTTTCACCCCAGGATCTGTGGGGCGCCATTAAGAAAACTCCCAAACCATTAAAGAAGCCTAAAACAGCCCAAATGCCCTTCAAAACAAACAGCCAAAATGCCCTCTCAGTTGTAGTAGAAATTTGCTGCTGATTTTGGTGGCAACCTGGTAATGTTTTTGCCACTGCCATCATACATTTTGGCAGCCTGGAGGCAGCAGGAGAAGGAGAGGTAGCAACAGGAAGTGGCAAGGACTACGTACAGCCCCCATGTAACCATCTCTGATATAAAGTGTGTTTAGGTGTGTTTTACCACTGCTGCTTTACTTTGTTTTAAGTATAGTGATTTTAAGTATATTTATGGTTGTTTTGTAGAATTTTGTTGTTAGTCACTCTGTGTTCCAGAACTAGAATAAGGGCAGGTTACAAAAATTCTGAATGAATGATTATAGTTCTGGATAGGTTTTAAATCAAATCAATGAAAAAATGATAACATACTAGAATCAGGCTTCTCTTGCAAAAATGTAATTACAACTATTAATTGTTAGTACAAACCTTTTTTTGGATGTCTTCCAAGGATACAGCAACCCACATAGGACACAATGGATGGATTTAAAAACCTGGGCTAATTTAATGGTTCTTAATATCTAATTTTAAGTTTTTGAGGCATTGTCCTATGGATCCAGATTTAATGCAAATACCAGCAAATAATTATTTTTAGCTGTGGCACTGAATTAACCAGATAGCTATAATAAAAAATCAGAATAGATACGGTTATTAAGCAACTTTCATAAGGGCATAGGAATCTGCCTTATACCAGGTCAGTCTACTTGTGCATCTGGCAAGTACAGTCTACTTTGACTGACAGTGGCTGTCCAGTGTCTCAAGGCAAAGAAGAATATTTTGAATTTCAGTCCCTGGCATCTGACCCTTTAATGGGATTCCAGGGACTGAACCTGGAACCTTCAGTATGCAATATATACTCCATTGCTAGAGTGTGGTTTGTCTTGTAAACATAGAAATGTGGTAGAAAGATTTACCGAAACTGTTATATTGACACTGTAATCATTTATACATCCTGCCAACACACAATCCAAATAATGGGGCCCTGTAAGTAAGATGACTTCCATTATTTATCAACACTTTAAAGCATACTATACTGCCCAGGCTATAGACTAGAATTTCCTTTCAGAATAAACAGAAGAAAGAATGTAGCTTTATTTATTTCACTTTTTAAAAATACATACTTGCTTGCTACTTCTGCCTTAAATAGTTTGTAAAACATCTACTGTTTAAAATTCAAGGAGTATGGTTATATCAAACCAAGCTGACAGTCAAAGAACCTTCTATTAAGTTCCTACAAGGCAACCCATAAAAAAAGGAAAGACGATATATACAGTTTCGCCAATGAATGTATAAATACTTTGATTTTGAATGCAATTAAAATCAATCCTTTTGGTCTGGGCTTGAGTTAATTTCCATTAAGATTTAAATTCCAAATGATCATTAGGTTATCAGAGCAGAGAAGCTAGACTGACTGTATAATATATTATGCTGTAAACACAAGTCACAAAGGGAGGTTGTTTGCTATCTAAAGTGAACTTGTTGTCACATTCTAATCACTGTTTTATTACCCTAAAGCAGGGGTGGGGAACTTATTTCAGCCCAAGGGCTGAATTAAATTTTGGAGAAGCCCCTTGGGGCCATGGAGGGCCAGGATCAAAATACCAAAGGCATCTTCAGACAGGGCACTTTCTCCTGCAATTACTGCTTCTTACTGTTCTGGATTCTTTTCGGGATTTAAATAAGGTCTTTATACAACCAGTTTTTCTTTTTATGCATAACACTATATGTCATTTGCATGGGTGGGAGGAGCCTTTCAAGATGTTATTGTCTACCCCTCTGGTGTAGCCCCTCCCCTCTCTCAGCATGAAATGAAACACTTCCTCACAAGTTCAGAATTCTGCATCACTGGAGATCTTCCCCCCCAACATGCAAGTCAGTATTGTCCCTGTAAAAGCAAAAGTAACATTTTTTTCATTTGTGTATACACTGGGAGAGGGGACTGTGTTGAAGGGGGTTACGCTTCTCTCCTCTGTGTGTGTGTGTGTGTGCGCACATGGGGATTGAATAGAAACGGCAAAATGTTTTCTGGGAGGCAGTGTTAAGTGCTAATTCTTCGCAAGTTTAGAAGTATGCATGTTCAGACGTCTGCATCTTCAGAGGTCCACCTCCCACAACCCCATGTGCAAATCACCATTGTCCCTGTAAGAGTGTCTTTGCAGCTATGACCATGCTTCCCATCCATAAAATTTCCCTCCCTTCTGAAAACACTTTAAAAGCAACAGTAACACTTTTCTCGATTGAGAAGGGGGATTAAATGGAAACGGTTCACATCTGCTCACGTCTGTTGCAACCACCATCCCCTCCCCATTGCCCATCTGCTTAGGCATTCTTAAAATACGGAGCCAAGCAGGAGCGGAGGGGCAGGATACTCCCAACCGATCCTCATCAGTACTGACATCAACACTGCACCGCACAACACCTGTCCACACAAAGCAGGACATAGCGCGATGGAAGGATTACATGGGAAACTATGGCAGTTTCATCACATGGCCACAAAAAATATCATATTTTCCTCACAGCAAAATAACATGCAAAAAAAGGGGGGAGGAGACATGAGAAAACAACTGCATGGCGATGACATCATGTAAAGTTTGCAGGAAAACCAGTGACCAAACCATGATGATTGCATGAAAAAAAGGACTGAAGATGCCCATTGTGTGGGAAAGCAGGGGCTTAAATTCAGGAAAATGTAATTTTCCCACCAGCATACCAGGGAAATTGTCTGGCATGTGTCACCAGAAGGAGGTCAGACCTGTGACTACTCCTGCAACAGCTTCCTAGTTTAAAAATCCACTGTGTTGTCCTTTATACCCTTAACATTTGCTCAAAACCCCAAACCAGAAAGCCTACCTCTTGGTGTTCTGGAGGGCAGACCCTGATGATGTAGAGCAATGTAAAATACTGTATTTTCCTCATAGCAAAATAACATGTGAAGAGGAGGGGGGGAAGACATGAGACAACAACTACATGGTGACGGTGTTGTGTAAAGCTGTGGGAAAACCAGTGACCAAAGCATGATGATCGCATGAAAGATGGCCCAAAGCTCCCCACTCAGCATATTTTTGCTTAAAATTTTTGCTTCCAGTAAATAAGCCTTAGGTTTAGTTCTACTGGAAACGGGGGGGGGGGGGGGACATGAAAAAGCTGGAAAACCAGCAAATGATTGGTATCGAGGGGAAAGCGGTGTGGCCAAGGAGAAGCGACATGATCATCTGGGAAATCTCATGGGCCTAAGGTTATAAAGCCCTGCCCGGCCCTGAAGCTTCTTCCTCCCTTCATTAAAAGATTAAGCATTACTGAAGCTGTTCCGTGCACCTAGAATTTGTCACACCATACTTGTATAGACTGCCATGAGAGCATTAATTTTACTCAAGAGGTTTGATCTATTCATAATCTAATCCTATTTTTAAAAACAAAAACTCTAAAACAAGTATGTAGACTTTTAAAATATTTTTCTTAAATCATTCACTAACAATATATAACACTATTTTGATATTATGTCAGCAAGTAACTGGCTAAGATTGTAATCCCATTCCTATGCACATTTACCTGGGAGTAAACACCACTGAAAAACAATGAGAATTACTTCTGAGCAGTATAGGATCACACTGTTAATTCAACTGGCTATATCCTTTGCACAGTTAGGCTGCTGAAATCCCATTGACTTCCCTAGGATTTCAACAGCCCTAACTATATCCGGGATGTCAGCACTGGTCTGGAAAAACATGCCTTTAAAGGAGAATAATATACACAGGATTACAAGCCTCGGCTATTGGGTAGTATAAAAAAATAATAGTAAGGAAAGGGTGTTGACTCTTAGCTGTTATAGTGGAAGAAGCCAAAGAATAGATAGCTTGGAAACCACAGCAGGTTTGGGTGTTTCTCAGTTCTGTACCTGGAAAAACCTACTAAAAATTAAGTCAACAGGCAGTTCTATTGATGAAAAGAAGGATGAACACTATTTATTACCCCCTTAACAGTTAGCAATATAGGGGACAGGTTCCTAAAGGTTATGTTTCCCCATAGTCATCTGCCACACAGTTCCCCCACTAACATTAAGAAAAATAATATAATAAAAATAATAATAGAAAAATGCATTGTAATGTAAAATTAGTAAGAAATGATGTGGTTTGCAGAAAGGAAGAGTAGATTTTACCTGCAAAGCCGACACAACATTGCAGAGTTTTCAGTCAACTTAATTTGATAATCAGTTAGACTTGCTAAAATGAAAAATGGTTGCAGCCACAGTACTAGCAAAAGATGAGGCAAACGAAATGGATGAAATTGCCAAGAACTAAATAAAGTTTAAAGAAAACAATGAGTCTGCAATTCACTGAAGGACTCAGGAAGGAGAAGTCTGATGTTTAATTTCAGATAGAATTGGGAAGGCAACGGCAAACCACCCCGCTATAAGGCCTGCCAAGAAAACGTCAGCGAAAGCTGGCGTCCCTCCAAGAGTCAGTAATGACTCAGTGCTTGCACGAGAGGTTCCTTTCCTTCCTTCCAACATCTTCAGAGCAATTCCATCAATGGCCTGGTTCAGACACATAATTCCTGGCTTGCTAAAGTACAGCTTAGCAGCTGGGAAGGAGCTCATTTTTTACCCCTCCCCTTCTCCTTTCTCTGGAACTTACATTAATTAAACCACAGTTAGTTATCCACATGACAGCTATGGTTTAATGGTAGTTTAATAAGCTAGAACGAACTTCAAACTGTGGTGTAATATCCTGTTTAGTAAACTGATATTAAACCTCAGTTACTCATTTCAGGTGTAGATTGGTTGTAGTTTAATTAATTAAACGAGGATGAGAAAGGGATGAAGAAGAGGAGGGGCAAAGAGAAATCACATACTCTTATTGCTTGTTCCTAGCTACTAAACTAGGGATACATAAGGATCCAGACCCAGAGAATGAATGTTCTATTAGCATATAGGATAAAGGATGAGGCTGGAGGTGGCAGTGACAAATAATGTGGCTGGGAATCAAGAGAAGAATTTGCAGCTGCTCTGTCCTAGAGAAACAAAAATGGAAAAACCACAGTGTATTCAGGAATCTGTACAAAACCCATCAGGATAAATACAGTATTTCTTTATATTTAATATCTGGGGAATGGGAAGGGCATTTAAGAATAAATGTCTTTACTTTGGTGGTAGTAATCAGCACAAGTTGAATTGGTTTTCTTAACATTGGCTTTTAATGTTATAATATTGTAGGTTTTTTTTTTAAAAAAATCTTATTATAAGAGTTGACTGCCTAAAATTAAAATTAAATTAAAGTGCCAGAAATTTCTGATTAAATGCTTTAGTCATGACGATTATAGAATAATGTTATTGTATGCAGTTGCATCCATTTAATTTTGCTTCCTCAAATTAGCTTTTAAAACCCACAAGCCAGCTAGGAAAACTCCACTGGGGAGACATCTACCCTCTTTCTCTGCTTAGTGCTGTTATAAATTCTGCCAACCAGCATTTAGAACCTCTGTGCACTACTCCTTCCAAATTCTGCATCTGTTGAGAAGACTTAGACAGGCATAATTGACTTTAATTACCTGCATTGACAAATTAAAATTTCAATAAAATTATGTTAACATTTTTAATGATTCTGTCAGCTCAAGGGCTTAGCTGGTTAGCTGTTGCTTGTAAACGTTTTTTCTTCATTTTTGTCTTCTTCTTTCTTTATTTCAAAGAAAAAGCAGAATGGCCATTTTACATCTGTCCTGAGATGAATAAAATAATTTCCCATGAAGTCATCCAAGTTTATCCTTTTACAGAATTTTTATCTTTCTATGACTGGAATAATTATCACATGAACAGTCTACTTACATGAACACTGTAATATAGGAACAAGAAAACCTTGTTGAAACTTTAAAGGTTTAACAATTTTGTAGAAAAGTTAGACAGAAAACTATTAGACAGTAACAGTTTTAGGCTTTCTCTCTCAGTCAGTTGTGTGAGCAGAAAAGTATGCTTTTAATAAGAACATAAGAAGTGCCCTGATGCTGGATCAGACCAAGGGTCCATCTAGTCCAGCACTCCGTTCATACAGCTGTCAACCAGGGACCAACAAAGCAGGACCCTCCCACCCATGTTCCCCAGCAACTGGTGGATACAGGCTTACTTCAGATATTGGAGGTAGCACATAGCCAGCAGAGCTAGTAGCCACTGATAGCCTTTTCGTCTAGGAATTTATCCAACCCCCTTTGAAAGCCATCCAAATTGGTGGCCATCACTACATCTTGGGGTAGTGAATTCCATAGTTTAACTACGTGCTGCGTGAACAAGCACTTCCTTTGTCCTGAATCTCTCACCAATCACTTCATGGGAAGACCCTAGGTTCTAGTATCATGGGAAAAAGAAAAAAATGACTCCTTATCCACATTCTCCACACCATGCATCATTTTGTACACCTCTATCATGTCTGCCCTTAGCCTCCTTTTTTTCCAAGCTAAACAATCCCAGCAGTTGTAACCTTGCCTCATAGCTCCAGCCCCTTTATTGTTTTCGTTGACCTTCTGAAGTTTTTCCAGCTCTATAACAACTTTTTTTAGGTGTGGTGACCAGAACTATACACAGTATTCTAAGTGCAGATGCACCATAGGTTTTTATAAGGCCATATAATACTGGCAGTTTTATTCTCAATTCCTTTTCTAATTATTCTTAACATAGAGTTTGCCTTCTTTACAGAGGCCGCACACTAGGTTGACATTTTCATCAATCTGTTCACCATAACCCCAATATCTCTTTCTTGTTTGGTCATTGCCAGCTCAGATCCTATCAGGTTTTCTTGAAGTTTGGGGTTTTTTTGTTTTTGCTTTTACTTTTATTTAAATTTGATTTAAAAAATGGAAAAAGAAATCATCCAGAGTCCTTGTTTCATGGGATATTGTTCAGTTATTTGAGGGTTGCTGTCCACTCCAAACAAGCCATGCCACCTAGATTCAGATGATACAGCAAGCTGCACTGGTGTAGGTAATTAGGGAAATCCAGCTGGCCTGCACTTTGACATGCAGCGGCTGCAAAAAGCCATAGTGGGTTGTTTCAGCCAACAAGATTGTGTGAACCAGGTCAGTGTTGGCTGTGGATGCACAAGGGTTCACATTCAACTTAGTCAATGATTTACTGAGTGGCGTTAGCCAAGTGATAGCTCCTCAATTTCATTTTTGCAACCAGTAAATTTAAATATTAACAGGATTATTGGTTACAGGGTTATAGGAAGCGCCTTGAGCTACATATGTCAAATACTCCACACGTTCTAACTCACTATTTTTACCTCTAACAGCGCCTCTCCAGAAAAGAAAGAAAATGGTTTTCCTTTGCCTTCGTTCCCTAGAAATGGGACTGAATGTTCAAAATACATGCTCTACCTCTAAGATTTCAACTTTTCTCAGTTTTTGAAAAGAACAGACAATTGTATTTTAAACTTGTCTTCACACGGTATTTTTCATGCCTCAAAAATTAGGCATGAGCAAGACAAGAAAGCAATAAAAACACATCTCAAAGACATAATCAGAATAGACAACTGTGCTTTAGAATGTATTTTTAAAATTCTTCTGATTGTTATAACCTTACATATACACTTTTACTTCTGTTAGCTACTCTGCTGCAATTGCCAAGAGTGTGATAAAGCATATTAATCAGAGGGAAAGGAAACAGTTAGATGCTTTACAGATTACACATGAATCATTGAACATGAAAATGTATGCTAATTGAAATAATGAACAAATTTTGTTCTGATTTGCTATCCTATAAATTATAATTGCATCAGATATTCTGGCAACCACAAATAAAATGCAATGCAGTAAATACAAGAAATGCATACCAATCAGGAATTGGCTTTTAAGTGTGCTGACCTTGTAGCACAAGGGCATAGAAGTTGGGACTACATTATCATATTATCATGATCCCATGGAATTAATTAGATTAAATACTGAATAATATAGCTCTGTTTTCCAAGATATGAAGTTAACATTCTGCAATTTCACTGTAGGTGGCTGATTTTTCACAATAGCAACCCATCATAATACATGACAACTGAGATTAAAGGGACACAGACTTAATTTTTTTGTGTTTTTTTAATATTCAGTTGTACCATTTTTGGATTGCCCACATAAAACAATATATACAATTATTGTTAGAAATAATGATAATGACAACAACTATGATCTGCTTACTGCTTAACCCAAGGATCAATATTTTTCTTGACATTTGTGATATCCAAAGATACTTCTATATCCAAAGATACTGAAATAGAGGATGAAACAGATCTAATTTGGAACTGAATTAATATAAAATAATCCGGAATACATCCTTGATGTCAGTTTCTAGTGCTCTTTTCTGTTCTGAAATCTGAGGTTTCTGGAAATTTCATTCAGAAGAACCAAGATGCGTGGCCACCTTACAAAATTAAGCTAAACATTTGGAGAAGTTTTCTAACATAATAATTTGTTAATTTCTAGAACACTGGATGTACCTAGTACACACTGCATTACATCATGTTCAATAGTTACATAAAGCTTTGCATATTCATTCTACACAAACACTGTTTCCCTCAAATATTTCTTTAGTTGTGCATGGATCAGATGCACAACAGATCAGTTATACCTGGTGTGATTTCTGCTAGGGCTTGCACTTGGTTCCAAGTAATGCTGGTGCCCCCCCCCCCCCCCACACACACACAGAGACAGAGAGAGACAGAGACAGAGAGAACGAGACTGGGACTGAGAGAGAGAGAGAACTGGGACAGATTAATTATACATTTTCCTTCTGGCAAGTCAAATAATGATGTTTTCTTTTTATAAACTAGGAAGTAAGGAATCATTTCCTGTCTAAATTTAATTTAGGATCACAAAATATATTTCAGACGAAAAGAGGAGCAAACATTTAGCACAAGCTATGTAGCAGAATACTGTACTAAATTTTGCTCATGGTTTAGTGGGAAATTGTTAAGTTATGAAATAACAGTTTCTTGCTGTTTCCATAGTAACAGATGGAATGCTGTCTTTATGCTAATCCTTTAAGATAACAAAGAAGAGAATGAAGCTATCACCTATTCACAGGAACTGTGTGCTTAGGCAAGTAAGGGCTGCAATTCTATATGCTTTTACCAGCAAATAAGCCCTGCTGAACTGAATAGGACTTAGGTCTGAGTAGACATGTATAGGATTGTGCTGTATATTCCTTAATATGCAGTAGGATCCACAAAAAAATGGAAAGAATACAGTCCAATAGTCAGTGCTGCATATAAGTTCTTCATACTGCTAGTATATTGCACTGCCTGGTTGGAAAAAGAATCACATCCACCCTAATTTATGGTTGATATGATGTATTACTCATCATCACTTTGTGGGTAGCCTGAAAATATATATTATTTAGAGAAACACCATCAGAATGAGTTGGTTGATGTGATAAAAAGTCAAGAAAATGTACCATAAATTACTCAGAAAACATTCAATAATTGTATATTTATTTATTTATTTATTACATTTCTATACTGCCCAATAGCTGGAGCTCTCTGGGCGGTTCACAAAAATTAAAACCATTCAAAGTATAAAACAGTATAAAACCATAATATAAAATACAATATAAAAGTATATGAGACAACAGGGATTATGTGTGTATGTGTATTATATGTGAAATTAATACTTTAAAATTTTATACTTTAAAATAACCAATTATGACATAATTACAAAGTGTTATTTTATCATGTTGTTGTGGTTCTTACTTCTCTTACATGATTGGAAAGAACTGTATCACCTTTTGTACACTATCCGCACAGCATTATTCACCTGGTCAAATCATCCTTTCCTTTCTGTATCCTTCCTATACTATGTAATTTCAAAGCAGAAGGGAAGAGGGCATGGGCCTGCAATACATACCTATGGATGTATGGCACTTATACATTCTATTTCTCTGTCTTGTATTACACAGGTAAACTGCTTTGTAATGTATACTTGATGACATGGGCCTAACAGTGATGGAAAACCTGAGATAATGTTTTGACCTTGATGTCAATCCAGTCCAATAACACTTCTGGTTTATAGGAAATACCATTTGGACTTTTGGGAAGTTCTTGAATATGGAGCTCCTTATTGTATGTGTGTGACAATTTTATTTGTATTTTTTGCTAGTAGGCATCACAGCACATTGTAGACATGACCTATTCAGGCTGCCATTCTCACCATTTACCCACCTTGCCATCTCCTTTCAGCTGCATGTCTACATAGTAATGAACACCATTTAACCCTTAGAGTAGGTTTCTACAAATAATCTCCTTCATCTTTCCCCTGTTTTGCCATATATATCGCTGACTTCTTGGAGAAAAGATTGCTTACTAATTATATTTAGTCTTGAACAGATAATAGTATCATTAAGTGTTTCTTGATGAGCTTTTTAAACCTATTAATGAGCTTTTTAAGCCTATCTACTTTGATCATCAGAATAAAATGACAGTTTGTGAAAAGGAAAAGAACAACAAAAAACCCAAAGCAAACCTGCAGCTTCAACAACTTATACTATTAAAAATCAATAATAGTACAGTTTCCTTCTGAACTTAGCCACACTAATTATACCTACATGCAAATTCAATAGTTTGCAAACAGAGCAGTCAGCACAGAATAAAAAATGGACCTTGACACTATCTGAGAAAAAAAGATTTTACGTTTGAGTGCTGAGTCAATATTTTTGCAATTTTGAAAGTCATTACTTTTGCTTTTATTAGCACAGCATGGAAAATGACCAGATATCTATACTTTATACCTGACTTTGTATTGTTCTGGGATACAATACAAAACCCGGCCATGCTGATGTGACACCCTCAAACATCAGTTCACGTAGCCAAGACATATAGTGCACTAGACATACCTGTGATGGGATGTAACTAGCTATGGGTTCTGCCAGCATCTACTATGCCTTCACAGCACCATCACTGGCTGTTGCAAGGCCACTGGGCCAGAGAGCATCTCAGCTGAAAGTATCCTGTTTCTTAATATGTATTCTATCACATGGCATAGTTTTGAAGATAAACACATACATTAAGGTAAAAGGCATGCATTTGTAACACAAAAAAGTCTATCTCTCGAAGAGACACCCTGAACTGAACCTGTGCTCATTTTGTGTTGTTTTCTGCTGTTTTAATTTCATATTTTAACCTATATCAATTTTTGCTGTGTAGTTTTATCCTGGTCGTGCTTTTTATATTGTATTTTGTATTTGTGTTTTTAAATTGTTGGTTGTTTTATTATGCTCTTCATGGTTTTAATTTTTGTGAACCGCCCAGAGAGCTT
Source organism: Elgaria multicarinata webbii (assembly GCF_023053635.1). Lineage (NCBI taxonomy): Eukaryota > Metazoa > Chordata > Lepidosauria > Squamata > Anguidae > Elgaria > Elgaria multicarinata. The sequence continues at coordinate 63,650,331 of NC_086175.1, forward strand.
CGGCTATTGGGCGGTATAGAAATGAAATGAAATAAATAAATTAATAAATCTGTGTGTCTGCATAGCTGACAGGGCTGAAATAAGGGCACTGTGGGAATAGATACTTCCAGTACACAGCCTGAGGTACTATGTTGGGATTATGCTTTCCTATACCAAATGTTTCCCATTCGTTTACAGATATTTTTTCTTGTTTTGATGAGAGTTGTCAACTGACTAGAAGAAAACCAGCCTGGCTAGTGTATTTATTATATTTTTGCCCCCAAGGCACCACCTCTAAACCCACTCTGGCCTCTGTTATGTGGCACAAAGGGCTCCATCCCCCAGGTTCTGCCCAAGCAACAACATTTCTTTATTTCAAGAACTGGCACCCCAATTTGACACCAAAATGCCAAACAGGAAACCAGAGAAATTATTCATAGAGCTGTGACCTAGTTATAGGGGATGGAAAATTGAGATAATTTAGCTAATATGGATCCCCACCATGCATCCACTTAAATTCTGAAATAAATCTATATTCTCTGCTTCAGATACTGACATTTCTATTATAGTCTATAAATATACCCTGAAAAATCAGGATTAGAGAGAGCAATATGAAACATACACAGGAACTGAGTAGCAGGATCACCAGCTCTTCTCATTTTGTCACCTTCCATAAATTTACCTGATTTTCGAAGATGAGTTACCAAAGCTGAAAATATCTTTCCATGAAAACCAACACTTGCACTGTCTTGAGCATAAGTGGTCATGAAATAAAATACTGGTGCCTTAGAAAAGAGTCTGGAAACTTCCGTTATTTCAAAATAAGGTGGCTAGACTGCTACTTGGGACTGGCTGATGTGATCACATACAACCCGTATTTCTTCATCTGCACTGGTTGCCAGTCCATTTCTCGGCCCAATTCAAAGTGCTGGTTTTAACTTTTAAACCCCCAAATGGCTTGGGGACAGGTTACTTGAAGGAAGTATCTTCCTATATTTATTCACCCATGAATATCAATTTCTGAGGCTCTCCTCCAGATACCCCTGCCAAATGAGACAAGGTGTGTGGCTAAAAGAGAGAGGGCCTTTTCAGTGGTAGCACCCCATTTGTGGAATGCTCTCCTTAGAGAGGCTTGCCTGGTACCTACGTTATGGTCTTTCAGATGCCAGCTAAAGAAACTTTTATTCTCCCAGGCATTTTAAGAATTGTTTTTAGCACTTTTAGTACTCTATTCTGCTGCTGTTTTTAATTTGGTTTTATAACGTTTAATTGTTATATTCTTTGTTGCTAGTTTTATTCTGCACTGTTTTTTTGTTTTGTTTTAATGCTTCTACTGTATGTTTTAATGTACTGTACAGCACTCAGAAGACTTTTGTAATTGGGAAGTTTAAAGTACATAAGTCAATCAACCAAACAGTAACAAACAAGGAGATTTCAGGGTCCATTTTGGTTGCCTTGTAAACACTATAGAAAATCTCATGCACGTACTCAAGTCATATTCCTTAAGTTTATTCCAACTTAAGTGTGAAAGGAATGAGGGCAGCATGTCCCACAGAGTCATGCATTAATGTTATCCAGGCTGGTACTATTTATAATTTCAGCATGACGTTGATCACTTTAGCTCTACTATATGTACAGTGCCTGCTGAGTCCCCCCCACCCCACTCCCCTAGCTAGTGGTGCCTGCAGTGAGTGGGCATATCAAGGATATACCTGAAATCTGAGGGATGCTATTTTCAATAAACCTGGTTTCAAATTGCATTCCTACAATTAACCCAACAAAAGCACCTAGAACATTGAACAGCTGGAGTTAAATGAAACTGACTGCAGGGCTCAAACTGCAATTGAAATACTTCCACTGATAGCTTTAAATGGACTAGAGGAAGGAATGTTTTGTGCAATCATTTTAGGGTATCAATACAATGGAGGGTGTCAACATATAGTGTCCATGGACCAATATAATTGTAACTAAATCATCATGGCTCCAAAACCATGTCCTACAGTTTGAATCAGAATAAATTGACTTGTCAGGCTACCAATATTTTCTTTAAATTTATCTGCACATGGCTGTAGCATTTTTGTTTTGTTTTATATGTTTTCTTTGAATCGTAGCAAACCATTTGTGAAAATTCATTATGAAATCTCAGTATTGCAGATTCTACACAAAGCAGATAATCTATTTTTATATTCAGAAGTCTTGGTAAGTATGTCTTATTGTAGCAGTTTATCACTTTTAATTGACAGGGTAGAAGCTAAGCTCTACCAAGACTGTTACTAAAAAAAAAAAAAGGAGAGAAAGTTAGCCAGTATATATAATAGTTGGTGAAATTCTGCATGCAGCAAAAGCTATCTACAGCAAAAAGATCTACATTTTGTTCAGAAATACACTGTTCTTCCTTTCTGTTCACTGTCCCAAGCTTTACAACAAATGCTTGACAACTAAACTAAATCACTACTTCTTTAATCACAAATTCAACACAACAGGAAGCACTTCTAATATAAATCACACAGAAGTATCAATATGATGAAAACCACATTGCAGCATATGTGCCATCTTACCCAGCCAGCAGGGTATGCTAACTGTGGATGATGGAACTTGGGGCGCCAATACATCTGAAGAGCACCAAGTTGGAGAAGACTGGCATAGGGTATACGCTATATCAACATTGCATTACATGTTGTAGACTTCACCACTTTAAACTGATTTGGAACAATATAATATGGATGTGTAATTTATATCTCAGAATTCAAAACCTAAGACTTATTCATGTCTTTTTTAAAAAATAAAATCTGAGACATTAAAATATAATGTTCACGGCATCAAAAAAAAACATTAATCGTGCAATTATATATATGTACTTAATTTAAGTAAAATTCATGCAATTAATGTTCATTGATTATTTCATAGTAATTTTTATTTGGGAGTATAGTAAAGCAAATTAAAATTAAAGGAGAAGGGTATAACAATGCCTCATAATAAAAACACTGTACTAAGGCTGCAGTCCAAAAAAAATGACATGTACATGTGTGAGGAAATCACATACCCAGCCGCTGTTTCATTTGCAATTTGCAATGGTGCTGAAATGCTGTTTTCATCATCTCCAATGGGAACTGCTTCAACAAAAACTAGTGAAGATGGTGACCAGGTTCGCATGTCACTTTAAGCCATGTCCACTTTAAGCCATGCTCAGCAGGTGGCAGCAGTCAACCCATGGCACCCTCTGGATGCCCGTAATCTATGTTTAGAATATGGTAGTCTACGGCTTATTACTTGAGCTCTACCAGACTGATTTTACTAATTTTGTTTTCAAACTGAAGCTTGAGCAGTGTAGCTGTGCAGAAAACCTTGGAAGTTCAAAAAAGTTCATTGTGGTGCAGAGGTCGATAAATAAGGAGACGCGACAATAAATCAAGAGACGAGAAAACTTTACAGCTGGATTTAAACAGGGCCACATTTTATTAAATGATCTGCGAAAGGGGGTGAATCCTATCGGGCATCCAGCATGGCCTGTTGTCAGGCCCCTACAGTTGGGCGAGCCATTCGTGGCCCAAGGGTAGGTGCTGTGTCTTTTGCCTTCCCCCGGGCCTGCCCCTTGTGGGGTCGGGGGACCTTTTTTTGTAACGCCCTAACTCTCGCCGTCCAGCTCTTAGTGGGTGAGTAGGGTCAGCCCCAGGTCTTATCTCCCAGGTAGGCCGTAAGGCTCAAAGCTGAGAGCCTCGGACTTACCAGTCACTGTGAACAGTGCCATGTGAATGCTCACCATTCCCACTCCCCCTCTGGATGCCCGTAATCTATGTAAGAATATGGTAGTCTAAGGCTTATTACTTGAGCTCTACCAGACTGATTTTGCTAATTTTGTTTTCAAACTGTAGCTTGAGCAGTGTAGCTGTGCAGAAAATCTTGGAAGTTCAAAAAAGTTCAAAGCTCGAGCTGTAACAGCAATCAATTTCCTCAATGTCAAATAGGCAGGGCAGCCCCTACACTAATGATGCACAGCCCTGCTTGGCCAATCAGTGTGGCGTGAAGACTTCCCAGGCACAAGCACACAAGCTCTCACCGTCAATGGGGAGGGGGGGAAGGGATGGAACTGGCCAATCAGGGCACATGAGGGAGAAGGCAGGGCCACACCAAATGCAAATTTTGGAGGGGGATTCACTATGCATTAGTTATATTTGCATTATTCATGAGCCTCTCTGAGGTGAGGGGACTGAGGGGCAAAAAAGCAGGAATGGAACAGGACTGCTAGAGCTAAAGGAGACATGGCCTTTACACTAGAAAAATAGTGTATATATTTTTGCCATATATATTTTTGCAGTAGGAATAGCTGAGACATAAGGGGAAAAGCTGGATAGGACAAAAATTAATATGTGAAAAGGAACATCAGTGCAATGGTGTCCCCTCTTAATAAAACATGCTAACTACAATAACTATCTGCCTTCAATTTATATACTGATTTTGTATACAAATGAAAGCCAAAGGTTGTCTTTGTTGAACCTCTGATTGCAGTTTCCACTATATTGCACAGAAAATATTGCCATCTGCAGCTAAATTAGAATTATTTCAAATATATCCATAGATTTGCTCCATTGCTAGCTTTTCAAATGGTCCATATTACATAGCAATAATAGAAAACTATTTAAATCTATTGTTTTTACAACAAAAAGAAGAAGTTAAAGTAGCTTGCAAATATAGACATGTGGCACTGTGAAAGATACAGATAGATGGCAGACTGCTTGTCAAAAACCTGACAGGCTTTATATTTTATAGCAACAAGTGTCATTCTGAATTTGTGGAAACAACATTATCATCAAGTCAAGAGGTTCTGCATGGAGAAATTATTTAAACAGAATATGAGATTTTATAAGCACCGACTTACTATTTATGTCTGATTCTCGGGAGACTTAGTGATGTATGAATGAGGCCAAACCTTGACAAGTTTTGCAGCAATATACTTATAGAAAAAATATTATTCTTGACACCATTTCATGCAATAGTTAGTCGATAAAGAAAAGGAAGACTTTCTCTGTCCTGCCCCACTGGGTTTCCATATCAAGCGGAAGAGATGTTCTACTTCAGCTTCTTCTGTAGCAGTTGTTGGAATCTTATTACATTTGAGGTCATCTAGAAAGTTTGCCATCTCTCTTCTGGTCTACTTTCCTGGCCTTGTTATCTTTTTAAGTAACCATATGTTACTCCTTGAATGTGGCAAAGTTAACACAAAGTGACTTTACCATAACAATTTTTTACCATGACACTTAAAAAAGAAGAAGCATTACTACACTGTGAGACCTGGTAATTGCTATATCAAAGTAAAACAGACCCCTATATTCTGATATAGCTCAATATTGCCCCCTAGACTGTGTGGTGAATTGACACCATGCTGGGATTCATCACCTGTTTTTTTCTCCAACACACATCCAAAGCATAACCCTATTTTTAAACCTGATTGGAATGGGCTGGCTCTTTTGAGATGTAAGTTTAGAATTATTACAAAAGTGGGTTACTAAATATTTTTCTGATTTGCTTTCCAGACCACTGACATCATAAAGGGAAGGTATCACACTATTGGAGAAAGCAGCAGTCAAATCTCCACTAAGGGGCCTGCTTTCAATGTAGTCTGATTCTCATAGAAGTTCTCATTCCTCCTCATCTTCCTAACATCTAATCAGCAGCCATGTTGCTTTCTCTCAGATCATTGTCTCTGCATATGCTCTTAAACTCTATTTCAGCAGGTTACATGTACCTAGCTAAGTTAGATTGACTTATTGATTTTATTTAGAATTCTGTGTATGTGATTGTCACCTTCCTTTGTTTTCCACTTTTTTCCTACCCCCACCCAAAGGCCACTTTAAAAATATTTGTACATTTGGTTACATTATTTTAAAAGGTAGTTTATGTCAGGGTCTGGGGCGTGGGCGGCAAGGCCTCAGTGTAAGAACGCTGGGGCCAGGATGGATGGCGGTGGAACCGTCAACAGAGTCCAGGCAGGGCCAGAGGCAAAGGCAAGGTCCAGAGGTAAGCAGGGTTCAAAGTCCAAAGCAGAACAGAGTCCAAGCAGGGCCAGAGGCAAAAGGCGTGGTCAGGTGAAGCAGAAGGTCAGGCATGGCAAGGTCTGGAATCGCAGGAATAGGCTACAGCAGGCACAGGACACTGTGTTGCCATAGCAAAGCCTGAAGTAGAAATGCCATTCTTATATAGCCCTTTCCTGGCTGCTTCCAGCTGCTCTGCATCAGCCCATCTGAGAGTGCTTGCTGATATGGGCCTGGGTCCTGCAACAACTTTGCAGCCGACACGATGCACTGCGGCTGCCAGGTGGTGCTGCAGGACAGAACCTGACAGTTTATCTCTAAACCCTTCTGCACATGAAAGGCCACACAAGGACAGGTTTTTGGCAGAAGGGTTTAGAACTACCCAAGCAGCTGGATAAATTAGGGTGTGTCAAGACGAGATTCAACCTGACTTGTGGTAACCTATCAGTACTTATTGCGGGGAGGGACATTTGAAAGAAGGGGTCCACCAGTGGTGAAAATAATCCCCCTTCCATTTCCTGTATTAGCCCTTGGGCATGTTTAATGTGGGGGTGAGTTTTCCTGCTCAATTTGCAGTCAATCCCTAGGTCTTGGTCTCCCAAAAGCTCTAATAGTATGATTTATCCTAATATATACTTGAGAGGAGACTAACTCCTGAAAAGCCCCACCAGACTGCCTGGCTCCAAGGCCTACACAGTGAGCATAGAAAAGAGGCTCCGCCCAGGCTTTCAGAAAAGAAAGATAAACTAACAGCTGCAGGCTTCTTAAAGATATATAAACATATACATATCACAGTTACATATTGCCATCTCTTTACCATATGAAAAGTTCAACCAACATATTCAGCACTAGAAATTGATATGGTTAAATCATAATTATATATTCATAATCAACTTATTTTTTGGGGATTCAGTTGACACTAATTACTTCCGATAAAATGTAGGAATAGGGTCATACATTGATCTATTTCAGATCTTTCTTTATATCTAGTCTTGGTTTACTAACATATATGAGAAGATTAGTAGGGACTAGAGCCATTACTAGTCTGTAATAAGCTGTTCAGACTCTAATGAAGCACACTTACTTGTTACATTTTTTAAAGCTAGAATTACTTGTTAAGTTCTTACTTATGCTAATACATAAAGTTGTGGCCGCTCTGAATAACAGAACTTTTACACCATCTCTTATAAGTCTGAATAAAGGAAGATTTGGAATTTGGCTGCAATCTATCTGCAGCTGCTGCATAAACACTGTGGCTACTGCTTAATTCCTGGACCTAATCCCTGTAGTATGTTCAAATTCAAAGACCAAAAACAAAACATTATTTTATTTATTTTTAAGGTCTACAAACCACACTTCCCACCACAATGGAGCATATATTATCTATTGATAAAACCCAAATTATATAAAACCACCCTAAAAATCATCCAGTCAAGCTCAGAGAAGCAATTACTAAAACCTATCATATCCACAATCTGTCACATATTTTAAATTGTCTATTTTTAAACATTAACAATTAAAAGTAGCAGGAGAGCATCTAGTTCAGGAAAACCCCACAACAAAACACAAGCAAATACAATATCAACAACAATAACAACAGAAGCCTGCAAATAACACCCTCAATTCTAATTTCAAATCACACTATAAAGAAATGCATAAACACTGTAAAGAATAAGAATGTAAGACGTGCCGTGCTGGATCAGATCAAAGGTCCATCTAGTCAAGGACTCTGTTCGCACAGTGGCCAACCAGCTGTTGACCAGGGACCAACAAAGCAGCACATGGGGCAAGAGCACCCTCCCACTCATGTTCCCCAGCATCTAGTGTATATAGACTTATTGCCTCAGATACTGGAGGACCATCCCTACCCCGAAAAATCGAACAGCTCTTCCCAAATGGTTTCTAAAAACTATGTAATAAAACTATTATAGAAAGACTAGAGATGTAAAATGTCTGGAAATAATGTACCATGGGGCAAATGTTTTTTTAATCCGATCTGTAATAGTTGTTTCTTCCATCCCTTATTAAAATTATTGGTCTAATATATCTTTTACCGACAGACATTTAGAAATGCCCCACATCAAGCTCAGTTTCCTAATATATGAAAAGAATCACTATATCCTAATATGGAAGAACATGTGCATTCTTGACAGTCTGTTTTTTTTCTCTACAGTCATGTGTTTCTGACTTGTTCTGTTTAGATGCTGCAGCAGTCAATTAATTTAGGTCTAACCTAAAATCCACATGTGAAAAAACACTGTATGTTACTCCACCACTGTCTCCAGATGTAATGGACCAGCATGTGGGTTATCCCACCTATGCTTCTTTCTTTTCCCCATTTTTAAAGTTAATTTTGAGTCTTGATTCTACAGAACTCACTGTCACAGTTTTTAATAAAGCGCTCATCGACCTGATCGTAAATGCTGCCTTAGCTATAAGACCTTTAAATTGCTGCCAATAGGAAAAAACCTCACTACCTAAGAGAAACTCAGTAGGCTGCTTCCTATGGTATCAAAATGAAATAGAAGCCATTACTAAAGGCAACCTTTCATAATGCATAAAAAAAGTTAATTAACAGAAATAATTTACAACAGTGTTCCTCAAATAATAGTTTGAGATTGAGATTGTTTAAGGGATTATTCAGAAAATGATTACAAATTTAATAACTGAATTAACTTTTAAAATGTTTTAGATACGATAATAATTTTATGAGCAAACCAAGTTATACATAATATAACTTCAGGAACACAAAGGTTGTTTTATGTTCCTAAAGCAGCATTCCAGAACCTTGTGTAACATTGTAGGAGGACTACATCGAAATTTTAAACTACAGTGCTATCCTGTGTTGGCTGTAGCACTCTTAGTTGTACAGCTGACCACAAGGCCAAGTAATAACCCAGACAGATGTTCCAGCAGACATGTTTTCAGTGCAAGGAAGTTCAGGCAAATGCAAAAGTAGTCTAGATAACAGGCACAGGGTCAGGGCACAGACAATCAGTCCAAGATTATAGAGTCAGGCAAAGCAGGAATGGTCAAATGAGCAAAGGGTCAAATACAGCTAGGCAGTCCAATACATACATCATCCAATAGCAGAGTCAAGCAGGAGTCCAAGGTCATAGCATTAGGGTTCAAGAACAAGGCAGGGCCAGGAAACAAGCCAGGAGAAACTGGTGAGGCATTATTTTCAACAACCAACAAACTCTCACTGCTGGCTTTTATTCACAAAGGCTGCTGAGCCCCACCCAGGCTCAGCTACTGACCATCAGAGCTCTCTGGCTAGAGCCCTACTCAGGAGGAATTGCTTTCTCCTGAGGAGATCGTTTTGCAAATGAGCACTCCTTCTTACAGGAGGAACTTCCAAATCCCTGAAATTTTACATCTCTAATTAGCACTAGCCCTGTCTTCACAGTACCGAGTTAGTGCCGCCTCCCCACAAAACCCTGCAGAGTTGTACCCTGGGTGGTGTCAAGTTTTCTGGCAGTCATCTGGGTATCGGAGCTGCCCTTCACCCTCTTCCTGGTGGAAGGCAACCAATCGCCGGTTGCCTTCCACCAGGACCACCCCAGAGATTGGTCCCGGGAACGAGGACAGACTGTGGAAAAGCCATTGCTCCCAATAAAAAAGTCAGGATAAATCCCCAAAGTGCAGCTTCGTGGGAAAGCCCCACAGTGGCTGCAAAGCTGCGGCTGCTTCATATAACTGACACAGCGCAGATTCACAGCCACCATGTATAGACAGCCCCTAGGATTCCCACCAGCTCAGAGATAAAATATGGTTTCCTAAATAAAATAAATCTTCATTTTGCAACAGTGTAAGATCAACTGGGTGGCCAGATGGGGTACTTTGGGAAAAAACATTCCAACTCTAGGCATGACTACGCTGATTGAATGTGCCTAACTGAATGGACATGGAGAAGTTCTCATCTTCTAATTAAAATAAATAAAGAGGCTCTCCCAATAAGAAGAATCCAAATTGCTCACTTTGTATTTGTAAGTGATTCAGTTTCAGGTTTGCCAAACTACCTGCGGCACCATTATTATGTGGACTATTTGTGAATTCCAAGAACAAATGTTCCCATTCAGTTATTATATTTTTAACATAGATATTGTACATTAGTTAGCAATTATAGGGTGACCATATGAAAAGGAGGACAGGGCTCCTGTATCTTTAACACTTGCATAGAAAAGGGAATTTCAGCAGGGGACATTTTTATAGATGGAGAACCTGGTGAAATTTCCTCTTCATCACAACAGTTAAAGCTGCAGGTGCCCTGCCCTCTTTAAATCTGGTCACTCTAGTAGAGCTCCTGCATCTTTAACAGTTGTGATGAAGAGGGAATTTCACCAGGTTCTCCATACATACAAATGACACCTGCTGAAATTCCCTTTTCTATACAACTGTTAAAGATACAGGAGCCCTGACCTTCTTTTCATATGGTCACACTAAGCAATTATAAATACTTCAGAGCATCATATTCAGAATACAAAACTAGATTTCTGTAAATGCTTTTAATTAAGGTATATATCCTGAAGAACCTGATCCAATGCTCTACTGCTCAAAGGTACCAGCATAAGCACAAGGAACCTCCTTGCATTAATTCCAATAACTGCCTTGAACTCTGCAGTGAATAAGCATCAGTATCACACAATGGGCTTTTTCAGAGAGAGGCCAGTTCCAGCCTCTGGAGCTAAATCCAAAGACCCCATGAGCATTGTGTTAGCTAGGAGGTACAGTAATAAGATTTTCCATTACGAAACATGGGATGCAGGAACAGTTATGGCATAATTCTTTACTCAGCTCTCAACAGCAAGAGACAGGAACATGTTGTGAGTATTGTAGGAAGGAATAGAAACAATATTTGGTATATCACTGCAGATATAACAAAATGCTTTCATATATAGTGAGTACAGAACTGACACTTGCAGCAGGCAACTCAGTGCTAGATTTAAAAGTATATACTTGTCCACCTAACACAGGACTACCATTGGGCATCTGAGGCTAACAGGAATTTAAATATATTTCACTGCCTTGATCTAGATTGGTATGTCTTGAAAAAGTAAAAACAAAATGCTACCCACAATATAAATAAATAAATAAATTTAAAGGAGGTTTAATCAGATTTATAAAGAAAAAAAATTCCAGTATCTCATTTCCTTCTTTATTTGTGATTATTCTATAAAAATGAAAAGAACAATGGTAATCAGACTTTAAAATTGTAGTTTTAAATGTTCGCCATTTCTTTTACCAGTATCACTTGCAATGCACAAATATACAAATACTGCATTTTGTTTTTTTGGGTGTAATTTACATTTCATAATCATAATGTCAGACACGTTCAGGATAAACATGCTGATGTCATGGTTATACAACTATGGTGATATGTTCATATATGAGACCCTGCAGAGTCATGCTGGTCTCACTGCTTGTTTTTTATTTGAGTAGTAGACTGTGCACACTAGCTGTTAGTGCAATGTAGAGGACCATACAGTGACTAATATCCTGTCATTGCTATCAAGTGCCTAGGGTCCAAAAGGAAGAAGAAAGAAATTGAGAGGTACATTTTCAAAATAAGAAAAAGTACTTGCTCAAGGTTTGGGGGACTCAAGCAGTGCAGGACCTTCAGTGATTTTACGTATTTGCCCACTATGCTGCTGATTTATATTCTATTAGAGGCTGACACAAGCTCTGTAGGATGACTTTTGATAGCTTTAGGTGCTGCAAGTCTCCCTGGATCTCTTCATTTCAAAAACGCAAGACTTAATCCATCTGGAAATAGTTGCTGTACTATTCCTAAGGCCCTTTCATTCAGTTTTAAAGAGATAACACTTTTGTGTCCCAAGGCATTAGCAAATTGAAGTACTTAGGATCTGGATGATAAGGAATATCAGAAGCATGTACCAACTCCAGTGAAAAAGGCTAAGTTAACCTTAAACTTGAAAATGAGTAGAGATTAAGACTTGTTTCTAGTCTAGATGAAAACGCAGATAATGAAAGTTAACCTCCCTTTCAAATTTTTGAACTCTACATAGATAACCGTTTCAGTTTGCAGTCATTTGGAAAATGGCCACTTCCTTAAGAATCAGGCTTTTTGAAACTATTCCCCCCACTCCCAGAGTTTGAGGGCCAGTTCACATAAGACAATTTCCTTTCATGGTCTCTCCTAAAGTTCAAGTACAAAAAGTGCCACCCTACCTACCAGCAAGAAAGAGAAGTTGCCAGCATTTGTGGCATGCTATGTACTGCTTTTTCTGTACATGACAAGTCTCAGAAGGGCTTGTATTCCTCTTCACCCACCCGTATCCTGCCATCTCACTGAATATAGTATGTGAATAGAGAGATGCTCCAATTATTTGAGTGTGAGATTTCCCCTGTGCCTGAGATCCAAACCCTACTTTCATATGGGTGTGTCTTGAAATATACTATTTTCAGTTTGGCACAATATTCTACATAATGTTGCAAGGTGATTGAAAGAAAGAAGCCATGCAAGCCAAGATTTCCAATGCAATCTCCTTGCACCATGTGTAGCAGGCACCAAAGCAGAATATAACTGTACAGGTCAGCATAGGAAGCTACCTTATACTAAGTCAAATCATAGGTCCATCTACCTAAGTATTGGCTACTCTGGCAGCAGCTCTCCAGAGTTTCAAACAGGAATCTTTCCCAAGCTCTGCTTGGATATGCCAAGGATTGAACCTGTGACCTTCTGCATGCAAAGCATGTGTTCTACGGCTCTTCCTCAAAGGTCCTTCCCATGATGTCCAGAGGCATATGCCCTGTGGAGATGTTTTTATTTTGCTTTCAGAAGAATGGTGGGATCTGTATTTTGCCTGAAAGGAATGACATATTTTTGACTGAGCTTCCAGTAAAGATACTTCTAAAAATCTTCAATATATAGAAATGAATATGGAATGGGAAATTGGATGCAGATAAGGTAGGACAGAAGAATATATTTACTTGGTTCCAAATTATAAGGGTACTTTAGTTGGAGGGAAATTTCCCCCATATTGGTGTTGAGGTAATAATAACAGAAAGGAATGTAAATATTGGTAGGCACTGCCTACCAATGTAAATACTTTCTCCTAGAAAGTATTTCATAGTCTAACGTTGTTCTTTGGGGCAGGATTAGAACTGGATGCTTGAATTAATTTTAGTGACATACTTCTAGACCGTACATCAATACAAATGGGAACTGCTAAATCTCTTCTACTCTGTATGCATAATACGATACAGAGAAAGATTTCCTCTAATGGAATAATACAGAAGCACTGGAGTCAATGACAGAAAGGCTTGAACAGAAAGTATTCTTCCAGAACACAAGAGGGGTTTCAATCAAAATGGCATAGCCAACTCTAAATTTGAAATGTGCCACAATGAATTGATAAATATTCTTTAAAAAAATCAGATCAGAATATTTTCCAACTTAATATTTAGTTGAAGGGGCTCATAGAACAGTTTTAGGGCGATATGGGACATATTATCATATAAACTCTCTATTCTCTTCTCCTAAGACTTTTCTCTTCTCCCAGGCATTTAGCAATATGTCATGAGCCTGGGTCTGTTTTTTGGCTCATCGTTTTAAAGTTGTTATAGTGGTTTTAAATGTATGTGTATATCGTCACCAGCTGAAGACCTTTTATTCTCTCAATATTTTAACACTTAACTTTAACTTAAATTTAAATTTTACTGTTCTAACTCTATTTTAATTTTATATCAATTTTGCTGCGTGGTTTTATCCTGGTTGTGCTTTTTATACTGTATTTTGTATTTGTGTTTTTAACCTGTTGGTTGTTTTATTATGGTTTCCATTTTTGTGAACCACCCAGCTTCGGCTATTGGGCGGTATAAAAATGTAATAAATAAATAAATAAATAAATAAAATATGTTGTTTTTAAGTGTTTTTATCTTATATAAACTGCCCAGGGAGCATCAGCTATGGGGCAGTATACAAATTCAATAAATACTACTACTACTACTAATAATAATACTCATTTCTTAAATGACAAAAGGTGCAATCCTAATGGCTATATGTTACCTCCAGTATCAGAGTCAATATGCCTATGTACAGCAGTTGTTTCCAGTGGGCAGCTGGTTGGCTATGTGAACAAAATGCTAGACAAGTAGACCCTTGGTCTGACGCAGCATGGCTCTTACGTTTAGACAGAATAAAGTCTTACAGCTCCCACCATTCCCCAGCCAGCATGGCTGGCTAGGGAATGCTGGGAATTCTAGGTTTGTTTTCTGTCTAAACATTCATAGGGATTGCACCATAAGTGAATTTTTTTTTTAAAAAAATGTTGCCACCCTTAAAAATGCAAGCACTGTTATAGCCGTAGGAGCAGGGTTGGTATGTCCATTTCCCAAATCTATTTTCTATCTCAACATATTCAACTCCAGATAAAAGTTTCCTGTCACAATGTCCAGAAACCAAGATACAGTGGCTGCACATATACAGTGAATCCAGATAGAACCTAAGTAAAATTGAATGTTTGTGGAAATATCCTGTAGCAAAATTATCTTGAATTGCTTGACAAAAACTCAAGTCTATATTCTCTGAGGTTTTCTAAAATTAGGCTGTTGTATTTAGGGATTTTAGAAAACAAACAAACAATGTATAGAAGCAAGTTATACATTATATTGAAAAACAAATGAACTACAGCATTCCTCAAAGTGAAATTTTAACAATGACATTTTAAAAATTGAAATTCAAAAAGTTAACAATTTTTAAATTCTACTGCTTGTTTATGTTTATGCAGAATTTAGTTTCAGCTCTAACCAATACATGAGAGTTAAGCACCTTTACAACATGAGAGTTAAGCACCATTTCACATTAAGATTATTCATCTTTAAATCATGTGTATTTTCCCAGTTATAATTTAAAGTTTTGCAAGTTATTCTTATTTCATGATTCTTATTATTTCTATGAATTCTCAGTGAAAACTAAGTTGATAAAAATATATATATAAAAATGAACTGAGCGGAAGTAAATTATGTGCTAAGAATCACATTCCCATTAGAAATTCAGCTTTAGCTGCATTAGGACAGCATAAACAATTCTGCTGCCTGCTGGGGGGAAAAGTTAACATAAAAAAGGCAATAATATATTCATTGAAGCAAAATTGGATGCAACTTATATTGCTATTGCTTGTATGTTCTACACCACACAATTGCTTATTTTAAATGAATAGCCAGATACAATCAGTTCTATGAAAAGGCAGTGCTTTCAACTTTTGTTCAAAGATTTAAATATGCCTTACAGAAATGCCTTAAAAAAGACTGTTGTCTCATTTTAAATAATATATGAGCTATCAGCAAGCATCCCAGAATACTGTTTGCTGCTAGTACCACGGCATTTATTTCTTCATCTGGTATTTCTTGAGAAGAGTGGTTACAGAGTATTAACATTTTTAATACTTTCTAGCTTAGCTGCAAAATGTTATTCAAGAAGCAGCCTACTGCTAAACCAGCTTCCAGAACAAGGAGGGGTGGGGATTTTTTATTTTTCTTAAAAAAAGCAGCACTGATTGTAGAAACGCTTGGCAATATTCAGATTTATGCAAAGAATAGCCCATCTGCATAATACATTATTGGAGTTCTAACCCACTCTTTCAGAAATGTTGAAGACCCATCATAATGCAGCATGAATTAAAATATAGCCATGCCACAACCAGCTAGAACTTCATATTGTCCAAATCACTATTGTTTGCTGTATCTACGTCTTCACACCATTTCAATATAGAATAAAAAAATATGAACTGTGATGAGATCTGATCAAGGCATACAAGGAAATTAGAAAGAATAGTTTTGACAGAAGTCTTGCTATTAGCTCCATGGGAAGTGTTTAACATGCTGGCAACCTCTGTTATATGCAAAGATCAAACTTTACGTATTTGGTAGCCTTCCAGATGTTTCGGCCTACAACTCCCATGTTCCTGCACTGCTGGCTAGGGCTGATGTGAGTTAAAGGCCAAAATATCTGGAGGGCCACAAGTTGCACATCCCTGCCACAGAACATAAGAGCTTCAAAGGAACTTCTCAATACCACTTCCCCCTCCACCCCTTTACTGTTAGTTAAATTCTTTTACTAATAAATCCCAGTTTAACATTTAAAGTGAAAAGGTGGCAGGTATAAGTTATTTAAATCTTTTCTTGAAACTACGATTTCCCCTCATTAATATAGACATTATTGTGTAGCTGATCGAAACACTTAATTGAACTACAAGAAGAAATTGCAGAATTTCTCCCCTGGCAATAAGAGAGGACAGAAATACCCACTCGCACATACACCCACCCAACCACCCACACCTCCTTTGCAGTGATCAAAGAGCTAGTACAGCTCCAGTTGGAAATTGTGGGGTTCTACCTTTTCCCTAACCTTGTATCTCTATATGTTTTGGAATTCAGCTTCCATCAGTCTCTGCCAGCATGGCCAATGGTCAGGAATGCTGGGAGCTATAGTCCAAAACATCTGGAAGGCACCAGGTAGAGAAAGGTTGCCCTAAGGACTTAATAATTTTGAGTACAAAAGTATTTCCATTTACAGGATATTGTTTGCCTACATTTATCTGTCATGGACCAGGACTCCAAATTCTCATCCTCAGAGGATTTGGGCATGGAAAGGAATCATGAGGCTTCCACTTCCCCATGACCTAGTTCCTCAGAAAGATCCTGTGTGTTTTGGTTCCTTTGTGTCCAACTTTGGACTCTGAGGACTCTGGTCATGAGACCATTTGCATGCCACAGCTACCCTCATGTTGTTGCATCCTGAGGCTAATGAAACAGGGAAGGCTCCTTTAAGAGAACAGCCTCAGTCAGTATAGAGGCAGAGTCAACCAGCCTAATGTCACCAAACCACTACTTAAGACTCAGTCTTGATCAGCTCCTTGTTGGAGCAATGAACAGTCAATTACAGATATGAATAGTATCCAGCACCTAATACTTGAAGGTATTAGGTGCTGGAGAACAGAAAAAAAATGGCCATCTTAAGTGCCATTTTTGTGGAAAGCAGGATAAAAGTCAAATAAATAAATAAATAAATAAATATGGATGATAGATTACTTTTGTATTATTTATCTATTTTAGAAGATTTATATTCCACTTCCCATTTTAAAAATCCTAAAGTGGTTCACAATATATTACAAAAGATTACATCTTTAAAAGCGTAGCAACATTTAGATAATTTAATGGTTGGGAAAAGCCAGGGTAAAAAAAGTAAGTCTTTAGTCATTGCAAAGGGGAAGTCATTCCAGAGGGAGGGCACCACAGAGATGGCCCATTTCCGTATTGCTGCCAGATGGGATGGGACTCTGCAGGATGTGGCATGTACACCAAGGCCTCCCCTGAAGACCATAGTGGTCTAATGGGGGAGACATTCTTTCAGGTAAACTGGTTCTAAGTTGTTTAGAGGTTTATATGTCAATAATAATGCCTTCTGTGTATGTGTGCTGATTGAGCTTTCCTCTAAAAATGTATGTATACTGTGTTTATAGCACTTAAACATTATTGTTTCATCACTTAAGCATTTAAGTAACCGAGACAATAAGCAAATATCCCGTTCACTGCAGTTCTCTTATTGCTCTCTACTAATGTTGTACTTCCCATTGTAAGTACAGTGAAAAATGACTTTCATTAGCTGTGCAAAGATGGGGAGCATAAATATAGAGATGTATTCAGGGCCTTCCTGTGTTCAAGGTACCTTCACATAAATTAAAATAGAATCTTTAGAAAACTCAACTCTATGAAATAAGAAGTCTTTTTAGAGTTGTACTAAGGATGCAGAACATTTATTGTTGTTACAATGGTTTATCTCTCCTTCGCTGGCATTGGTACATTGTATTTGAATATGAGTGACCCATCATATCTGAGTGATTCAAGTCACTAGAGCTCTTTGCAAATGTAAATGGTTGAAACATCAAGTCATAAAAGTTAGAAGCCACATAAAACTGGCACAGAGAATGCTTATCGGCCTCCTGAAAACAGGATTAAAATGAAGCGCACGTATACATATATTAGAAATCCTGTGTTTGTGTTTACATAGAAAAAGGGTATAGGTCTGTAAAACAATTGAATATATTCAATTCCAGGACTCAGCAAAACAATACATGTAGCTACAAATGTTACCTAGTGAGAGCAAATAGAATCATAGAATAGCAGAGTTGGAAGGGCATACAAGGCCATCTAGTCCAACCCCCTGCTCAATGCAGAAATCCACCCTAAAGCATCCCTAACAGATGGTTGTCCAGCTGCCTCTTGAATGCCTCTAGTGTGGGAGAGCCCACAACCTCCCTAGGTAACTGATTCCACCGTCGCACTGCTCTAACAGTCAGGAAGTTTTTCCTGATGTCCAGCCGGAATCTGGCTTCCTTTAACTTGAGCCCGTTATTCCGTGTCCTGCACTCTGGGAGGATCGAGAAGAGATCCTGGCCCTCCTCTGTGTGACAACCTTTTAAGTATTTGAAGACTGCTATCATGTCTCCCCTCAATCTTCTCTTCTCCAGGCTAAACATGCCCAGTTCTTTCAGTCTCTCTTCATAGGGCTTTGTTTCCAGACCCCTGATCATCCTGGTTGCCCTCCTCTGAACACGCTCCAGCTTGTCTGCATCCTTCTTGAATTGTGGAGCCCAGAACTGGACACAATACTCTAGATGAGGCCTAACCACGGCCGAATAGAGAGGAACCAGTACCTCACGTGATTTGGAAGCTATACTTCTATTAATGCAGCCCAAAATAGCATTGGCCTTTCTTGCAGCCATATCGCACTGTTGGCTCATATTCAGCTTGCGATCTACAACAATTCCAAGATCCTTCTCGTTTGTAGTATTGCTGAGCCAAGTGTCCCCCATCTTGTAACTGTGCATTTGGTTTCTATTCCCTAAATGTAGAACTTGGCATTTATCCCTATTAAATTTCATTCTGTTGTTTTCAGCCCAGCACTCCAGCCTATCAAGATCACTTTGAAGTTTGTTTCTGTCTTCCAGGGTATTAGCTATCCCACCCAATTTGGTGTCATCTGCAAATTTGATCAGCGTTCCCCGCACCTCCTCGTCCAAATCATTAATAAAAATGTTGAAGAGCACTGGGCCCAGGACTGAGCCCTGCGGCACCCCACTCGTTGACTCTCCCCAGTTTGAGAAGGTTCCATTGATAAATACTCTTTGAGTCCGATTCTGTAGCCAACTGTGAATCCACCTAATAGTTGTTCCATCTAGCCCACTTTTAGCTAGTTTGTTAATCAGAATGTCATGTGGTACTTTGGCAAAAGCTTTGCTGAAGTCAAAATATATGACGTCCACAGCATTCCCACAGTCCACAAGGGAGGTTATCCTATCAAAAAATGAGATCAAATTAGTCTGACAGGATTTGTTCCTGACAAATCCATGTTGGCTTCTAGTAACCACTGCATTGATTTCAAGGTGTTTACAGATTGACTTCTTTATAATCTGCTCCAGAATTTTCCCAGGGATGGATGTCAGACTGACTGGTCTGTAGTTCCCAGGTTCCTCCTTTTTGCCCTTTTTGAAGATAGGACAACGTTAGCCCTCCTCCAGTCGTCCGGCAAAGGTTCTGAGAGTTCTTCCGCTAGCTCCTTCATTACTCTAGGATGCAGTTCATCAGGCCCTGGAGATTTGAACTCATTCAAGGAAATTAGGTGTTCTTTGACTATTTGTTTATCAATCTCAAACTGCAATCCTGCCCCCTCAACTTCTGCTTCACTTTTTCCAGGGGGGTCATAGACCCGCTTTTGGGAGAAGACCGAGGCAAAGTAGGAATTGAGCACTTCAGCCTTTTCTTTGTCGTCTGTTATCAATTTGCCATCCTCATTAAGCAGTTGAACCACCATTTCTTTCCTCTGTCTTTTACTACTCACGTATCTGAAGAAAGCTTTTTTATTGCTTTTAGCATCCCTCGCTAATCTCAGCTCATTCACAGCTTTAGCCTTCCTGACGCCATTTCGGCACTTCTGAGCCACATGTCTGTACTCTTCTTTTGTAGCTTGGCCTTCCTTCCACTTCCTTGTAACTGTGCCTTTAAAATTTCCTTTTTTAATTACTCCCACCCATCCTGCACTCCTTTTCTCATTAGGCTCACTTGCCACGGGACCTTACTTATTATAGTTCTGAGTTTATTCAAATCAGCTTTCCTAAAATCCAGAGTACGTGTATGGCTACGCTCGACTTTTGTCTCCTTCATAATCAAAAATTCAAGTATGATGTGGTCACTTTCCCCCAGAGTTCCCATAACTGCCACTTTATCCACTAAGTCATCCCTATTGGTCAATAACAAGTCAAGGATTGCTGATCCTCTAGTTCCTTCCTACACTTTCTGTAGGAGAAATGTATTATGTATTGATTTACAGAATATCCCCATATCAGAATCGATACATGTACTTAGTTACAGAATATCCCCATATCATTAATTCATAACATAGTGAGCAGTCTTTAGATAACTATGGTTCAACTTCTGGCTGATATAAAAAGAAAGGATATGTGCAAAATTATGTAGCTGGTGCTTTGCTTTCACTTTTCACATTATCATTTCATTACTTGGTGACTTAACACTGAGATAGCAGTAACCACCAATTGGAAGAAAAAATCTATCCCATAATAAGTTTACCAACACCTCATCTCACCACACTGCAAGAAGTTCACAAATCTATTCATAACATGAAATGGGGGAGATCTAATCTAGAGCCTTGTAATTAGGCAAGATATGTAACAAGCAACAAAGGTACACGAATCAACATCACACTCATCACTTTGTCTCAGTGTTGCAAGATATCCAAAATTATCGCATGAGCATGAAAATCTGGGGCATTTATACAAGTAATTGACTGCTCAGTGGCATCAGCTAATTAGGGAAGGCAACATGGAGGCAGGTATTAGTCTGGCTTGCAACTCTCAAGCAAAAGTGTGCATGAGAACTAGATGGTTCAAAAGACGTTATTTTCCTCCCTGGCTCTAGTGAATGTATTATCCCAGTCAGCTGAGATGAGTTGTTAGGAGTCCCTTTCACTGGCTGTAGCTGCACTTACACCTAAGGGTGCACATCATCCCATTGTTCAACTCCAAAAGTGTTGAACAATTCTCTGTGCTTCTGAGTGCTTGATCCAAGAACTCACAAAAGGCATGAAAGCACTTGCAAATTGCCCACCTCTGATGCACCCTTTCTTAAGCTTATCTTGTGAGGTCAGGGAAGGGAAAGGATGTGGTGGTGGTCACGCTCGATCCCAGGGAAGCAGCTTTTCTGAGCAGAACTGAGACTAAGGGCATGTCTACACCAGGCGATATCCCGGGGATCATCCTGGGATCATCCCTGTGCGTCCACACGATGCACAGGGGATCCCGGGAGCAGGGAGGGATGATCCCTCCATTTCTCTGGATATTGCTGTACCCTTTTTCTCGCTTTTTCCTGGGGTCCCAGGACAATCCCAGGGAGTGCAGGTGGTGTGGCTGGCTGTCCCAGCTTCTTCTCTGTTCCCTATGAGTAGCGGGGGACATTGAAGGGAAGGAGCTGGGCTTGGGAGAGTCATTGGGGGTGGGGGGAGCGGGGTCGGGACTTTTTTCTTTAAACTTACTTTTGCACTGTCTTTTTTTTAAAAAAAAATGGTGATGTGATGTTGTCCTTCCTTCCTGCACATTGTGCTCTGTGTGTGAATGCAGAAGGAGGATCTCGTGATCAGCATATTGCGAGATCCTCCCCCCTCCCTCCCGGATTGCCGGGAGGTGTAGACATGCCCTAACATTCCCAAAAACTCCACTGGAAATGTGAACAGCATCATCTCTCCACCATGATTCTGGACCCTGGGACTGCTCAACACAATCATCACTGGCTGTTCTCCCCACACTCCAAGGTAAACTACTGGGCCTTAGGGTAGGGGAAAAGATGGAAGTGACAGCATTTGCAGAATTGAGATGAGTTTCCTGATTGGAAAAATTCACAAATATGAACACTCTCTTTTGGGAGTACCCAATCTTGTCATTGAATCTTCATGACATCCCTACCTACAGCTATTGGAGCATAGAATGGGGAAGAGGGCTTCATTTCACCTAAGGCTTTCTTCCATCATCTAGGTAAGTTGTGAGCTATATTCTTTTGCAGTGCCGTTCGGGAAATACACTAAAGAAAGTTAATGCTTTTGCAGGAAAGCAGACAAAATAGGAACCATGCATTCCTTTCAACTAGATTAAACTGGTGTAACGGATAGTCAGCGACATGCTGGGCTTGATGAATCCAAGGCTGGATTTTAAATCGCGGGAAGAAACATTAACAATCTCAGATATGCAGATGATACTACTTTGATGGCTGAAAGCTTAGGAGGAGCTGAGGAGCCTTATGACGAAGGTGAAAGAAGAAAGTGCAAAAGTGGGGTTGCAGTTAAACCTCAAAAAAACCAAGATTATGGCAACAAGCTTGATTGATAACTGGCAAATAGAGGGAGAAAACGTGGAGGCAGTGACAGACTTTGTATTTCTGGGTGCAAAGATTACTGCAGATGCCGACTGCAGCCAGGAAATCAGAAGACGTTTACTTCTTGGGAGGAGAGCAATGACAAATCTTGATAAAATAGTTAAGAGCAGAGACATCACACTGTCAACAAAGGTCCGCATAGTTAAAGCAATGGTATTCCCCATAGTAACCTACGGCTGTGAGAGCTGGATCATAAGGAAGGCTGAGCGAAGGAAGATAGATACTTTTGAACTGTGGTGTTGGAGGAAAATTCTGAGAGTGCCTTGGACTGCAAGAAGATCAAACCAGTCCATACTCCAGGAAATAAAGCCAGACTGCCCACTTGAGGGAATGATATTAAATGCAAAACTGAAGTACTTTGGCCATATAATGAGAAGACAGGATACCCTGGAGAAGAGGCTGATGCTAGGGAAAGTGGAAGGCAAAAGGAAGAGGGGCCAACCAAGGGCAAGATGGATGATATTCTGGAGGTGACGGACTCGACCTTGGGGGAGCTAGGGGTGGCGACGGCCGACAGAAAGCTCTGGTGTGGGCTGGTCCATGAAGTCACGAAGAGTTGGAAGCAACTGAACGAATAAACAACAACAAGGGATAGTCAACAATATGCCTAATAAGTTCCAGTGATTTCAAATGGTGCCTAACTTTAAGGAAGGCTGAAATCCAAAACACACTTATTAAAAACTAATCTATTGACTCCCTGGTGGGCTGTAAATGTGCCTAAGATAGATAGCCATCTTTATTTCTTTATTTCTATCAGGTCCTGTTCCTGTGTCATTCTCTGCAGCCTGACAACAAAAGAATTAGGCAATTAAAGCTTTTCCTACCACTTATTCCCATCCCAGGAAAAAGTTCAACTGCTAAATTTCTCCAAGCTAAGCATTACAGGAGAAGAGCCTATAATGAAGACAGCAACGCTATTGGGCTCAACATTACCTAGCAGAGTTTTTAAATCTTTACTATTCCGATATGAGGAATAGTGTTTTCTTTTCGGAGTGTTGGCAGTATACTGATGACATGCAG
Source organism: Elgaria multicarinata webbii (assembly GCF_023053635.1). Classification (NCBI taxonomy): domain Eukaryota; kingdom Metazoa; phylum Chordata; class Lepidosauria; order Squamata; family Anguidae; genus Elgaria; species Elgaria multicarinata. The sequence continues at coordinate 63,673,823 of NC_086175.1, forward strand.
CTCTATTTCTCCTTTTCATCTTCATCAGGTGGGCATGTGGGGGTTGTAGATCAGTGCCTGGCTGCAACAATGGACTGGATGAGGGCTAGCTAACTGAAACTTAATCCAGACAGACTGAGATGCTAACAGTGTGTGGTTCTTCTGACCAGGTGGAGGGTGCTGAAACTGTTCTGGATACAGTTGTACTGGCCTTGAAAGACCAGGTTCATAGCTTGGAGGTTCTCATGGAGGCATCTTTGTCACTTGAGGCTCAAGTGGCCTTCATGACATGGAGTGCTTTCTACCAACTTTGGTTGGTGGCTGAGCTATGCTGCTATCTGGACAGGGATAACTAGCTTTATGCTCTGGTAACCTCCAAGTTAGATTACTTCAATGTGCTCTACATTGGGCTGCCTTTGAAGATGGTTCAGAAACTGCAAAATGTGGCAGCCAGACTGATAACAGGAACAAGAAGGTCCGAACATATAACACCAATCCTACCTGCTGCACTGGCTGCCTGTATGTTTCTGAGCCCAATTCAAGGTGCTGGGTTTAACCTATAAACCCTTACAAAGCTCAGGACCGCAATACCTAATGGAGCATCTATCCTGGTATGAACCTACATGCACTATGCTCTGCACCTAAGGCCCTTCTCCAATTGCTTTCCTTGGAAAGCAGCAACAAAAGAAAGGACTTTCTTAGTAGTGCTCCCCAATTGTGGAATGATCTCCCTGGCACCAATATTGTTCTCTTTCAGCACCAACTTAAGACTCTTCTCTCAGGCATTTGGCAGCATATAATACGCTTTCAATCTGGTCCTGGTCTTTTCTTATTGTTGATTGTTTAAAACTGTTTCAGATATATATGTGTGTCTATATTTTAGTATGTAAATGGCTTTTACACTTTGAATAATGTATTTTGATTAATTTTTATTTATTTTTTTGTTAACCATCCAGAGAGCTTTAGCTATTGGGCGGTATAGAAATGTAATGAATGAATGAATGAGAAAGCATGATGATCAGAGTGCTTATATGAGCATCAGTCTCATAAAATCAGACCTATAAAGTAGGTGAAATAGTTGTTGAAGATGTTGAACATTTCCAAAATAACATATCCATTCTCTGATGGCTTTACGAATTTTTGATTGTTATAAACAAAAAAAATCCATATGTGTTTTAGGAAAGATGCAACTGGGTATCTAAATTAAAATAGGAATTGGAGTCCAGCTAGAATGGGAGGGAAAAGAAAAGCTAGCAATATATTCAACACAGATTATTGTCCTTACTATCAATTATTTACATGTCAGAGAAGAAGGAAACTGACAGGAACTATTGATCAAATTGCTGCGGGTGGGATTAAAGTTTTCCACCCCACCTCTCAAGTGATGCTGGGAAACAAGGCATCCCACTGCTGGGAAACAAGGGCCGTTTCTACATCTGCCTTTTTTCCAGAGATCGTCCCGGGATCATCCCTGTGCATGAAAATGACACACAGGGGATCCCAGGAGCAGGCAGGGATGACCCCTCCATTTGCCTGGGATAATCCTTAGGTGTAGAAAGGGCCTCAGTATGCAATAACAGCCATCTCCGCACACCCTATTTCCCAGCAGAAGCAGCTGGTGGCAACACAGGGGTGAACTGGGGGAGCAGAGTACCCATGGCTGTCCATACAGGTGGCCTTGAAAGCTGCATGTGGCCTGTGGGCTCCCCATCCCTGCCATAAACAAACTACTGGAGAGTCATTGAATGATTGTGTCTCATGTTGCTCATGCCACAATCTTTCAGATACTGTTTTTGAGCTATTTGTGACAACTCAAAAGTAATTAGACAATAAAAGAAACATGGCCTTTGTCCAGCTTTCTTCTGTGACTCTGTGATGGTTACCTAGGTAACAGTGGTAATTTGACTGGCCGTGTTGCCAGGTTATTTGTCAAAAGCTTTGCGTGATGTGTGAATATGTTCATAGAGCGCATGTGAAAAGAGGGCTGAAAAACAGACAGGATATCCATGGATCCTGATTCCTGCAAACATGCAGATATAATCTGTTGACAACCAACACTGAGATTTCTGAAGAGATATTTAGAAATAAAGAACACTTAATAAACTAATGATTTCCCATTCGTAAAATAATTAAATAAATAAAATGAAGGCTATTCCAGAAAAAAAATGAGAATGTGTTCTTTTGGGGATGGACGTGCTTTTAGGAATATGAAGTGAGTTTACTGCCTAAGATTGTGGCTACACTCTGCAGGATAAAGAAAAGTCTTGCAGGAATTAAATGGTGTAAAATAGCTTGACATGAATTATCTGTACCATATGGCTGTGGGCTCTGTTGCACAATTTTACTAAGATAGCATGTCCTGAGGGGGGAAAAATTACTGCCAGCGCTTAAAATAACAGTTTCTATTTATTTGCTTGTACTTGTATTGAAAAAGGCAACAGGAATATGAAGTGTCAGTAGTACAATGTGTGCTTTTTTGTGTGAACGAGTATCAGCTATTATATAAGCCATTGCCTAATGAGCATCTATAGGCACTGAAAATAAATGGCTGCATGATGCCATTTCAGCCATTCAAACCTGACAGCTAAACACTTAATAGCAGCCAGTAATGATTGTTATGACACATTGCCAAAGAGCTTCAGTCATAAAAAGTGCCAAGCTATTATAGTTTGCAATTCTAATTGCACAAATGTATTTGTTACAACTGATTAACACTCGGATCCTAAGCCTACTTGCTTGAAAGTAAAGAACAATAAAACCAGTAGGAATCATAAATGTGTTTAGTATTGGAATGTGAGGTGGGGTTTGTTGGGGAAGAAAATGAATGCTAAATTCTAATCACAAGCACAAGTGAGCACTAATAGCAGAAATAAGGAGATGGATATTAAGGCAAGTGAATGATCTTAGTAACACAGGGCAGCATTTTACATTTCACTATGGCTCTGCTTTTGAAGGCTTAATAAAAAGATTAATAAGAAAATAATTTCAATGCAACCATCTTGTGTTAAAAACAGTAATAAATCATGAGAGTTCAATGCTCCACAACTTTATTGTCAGCTCCTATTTGAAAGGATGTCAGCAATAAATGCATACCAGGTTGCAGTTAATTTTATCTGCCTAAATGGGCTGTTGTTATGTTCTTAATATCTGTGTATTGGGAAACATGCAAAATGACGTCTGAAGTTCACAAGATAAATGTACTAAATGTTTTGTACTACCATCCTACTAATGCTAAAATTACTTTTCATTTTACTTCAGGCACATTCAAGGAAAAAATATTAAGGAAAACAATTACAGAGGAGTCATGAATAATTTTCAGGATTACATAACATAGCTGCAAATCTGGTGCCTGCTTGCCAAAGATGACTATGGCCTTACCTAGACCTAAGGTTTATCCTGGGATTGTCCCGGGGTCATCCCTGTTCATGTAAATGACACACAGGATATCCCGGGAGCAGGCAGGGACGACCCCGGGATAAACCTTAGGTCTAGCTAAGGCCAAAGACACCAAACTGTGTGGAAACCACTTCCCTGTGGTGTTATCTCACATGACCTTGATTGTGAACAGGAGTCACCAGCCTCTCCTCCTGTTGGGGCATCATTTAAGTGTGGAAGACCAACTTGATAGATAAGTGAGAAAGATGCAGAAAATAAGAGGAAGAGGCAGTGGGACCTACCTCTAAACAGCTCCATCTCAAACGATTGGCCTTGCCTATATGGTTGCTGTAACCAGATACACAGAGTGTAGCCATGTGAGAAAATGTCATAAGGGATTGGCTCTCATGTATCTCTGTTCATGCACATGCGAAGGTAACCTAAGTGTATATTAGGAAAAAAAACATGTTTTTCTCAGATTGGAGCTACTTTTGCAACCATTCATATGATGAGATCAGGTAGAAAGTAATACCTGAACCTGGAGATCCCACTTATATCTGATCATCAGATTCAGCTATTACTTTCTACCTGAGTGTGGGAAAGTAATATATAGAACATGCTAGATAGAGTCAAAAAGTACAGTAAATAAGAGGGAACGATCTACCTCCTGAAACACCTCCAGTTCAAAAGATTCTCAAAAGAACAAGCTCCCAACATTTTCCTTCCCACTTTCTTGATCCAAACTTTTATTTTATAAATTTATATCACTCTTATCCATAAAAAACAGAAGAACACACTTTCCACTTTGATGTGTCTACATCAGCCAATTTCAAAGGTTGGATCTGTGTTGTGATGGGACCACGTTTAAGTGGTAAAAAGATCACATTTTAGTTCCTTACACCTGTTAAAAACCATCTTTAGGTAACAGGGCTGGAAAAGACTTCTGCCTCAGAGAGATGGTGCCAGTCAGAATTGAAATTAACTTGTTGACAGGCTCTGTGTGAACTCCAATAGAGGATTCATTAGCTTGTAAATGACTGATAACCCTATGCACACTAAACATATGAGGCAGAAGATAAAATAAAGATCATACAACTCCACACACAGGATTCAAAGGGAGGGATATTAGCCTAAAGAGCACTCAGTGTCTAAATTAGGCCATGGCTATGCGTGCATGGTGCTGTCTTGGGTGGTCTAGACTATAGTTTGAGCATTGTCAGGGTTGGACAAACTGAACTGCTTTAATGATGTTATAACAGAATTATTCCAGTAAAACAACAACAACAACACTATTTCTGCCTTTTAAGAATATTCTCACTAGACTGCAATCTCCCCATTTTTAAAAGCCCCTCTGAATTTATGGCTAATCAATTCAGGATAGCCATAGTTCAGATAATCTGATATAGCCTGCATTGGCAAACTGTCAAGAATCCATTTACATGAGAACATGGTGAGGAGCTGTTCTTAAAAAACAAAAACAAAAAATCCACTGGTTTTTTTATAGCTGCTGCTGAAAATATAACTCAGTACCAACCCCCAATAAAATCAAGATATAAATTCCATGATCTTGGAACAACTTTAAAACAGCACAATAAAAATAGAACTGAATGGCATAAAAACTGCTAACTTTAATTAAATGTGGTATGGTTAACCATGTATTTGTATCAAGTAGCCTGCTTAGATGTGGATTATAAATAATGGGCTTCTTTTATTATTTCCACAAAAAACCAACGGGAAGAGAGAGAAATTTAAGTAAGAGGCTGTTCTAAATCAGATCTATATCACTATAAGACAAAGTTGTACATAAATAGTCACCCTAACAATTCCAGATGTTCCCTAATTTTTAAAGGCCAAATGTTATGCCACAGGGTAGGTTTTAGATCCCAGCAAAATGTTTTATGATAACATATTGAGTGGTTCAATAATACTGATTATTTAATCAATTCTAAGCAGTTTTTCTCCCTATGTGAACGAAACGGGGAGAATGGTCCAGTATTTACTTGAATGTTTTCCATGAAATTAGTGGGATGCCCTAAGCTTCCAAATTACTGTCTAATAAAAGAAAAATGTATTACTGACCAGTCCTATTACTTTTGAAATAATCTCAGTACACCTACTTAGAAAAGCACTGGTTAGCTACTGGACATTATGATCTCACTCCATGGAGCTTCAGGTGTGTTCACAGGTTTCTATGCAGTAGCAGGTCTTTTTTATATTTAATGAGGTCATCACCCTGCAAGCTGCATCACAAATTGCTTTTGAAACTTTCTTGACTTTTTAAAGTAGTTTTCCATACAGTGTGGTAGTTACTATTAGAAGATTTTAAAAAGTCACAATCTTGTGGCATTTGGGACTTCATTATGAGGCTGCCTGGATCATTCTGCCTAAGTCCAAAGATCCATTATTATTCCATCCCAAAGGCTAAAAAATATTATAACAACATAATTTGCAAAATCAAATATATAAAAATAAAGATAAGAGGCTGCTCGCTTTTCTCAGAACAATTTAAAATAGAATATTGAAGCCCATAGACTGTATCTGGCTCACTAAGGTCTTTCCCTGATCCCCTTGCATTTGCTGTGTCACCAATAAGCAGGAAATGGTGAAGAGTGTGGAATTCCTTCTGGAGAAAAAAAACCTGGTAGGAAGCACACAAAGTTCACACTGGTTGCTCTGGTTGGATTTGCACCATTTCCAAATCACAAGGATCTCAAGTAATAAGACTTGGAAATACACACACACACACACACACACACACACACACACACACACACACACACACACACACCAGGAGTCTGGAGAGCCACTGGCAGAACTGGGATAGAGGGATGATAGATCTGACTGAAGAATAAGGCAGTTCGTAAGTCATAGGCTAGGCACAAAGAAAATGTTATGAATGTTGATGGTGACATTTTAGCAGATAGAGAGCAACTTCACTGTAACCTTACTCATAATGCCCTCTAGCTGATGTTAAATTCAGTAACAATTGAACTTCTTTGGCATCAAACCAGCTACTTCTTTACGTATCTAGAAGATGGAGGTGTTTCATGTTCAGCAGTTTGCTACTAGCAATATTGAACCACTCTGTGAATTCCTGCAAGGCATTATGGTAAATAAATGATGTTAAAATATGCTGGTGTTAAGGGACAGAATGTTTCCATTAAAAACAGGCTTTTCAGATGTTCTTAAGAGACACACCGTTATCACATATTGGGACTGGAGCAGCAGAATAATGAAGCAACAAAAGTCCCTGTAAACCTATCATTTACTTTCAAGAATCACTTCTTAAGATATTTGATGAAGGAATGGACTCACAGTTTTTCAGCATCATTGATTATCCTTCTCTGGTATCACAATATGTGTATTTTAGATTTTGCCAGCACTTACCCTAAACAGCGTGATGGAGGGGAAGAATTCATCAGCTTTAAGCCACTTTACAAATAAAACAGTGCACTGGTACTGATGCACTTTCCAAAAATAAACGTCCTTTCTCTGATATTAGTAAAGCACTTATCTGCTTCTCCCCTTTGCTGGTGACATTCTAATGTAATAAAACAGCAGCGCATGAGGACATTTAATAAATAAGCCTGCATTTAAATTTCTTTGGCATTACTGTTTGATACACAGTTCCCTCGGTTCCATTTTTCAACAATGGAAAAACAAAATCTTATGAAGACTCTTTTAGTTAACACACACAGAACACAATAAAAGAACAGATTGCTGTTTTATCATGAGGAGTATGTGCTATAATTCTGTATGAATACAAACTCCAGTGCTTTGCTCAGATCACCAGAAACCTTAAAATGAAATGATAACCTTAAACTGGCATACATTTAAAACATGCCGTCCAAAAATAAATCACTTCTTCCAATGTGTCCCTCGGTCCCTTTCCTCTTCTCTAAAATAGCTACTTGTCTGTTTGGTTTCTTTGGTCATTGCACTCCCTTTTGTGTAGAATCTTTGTGTATACAGCCAGGAGAAGAGTTGCCATGAGGATGAGGGTGACCTTTCTTTGCTCAGGATGAGGGACCCTGGTGAGAGAAGAGGGTGGTTTTTTTTCCTGCTGTTTGAGGGCGGGTTGCTTGAAGTGCCTTGTGTTTTTTCTTTTCCCCTTTTTGCTGTTACTTTGATGTGGATAAAGTTTCTTATTGTCTCTTTTAGGTCTCTTAATATGAACTGTTTGGTGAATAGTTTAATATGGTTATATGCTATTGTGGGTTTCCTATGGGCGCTGGTTGTCCACTATGTGATCAGAATTCTGGACTAAATGGACCCTTGGTCTGATCCACTCTTCTTACATTCTTAACTATTCTACTGGTATGTCTTGTGCTTATTAAAATTTTGATATGTTTTAAATTAACTGTAACTGAGCTAATTTTGTACTATAATTATAGTGACAGTATTTCTCCCCCCCTTTTTTTAACCAGTTTTTGCACAATGAGCCTGTTAGGCCACTAGCCGTTTTGCAGAAAATGGATAGGGAGTGTGTTTAAACCATGCTTATGTAGCCAGCCAGCATGGCTAGGAATGGTTCACATGACATGCTAAGTCATGGCTACCTTTGTGCCTAGTCCGGAAACTTCAGCATCTCTCCCAGGATAATATATTCATATGTATGTTTGTGGTGATCTTCATAAGTCAGTGTGGTGTAGTGGTAAGAGTGTTGCACTGGGAGATCCAGCGTCTAGTTCCCATTCGGCCCTGGAAACTCACTGGGTGACTTCAGGCCAGTCACAGACTCTCAGCCCAACCTACCTCACACGGTTATTGTTGCGAGATTAAATGGAGAGGAAGAGGATTAAGTACGCCACCTTGGGTTCCTTGGAGGAAAAAAGGCAGGATATAAATGAAACAAAATGATTTAAAAAAAAAAAAAAAAAAAAAGCTACAGTCCTTCACTGATTCAGTGGTTTTACTCAAAAGAAAATGTGGTCAGGTCTGAAGCTTGCATAAGGAGTTTTTAAAAAGAAGCAAATTTCAGGAGACCTTTCATAAATTACTAGCAGCTAGCAGCAACTGATCACAGAGCCTAATAACAAGAAGGGGATATAGCTCAATGGTGGAAGAAATGCTTTGCATGCAGAAGGTAGAAGTAGTTATTATTACTTATTTTATTGTATCTGCCATCTGAATTTCTCCCTGGATTTTGGGTTTCAAATTACACACTTGTTTCTGGAGTGACACCAATGCACTACCAATTCACAATTCTACTTTAAAAACAAATCATGTAGTTTGTAATCATTTTTAGCTTGTGTCTTTTTTTCTTTATAGGTTATTGATGCACACCACTGCATATGTACATTTATTACATCACGGCTTAAAATGCTATTCTGCGATCTTATCAACATTCCCTTTTGGACTCTGATTTAATCAATATGCTGATTTGCAACAGTAACCTGTTTGAGAAGAAAAAGAGGCAAACGGAAAACTGCAGCAAACAGAACATGCCCTAATTCTGAAGTCTATTTTAGAAATCCTCCAAATTAACTGAAGATAGATAGATCCAAATGCTAGGCAAAGGAAAAGCAGAACAATAATGGGGGAAACGAGGAAACTACATTAATCCCTAATAGAAATCCCTTCAATTTTTGACAAATCCAGTTCACAGAATCTTAGGTAGCAGTCTGAGAAAGACCTTGGGTTGAGATTTCAGAGAGCCACTATACATTAGCGTATACTATGCTGGGCTAGATGCACCAGTATTTGGCAGCTTCATATGTCCAAGAGTCAGTCCAAACTTTACGATTTAAAAACCAACCAACCAATACAAAGTACATTGCAGTAGGTTTCCTACTTTGAGATAAAGAATTCTCAAAATTTCAGTCAGGAATACAAACAAACTTGGCTGCGTGGTAACATATGCAATACTTTTCAGTAATTAACTGGTAATAAATTGTGTTTACTAATTTTGATTGGCTAACCATTTGACATATAGATAGGCTACTTCTTTTTGTGGTTCTGACTTGGTTTTCTTCCCGTTTCTGCATTACTTCATAGTCCTTTTCAATTGTTATGCTGCCAGTCCTCTGCATACAGACTATGTGAATGTGTATAGGAGAGCAAGCTCTGACTCTGATCTATGGGCATTCATTGAACGCCTGAATAGGGGACCTCAGTGCAACTTCTCCCAATGGTAGAAGACTGATGCCCAGCAAAGCTAGTTTCTGGTAGATGTGCCAAAAAGACAATTCTTCCAATGCACTCACTGTGAACCAAATGATGTAAGAAGGTGTAGTTTTAAGATCAGGGGCCTTACACCATTTGGCCCACAGAGACTCAAGAGTTGGATGGAGGCCATCCAGCCCCTACCCCATTCTGGTTGCTCACCCCTGTACCAGGGAGTAAGTCCCATTAAATGGGGCTTACTTCTGAGTAGACATGTATAGGATTGCACTGTTGATGATGATGCCTGACATGTTTTACTGGTCTTGTGAATGGGTCATGACAACATCCCAAATCCTATAAAACATTTTAGAGATTGACATACACCAAGGAATGGTATTCTGTTATCTGGACTCCCCCACAAGGGCATTTCCTGTGACTGTTTCAATACACTAAAATTCACAAAATAAGTCAGTATGTGTTGAACTTACATTCTCCTTAGTCACTCAGCACTTTAAAAGTAGCGAAGAAAACCAGAATACGGAAAACATATAGGGAAAGTACCATATCCATCAATAGCACAATGCTGCAAATTAATATAGTATTATGTAAATGTGCATAATACTTATATCAAAGGAAGTTTCTTCTAAAACCACTAAAGCAAGCAATTAGTCAAGGATGGACACAGCTAGCTATGCTTTGCTTTAGCTCCCATTAATCTTCATTAAAGGTATGCTGAGGCTAGCAGAATTGTCTCAGTAGTTTGCTTCTGATGAACCAAAGCAGAAAAGATGTGTACCCAATGAGTGCCAGCGGCCAAAGCCATAGAGCAAGAGGCTGGTTAACATCCTTATCTTACATAGTTCATCTTGCAGAACTGGAATTAATTCCTTAGTTCTGCTATCAAGAATTTTGTTTGCACTTGTCTAATTTAACTACAAAGAGAACAAAAATGTAATGCTAGGAAAGAAAGAGAAAAAAAGATTAAGAGCAGAACAAATTGACCGTAAATGAATTTGTTTCATCCTTCTTACAACCAGAAAAGGATTGAACTTTACGAAATATGTATATTTTGCTGATTAAGTTTAAAATCTGGAAGCAATAATTACGGGGAGCAGAAATCCATCAGTGCAAGGTTCTTTTTAATATGCAGTGGTTTAAAATATGTTCATTTATCACATATATTCTTACTAGAAAGAACATATTTTGATGCAAATTTGATGAAAAGTTTGTTTGTGGGAGAGCAAAAGCCATGCCACATTATAGTTCATGACAAAAGGAAACCCACAAAATCCATAATGCCAAGTACCTTTACAATTTTGTCTTTGAACAACAGATTATAAGTAGCTATCGTCACTTCTCTAACAATGATATGGGATATCTTTGGGCAACAACTTCTCAAAAATTGAGAATTCATATGGACAAAAGCTGAATAGCTCATATATATCTAAGAATAAAGCTTTTATTTAAATGTTGATTTCAGTCTTATCCACTAATCATATAAAATGGAATACTTGCACTTAAATTAGCTGAGTCTCATTCAATTCAGTGGAATTAAGAGTAGATCCAGAAAAACAATTCCTTTAATATTTGTTATGGGTTACAAATACCACTTTTATCCCCATCCACTTGTATTGCTCACAGCTGTTGACAAATCTCTTTGTCTTCACTTACACATGATAATATTTATTTATTTATTTATTTATTACACTTATATACCGCTCCCATAGCCAGGGCTCTCTGGGCGGTTTACAGAAATAAACATTTCTAATAAACATTTTAACCAGACTTATAACATGTGAGAATTGTGATGAGCATATATAGTTGTGCAAATCCACCTAATATTGGCTAAAGTATAGACACCAATAACAATAACGTGTGGATTGTAGACTTTCAACTACCTGTACTATGCTATACTTGACAAGTGAAACTGCAAAATAAACAAACAAAAGCATGTGTCTTTTCAACTCTGAATTCTATAGCTATAATTTGTTGCTTAGCAGACTTGGCCAAGTTGATTGGATGGCTCATTTAGCAAAGAAGTAAGGTTCTAATCTATAGGCTTTGACAGTGGTTTATTGGCACTCTTACCTGAAATGCAATTGATGCACTACTTCTAGTAAACACCTGAGTAAAACCTTGCCAAAACATGTTCACCAAGCTTGCCAAAACAACTTCATTTGTTTCTGAACAGATAGCTATAAACATTTGCCTTATTAAGGAAGATAACATGAATCAAAGAAACCTATTGCTCTTGATTCAAAGAAATGGGATTCAAATGTTAATTCATATTCAAAGTAGGGACATTTGCTACCAAGTGCAACAAAAGTCCTTTGAAGTTCTGTTCTCATCATCTGTGATGGAAGGAACTGCATTTTGTGAGAGCTATAAAATTGCCGTTCTGACTATGTGAAATTACTAAAATTGAACTATTCAGAGTGGAGAAGAACTTTTGTCCTGTGCATTGTCAAATTGGTCTTTTCTGCCTCCTGCAGACAAAAGCTGCAAATACATACACTTTATTGTTAGATAGATAGTATTTGTGCATCTCAGTGTAGCTGCATCTGATTCTAAAATTAGTTGTACATACTATTTCATTAAGGACATTTTTCCTACTCTGGTATGGGAGGGAAGGCACGCCTTCAAGTGAAAGTTCTACAAGTATGTATTTTCCTATGTGTATTTTGAAGGCACTGTAAACTATGGCAACCCATCACACCTTATATGTTGCAAACTAGAAATGTGCATTACATTCACACACAGGTGTACACATTTTTCCTTATACTGATGTAGAAAAATGTAATATATTTCTAAGATGAGTGTTTGTAAGGCTTACTTGTTCAATATTTGTTCAGTTATTTTGACAAAATACCTTAACTGAGAGCTGATCATTTTCTTAATGGTTCCATAACAACACTGTCTGCAATCCTATACTGTACACACAGTAAGTCCAATTGAACTCAATATGGCTAATATCTGAGTAGACATGCATAGAGTTGCATTGACTGGTAACAGAAATGCCTTGAAGCAGTAAACAACTTTTATCACAAAACTCGCAGAGTTCAGGCAGACAATTCAATTTGTACATTATATTTAATGCTTTCTTTGTATTCATTTATACATCTGTTGTTGTTGTTGCTGTTGTTATTGCTGTTATTAAATATTACTACTAATCTATGAAACAATTCAAAGACTTAAAATGAAATTACCAAAGAGACAAATAATCATTGAAATAGTCTTCTTTCTGACTTCTAGTGTGGTGGCTCAAGCCATGGGCCTAGATGTAGGGAAAACCCAGGATCACTTATGAAACTTGCTGGATAGCCTTGAATAGCCTCCTAGTCAATAGTTCAGTTCATATGAAATGCCAAATCATGGTTGGTGCTACAGGAACAACCCTTTGCTTGTGCACTCCTTTCTCTCATTCCTCCTCACCTTGTATACACTACTTCAGTCATTTTCTGATTTGACCAAACCATCATCTGCTGTTCCATACAAACTGTTCCATACAAACTGTTCCATACAAACTGGCAAAATATGTTTGCACTTGCTTTCAAAATCAGGACTATGATGCAGTTTGAAGCTGGTTTTCAATCCTAGTTTGGCTGGTTTATATGTAAAAGCAAATAATGGCTTGTTCAACCAGGAAATAACTAATTAAGGCAGAACTTGCCAAAAGAGTGTGGATGAGAGTAGGCAATAGGATCAAACCAGTTTGTCATTATGTTTGAATCAGCTTGCTACCTCTCATCCTAAACCTACATCATGGGGTTGTGGCTAAAATGTCCTCTGAAATCTTCAGATGAAGGGCAGGAAACTATGTATACAATAAATAAAAGTATATTGTTAATATTTTTAGTTTACAGAAAACCGTGCTCTTTTTCTTTGGTAAATGAACAGTAGATAGGTCTTTGCGGACTTTATGTTTTCAGTTTTGAAAGTTATTTTAAAGACATTTTAAAATAGGCCAGTATATACTGTGGTGGGGGAAGAATATATCTGGGTGTGATTGATCAAGCACTAAAACCACAGCATTGTTTGTGAAGAAACAATATACCATGACTTTTCACTTGTAAAAAAAATATTACTAGTTTTTAATACTTTTTGGTATTAAAAAAGTATTAAAGTTATTCACTGTTAATTTTGTTCTTCAGAGAATTCTCCCTAAGTACCCATTCACATGCATAATGTCTTGTATGGGTGGAGTTACACAACCACTTTTTCTCGAGGTGACTCCTATGGGAGTGACAGTTACAGAAACCACTGCTGGGAAGCTGCACCTATATCTACACAGAGAGCTTCGGCTATTGAGCAGTATAAAAATGTAATAAATAAATAAATAAATACACAGATCCTGGTTCATATGAGAAATTCCCTGTCTTCAAGGGAGACACATTTGACCATCCAAAGCTGCCCCATGTATCACAATTTGCAACTGTTCTTTCTAGTTCTTTTGACACCAGATCTTTTGGTGAACTTGGCTCATACAAAACCACTAAATACAGAAAACAGAATAGTGGTCTCCAGCTGCACCAATGTTGCTAAAATAGTTTGAAATTACTGCCAATTGTGAACAATTTCTCTGCCTGTAAGGTCTTTTATTTTCCTGACTGCAAACCAAATGGATACACAGTTCCTGTTTGCAGCTTTCCAAGGTGAATGGCAGTTTCTAAGCTTTGAATGGCTTTGTCTTTACTTCAAAGTAAAAAGGGAGCATTTCACTGAAGCTCCAATTAGTATTAGTAGCTGTACATACTTTGAGATCCACACAGGAAACAAGGTAAATGACATAAAGCGGAAGCCTACATTTTAGATATGAAGAATTCATCAGCTCACCGCACTAGGTTTCCACTAAAAAAATAACTAAAGCACAGAATGCTTCTCAGATGACATCATTTTCATAAACAGCTTTAAGGCAGAAAAAGTAACACTAATACATAGACAGAGTGCTAAGGGAAGTTGAAAAAAAGGAATTATTATTTCTAAAAAGCAGAAAATAAACATGTAGACATTAACACTTTATCCTTAGCATTCAGATATGACTCGGAAGGTAATGCAGGATTTCTGGAAATTCACAGTATTTTTAAACTGGTGCAACTCAGACATTTAAAAAAGATTATTCTTACATAAAACTAGTTTGCCAAAATGTCATACTACAGCTTCCAAAACAACTAGGTATCATTTTAATTTCTTACAAGTAGTGGCCACTGCTTGAAGACCAAATATTCTATCAATGTGACTATTTTGTGGCATTCTGCTGGTCACAATAAAACTATACATAATTTAAACTATGTAATAATTGATCTAACAGTTTCAGGTTTGGGACTTTTACAGGAAAAGGGACAATACTCATCATGAAAAAAGATATGCAAAGAACTGCTTCACAAAACCAAAGCAACAGTGCATGAAATTGAACAAAAAGAGGCACCACTGAGTGTGACTTCTTGGTTGACACAATTAAGATATTTATAGTTTTACAAATGGGCCACAGAAGAAGAACAAGGATTAATGAACATGTACACCTGGTAATTACATCGCTCCATCTTTCTGAAGAGCTCTACACTGTCTCAGTGGCAGAAGGGCTACTGAAAATATCAATTTGCAATTCTACAGATAAGTTATATCTTAAAATATACCACGTCTCTTCATTCTGCCCTTGCTAATAATGCAAAGGGATGTGAAAAAAAGATACATTAACACAAGTTTATGCCATTACTAATGCTATTTGACATATCTCATTCAAAATGCAAAACTCTTATGACATAACCAGTGAGAGACATCAAAAGATTTCAAATAGAGATTGAGGCTGTATTGGGAGTTTAGTTTTGTTTTTTTAAAACAGCCTTAGGAAAATATATATACCAAAACATATGGTTCACCAATAATAACATTCAAGGAAAATTGGGAGAAAACTTACTGGTTACAATGTTGATCCATCCATAGAAAGATGTGGGTTTAAATTATTCTTTTGAAAGTGGTCCTAGAACCTAGATCATCAGAAAACTTTCAAAAGACTAACCATATTATTCTGATTATACCATTAATTTTGCTAATATTACTTAGATAAAACTGAGAATTAATCTTCTTTTAACATAATGCACTATATTAAATATGGTAGCTATATATTATTATATGTTACATAGGAAACATTAAAAATTAGAGGGCAGCACAAGTTATCAACAATGCAGCTCTATTGCTCTTTGAATGTCCTCAACATTCATATATGTAGAAAAGCCTAAATATTTGTGATTGTCCCTGCTCCCTGCAGTACAGTGTATTATAATACATTAATCCTTAGCTGAAGTGGCTAATGCATAAATAGATTATAGTGTCAAGAAAGAAGTCAATAAACACCACAGGTTTTTAATAACTAGTTTGGAAATTCTTCACAGTAAAATTAAGATCCAGAATGAAATCTCACTTGAAAAAGACATGTTGCATATAAATCCTAATACAAAAGTTAATTGCAAGCTGTAGACTCATGCATCAAAATGCTTCAAAAGAATGCTCTCAAAATAGAACCTTGCAGTTCAGTAAAAGATTCAAGATTGCAAAATGGCCTGTTATTGCTAAAATCTGATTCTCCCTGAAGGATTACAGAAAAAGAAGAGACTCCAGCAGAGATAAGTGAGCATGAAATGCCCCCCTCCGGAGAATTCAGCCAAATTGGCTGCAAGGAGACTTCAAAAGCAGCAAGCCCAGAGATGCTCAAAGCACCTTTGCAGCTTGGGGTGCTGGCCTTTACTTCTTCTTTCTTTTGTAATACAATTAGATTTATCTTGAGAGCAGATAAATAGTGAAGGATGCATTTCTGGGCTTTGATCAGCATATTATTTTTGTCATAAATGCTGCACTGCTCATTACAGTGAAAACACTTATCCTGGACCTTCTGATTTCAAGTACAAAAGCATCCCCTCCCACTTATTGCTCAGAGACTCCTGCATCAGAATAGGAGACTCAAGATGCAGCCTGAATGGCATTAAAACCCCATTCTTCAGAACAGCAGATTCCCCCCTCCCACATGCACTCACACTCTCTTACCTTGAATCACGTATATAATATCTGCTAAATTCCCACGGAATATTTTAGTTCAGAGCATCCGGCAATGCATCCGCACAATGCTTTGCCATTGCTAGTGTGAAGAGAAAGAGCTGCTGGGATGCTGAATGGCACATCAGCCAACTTTGTGTGTAGCAAAGGCTCCGTGGAAGATCTGGACTGAAGCTACACTGAATTGCGGATTGGATTCCACTGCAAACAGTGATGGTGTCACAGAAGCATCACTTTTAGGCAGAAAACCTTCATTTATCATTAAAATGGGCTAACAAAATGAGAACTAATTCTAGCTGCTGATTTGCAAAATAATTCTGACATTGAGAAGTATGCAAGTTATATTTGTATTTCATTTAGTGATTCTGTGCAAATTAAATCACTATGGGATAAGGAGATAAGTCTATATTAAAGGGGAAATGAACATAATAAAATTAAACTGTTTTATTACTCCCTTATCTGATTGATTCTGTGAACAATCTGTCTTTGGTTGTGTCTATTTCTATTTCTTTCTTTAAACTTTTCTATTCTTGGAATTATTTTCTATAGATACCACTGGAAAACAACAGAAAAAATCATTCATCATGGACCATCATATAGCCTTATTTTGAAAAATAATTCAGCCAATGTTTTCTCCTAACTAAAATTAGCTTCTCGGGTGTCACAGCATTTCCATATAGTTGAATTAATGACCTGTTGAAATGCTATTCGAAAACCAGCAAGTTATGGTTTAGTACAGACCAAGAGATTGGACATGTCACAGCATTTTAAGCTTGACAGTATCAGTAAACATACTGTACTTACTACTAGTATTCATATAGCTTTAAATATTCACCAACGTTCCCCAGTGTAATACTATTCAGAATGCACATATGAATCTCTCTAAAAAGGTTAGAATTGCCCATCTTAAGTATTAGTGCTTATGCAATTGCTGGAATATTAAACTGAAAGGAGCCATAACTCTGATTTACAGCTGCTGTTTAGTTTAAATTTCCCCATGAAAGTAGGCACATAGAAATCTAAAAGTAAAAAATACTTCCATAAAGCAATATGAAGAGCTATTTCATTGACATGGATTGCAATCCAGCATGCTTGTTTGCAGGCATTGGGATGACACAACAGCAACTGGAAGAAAGAAACTGTATGATGCCATGTTGCAAGTTAGAAAAGAGCACCTCAAATGAGGGGGGGGGGAATGTCATTGGATGATTGATTCAAGGAAGTGTTGCTGGGGGTTATTACTCTACCCTATAGCAGTTATGCTATCTGGTTCCATAGGGCTAGATTTTATCAACCTGGGGAGGTGGACTCAGGTGTTGCCAACATGTGGATGATAGACATCTCTACCTCTCCTTAGCATCTTATACATGTGAGGGAGTATATATTCCAAACAAGTGCCTGGGCATGGAATAGACTGGATGAGGGCCAAAAA
This sequence comes from Elgaria multicarinata webbii, assembly GCF_023053635.1. Taxonomy (NCBI): domain Eukaryota; kingdom Metazoa; phylum Chordata; class Lepidosauria; order Squamata; family Anguidae; genus Elgaria; species Elgaria multicarinata. Next base: position 63,691,761 of record NC_086175.1, read on the forward strand.
CCTGACACTCATTCCAGACAAGATGAAAGTTGTTACCTGGTGAATTATCTGCTCAGCTGAGTAGTGTTCGTGCTCTTCTGGAGTGGGTTATACTTCCCCTAAAGAATCAGATTCGTAGTTTGGGTGTGTTCTTCGATGCATCATCATCACTGGAGGTGCATGGTATCTGGGCTAAGAGCACTTTTAATCAACAAGTTTATATATAAACTTTGACACTGGATAGCGAAAGACTTGCTACTATTACCATGCTTTGCTAACCACCTAGTTGAATTACTGCTATGTGTTGTACATGGGGCTAGCTTTGCAAATGGTTCAGAATTTCAGCTAATCCAAAATAGGGCAACAAAACCGTTAACTGGGATCATATTACACCAATGCTTTGGGATCTGCTCTGGCTTCCAATCCATTTTCAGGCCCAATTCAAATGTTGCTACTAATGTTTAAACTACAGCTGTGTGCAAATGCCTCTTGAAATATTCTACCTGATTTGTGCACAGAGAAATTGTGGGCACCATTTAAATGAATTGATCCATGAGAAGGAAAATGTCTCCAACAGTTTCTCAGAAGTGGGGCTCACCATTAGCTGTGGTTGTTGCATAGCTTCTTTACTTTTACAATAAGGGCTTTGTTTTCTGTGTTGTCACAGCAAGTAGCAACAGCAGCAAATGTGTTGGTAGCCTGGCAACCATCTTGCATCCTTCACAATGCACTATACCTAATATTGTTCCAGGGCTGTGTGTATGTGTGTGGCTACCACAAATATGGAGGGGAATGTGAAGTGGCCTTGTATTTCTGTGGGGGAGGGTAAGAAAAATAAAATTATCAGATCCTCTACCAGATATACAGTATACCATCAAAACATGTTGATTCAGGTCTAGTTATGTATTGTTCTTCAGAGTCCAGGACCTTCCACGGGTTCTAGGAAACAGATGGAGCTAGTGCTATACCAAAATCTGTCATCCAAGTTCCTTAAAGTTTTATTCCCCCATGAAAGAACCCTCCATTTTTCTGCCTCTTTTTCAGGGTTATAGATTATAATTTATTTTAAATTTAATTTTGGGGGGTATTTTTGAGGATACCTAATCTCTGTTAGGTGGCTGTGTGTGCAGTTTGTGTGTTTTTCTTTCTATTATACATCTCTCATTTACTGTGCATCCTCCCAAGCTGCCAGTGATTCCTGATGTGAAAAGGCCCTTATGGGAGGAATTACCTCATGATGTCTACCCACCTCTCCAGGCTCTAATTGAAGCGTGGGAAGCTACAAGCTGCCAGGGAGATGGTTATATAATGAAAGACAGGACATGCACACATGTGCCCTGGCCACTTCATAAGAAAGATCAGCACCAGAACCCTAAGCCCAACCAATGACAATTTCTCCAAACCGTTATTTTATTTTGAATTTCTTTTTGAAAACAGTTTCTTTCAAAATGAGAATGATAAAAAAAAAATGTGGAAGAGAATTTCAGTATAGTACCAGTTTAAAGTTCTAAATAGTTTGGGGCCAGGTTAGATGTAAGAGGGTCTCCTCTTATAGACCTGCACAGGTTATCATCTGAGACCCTTCTCCAAGTGCCCTCTGCCATTAAATAAGGACTCTGGCTACCAGAGAGAGACAGAGACAGAGACACACAGAGAAAGCCTTTTTAGATATGGCACCCAGGTTATCAAGTGTCTTTACCATAGAGCCTTGTCTGGCACCTGTGATGTGTGTGTTTTTCCAGTGCCAAGTGAAGACCTCGTTTTTCTCCCAGGCTTTTTGATCTTTCACTTTTAAAAACTTGTTACTTGATTTTACTTTGGCTTGATTCTGTGGATGTCTTCTGCTGTTTTTCATTGTTTGAGTATATTCATGCATTTCATGATTTTAGCCTTTATTTTGTGAACAGGCCATAGAGTTCAGCTGTATGAAATGCAGCAAATAAATAAACAAACACTGAAGTAGCTTCCAGAAAATTTTAATTTACAGTCCCAAAAGGAAAGCAGGGGACAGAGAACAAGTTCAATCACTATGCAATATGTGCAACCGCATTTGATATCAAAGCAAAGCTCAGGCAAGTGGAAAAGTGAGGCAGAAGCAAACTCTAAAGGCAGCCTCTACCAACCTCTAGACATATCGGACTGCAACCCCCATCATTCCCAGCCAGAATGATTCTCCCCCCGCCCCCCGGGTAAGCAACATAAAGCTGCTAAATTATAGTGAGTCCTCATATGGATTTCATTGCCTGCTATATCCTATTAAATTAACTTATATAGTCTTTTGGCTCTGATCTGACCTCATCAAACAGCTGTAATCTGAAAGAACAAGCCTCTAAAGAGTTTATAAACAACACTGGGTAAAAACCAGATACAAATCATTCCATTGTTTGCTTTCGTAAATGAACATTCTAAGATGCACAGCTTGCAAATGTGAACTTTAATATGTTCAAAAGAGATAAAATCTGGACCACTTTTTTGGCTAACAAATACAAAGAATTGTCCTCCAGTGTCTAAAAAGGAAAAACAATAAATTTTTCTCCTGCTTTGTCTTTGTCTATTTAATATAGTCAAGGCCTTATCAGCACTCAAACACACTCCAGTAAAAACCTCTGGAAAACTAGCTAGAATCCCTGAATGCTTCATCTGTCTTTCTGTCTTGTATTCTTTTATTGAATTCTAATGAAAATATCTATAATGGCCAGGAAACTATATTGCAAGCATAGAAACAGGGGGGAAATAACTGAATATATTTTAAATCATCATCTCAGAGTACTTAACTGAAAGGTGAAAAACCGATCAATTATATACCACAGGTAAATTTATATATTAAAGCCTCTCTCATTATTGACCACTTGTTCAAATGTGGTATTTGTATTATCACTCAGAGAGAGTGAGACTAAAATAATGAACATAGCAGGCTAATACATGTCAGTCAACGAAATCATCAAGGTTGTCCGGTCAGTTAATCAACTGGTAATTTTGGGAACAACTTATGATGAAAAGAAAATCTGGCATTAAAAAAACCAGTTTGCGAAAGAGAATGCTTTGAGTCCCGAAGACCAGTTTTGCAGAAGTAAATGCAAATCACCTGACACCACACCTCAAGATCTACAATAGTGGCCTAATATTTATGCTTGCAGGCCTGCCCCCACTCCATTTTCCATATTGTTTTGTACAGATGTGTAGCTGTCACTTTTAAAATAGGTAACTACTAAAGGTAGATCCCTGTCTATGTGCAGACCAGTAGAGCAAGATAAAGGTAACTGGCTTATTCAGTTGCAATTACCACCTGCTTTAGTGTTGACCATTTTCCTTTTGAGGCTGCTGTTTGTAACTTTGACAAGATTCACAGATCACTGTGGTTAGAGATACAGCTAGGTATTAATGTTTACGGGAGATGACTGGAAAGCAGTTCAGCCTTACTGGTTTCAGCTACTGTAGCTTTTCACCATTCACAGTGAATGACATCCAGGAGGGAATTGGTGTTGCTGCGGAAATAGCAAGTAGTTTTCCATTTGTAAGGAGAAGTATTTACTGCATAACCACAATGGTCTTCCATTGTAACAACTGTAACAATATTGTTGAACATTGCCAGTTAGTTTCCCTGTTAATGCAAAAGCCTGTTAGTTATGGCACAGCAACAAACTACTTTCCCCTCCTCTGCCCCAATCGTGGCCCTTAAGGTGAAGAAGCGGAAGGCAGTGGCGGAACCAAGGCTAATCTTAAAAAATATTATTTGTTTGAGAAAACAAATAATATTTTTTAAGATTAGCCTTGGTTCTGCCCCTGCCTTCAGCTTGTTTTCTTACTCCCTCACGGGGTTTCCCTTCTCCTCCTGCACCTTAAGGTGAACACCCTAATGAAATCAACTGTGCACGCCTATGCCCTTAAGCAGTTCTACCCAGGTTAGAAAGACTGGATGGGCAACCCTACCAGGAACGTTCATTATACCAAACAATTAGTTACAGAACTCCTATGAGACGAAATGAAATACATTGACAGGGCCATAGTCAGACATTTGCAGTGAGCTGTGGTTGCTGTTCCTGAATGGACTCTCGGTCTGACAGTTCATCATCTTTTATGAGTATCCATTTTACTTTAAAAAGATACTGTAAAACATAGAAATCTTATCATCTGATAAATGTTCCAAGAGTGCAAATATCCAATATAACAACATGTTTCAGGACTCATTAGGCAACAGTTATAAAGTATATTTCAAGAACGGAGTGACAGTTACACTGCGAAGGCTTACTTACAAGGCAGTTGCATGCACTTGACACTAAGCTTTTTGCCATACAAAATACTCTTTAATGTTATATATACACACAGATTGTCTGCATTTCTACTCTGTCACCATCATAAGGATTATATGCATAATTATAAGAAGCTTCATATCTACCTCAACTTTAACTCATGCTGGATTTTTTTTTTAGCAATGCAGAAAGCAGGAACAGAGCAAATTCAAGCATGTGCAGATTGTTTTCAGCCCTTCCATCTCTGAAATTCTAAGTTTCCACAAATGATGCAGTATTTAGAGGGAGGACAATTTCAAACAAATGATTGAGATGTTACAGTCTCATTAGGGGAAATGTAGGATTCCCAGCCAAAGTGACAAGGGGCAGAATGCAACGGGGCACTGATGTCTCCGCCTGATTCTTTTCCACCCAGCTGATTTCATTGTGCAAGTGAAGCCCACTGCTTCTGCAAGGGAGATTTAACACTTCCTAGGGGAAGCCCCAGAATGAGCAGAAATGCTCGTTTTTGGAAGGTAGCAGAGTGGTGGAGCCAATCTGCCTCCTTCAAGGAATGAGTCTTTACGCTTGTTTTGGGTTGCCCTGGATGTGAGGGATGCTTGCACAACAGAATTGGCAGGGCATAGGAGAATCAGCAATGGCATAAGCATCTTGTTGGGTTCGGCCCAGGGCATGTACCACATTTTCAATCACTGTGAACTCAAGTAGAAACATAGGACAGGTAAAACAATACCACTGATGCACATGAGTTTTTGCCCTTACAGAGTTATTAGTTGTAGAATGAGAAATTGAAAGTTACCATAAGCTTATTTACAAAGCAAGATAAATCTAGACTGGTTTCTAGAACAATTTTAATTAATGCAATATTTAAAAACCTCAAAAGCTTATAGAAGCTATCTTTTAGAATGAAACAACGAAGTCAACATTATTGTAAGGAGTGTTGCATGCATGTCCACTTATATCAGGAGTGGACAACATGTGAGGCAGAGGAGGTTCTGCAGCCCATGATAGGTCATCCACCACCACTGCCAGATTTCCAAACAAGGAGTGTGTACCTTGTTTCCAAGTAGAATTGTGCTCCCCAGCCCACCAAAAAGGCCATTGGTGGGCTGGGACAAGCATGATTCTGCAGAGGAACAGGTCATGTGTGAGGACAGGCCTTGTTCCTCTCCAGTATTGCGCTCCCCACAGCAGAATCATATTTCTGGCATGCCTTGTTCCCCATGAAAATCACTGGAATCTAGCAGTATGGCAACTTCTGAAGGCAGAGGCTAGGTATTGGCGGCAGTGGATTCAGGGGCAGGGCAATGTAGCCCTCCAAACCACTGATGTTGTCCACCCCTGATTTACATGGAATGGGGTTTCAAATTCAATCTTTGGAACATTTGATAGGAATTGAGTTCAGTATCTCTTAGAGTTTGATCTTATGAGTATTTAAGTAAGTAAATAAAAGTAATAAATTTGCAAAGAGCTACCGCTTCAACTGAACTTGCACCAGTGGCATCTTGTGGTTTGTAACAGCTTGGATACTATCCCACTCACTGTCTTTTTCTTCCCCTTCCTCTTGTGGTAGATGGAGATTTGGACACCAGTGCCTTTGCATAATCATGGCAAAGTGTGGCACAGGCAGTGAGAAACATAGCATTGTCATTTGTATGTGTGTGCATATGCATGCTGTATGTTGTTGTTTTTTGTATATAGGTCTTGACACTTAGGATTAATGTTTCCGTTCATCTATGGAAAAAACTTGGATGTGCTCATATAGTTGCCACATGAATATTTCCCATTTGTATCACTGAATATAGATAATTCATGCCCCTGTAGTTCTAAAGTCACAGCCAATAACTGGAAAAAAACAGTACAGAGTTTTAAAACTTAGTCATGCACCCCAGGCAACATATAGTTTTAAATTAATTTTGGTTCAATATAAGGAAATGTACAACATCACATAAGGTTTAATATAAAGACATTCCATAGCAGTGCAAATCAGTTTCTGATTAAAACAGAATCTCTGGAAATGAACTTGCACTATTTAGAAGGGTGAAATAATTCAACTTCAAAGAAATGCATATTCTATTTAGATTTTTATTTCATCACACTGGTCTTGGATGTTAAACATTCATTTTGATTATGTATTATTTTACTGATTTATTCATTCATTAATTCACTCGAATAGTAATAATGTGATCAACTTCAATGGGTATATTTAAACTGCAACATATATCTTATCTCATTGCGCTGTACCAAATTCTGCCATCAAAATTGTTAATTAAGGAAGAAAATCAAGTTCTTCTTAATCTTGTACTAAAGGATTATTTTTCTATAAAAATACAGTTTAATTATGAAAATGAATCCATGAATTTTGTAAAGACATGATGCTAATATTAGAAATGGACATATGAATGAATGGGCAAAATGGAAAGTAGACAAAGTACTGATGTTAATTTGTTAGATTAAAAACATAGCTAGAATGTGCTGAAGTGGTCGTTGGTCATATTAGCTGAATGGCACTAAGTGCAAAAAATGGAACTCATAAGAAAATGTATTAGTATTGGTACAAGCAATAGAGAGATATTATTTGACATCAGTCTGTCTACCACCCCCTTGTGCCTGCAGCAGCGTGGCTAGAGAGAGTGGTGAAATGGACAAAAATAGGCCAGCACCTAAATATAATTAATCATAATAAGACAAAGATCACATGGACTTGAAAGTAGAAAACAAGGAGGAGAATGATATGAGCTAGAGGGTTATTTAAGTCAATGGCTGTTGTCCATGACCAAACTCTAAATGTATAATTGTCAAGCCTTTCCAGCTGTATGACCAATTTGGGTGTTCAACAGTTCCTTTAAATACTGGATAATAAAACTAAAGGGGACAGTTCTTAGGCCGACATCAATGCTAAATTGAAGAGGGGTAGGATATCCCACAGGAAGTGTTAAATGCACACAACCATGTCCTATTTTTTTAAAAAAACCATCAATTTCTGCTACTTTACATGCATTTAATATGGCTGTCCTCTTTATTTGGAATATTCTGCTTGCTGAGGGCCATTCAATTCCTTCCAGACATTAAGGAATAACTTAAAATGCATTTAGTTTGAAACTTCTTTTTACTGCTGCTCTTGTCCCCAATTTTCTTCTTTCTTTCCTCTTTATAAGCCTGTACAGATAACTAAAAGTGTGGGGTGGGGGTGGGGGTGGGAGGAGAAGTAGGGCAGCACCCAACTCAAACCTCCATGCATTGACAACCTGTTCTGCATAGAGCATACCTGTGTACACTCTTTTCTGGCACCCATATCCAACATTTTGAAGAGTACAGATAATTCTGTTTGTACCTACTTGGGGCTTGTCTATACGGCTTGTTTACCCCGACCTAAATGTGCATATTGGCATTTCAGGACACATGACACAGCCATCCATTCGCCGTAGCGCTGTGTTTTTATGCGATAGTATACATATTTGTAGTGGCAATTTACCGCGACTTCTGGACTATATCAGAGTTTGCACCGCATTATGGTTATGTGTCTTTGGGGGAGTTAAATTGCATTTTGACATGTGGGCAGAGCTTTGAGGGTAGGACAACGTGATTGGCCAATTTCCCACCTATCGGCTGCCTCATTCCTTTGTGCCATTTTTACTTTGAATTCTCTGATTCTGCGGAGTTCCGCAGAGAGAGCTTATTAAAACAAAGAGGGGGGATCAGGCATCCTCCTCTGCTACCTCATTCCTCCCCCCCCCCGGCTCCCAATTTGTCTGTTATATGAATCTCCGGAGCTCCGCATATGAAATTTATAGCTTCCATCATCTTTGCTCCGTAGCATCTAATCTGCATATATGCGTATATGCGCATTTATAACTGCACTATAAAAAAATTCAGGACATAAATCATTGTTGCTGCTGCAGTGTGATGCTCTTTACCTACAATCGAATCAATGAAAATTTGGGTTTATATTTAATGAGGAGCAATCCCGTTGTTGTATAGACAGGGGCTTGGTCTCTGTAAAGAAGAAGCCATTGACTCCTAGAGACAAGAGGCTAGCAGTCATGGCCTAGTCTCCAATTGTTGATTATCTCCCCATTTTAGTTGACTGGATAGGTTATATTAACCAGTTGTATGATTTCTTAAATTATAGATGCATTCAGATAATAATTCTGTATAGCACTTAGTTTTCATAAATGCTTAAATAAAAATAAAAATAAAAATTTGATTTTGCTCCATATAAAAATCCAAAACTGGACTAGCTATTTCAATAACAGTTGCTGTTCACAAAAAGGTTCATGCAGACTATTCAACCACTCTCCCTTCCACTGAGGGACCAGCCTTTTAGCTTCCCAGCTCCTCCTCAACACTTGGAATTCTAATGGGATTCACCTGATCTGTCTCCTCACAGCCAGATCCAATTAGCCTGATGAACTCTTGCAGTCAGTTCTAATCCTCTCCATGCAAACAGACAAAAACACAGACTTTATGAGCCACACCAACTCCCTATCATGGTTGTGAATAGTCAATGTGTAGAGCTGCCATTATGTTTCACAGGTAAACCTCAGAGGATTTTTCAAGGAAAGCAACAAAAACAAAAAGTTACAGTAGCAAAAGGTCTCGGGAAGGTTTCAAATTTCTGCATGTACACATCTGAATTAGAACTTAATCCAAAATTTATACAATACTTTCAAGTGAAATAAACACGAATATTAGCATATCAATGCCATAAATGTGACACACATCAGAAGGAAATGTATTAATGTTCATTGTGCCAACACACATTTTCAAAGCATTGTAGAAACATTAACTAATGAATCCCTCTAACACACATCTCCAGGCACTTAAGTAAAGATTTACATACTGGAAAAGTGTAAAACATTTTGGAACATACTAAATCACGTGGACAACAACAGAAATTTCTTTCTCTTTCATAAGGGGTGGGATCTCAAGCAAATAATTTCCCTAGCATCTTAAAGATAGAGATGATCACTTACACAATAATTACTTCCAGATTTTGCATCTACTACATCAAGGGCTACTTCACATAATTTGAGAGAAAGCAAAGTCTCTGGTTGGTCACTAAAGGAGCTAAAAAGGAATGTTTAAATGTTAGCTTTGGCTAAACACCGAGTTACAGTAGTCTAGTCTGGAGGTTATTAGTATATGAATAACAATGGCTAATCCACTTTCTCAAAGAAAGAGTATAGGGCCTTAACTAGACCTAAGGATTATCCCAGGCAAATGGAGAGGTCGTCCCTGCCTGCTCCCGGGATCCCCTGTGTGTCATTTGGATGCACAGGGATGATCCTGGGACGATCCTGGGATATAGGCCTGGTCTAGCCACAGCCTAGGTGGTGCAATCGCTGAAACTAATAAAAGGCAGTCCTAGCTGCCACCATTATTGATGCATCAAAATAAACACTGGATTCACTTCCAAGCTGCAAATCTGCATCTCAAGGAGACTGCAACTCTATTCCATAATATCTGTATCCATAGCCCCCAGATCAACTTATCCCCCAAACCAACACTTTAAATGAGTTTCAGGTTGTCCTATCATAATTTGTTCTTCAATCCCTTACTGCTGTCAGTAATTATTGATTCAGGGATTCCAGTGCCTTACTAGAATCTGATAAAAATGAGAAATCGAGTAAACTATCATCAGCATACTAATGGCATCTTAGCCCAAATTTTTCAATAACTTTTCAGTAATTTAAAGGATGTATAAAAGCACAGAGGACAAGAAGAAACAGTAACCAAAGGCCAACGAATTGAACAGTAGAGCCCCAGTGCCACCTTCTGAAATCAGCCCACCTATAATGATTGGAGCTACCTAAATATGGCATTCTCTATCTGTGAGGTGGTCCAGAAGAATATTAGAAAAAAGGACTTTATGATGAATGTGAATGTCCCCCAAGACCACCAATTTGGGGGTCTCCAGTACTATGCTTGAGACCACTTCTGTCAGCTTAGAAAGAGAGACTATTGGGTAGCAGGATGGGTAGTATACCAACAGAATCCTGTCTCAGATAACGTTTATCTCAGATAAACATTTTTGAAATGGTCTTATTGCTGTACAAGATACTTGCAAAAGGAAACATAAGTGTGTAGACTGTTGTGATGCCTCCTCCTTATCCAGTGTATATTGCTACATCACAAGCCTACTGGACATAACTGAAAATGCTAGACCCCACCACACCCAATCACCCTGGTCTCAGTTGATGCATACCAGGTTGCATATTTGTCCCAGATGTCAGCTGTTTTCTCACTTACCAAGCTAGGATTCAGCTAGGATTTAGCATTGAGACCTAATGGGTAGTTGGCATGGCATTCACAGGGGCCTGAATGGAAAGGGCCAAACTTCTCCATCTACTCTAAAACATGTGCTAAAACTCTTCCCTCTAAACATGATCCCCAAACATATGACCAGAAAGAAAAAGGAAAGGAAGAGAAATGAAACCAAAGTTTCAAGAAATCCAAGAGCCGTTCATCCACCCTCCCACTGTGCAAATACAACTAAAATAAGTCTTTATCACTTCTGTAGAACAAAGTTTCAAAATTTTCTAAGGACCAAAACCTGCCATCTCATCACAGATTAAGTTTCCATTATCCAGCCCATGCTTGAATGCTTTCCCATAAAACTAAAGGCTAAAATCCCTACTTCTGAAAGCAAAGATCCCACCCTTTTACTACTGTGTCCACTACAGTTTTGGCAAAAGATATAGAGTAGCCCTCACCATCATCCCAGCACCAAAATGGAAAAAAATGCCCTTTGTTGTTGCCTTTTTTGGAGCCACCTGACAGTGGTGACGCACCACCTTTGGTAGCTTTGGTGAGATCTACACTCCTACCCAGAAATAAATGTTAAAGTCAAGAGAAGGAAACATCCTTATCTGGCTGATGTCTCTTGTGGTGGCAAAAGAGGTACTATGTGCTGATGTCAATGTAAATTCTTTCCTTCTATTTGTTCCTACTTTGGGGAGAGGCACACAGAGCTGCAGGGCTAATGGCGAAAGGTGGCTTCTTCCCTTCTGCCAGAAGGAAAATCCCATTAGTAGAACTCTACTCCCAGGAGGACTCTCCTGCCAGTGGAAAGAAACCTTGAATTTACGCCTCCATCTTAGAATCATAGAATAGCAGAGTTGGAAGGGGCCTACAAGGCCATCGAGTCCAACCCCCTGCTCAATATTTACAACACATGAGTCCAGGTTTGAAGCCAAAATGCTCCAGTGGCAGGTTACTGAATTTGGTCGAATTGCTACCTCAGAACTTTCTTTAAGAAACATATTCTCAGGCTCAACTGCCATCTGCTAAATGAGAATATGAATCATCTATCTTTACAGAATTGTTATGAGGATAAAAGTTCTAAAGGAAAGTCCAATGTGTCCCTGAACAGCTCCCTCCACCTCAGAATACCCCTTCCACCTAAAATTGAGATTCCTATGTGACTTTTGCCTCTAAAAACAGAATTGGTGAGACAGTGCCTCACTGTTACATGTACTAACATCTTAAGAAACACAGCTACAATACAAGCACGGAAGTGTAATTAATGTTAATGTGTTTACAGAACACCATGACTTTAAAAGTTGCTTGCATTATGCTTCAGGTGTATGTGTGTGCACCTGTGTGTGGAAATCAAATCAAATAAGCACTTTCAGACATGACACTTAAAAGCTGTCGGGGAAGTAGTTGTTCTTTAAATAGACTGTAAAACTAGTTGTAGTTTGACTGCATCTTTAACCATGACTTCACAACTGGCAATTTTAAAATATGTATGGCTGCAAAATCAGTTGACAATGAAAGAGGGTAGTGAAAGCATGGGGTTAATTATCTTTTAGAAGAAATTATCCATTGAGTTGATTTCTCTTTTGCTTTGTGCTTTAAAATTAGGACTAACTAATCCATGGCTGATATGCAAGCGTGGGGGAGGGAGAAATGGTGAAAGAAAAAGAAGCCTGGTGAACAGTTTTTAAGACATGTATGTTTTTATTAAGACATTGGATACCCTGCTTTAATCCCCCACATCCGGGTCCAAGTGGCTTACAATCCTGAAAGCAAAATCCACAGGACTTTCAATATTAAAAACAGTACTATCCCACTATATGTATAAAAAAATGTTTAGCAGTCATAGCTCATAAAATCACACACTGACACCAGTCTTAATCAGGTCTTTTCCCCAAAGCGCATTAAAAGGTTGTTGAGAGAGATAAGCATTATATTGCTTTCTGAAGGCTATTAAGCAAGGTGCATTTATACACAGTCAGTTGGCTGTTACCTCAAAGTAACAGCCAAAAAGGCCATGCTATGTTTTGCACCATTTCGTCTTTCGTTATTGCTGTTGCTGTTGTTGTTACTACTATATGCTTATCCTGCTTTTCAGACAAACTTCATCTTTCAAAATGGTTGGCATCAATAAAAAACAAGACACAGGTTTACAAACAAAAAAGACAAGACACAAAATGGAAGGAGAGGAAAAGACAGAAGGAAGCTGAGTCCATTTGTTAATGCCAGAAAGAAGTGGTGACTTGCAAATAGACATTTATCCAATTGGACCAAGGGTGGTCTTGTTTAAATAAAGGTGTGTAAATACCTGGTGCTCCTTGCCCCTCTGACCAGGGGAAGAATACGTTTCCCCTCCATTCTGAAGTCCCATGGCAAGAACAGAGCTTTCTAGCAGGGAGAGGGGGAAGCAACCTCCCACCAGTGGTTCCTTCTCATTCAGTAGCTGGGGACAGGGTAGTCTTCCCCATGTCACAGAGTTCTTCCTGGGAGACAGAGAAGCAACATCCCAGTGTCCGTTCTTTCTCTCCTAAAGGCAGAGGCCAGAGTGTACCTTTTGTTTTATTCTTTGGTTAGAGCTCTTTTAATGAGGCTTAGAGCAAAGCTTCTCCTATAGATCTTTGTCAGTCATAGCAGAAGCATACTTGAACTATGCAGATTTCAGGCCATAAAAGACTTTAGCTCTCATACACTTAACACCTTGAACTTTAAGCCGGTGTAACTGCTGAAAAGCCAGTAGTATGCTTCTCTTTCCTTCCCCTCACCCTATTAATGGGCGATGGCATTCTGCACCAGTTGATGCTTTCAAGTCACAGTTAATGGCAGTGCACAGTTTCAAATCTCAATCAGTGGCAGTGCAGTGCATTTTCAATTAGAGTGCACTGCAAGATTCAAGACTCAAACTTACAAACGTATGTATATCTGTGCAAGGTTCCGACTTTTCAGAAATGTGTGCCACCAGAGTACGACATAGCTACAGCTACTTTCTGATTCTTAAACACCAAACTGGATACAGGACCACTCCCAGGCCATGGATATGTCTTACCAGGATAATTATGCCCCATCAATAACAGGTAATGCCAGCTGCAATATGAAAGGGAGTTTAATAGAATGGGCATAAGGATATTTTCCAGTGACTTAGACATTCTGGATCAAACCAAGGGTCCATCTAGTCTAGCACTCTGTTCACACAGTGGGCAACCAGCTGTCAATCAGAAACCCACAAGGAGGACATGGGTGCAACAGCACACTCCCACCCATGTTCTCCAGCAACTGGTGCATACAGGCTTATGGTTGTTACAGTTGTTGTTGATGATGATGTCTTTTGCAGTTTCTACATTAATAAATCATATTAAAAGCTAAATTGATTGGGACAGAGGTAAATTTTATTTAGGCCTCAGCAACCCTACCATTTTAAAATAAAGACATAATATGAAGATTACTTACAGTTTCAGTAGGGTATCCAATCAACCAATATTCTATGCACCCAGCTGGTCTTTGGGGCTCATAAATATGGAAAGCTGGGGCGGCGATTGTCCCTCCAACAAACCTCACACATTTATTTTTTAAAATATTTGGCATGGAGTTCTGGAAGAAGGTGCCCCCCCCCTCTTTTCCAAGTGGGGGTGAGGAGGAGCCAATTGGCTTGCTCACTTGTTCAGCTGCTTGCTCCCCCCACACACACACTGTGTGCTGGTTGTGAATGGAGGCAACTTGAAAAGGAATGGGCAGCTGAGCCCAGCATTGTAGGACACATTAGCGTGCTCTCTCTCACACATGCACACAGTGAAAATGAAGCAATTTTAATCTCACTGATGTCTATAAGATAGAATTAAATAGATTCTCAACTTTCTCAGTAACTTAATGGAACTTTAAAAGGCTTAACAGTGGCTGGATTGTGTGCCCTATGCATGACACATTAATCCAATCAATCATCAGTCTCTAGTTCTGGAACTGAACATAGTATGGGACTAATTATGACCATTTTACTGCTTAGCACAGCATCCTCTCAGAACTATTTCTGCTAAGCTAAACTCTGTATTTTGTAAAGCTTTGGTTTTAAAATCCAGCTGTGGAAAAAAAAACTTTCCTAACAAATGATTTATACAAGATATTTTAAAAGTGTTCTTTTTGTATGTGAAAATTATCCTGGAATAGTGTTCTCTCAGGAGCCATAAACAGATCAGAGTTCAGTTTCTGCTATGAAAACAGAAATATGAACCTCACTGGGATATTTAATCGCAATATGCTGTCTTGGAATTAAAAATCCATTTTGTATCAAGTCTCACTGGAACAACCAACACTAGCTTGTTTATAAAAGTCAATTTTAAACTTTTAGCACACAAACAAAAGAACAGTGAAGCAGATGTTCAGCTTTCAATTAAGCACAATCATATTCCTTGGAGAAACAAATGAATAGTTTTGCACTGTATTTGTAAGTCCATTGATTAAATCCATAATTGCCACTAAGCAGCAAGTCTTTAAATGTATTCTGATTCTAGTTAACAGATCCATTAAATTAGGACTTTTACTATTATTATCATTAATAAACATTTGGGGGCATGATCCACTCAAAGTGATGC
Organism: Elgaria multicarinata webbii; assembly: GCF_023053635.1. Taxonomy (NCBI): domain Eukaryota; kingdom Metazoa; phylum Chordata; class Lepidosauria; order Squamata; family Anguidae; genus Elgaria; species Elgaria multicarinata. The sequence goes on from NC_086175.1 coordinate 63,706,831, forward strand.
ACTTTTAACCCTACTGATTTCAATGAGAGAAGTTTAAGTATGTGCTAAACCCACACTGAAATCAATGGGTTCAAAAGTCTTACTGCAAGAGAAGATTTCAATGGAACAGAAAACGATGATTACTATTGGGTGCCATGGCTAGTCCTGTAAGTCTGATGTATCATGTTTCATGGGACTAGGTATGTGGCTTATGAAGGTGAGATCTTTATGGATGTACAAACAAATGCTCACTGTTAATAGTTTTCAAGTCTGCTATTTCAAGATAAACCCATCCTAAACATTAGGAATGTTACTTACACTACAATGAATCAGTGAAATCTGGTAGAATCTGGTAGACTGCAAAAAAATAGGCCATATTCATATTCTGAATCTGCAGCATGGTTGTTGCTTAGTAAGCAGCTACATGGATACAGCCCCAAGTGGGAAGCTATTTGTGCAAAGCTCTCAGTGCAGCTACAGCTATTTCAGCCACCTTGGAGTTTGGCAATGATGTGGCTGCTGCTACTATGTGGGAAGCTGCTTCATACTAGCAGCCTAGCTCAGTTTGAAGTGGCAACTATGGGGAAGACTGAACATGTGAACTGGAGTGGGGCAGTGGTTTTCTGCAATATGAAATTACTAAAGGTTTTAATGTTTGACCTTATGCTCAGTTTCTTGTTTGCCTTCCACCTGCTATCTTCTGTTTGGTCAATTACTTCTAAGAGCAAGTATCTTTTCTTCTTATCGGAAAACTACAAAAACTACACAAAACAGGAAAGTTGATGCAAAAATTACAAATAATGTCATGAACCATATTAACACAGGTTCAGCCCCTCACATGGAGACATCACATAGATATTACAGAGCACAGGTACAATATAGTGATTGGGAGGTCCATGCTCACCTCTTGTATCTCAATTCATCTTCTGCTCAGCTTGGGCAAACAGGGAAATTATTCCATAATTTGGTGGTGGGGGGGACCACCGAGAAGGCCCTCTCACTTGTTGCTGCCTTCTGAGCCTCCCTCAGAGGAGTCATCTAGAGAAGGGTCTTAGATGATACCAGAGTCCTCTGGAAACCATTTGAATCCATTAACCTCTGAGGATGGACCATCTTAATAGGTACCAAACCTTGCAGAGGGGCTAGATCCCCCACCCTTAATTGGTCTTCTACCCTTACCATAAGTCTAAACCTCAGCAGGCGATGATCTGTCCATGAGAAAGGGACTGATGCAAAGTCTGCCACCTGGGCTGATGACATTTTGGGACAGTCCCAACATTGTCATGGAGACAATAAAGTGCTGAGATGCCCCAGACAAAGTGCCCTCAGCATAATTGTTGACATCCCCCAGAACAGTCAGGAGGACCTCAACAGCACACCCAAGACCACCTCCTTTAGCTCAGATAGGAATACTATTGAGCAGCAAGGTGGGTAGTACATGAACAGGATTCCCAGTCTGTCCCACTGACCACTGGTGCAAACACTCCAGACCAGTAGTCAGATAGACAGGGAGCCTGTAGAGAGTGATGAATTCCTACAGACCACAGCACCCACCCACCCCGCCCTCAAGTCTACCCTGGTACTAAACCAAGTACCCCTTGGTTCAGAGAAATACCTCTTGGTTGAGAAATGCATCTGTAGAAATGTTGTGAACACTTTTTAAACAGTATAATGGATTTTTTGTGTGACAAATCAACTGCTTTGATTTCTAACAGAAAACACAGTGACTGGATTCAGATGACACACTGCAGCTTGACGTGGGTTATTTAAACCATGATGAACCTTGGTGTCCACGAGTACCAAGTTTCATATGCAACCCCTGCTTGGAGGTTGTCGTATCATGCAAACCAAGCGAGTGTGGGCTATGCGAGTGTTAATCCTTTCATAACCTGCACTAGTTGGGTGCTCACAACACCATATGTACCTACCCGGACCTTAAGATCATCTACAGGGGGCCTTCTCCATGAGCCCCTGCCAAAGGAAGTGAGGCAGGTGGCTACTAGGAGGAGGGCTTTCTCCGCTGTGGCACCCCGGTTGTGGAACGAGCTCCCCAGAGAGGTCCGCTTGGCGCCTACACTGTACTGCTTTCGTCGCCAGCTGAAGACCTTTTTATTCACTCAGTATTTTAACACTTAATTTTAACTTAAATTTAAATTTTACTGTTTTAACTCTGTATTTTAATCCTATATCAACTTTGCTGTGTGGTTTTATCCTGGTTGCGCTTTTTATACTGTATTTCGTAATTGTGTTTTAAACTGTTGGGTGTTTTACTGTGGTTTTAATTTTTGTGTCTAACTACCGACCTGTCTCTTTGTTGCCGTTTGTTTCAAAGATCCTGGAGCGTGCGGTCTACTCTCGCTGTCTTGACTTTCTTTCTAGTAACTCTGCTTTGGATCCATTTCAATCTGGATTCCGTCCTCTGCATTCCACCGAAACAGCCCTTACTAAGATCACCAATGATCTCCTTACTGCCAAGTCTAAAGGCCATTATTCCGTTCTTATTCTCCTTGATCTAACTGCAGCCTTTGACACGGTTGATCATGATCTTCTCTTAGATTCCCTTCATGACCTTGGATTTTGTGGCTCTGTCTATAACTGGTTTGCCTCCTATCTAGCGGGTCGCTCTTTCAGCGTGTTGGCTAATGGCAGCTCGTCTTCCTCCTTTCCCCTTTCAGTAGGGGTTCCGCAAGGCTCGGTGCTTGGCCCGTTGTTGTTTTCCTTATACATGTTGCCCTTGGGCAAGCTTATTCAATCTCATGGCCTCCAATATCATCTGTACGCCGATGATACACAACTATATCTGTCATCTCCGGAACTTTCTCCTGATGTTCACGATCGTATCTCGGCATGTCTTTCAGATATCTCAGCTTGGCTGCTTCATCGTCGCTTGAAGCTTAACATGGCAAAGACTGAATTGCTTGTTTTTCCTCCTAAACCTTCTCCTCATCTCTCATTCTCTCTTACTGTCAATGATGTTACGCTTACTCCGGTCAAGGAAGCTCGTAGCCTTGGCTTTATCTTCGACTCCTCGCTCTCCTTTATTCCTCATATTGAGGCAGTAGCTAAATCTTGTCGATTTTTCCTGTATAATATTGCCAGGATTCGATCATTTTTGTCTGTCTCTTCTGCCAAGACGCTTGTTCATGCACTGGTTATTTCACGGTTGGACTACTGCAACCTTCTTCTCTCTGGCCTTCCTTCTTCTCACATCAGTCCGTTGGTTTCTGTTCACCACTCTGCTGCAAAGATCATCTTCTTGGCTCGCCGCTCCGACCATGTTACTCCGCTTCTGAAATCTCTTCATTGGCTTCCAATTCACTTCAGAATCCAATATAAACTTCTCTGTTAACCTTCAAAGCTTTTCACGGTCTAGCTCCTTCCTATCTCTCCTCTCTCATCTCACACTATTGCCCCGCTCGTGCTCTTCGCTCCTCTGATGCCATGTTTCTCGCCTGCCCAAGGGCCTCTACTTCCCTTGCTCGGCTTCGTCCATTTTCGTCTGCTGCCCCTTACGCCTGGAACGCTCTTCCAGAACATTTGAGAACTACAAGTTCAACCACAGCTTTTAAAGCTCAACTAAAAACTTTTCTTTTTCCTAAAGCTTTTAAAACTTGATGTTGTGCAGACTTCTACTGTTACTTTCTACTGTTAGTTTTTCCCTACCCTGTGCCTGCTTACCCTACCCTGTACCTGTTTGCATTCTCTTCCCCTCCTTATTGTTTTACTATGATTTTATTAGATTGTAAGCCTATGCGGCAGGGTCTTGCTATTTACTGTTTTACTCTGTACAGCACCATGTACATTGATGGTGCTATATAAATAAATAATAATAATAATAATAATAATAATAATAATAATGAACCGCCCAGAGAGCTTCGGCTATTGGGCGGTATAAAAATGTAATAAATAAATAAATAAATAAATAAATAAATAAATCATAACTCCCAAATGAGTACTGCATGTTCAAAATGGCAGCTACAAATAGCCCCAGTACATCTATATAAATAAAAATGTAAATGTTCGTTCGAAACAGACGTTATATCTCCGAAAGTTCTTCACTGATTGCTTTGAAATTTTGACACAACATTGCATTCGAATACGCGAGCGTTGTTATGTAACTATGTTCTATATGGGGTCAAAAGTTTGTCTTAAAATCGAAGAAATAGGCCTCCTCAAAACCAGTCCTGCTGATCATTGTGACATCGCCAACCAGTAGGCCAATCCACTGCCTCTGCCTCCTCTCCTATTTGCATGTTCTCTCCTATTTGCTCTTATAGGTCATTGTGACATTGCCAACCAGTAGGCCAATCCACTGCCTCTGCCTCCTCTCCTATTTGCATGTTCTCTCACAATTGGCTGAGTGAATATAGATGTCACACCTGTGACAGTTACACGTTCTGAAGAAAGGTAACTGCTAAGAGTTTCCACTAACCTCCTCACCGTAAAAACATCCTTTTTAAAAAACCAAACAGTAGGCCAATCCACTGCCTCTGCCTCCTCTCCTATTTGCATGTTCTCTCACAATTGGCTGAGTGAATATAGATGTCACACCTGTGACAGTTACACGTTCTGAAGAAAGGTAACTGCCAGGAGTTTCCACTAACCTCCTCACCGTAAAAACATCCTTTTTTAAAAACCAAACAATCTGCTTTACTTCATCCAAATAATGCCTCGCAGAAGATCACACTTAGGTCGTTGTAAGAACGGGCATCAGAAAACAAGAAAAAAAGAAAAAGAATGCCTCAAATACGTGCCAAGGAACCAGCCAAGCAACGTTCAGCCAGACTTGAGGATGCACGGTTGCGAGCACGGCAATCGCGTTCCACAGCTTCAGATCTGCTTTGTTCTCAACATAATGAACGCGACAGGCTGAGAGTGGCTGAAAGACGTCAACGAGAAACAGCACATCAGCGTCAAACACGACTCCGTGGTAAACAATCACACGATTACAATCGCCTTGCATTCCGGTACAACCCAGCTGATGATTATAGTTTGAGGCGGCATGTTCTCATTGGCACTATGACTGAAGTGTGTCCTTATTGCAAGGCTCTTAAATTTAATGGAAAAACAAAATGAATGTGTTGCGCTGCTGGAAAAATTAAACTGCCTCAACTTGGAGAACCACCAGAGCTATTACAAACTTTGCTTGCCGGATATACCGCAGAATCAAAGCATTTCCTATCTAACATCAGGAAATACAACTCATGCTTCCAAATGATGTCGTTCGGCGCAGAAATCATCACAGCTCCATTTATGCCAAATTTCAAAGTCAAAGGACAAATTTATCATAAAGCCGGCTCCTTCCTTCCGTTTCAAGATAGTCAACATAAATTCCTACAAATGTATTTCATTGGTGATGGCAATGATGAATTGAATGCACGCTGCGGAATTTATACCGGCATAAAAAGGTCCATCGTTTCAAAACTGCAACAACTACTTCACGAAAAAAACAATTTAGTACATTTGTTCAAAACAGCAATTAACATGATGCCATCTGATACACACAAGATTGTTATTGATGCTGACAAAACGCCTGCTGGAGAACATGTGCGAAGATTCAATGCTCCAACTATAGACGAAGTGGCAATTGTTATAGTCGGAGATCAATTTCAACCTAGAGATATTGTTATTCATCGGAAAAACAATCAATTGAAAAAAATTGCAGAAACTCATCGATGCTATGATGCCCTGCAATATCCAATCATTTTTTGGGATGGTGCCAATGGATATCACTTCAACGTTAAGATGATAAATCCAGTCAATGGCGAAGAAACAGATATGAAATGCAGCGCAATGAACTATTATTCATACCGATTAATGATTCGAGAAAATGAAGACAATCACATTTTGAAATGCCGTCAATTGTTTCACCAATACATCGTAGATATGTATGCAAAAATAGAAACAGAACGTTTGATATTCATCTGTTTAAATCAGACCAAGCTTCGCTCAGAAGAATACGTTCATTTGCGAGATGCAGTTGTAAATGACGGTAATACAACAAACGTTGGAAGACTAACGATTTTGCCATCTTCATATACAGGCAGTCCACGTCATATGCATGAGTATGCTCAAGATGCAATTGCGTATGTTCGTCACTACGGCCGTCCAGACCTATTCATTACATTCACATGCAATCTAGCTTGGGACGATATACAACAGCTCTTACTTCCTGGCCAATCGCCGGTGGATAGGCATGACATCACAGCACGTGTTTTCAGAAAGAAGCTGAAATCGCTGATGGATTTCATGGTAAAACATGAAGTGTTTGGGTCTGTGCGCTGCTGGATGTACTCAGTGGAATGGGAAAAGAGAGGATTGCCACACGCACATATACTAATCTGGCTCAAAAACAAAATCACTTCAAATGAAATTGACAATGTAATATGCGCTGAAATACCAGATGCCGACGTCGATAAGGATTTGCATGAAGTTGTGACGAAAAATATGATACATGGACCTTGCGGTACACTGAATCCAAATTCACCATGTATGATAGACGGAAAATGTTCTAAGAGATATCCTCGAGCATTAATATCCAACACAGTTACAGGAAACGATGGATATCCTTTATACAGACGAAGATCAGCAGAAGATGGCGAAAAAATAGCAACCATAAAAATGCGAAATGGTGACATCGAAGTAGATAACCGGTGGGTTGTTCCATATTCGCCTTTGCTATCAAAAACATACAAAGCGCACATAAACGTGGAATACTGTAACTCCGTAAAATCAATAAAATACATTTGTAAGTACGTGAATAAAGGCAGCGACATGGCAGTTTTTGGCGTGCAACCAGAAATAAGTGATAGGAATGCGGTCATACATATCGATGAAATAGCACAGTATCAGGCTGGAAGATACATAAGCAGCAATGAAGCTGTATGGCGAATTCTATCATTTCCCATGCATGAATGAAGTCCAGCTGTTGTTCACTTAGCAGTACATCTAGAAAATGGACAACACATTTATTTCACAGCTGCAAATGTGGAAAAAATAGCCCTGAATCCACCAGCTACAACGTTAACTGGTTTCTTCACGTTATGTCAAAATGATGCATTTGCAAAAACACTGCTGTATTCGGAAGTGCCTACATACACATGGAATGCAAGTAGAAAATCATTTCAACGACGCAAACGAGGACAGCGAGTCGACGGACAACCTGGCTTATTCAAAGAAACAACGATAGGCAGACTGTACACCGTGCATCCCAATCAAGATGAATGTTTCTTTCTTCGCATGCTGTTGGTAAATGTGCCCGGTCCAATGTCTTTCCATCAATTGAGAATTGTCAACGGCGTTACACATGCCACTTTCAGCAGTGCATGTCAAGCTCTGAATTTATTGGAGAACGACCGACACTGGGATGTATGCATTAATGACGCGTGCAACACGTCACATCCAAATCAAATTCGTGCATTGTTTGCAATCATATTGACCGCCTGCTCTCCTTCATCTCCAACAGAGTTATGGGAGAAATATAAATCGGACATGGCTGAAGATATTCTCCGTCGAATACGCAAAGAAAATTCAAATATGAACATGGATTTCACACCAGAAATCTACAACGAAGCGTTGATAATGATTTAAGATTTGTGCTTAGAAATCACAAAGTTCTCAATCAATTGGGAATGCCATCACTGAATCGAACTGTTGCTGCTTCGTTCGATGTAGAATTGCGTCGTGAACAAAATTACAACACAGGTAATCTTTTGTCGTATGTGCAATCAAATATACCTAAGCTAACGCTTGAGCAAAAATGCATTTACGATAAAATAATGAAAACCGTCAATAACAGGATTGGAGAAATCTTCTTCTTAGATGCGCCAGGAGGAACTGGCAAAACGTTCCTAATTAGATTGATTCTGGCAGCAATTCGATCCCAAAATGACATAGCCTTAGCTCTTGCATCGTCCGGAATAGCTGCGACATTGCTACCTGGTGGAAGAACTGCTCATTCCGCTTTGAAATTGCCATTAAACATACAATTCATTGAAACTCCCACGTGCAACATTTCCAAAGCAATGGGAAAAATATTACAAAAATGCAAACTTATTGTTTGGGATGAATGCACAATGGCACACAAAAAATCACTCGAGGCTCTTGATAGATCATTGCAAGATTTGCGTGGAAACATCAGACCATTTGGGAACGCATTAATATTGCTTGCAGGAGATTTCAGGCAAACATTACCTGTAATTCCTCGATCGACACCAGCGGACGAAATAAATGCTTGCCTGAAATACTCTACTTTGTGGCGACAAGTAAAGACGTTAAAATTAACTACAAATATGCGTGTCCAGCTGCAAAACGATCGATCAGCTGAGATATTCTCACGTCAATTGCTGGAAATTGGGAACGGAAAGGTGCCGGTTGATCTGTCCTCAGGACGAATTTTATTACCTCATAACTTCTGTAATTTAGTGACGTCAAAAGAAGAATTGGTTGAAAAAGGATTTCCAAATATTCAAACCAATTATAAGAATCACGATTGGCTGAGTGAACGAGCTATTCTTGCGGCCAAGAACAAAAACGTCTACGAACTTAACAATATTATTCAATCTAACATTCAAAGCGAGGTAGTCACATACAAGTCCATCGACACTGTTGTGGAAGCAGATGAAGCGGTTAATTATCCAACAGAATTTTTGAATTCACTCGATCTGCCAGGGATGCCACCGCACGTACTGCAATTGAAAATCAGCCTGCCAATTATCATGTTGCGAAATATCAACCAGCCAAAACTTTGCAATGGCACGCGGCTTGCAGTAAAAAAATTAATGAGCAACGTCATAGAAGCAACAATCTTGACAGGACCTTTCAAAGGTGAAGATGTCCTCATTCCTCGCATTCCTATGATTCCAACAGATATGCCATTTCAATTTAAGAGATTGCAATTCCCAATTCGATTGGCGTTTGCAATCACCATCAACAAAGCTCAGGGCCAATCTTTAGAATTGTGCGGTTTACATCTAGACACAGATTGCTTCTCACATGGACAATTATATGTTACGTGTTCTAGAGTCGGCAAACCAGACAATCTCTATATCTACACAGACAATGGAACAACTAAAAATATTGTATATCCACAAGCATTGTGAAATTAAACATATTAGAAAAATCCGCTTTGTCTTTTCTTTCTTTTCAATTTAACCAGACTGAGCCACAGCAACGCGTGGCAGGGTACAGCTAGTATATAAATATATTTGCTTCCATCAAGGCATATGCTTTAAGAAATATTTCAGCCAGCTCACTCAGCTTTTCTGCACTTGGTGGAAAATAATTCAACTGCTCAATAATGCTTACTAAAAATTCTAAAAGAGATATTAATAGAATGTGGAATTTAGGTGTATAAGTGGCATACAGTTCTAAAATAAATGTTGTTTCAGTCAATGGAAACTTTTTAACCTATAGTGACTTATGACTTTTGCTTTTTATTCTTCAGTAAATGTTTTTCTAGTTCCTATCATGTGTGAGATATGCTTGTCAACTTTGTGCTTAATATTATGATGTCATTTCCTTTGGGTGCACAAATAAAATGTTGTTTGTCATCCCCATTTAGTATTTCTTATTAATGTAGTTTTGGTTTTCTATCTGACTCAGGATGTTGGTCTTCCTCGGTTCTCCATCCCAACCTGAATTCACAGGAAGATAGATGCAGGCCTTGCATACAATGGTGCAGCTAGGTAATTTTAGACCCTGGACTTAATGGTCTTATGCCCCTCTTTAGACAGGCATTAGTATTACACAACAAATATTTCTCTTCCACTCTCTCCCACTATTCCATGCTTTAGAACTGCTTCCTAATATGGTAGAGCAACCCCTTCCTCCCAAAAAACCAACCTGTTTCCCAACTTTGATAAAATAGGAAATTACCTGGGCATATGCAATTTTGTATTTTAAATTGTCTTAAATCACAGCACCATCCTAAGTACAGTAATAAAATGGAGTTTGCTTCTGCTTGGAATAAGCACCATTTTGTTGTAGAAAAGATAATACATATTTAACAGAAAAATAATGAGAATCCATAACCATGCATATGCCTGGCCCCTATCTATATTTAAAAGAAAAAGAAAGGATGTGGCACTGTACAGTTGTGGCTCCAGCATGCCCACAGATGATGGGCTTATTTGCTGCTGCACCCTGAGTGGTCATTTGGGGGTGGGGGGTGGGCTGGTCTGCAGTGTCCTAGACTTTAGCCCTGAGTGCAACAATGCTTGCTTGCTTTAATTTTCCATAAATTGCTAGTATGTTTCTTTAAGGACATCTTTTCTTTAAGAACAACTACTTTGTCTGTTATGCTTACTCTAATAAGGGGCTATAGCTATTCCATCAAAGAATCTCTCACAGGCTACTTTTATTATTGCTCTGTGTTATGAACTAACTAAGCAATGTAAGTGTGAAGGAGCATTACATTTAGAAGCGTGGTGACAACCTCTGCTTTTTCCAGGACATCTCTTTCACTAACTTATGTCAAGGCATTGTGTCTATGCTTTTGACATTTGGCAGTCACTGGATTTGCATGTGAGGGCAGAGACTGTTTTTGGCTTAATGGACTTGCATCCTTTTTATTTCCGAGGATATTAGCAACTTCTCTATCCTCAGTTTCCTTGCCTCAGTTCCATTGCCATATTTATTTCAGTAGTATTTCTTCCTTCCTTCCTCCCCCTCTCTCTCTCACACACGTTTTCTGTAAGCACTACAATAGATTACTGTGTTATAGCCTGAGAACTTTTTAAAAAACAATTTAGACACTGCTAAAATGTGTTACATACTGTTGCCTGATAAAAAAATGTTCTATTTTTACTAAATGTGTGAAGTCTCATTTTGTTGTTTTTGAGCAAACAGGCATATTGCAAGGATATTAAAATGAGGATTCAGCCTGTTGATATTAATATATTTTACTGAAGTCATACATTCTTGATACTCTGCTGACTTCTTCATTCCCTTTTCAGTAACACTGTGGCTTAGATTTCTGGAATCTCCTTTGATACCATATTTAGTTAGACATCTTCTCACTGACCCACATTTTTCCAAAGTGCATCTTGGTTGGTTGCCTAGAGAAATATCACAGCTGATTACCTCTGTGTTCATTCTTAGTCATTAAAGTGCTGTATTTTCACTGGGAGATTGCAAGTGATAGCTCAATATTTCACTGGTAAAGTCTTCGGTATTCACATGAGATTAAATATCCCATAACTGTATAATTTAGAAAATGTAACAATATTGTTATATACTAATTGTTTATGTAGTATAGCTATACTGCATAATAAACTAATATGAAGGTAATGAGATGTTCGTGACACAGTATTTCAGAGCAATTCAGTAGCACATCCAGTTTATAAATTTATAGATTTTAAATATAAACAGAATTAAAATGTGAACTGTTTTGGTAAAAAAACATCAGCTTAAGTCACTGGCCTGAATCCAGATGGGAAAGGGTCCAAATAATTAGCTTCATTCAAGAAACCAGTCTAGGACCTTACTCAAAGGAGAGATTGGAGACTGGTCAAAAATTTCTTCAATGATTTTTTTTTTTACAACTTCTTTCCTTAAAGGCATAGATACTTATCTCTCCTTTATGGTCTCCACCAGTCATGTGGTCAGTCTCCTGTTGGAAGCTTTTACCAGCCAGAATGGATGACTCCAACCAGCACCATCCATACCAGGAGCCACAACAAGCCATGTGACTCAGGCGATGGATCCTGCTTCTATCTACTGCTCATGAGGACGCATGCTGCTGCCACCAATGCACCACCACCAGTGCATCTACACATACCCAGCAGCTGCTGCTGCCGTGGAAAAATCAGAGATACTCCTATGGGGCTCTCCAGAGCACCTATGCCTTGCTCTGAGAAATGACCCCTTCCTTAGGGAATAGCACTGAGGGGGCAAGATAGGCCTGGTAATTTTGAGAAACTGTAAACAGTATTTGCCATTTTCATGGCAAAACCAACAGTGCAGCCAATTTCTGAGGCCACCCTGACCACAATGCTTTGCATTGAAGAAAGACTTTAGAGAAGAGTAGTAGTAATGGAGAATCAGTAGTAGTAGTACAAGCAGTTGTAATGGTAAAAGAAGCCATAGTTGGCCTCACCCCTCCAAGCAACTTGGCCACATCCTCAAGATAAAACTCATCCACTAATATTGAACAAGCAGATGCCTCGGTCACCACCACAGAACTTGCTATTAATGTGAATGTCAGAGTGAATCTGCATGATTTTGTCAGGAAAGTGGTTTGCACATTCATAACAGTACATTGGAATAGCACCCCATAAGATATGGAGGTCTGTCATGGAATGATTTGTCTCTAGGCCATACGCAATAGGAAGCATGGAGTGGAATGAAATAGATTTCACCATCTCATTATTTGTTAACTGAGGAACTGAAGCTATGAACTAAAAAACTTCCTTCTACCAACTTCAATGAACCATATGGTCCACACACTCAGAACCCACAATGATAATGGACCACTTCTTTTCTATTTAGGGGAAAGCGTTTAGGAAATCAGACGCATTAATGTGAAGTATTCACACAAGCTTTACATTGTAGCTTTTAGAAGAGCCTTCATACATGCCTAGGTGGAGATGAAAAACAATATGGCCAGACATGGCTGATGGAGCACTTGAAAGCAACACAGCATTGTATCAGCAAAGTTCCAAATTTATATTCAACTGTAAGTTTTGCAGTTGAATGCAATAGCTCGACCCTTTATTAATGCCGAGAAAAAGTTGAAAATATAATAATGATGCCCTCTAAAAGTTTAAAAGTGATAAATGAACTGGTGTATTTTTAAAACAACCTTTTGATTTTGGAGGTGACAGCCATACAGCCATCAAAACATATTCAACTGCATAATGAGAACACATGAGAGTTCCTGTTCAAATACATTAAAATAGTCTATATTTTGTCCACTGAGCTTGATATCTCAACTGAAACCAACTGGGAAACACTTCAGAGGATTAAGGCATCATCTGACCATGTTTGAGTTTCAGAGCATATAAAATTAAGCATCTATCATTTGCTTGATTCACATATTGAGCAACTAGACAACAGCATCAAACTGGAAAACGTTATCATTAATAGATGTGAAGGATCACTCACGACGTGTAGAGTAGACACATACGTGGTTATACAAACTAAATTATACATCATGAAATAGAGTGTGCACACTGAATAAGGAATAATTTGGAATGGTGCTTACTTTAGAGACACCGCATTTCCCATTTTTGCAACTCCTCGTCAGAGAGATTGTACTTTCTTATGAGGAACTATATAATATATAGTAGAATATTATGATCCCCCCATTTTTTCATTCATTGTTACAATATTTTAAGTGAAACATTCAAATAAATATTTTGATGAACTGCAGAATTAATTTCAACATGCTGACAGCACTTATTAATTACAGAACTGGTGAAGATGTTCTGCATGTAAGGAATCCATATAAGAAACCTACTTATAGCAGTGCCTAATGTACAGTGGAACATAGGTTGTTTTAGCCTACACTACAGTGGTTATATAATAAACTGTTTGATTGTATCTTCTGATGCTGCCTTCTCCAACCTCATGCCTCAATGATTAGCCCATTCTTACTTCAATTCCAATTTTTCCGCTCTTTTTCCCAAGCCTCATCCTTCCTTAACTTCCTTTGCAATACTCTTTCTAAAAGCCAATCTAAGGGTCAAACCTGATGAGATAATATAGACCTGTGATTGGATCTCCGACCTCTTAATTTAAGTTATTGCAATTATTTACAGAGTGAAGTTGATGATAGAAAGCCCTGTGGGACAGAAGGATAGTCAATCAAGAACAGACTCTAAGGTGATCTTTGCTTGTTTCCCTCTCTCTCCTGAAAATTTTCCAATTAGTTTAAAGGGGTTGGAGCATCTCCCCTATGGGGGAAGGTTACCACAGCTGGGATTGTTTAGCTTGGAAAAAGGAGGCTAAGGGGAGACATGATAGAGGTGTACAAAATTATGCATGGTGTGGAAAATTTAGACAGAGACATTTTTCTCCCTCTCCCAATGATACAAGAACCCAGGTTCATCCCATGAAGCTGATTGGTGGGAGATTCAGGACAGCTAAAAGGAAGTGCTTCTTCGCACAGTGCATAGTTAAACTATGGAATTCACTACCACAAGATGTAGTGATGGCCACCAATTTGGATGGCTTTAAAAGGGCGCTGGATACATTCCTGGAGACAAAGGCTATCAATGGCTACTAGCCCTGATGATTATGTGCTATCTCCAGTATCCTGGGGAACATGGATGGGTGGGTGCTGTTGCACCATGTCCTGCTTTGTTGGTCCCTGGTTGACAACTTGTTGGCCACTGTGTGAACAGAGTCCTGGACTAAATGGACCCTTGGTCTGATCCAGCAAGGCACATTATTATTATTTACATTTATATACCGCCCCATAGCCGAAGCTCTCTGGGCGGTTTACAAAAGTTCTTATGTTCTTATGTAGTTCAACATGATGAGAAGGCTGACTATTTTTAATAAATCCATCACCTGATCACTAAAAAAGTTACCAACAATATTTTGTGATAAAGACAGATAATGAATACTACTGCGGAAATAATGTGTGGGCATTTTCTGATTCACTGCCCAAAACAGACAGCTCAGCAATATGCTGCTATGGACACTGCACTGTTGCCCCAGAAGAGTTTGTTCCTTCATGCTGCATTAAAATTAGATCCATCAAATTAAAAATAAAACTAACAATGATATAACTATGGATTAGAGGCAACACACAATTCTTCAATGAATTAGCACATCTGCTTAATGCTGCAATATAGTTTAGGACAGTGCTGGGACTAGGGTAAGAAGAGTATTTCGTGTGATGTCTATCCTAAGAAAGTAATTATGAATATATATTTTTTATTAATTAAACATGAACATTACGAAGGGGATCAAGAATTTTCCTACGTTGCTTCCTGTTGAAGATGACTGAGCAGAATGTATAGAAAAGTCGAAGCAGTCCCAATTTTTCCACTTGATTATACTATTTCATAGTGCAGGTTGGGAAGTAACGTACAATAATCCTTTTGTACAATAATCCATGCACATGGTAAACTAGCACATCAGGGAGAAATGGTTAGGATGGGTCTTACAATCCACACACACTTCTGGTGCTGCTATCAACATTAAGAAAGTAGAATTAGTAACACAGTACTTTCTATTATAATATTGCTACAGTCAGAATAACTGAATAAATTGTTAATGTAGATAGAGAGTGGCTTGGGAATGACAGAGTTGCTGTCACATGTCCTGGAGAAAAGGGTAAGACATCAGACATTATTTGTGTCCAAAGTAAGTGGAGCTTTGGTAAATGAACCTTAACAGGGTTGTCCCACTGCTACTACTTGGGGGCTTCTTCTGCTTCTGCCTTGCACACTTCTAGCTTGGCTTCCTGGTCTCACTGCTATCTTCCTCAGCCTCTCAACCTCTTACAAAGACACTCAGTAACACACTCTTTTGTTGGCACTCTTCCCTGGTGATAATCTCAAATGAAGTTCCCCAATTGCCTCCTTACATTTGCTCTGGTCGAAACCCTCCAGTCAATGAGCTTTGGCGTGGCCAACATTGTATCATACCACCTACATTCAAACTCAGGACCCAATCCCTTAACAACAACAATTCAGGACGTATCCAATCATAAGATCTGAGATACTGTGTTGGGTGAAGATGCCAGAAGAGTTTCTGAATACATAAAAAATGTAAATTTGCTACTTGGTATACCAAAATCAAAACAGATCATAAAAGGGCTACTTATTTGCGAGAATTAACCTTTTTCCCCATTAGGCATACTTTTACCCAGCTCAGTTTTCAAATGATGCCTACTGATTTTCTGGCTGGAAGATTTTCTAATAGACCTGTAAAAGAGTGCTTTTGCGTGTGCGAAGCAGGACTTATTGAAGATCTCATACATTATATCCTATACTGTCCATTATATAATTTGCCCAGGGCTAAATTTATTCTCCCTTTCCAGACCACCTTAGAAGGCCAATCAGATGATTTTAAAATTAGATGGCTGTTGGCTGATGTGGACAGATTCATCAGCTACAGGATAGCTTTATTTGTGCAAGCTGCAAGAAAAATAAGAGCAGCCTTTCTAAACCATACCACTGTCAAATCCTAAGGGGGTTAAACAGAAGGAATGTTTTAAATCCTGATTATTTTATTGTATTCTTGCTTTATTGTATCAAATGTTTTTGTTTTATACTTGTGTGCTTTGTGTTTGTATTGTGATGACCAATAGTCAACTTTAGAATATTTTGCTATTTTCCAGTCAAACGGTACAAATTTGGATGCCACTGTTTCATATATAAACCAAGACCTAGCTTCACATTACCCTCTAAATGTTAACAGTAACAGTAACTGTCCCTCCATCAGCATACCATGTTTACAGTGTATCAGTCCTTCTAATACAAGCCTCAAGTAAAAAGACACACATGTCCCCCTTTAACTCCTTCATCTTAAACTTCACACATTAAACTTTTGTTTCACAAAAATCAGTTTCTTCACAGAAGCTTTAAAAGCTATTCTCAAAATAAATAAAAATGGAATGACTGCAGAATCAAAAAACATGGTTTTCTTTTCTTATTTTTGCTAATATATTCATATTTTAATTTTTGCTAACTATTTTAATATATGCAAAGTGAATAGAAGCAATCAATTTAATCAACTTATTGATCCAGTCAACAGACCTCACCACAAGACATATACATCAGTTAACATTCAGGAATAAAATTCAAAAGCATCACTAAAGTTGCAGAAATAAAATCCAAAAACACAGATCAGCTGCAGGTCATGGCAATTGATAATATATAATTCCCCACTGTATAAAGATTGAGTCAAATAATCACAAATGGAGATGGTGACTGTCCCATATTTGAGAAAAGTCCAAGGTATAAGATAGGGGATGTATATGCACTTTCCCCTAGTGGAGCAAATATCAGTGTTGGGCAAAAATAAATCATTGAAAAAACAAAACAATAAATCCTTAGTAGTGTTAAGGAAAGAATTAACTCCTTGTCCTACACCTGCAGTCCTGATCCAAACTGCCCTTCTGCCCCCATAGCTGCTATTTTAAAAGATGGAATCTTTGAAAACACTCTAATTTAACTAAGGGGTTTTTTTGCGGTCAATCTATACACTTCAAGTTTTCAAAGGATGATATCAAGCTAAATATGTTGATTAGGAAAGTCAGCCATCTAGACAAAAAAGTCCTTACAAAAAAAGAAAAAAGAAAAAAAGGGTTGAGTCCTACCTTGATGCATTGCTTGGTTTTGGAAAGGTCTGGATCCTCCGACTCTATCTGTAGTTTAGCTAAATTTTGTTCTGCCTCATTTAGCCATTGGTTAAAGTTCTTCATATCATGATGGAAATTTCTCCATTTCTCCACTGATCTGTCAAATCGTCTGTGGAAGGAAACAGAAACCATGGAATAATAATAATAATAATAATAATTTTATTTATTACCCACCTCTTCCGCTGAACAACACCAAACGCAATATAATACATAGGAAAGGAAAGGAAAGGAAACTCTCGTGCAAGCACTGAGTCATTACTGACTCTTGGAGGGATGCCAGCTTTTGCTGACGTTTTCTTGGCAGGCCTTATAGCGGGGTGGTTTGCCGTTGCCTTCCCCGGCCATTATTACCTTTCCCCCAGCTAACTGGGTACTCATTTTACCGATCTCAGGAGGATGGAAGGCTGAGTCGATCTGAGCCGGCTGCCTGAAACCAGCTTCCGCTGGGATCAAACTCAGGCCGTGGGGAGAGTTTCAGCTGCAGAAACTGCTGCTTTACTGCTCTGTGCCACATGAGGCGCACCTAACATTAGTTAAAATAATGTATGAAAATAACATATGAAACCAATACAATATTAAAATAGCAATCACTGCATCTTAAAATTCATAGGTTTAAAATTCTATACTTCAGGACATTATTTGATTGTAAGCAGCAAGCCAAACATTTAAAAAATGTTAATTTACATATCATTGTGATGCCCTCATAGTTTAAAAAAATATATATACATAAAAGATCCTGTTCAGAAGTATACCATAATCAATGGTATCAAAAGCTGCAGAGAGATCAAGCAGAAGAAGCAAGGTCACACTCCCCTTATCCCTCCATGGAAAAAAGTAATCCATCAGGTTGCCCAAGGCCAACTTGGTTCCAAAAGCAGGCCTGACTCAAACAGAAATGGGTTTAGATAACTGATATCCCCCCAAAATGTCAGCTGTTGCCCAGGCACAATTCTCTCATGTACTTTCCATAAAAATGGGAGTATTAGAGACTGGTTGATAACTACCACAAATCATGGGAGGCTCTTTAAGGGCAGCAATACCACCCCTTCATGCAAAGACCCACTGGCCATTCCCTGGAAACAATTATCTATCCTGTTGGCTAGATTTAAAAAAAAAGCCAAAGAAAGCTCATCCTGCCAAATTTAAAATAGCACAAAAGACAGGAGTTTGAAGACCAAGCACACTGAATTTCAGTGAAGAAGGAGCTACATGTAGTCGAAAAATGGATCGGAGTTGTTTATTTTTGTGGAATAAAACATCTCTTTTGCTTACCCCATTGCTTTTTGGCAACCTTTGTGGGGGTTTCTATTTTGCTGGATTTGGCTAGCTTTAATAAGCCAGAAGGGACAGGGCTCAAGAAGGCACATAATTGGTTGCACAACTGTGAGCACCTTGTCTATGTCGTCAGGATGCATCAACTGAAATGGTTCCTACAAAACCAGGCTAGAAGTGACAATAGGCATGCACAGCACATTTCATTAGTGGACAACAGCTATGCACAGCACATTCCACCCAGGAGAATTTTTCTTTTTAAAGGTGAACATTCATTGAATACTCAATCATAAAGGACATTATTTTTATTCATTCATTTATTAAACACTGTAGACACTGATGCCCTTCTCAGTGCCCTACTACTTGCCTGACTGTGGGAGGGCAGTTACAGGTGGGAGGTGGGGGAACGAGATGCTCCTCAAGTCCCAATATTAGTGGGGCTTTGTGGTGTCACTGGCTGAAGGAGGGGGTTACAAGGTGATATTAGCCTTCAGGGCTCCTCCTCCTAGTCTCTTCAAAGTGTTGCTCCCAGCAGAGAGTCTCCTGGCAGAGCGAATTCCTTTTCACTCCTGCTGCCAGGAGCAATGGTATGCTGTCAGGGGTGGCGGCAGTGCAGCCCCCTCTGGATCCCTACTCAATAGTCCCCTCAATACAGCCTATGTAAGTGACACTGGACACCTCAGTGGGACTTACTGTAACCATGGTAACAATATTCCTTAACAGCTGATGGACGTACACTTTTGCAATCACAAAATTAATATGGGGAGGGGAATAAACTGTCTTTCCCCCTGGTAGAAGTTCTGATGCGGCTATCCATGCCATTGTTATTCATTGGGCAATCTGCTCATGCTTGACCCTCCTGCCTGTGACGGATCCCTGTAGTCAGCACCTGGTTAGGCTAAGAGGAGGTCTCCTCTTTAGCAGTTGCCCAAAATCTGTTGAATGGCCCATTGTGATACAATTACAGGCCCCTCCCCCTTCTGGGGAAGACTTCCCAAGGGCATTGGGACTCATGCAAATGTCTTCCTAAGTCCTGCCAAGTGATGATGATTATATAAGTATAAAATATTCAAGAACCCCTAAGGTGGTAAGACCCTAATGAAGGGAGAAAAGATGCCAATCCATATCCACTCTGAGGCCTTAGCTAGACCTAAGGTTTATCCTGGGGTCGTCCTGGGGTCGTCCCTGCCTGCTCCCGGAATATACTGTGTGTCATTTACCTGAACAGGGATGACCCCGGGACGATCCCGGGATAAACCTTAAGTCTAGCTAAGACCAGGGTGCCATGAAACAATTGATTCCTAGCCCCTAAAACAGCAACCAGTTGTAAGTCTGGGATGACCCAACTGTAGTGCCTGCCTGACCAAACTGAAGCCAAGATGTGTGCGATGGGGCCTTATATTAGGGATGGATGAATCTGTCTGTTTTGCTTTCGATAATGTTCACATTTAAAAAAAAGCAAAGGTTTGTTCTATCCTGCATCTCCATCAGTTTGCAAATGTTTTCTTTAAAAGCCTGCATGACAACTCATATGTATTTTCATGCAAATTTGTATGCATATAAAATTTATATACAGTATAAATAACGTTTATAAACAATGTTTGCATTTTTGCAAGCCCTTTCCTCTGGTATATGCTATTTTCCCAAATGTACTCATGTAATATAGTTGTCTATAACGTATGAAGTTTTTGGGGTTTTTTGATCAGAGAACTGTATCACACAATTTGGAGAAGTGTGCTAACTAAAGGAGAATTGTATTCCAGGTTCTGTATTGGTTTGGAAAGTTCTGTATTGGTTTAGTACAAATTTCCTCAATTTGTACTAAATGTGAACCAAACAATTTCTTTATCACCATCCCTACCTTATATCCTCCACCTCTACCCCAGTCTCATCCACAAATCTTGGGAGACTAGGAAATCCCTAGTCTTAGAAGACAGCCTGTCCTTGCTTCTTCTCTTGTGATGACTAGAAATTTGCAGTCACTGTGAGAGCTTTATAGAGGCACCATGAGGTCCACGTGTTTTTTGCATACAGTTGGGGAAGGGGAGGTCAAGGTGGTGACACCTTTCTCCGGCCTGACCTTCCCCCTCCCACAGGCATTGCCACAGGTCAGGAGCCCTTTCTGTTGACTGGGTGAAATTGTCTAAGGCCATTTCTACACCTACCTTTCTCTCCGGGATTGTCCTGGGATCGTTCCTGTGCATCCAAATGATGCACAGGGGATCCCGGGAGCAGGCAGGGATGATCCCTCCATTTTCCTGGGTTAACAGGTGTAGAAAGGGCCGAAGTGTGCAGCAACAGAGCTATATATATTCCATAAATGCCAGCATAGATATTTTACCATAAGCAGTTCATTCTCTAAGGCAATGGTAGTCAAATATGCTCAAATATGTCTTCAAACTGCTGATAAAGAACTATTGTACTTAGTCTGTACTGTCAGCAGGGCTACAGAATTCAACGTAGTATTATAGACGCCCATTGCCATTTCTGTATATTCTGTGATTTTGATACCCACATTTTTCAGAAAAGGTTGATTTGCTCCTGTCCTTTTCAAGAACAATTACAGTGAAAGAGCATACTATGGGTCAGATTCTACAATGCTTGTTACAGTAAAAATAACTAGAATAGATCTGGAGTGCTTTTGTGAGATGAAAAAGAACCTATTATTGATGGCACCAGGTCCCTGAGCAGACAGGAACTCAACAATACAAATCCAGGAGTCTTTTCCTTTTTATGAAATAAGTCACTGCAAGATAAAAGAGACAATGAAACTAGTCTTAGCTATGAGATGAGTACAAGAGATGGTTGTATTTTGTTTTTGTTTTTTAAAGTCATTCTATCAAGAGACCATCAAAATATCTTATTATGTATTAATCACAATTCATTGAAAGGTTCCTTTCATCTGACTACAGAATTGTGGTTGAGTTGTTACATAAGAAGATTTCACTACAATTGTTAAAATATACAGTTCTTTCCTTTCTGACAAATGATGTACATTTTTAATAAGTACTTCCAAAGAGAATGTTTTCTTGCACGTATTTCAAATTCCAAATGCTATGAAGCTTGTTTTAAAATTTAGATTTTTAAAGCAACTGTCGCATTTGAAATTTATCGTGAATTAATGTCATAAGTCTATGTTTGCCTTGAGTTACATTTTTTTATTTTCGGTGGAAAGGTAAGGTATGAATTAAATACATACATACTGTACATTTACTTTAAAAAATATACTATGTTATACAATAGTGCAGCCTTCCCTTACCTAATGCCCTTCAGCTGGTTGGGGGATGCTGGGAATTGTACAGATGGAGGTCAACAGGTTGGGAAAGGCTACTGTACTCTAATATTATGTGTAAAGAAAGTTTTCATTTCTCTTAACATCAGATAATGTCAGTGATACTAAAACAAGGGAAGGAGGAAAAAATCATTTACTCAAAAATGATAATCCACTGTATTTTCTGTTGCAATATACCTACCCTACTTGTCCCCCAAGGTACCATGGACACTGTGCTCTCCCACAAAACCCTTCTCAGACTGGACTTTAAGTACATGCAACACTCTCAATCTTCTACAATCTATGGGCAATATCTAGCACTGTTTCTGCACCTCTGCTCATTCTGTTGTGCCCATTGGACCATCCCCTATCACAACAGGAAGCTAGTGCTTCCTAAAGCAACCCCAGAAACTAATTGAAATGCTCCTTTCCAGAATAGGACAGGTCAGCGAAGCTCCCTTCTGCAAGCTCCACTGATCTGTACCATTCCAGTAATGAGCATATCAGCTAATTTCTCATTGTTGCAGGAACTGCTAGCTTCCCAATGTACTAGCGGTGGGTCCCGTTAACATGCAGGCACCATTGGATACTGTGCTAGATTTGCACATTTATTCAGTGGTCAATCTATAACCATTTTTCTATATGCAAGAAGCAGTAGTTGCTAGCCCAAAGCCTATAAAGTAGTGGTTCTAAATGTTTAATGAGGATTCTCCTAAGGAAGAACAGACAGAAGCTTTCTCCTGATCCTTCCGAATATGTGACTTGTTTGGGCCATGGGTCTTATGAATCTTAATTAGACCAAGAGAAATAAAGACTCATTGCACAATGTGAAATGCTTCTCTCTAAATTCTGTTGCTAATGGTACCTAAATTTTAGCAAAGTTAGCATCTTTGGGAAGGCATAGCTGGGGTACCTCAGTCTCTCTTAAAGACAATGTTCATATCTTTGATGGAACAGGTATATAGAGAAAGGCATTGGTAGATAAAGAATAGAGAGATTCAGGGCTGGCATCATGGTCAGCCAACTGTCAAGGTCCCACACCAGAGTACTGACAAGAACCACTAAGAGTTGCTCCTTCTCTTTGCCATTGCAACATGTTTATTCATCCGCCTCTCACTCTGGCCCAGACAAAAGTGGTGGGGAGAAGTCAAGAGCAGTAGTTGCCCCTGCCTACTTGCTCACTGGCTCTCTACCAGTCAAGCAAGGAAGTGGTAGTAATGATGACAAAGAAGACAAGCAGCAATAGCAACTGGTGTCTTGCCCATGCGCTCTCTAAAATCTACAGCCAGCACTGGGCAGGTTGATATGGGTGTAGGTATTAATTCAAGTAGTTGGATTCCAAGATATTTTGAACTTTAAAGGTAAGCACCTTCAATTGGGCCTAAAAGTGAATAGGTAGTTAATGAAGCTCTTTTGAAATTGACAGTAGATGGGTGAACTGCAACCATGCTCTGTACTTACGGAAGCTTACAAACCATCTTCAAAGGTTCCTCTGCATATAATGCATTGCAGTAATCCAGTTGGGGGGGAGGGGCTACTAGAGCATAGACACCATGGCCATATCATTTATGTCAGAAGTGGGCTACAACTTGAAATCAGACATATCTGGTAAAAGGCATGCTGTGTCACAGAGACCACTTGGGCATGAAGTGACAGTGCTGGATCTAGAAATACCCCCAAAGATGCAAACCTGCTCTCTCAGGGGAAACCCCACCCAGAATAGGTTGAACACTACATTCCCAGGAACAAGAACCATCTAATTACTGCATCTCCATCTTGTCAGAAAGCAACTTCAATTTATTGGCCCTACACAGGTTGTCAGCCAAAGCCCATCAAGTATCTTTTCACCATCCTGAGGCCACAACTGAAACTGATCCCACGCAACTGGAATACATGGTGTATAGCATAGATCATGCATAGTTAATGGTCACTTGAGACAAATCATAGGTCCAATACATCAGAAATGGCATTTTGTTTTGTTTTGAATCAAAGCAACCTTAAAAAATTCAGAGGTAAATCATTTAAAGACAGCAACTCAGAATATATTTTAATAGTCATTTTCATAAATTTCCTGTAAAGTATCTGTCCAATCTAAAATTAAAAGTTATAAGAAATACTCACTGATATTTAGTAGTCTAAAAATGTTAAAACCAAAAATCACTCTGATGCTGTTATCTACTTAATATTCTGAATTAGATTAATAAGTATTCGAAAGGAAGTCTTTTTAATAGGAGTAGACTGGTTAAGTTTAGAAAGAACATGTCTGATGATTAACAATACATTTCAAATTCATTATTTCTGTCATAGATATTTTAGCTGACAAAAATAAAGCCTTTTTGTTCACATTCAACAAAATATTGTGTACAATATATTTCTATACTTCTTCTAAACAATGTCCTAAAGGATTATGCTAATATTAACCTAAAAATTATGCAGTGTTGTCAACTTGATTCAGCACAATTAGCACCTTGTAAGAAATATACAAAACTTCAAAGTAATATTAATAATTCTATTTATGTGCACCGAAGTGTTAGCTTTAATATTTAAGGTCATTCTAATAGATACTCTACAGAAACTTGCTTTTACACAGTTACCTACTGTTTTTATTATTAAAAAGTTAACCTGTTTTTTCATGGATGGTTCAAGCCCTTATATTATTACTGTCTTTTTTGCTAAGTGTAAGCCGCTCCGAGAGCCTTTTTTGGCTGAGGAGCGGGGTATAAGTATGATAAATAAATAAAATAAATAAATATGTTTGCAATGTTGTACGCTTCCATTCTTTTCTTTTTCTTTTTATGATTTGTGAAAATAATAATAAAAAGAATTATAAAAAGTTAACCTGTTGTTAAATTAGTCTGACCTTTTCATCTTTCTTCTTTACATGTTTTATTTGTACTTAAGCTATACTTAGAGCGTCATCACACAGGGGAAAATCATGTTTGCTTACCGTCGCTTCTCCACCCATGCATTTGTTCCTCATTACTTCCTCTTTTGAAAGGGGAAGTAAACAATGTACATGTGGCCCATTCAGTAGGTCATTTTGATTGTGCTGCTTCTCCTGCACAAAGCAGGAGATAGCGGCAACTTCCGTCTCTATTTTAAATCGGACTTACTGGGATGTTTTTTTGTGGTGTGAAGAAGGCAAGAAGGGGCAGGAGGTGTGTGGGCGGCAGACAATTTCATGAGAGGGACACACAAAAATCCGTGAGTGCCCAGTAACGAGCGTGCAATAAAATGCTCATCTGATGGAGCTCATAAACTTGGTGGGATACAACAACGCTATAATTCACCATGGCTAGGCATTGGACCAATATCTATTTCCAAAAGTATCATTGGCAGATATTGTAGGAAAAGGCTTCCCTCACAGAATTAAAATGCACAGCATAGGTAAACTGTAGAACACTTTCAGATATAGACAGGATTGGTGGTTAAAAAACCGAAATCGTATTGTGTGGCATTATCAACAGCTTCGGCTATTGGGCGGTATAAAAATGTAATAAATAAATAAATAAAATTCATTGCAACTATTTTTATCAAGCTGTAAAATGCAGTAATTTCCTTTCTTATGTTATGCCATTCCTTCTTTGATGTATTTTTAAATAAGCATTCTGGTTGTTACCTATGTAGATCAAAGGAAAGAATGGGATTTTACTATAAGTTTCTCTTAAGTAAGAATCAAATAATTAACTATTTGCTACCCCATCACCATCGGTGGAAAAATGTGCTTAGAGCATCACTTCTCAACGGGACCCTCTGCACCTGCTACTGCATCCCCGTTCTCTAAGGTGAGGAGGAAGGAAAAACAAGCAGTATTGCTTGGACAGTCGAATGGGGTATGAACTGAACTGAGGCAGGGCCTTCTCAAATAGGGCTGTGTCTGCCCTGATTCTGCTCACAGCTGAATTGCAGAGTCAATTACCACTGCTTTGAGTTCCCACTCCACCATTTTCAACATAGATCACTTACATATTCTGTCACAGCCACCCTAGGAAAACAATTCCATTAAGAAGCCCAGTCCTCTTGCCACTCCAAGTGGGAGGAAACATGCACTGCCACCTCTCACCCCTTCCTGCTGCTGCCTCATGCCCCCCTTCCCAAGACCTTTGCCGCTGCTTCATCGGCAATTTGGATGTGTGGCTCTCACGAGAGTTTGGGCAGCAGGTCTCTTGAGAGTTCACTGGCCAGAGGCTCATGGCTGCTTCTTCCAGCCACAGCAACAGCAAAGCTAAGGGGAAAGGGGGTGCAATGTGGGGGAAACAGAGGGCAGGTGGTGGCTGCAGAGAGTTCTGCCAACTACTGTATTAAGAACATAAGAAGAGCCAAGCTGGATCAGACCAAGGATCCATCTAGTCCAGCACTCTGCTCACACAGTGACCAACCAGCTGTCAGTGGGAAACTCCAAGCAGGACATGGGTTCAATAGCACTCCCCCACTCATGTTTCCTGGCAATTGCCTCTGATACTGGTAGTAACACATAGCTATCACAACTAGTTGCCATTGATAGACTTCTCTCCAAGGAATTAATTCAACCTCCTTTTAAAGCCATCCAAATTGGTGGCCATCTTGCGGTAGCAACCTCCATAGTTTAACTGCACTGTGTGAAAAAGTATTTCCTTTTATCTGTCTGGAATCTCCCACAAATCAGCTTCATGGGATGACTCCAGGTTCTAGTATAATGGGAGAGGGAGAAAATTGTCTCCCTATCCACATTTTCCACATCATAATTTTGTACACCTCTATCATGTCTCCTCTTACCCTCCTTTTTTCCAAGCTAAACAATCCCACCTCTTGTAACTTTCTCTTCTAAGGGAGATGCTCCAGCCTCTCCCCACTGATCATTTTAGTTGCCCTTTTCTATACTTTTTTGAGCTCTACAATATCTTCTTATCTTTTTTTTTTAGGTGTGGTGACCAGAATGGTACACAGTATTCTAATCAAATGTCATGGTGGGACAGTGACTGGCAGGGCACTCCAGAGCACCCACTGGAGGCTGCGGGATAGTGGCAGCCCATCACTCCTCCCACTCCACTGCCCGAAACAGGTGCCTCAGTCAGATTAATAAAAGGGCCATCCCTGGGAAGCACCCTAATTAAGACAGAGAGGATGACAATAAAGGCAGACTGCAAGACTTCAGAAAAGAGTCAGGGAACTGGGTAAAAAAAAAAAAAGGATTAACACAGCAAAAGAGAGCATTCGCTTGCTGCTAAATAAAAGGAATATGTATCGTAAATATGTTCAGTGTGGATGTATCTTAAATACGTTCATTGACAAACTTGATGAGATGCAGAGTGTTGATTCCGATGTAGGATGATATATATACATCAGCATTTAACAACGCTAAGTTTGTTTTCTAACGGACTCCAGAACTGTTGTTTTTAAATGGATACTGTTGTTTTTATACTGTTGTTTTTATGGTTTCTGATGGTTTTTAAATTTTGTATATTTTTTTTAATGTTTACTGTTTTTAACTTTTGTGAACCACCCAGAGAGCTTCGGCTGTGGGGCGGTATATAAATGTAATAAATCAATAAATCAATAAATCAACATTAACATAAAAGATAAGGGTAAGGCTGTGTTTTTTATACCTGCAATCTAAGGTAAGCTATTTAATGCATTATTCATTGTTCTTGCTATATTCTGCCATTGAAATAAAAGTTACATGCAAGTCATAGTTGGACTGACCATGAATGAATGAATTTCCAAATTGAACATAGTTCATGCTCTGCACCGCACCCCACAATAACACACCACATTTCAAATTTCACAGCAAACATTCCTCCCATTTCAGGGTGATGATAAATAGATGAGCTTGAGAGCATTTTGTTTGGATGCCAGAATTAAAAGCATCCGTTATCATTTCCCTGGAGAAAATGAAGAGAATGCAGCTAATTAAATACATTATATGGAAGAATGCAACACAGTGCAACTCCCTAGTCCTCAAACAAGCATAAATGTCATTGGCAATAAACTTTGATTTTTTCAGCTTGTCAAAATTAATTATTTAAACCCCAACAATACAGCAAGACCAAATTCATATACTTTGCAGTAAAATCACATAGACTTAGTTTATGATAGACTTAATTAATATTTCTAGGACATAAAGGACCAAAAGTTTGTAACTCCTTCTGAATGATGATGTGTTATCTAATATTCTGAATTCGCAAATGCACAGAAGCAAATATAAATTTACCTTTTACACTATGGTAACATTCCACAGATAAATTGCAGAACCACATGATAAATTGTACTCATTTTCCCTGACTATGAACTGTGCTTTTCCACAAAATTTACTCCCTTAGGATATCCCAAGCATTAGAAAGCTTTTGTGACACCAGCTGATATTTGATGTTCCAGGTAAATATTTCCTGTCTTCTGAATGATTTTGAAATCACCTCTTTATCTATTGTTTCCACTTTAAATCCCCGAAACAACAAAACAAAATCTCTGTCCATTGGTGGCAGAGAAGTGCCAACTGGTTATCCATTGAATTTATTCCCCATCCCACTCCCAATAATGGTTCATATTACAATCAAGGTAAGATTACACAGATTGTGCAACTAGCCAGAAGGTATCTCTCATGTTCCACACCTCCATTTCCTGCCAGATTAGGAAAGATTATGCTTCAATAATTTATTCAAAAGGACAGATTATGCATGAAAGATTGGGGGAGTTAATGCAAATATGATTTACTTCCCTATAGAAACTAGATATACCTTTGGATGGCATTTGAACTATGCACCTTTTACTCCTTTTATTTTACCTTTCTATACTACCTGGCAGATATGTAATACAGTTAGCACAGATGTGTCCTCCCAGTGGTAACTCCTGTGAGAGAAGTGAGGATAGGGTGAAATGGTTCCAGGAACTCACTTCTTTCCCTCTTATGTGTTAGTAGTGTTAGCAGAAGTGATTAAATAAAGCAGAGTGAATCCCGAAAGTGAAGTGCCCGGCAAGCTTTAAAGAGTCATAACAGAGTTGTAAAACAGCAGGAAGTACAAAAAGCAGAGCAAATCAGCCAGGCTTCTAACAGAATCAAACCACTACTACTACAAAACATACTGAACAGGCTAGTCCTTTTACACAAAAGAAACCCAGGCTAAAAAGGAAACCATTTTGTTCATCTGGCTGCTAGGCAACATTTCCCTACCTTTGTGACCCCCTTTGCACCCTAGACAGTTTGGTGGATCCACAGCTGTTAATTAGCTTTGCACCTCGAGTAACCATTGTTATTGTGCTTACTAACTGCTCTAAAACTCTTAGTTTGCACCCTTTTTAGCATGATTCCCTACCATCACTATTCCAACAGGCAGGAGATTGCACATTCAAGAACCAAGGTGCATTATTCATTTTGCTTAGTTGAACAATATGTGCATATTCTGTACACTACACAATGTAGTTGTTAATAGTGTGAACTATCTAGTGTTCTTCCTACTATATGTGGCTGACATGGACACTAATACATTCTGAGAAACATTGTTTTAGTGGAATTAACAGTATCTAAGTTAGATTGGCTAACATCCAAAATGAAATTATCCAGCCAATACACATCTTATCCCAACATGTTTAGTATTGACTCATATCACTGCCCTTGTTGACCAAGGGCTCATCTACACCAAGCAGGATTTTCCACTATGAAAGCGGTATGAAAGTGGTATATAAAAGGCAGGAGCCACACTACTGCTTTATAGCGGTATTGAAGTGCACTCTAGGATTTACACTACTGCTTTATAGTGGTGCTGAAGTGCACTGACAACTGTTTGGGCCCATAACACATCTACACCAGGCAGGATATAACACCATGAAAGTGGTATGAAAGTGGTATATGGTATGTGTCAATGGTAGGGTGACCATATGAAAAGGAGGACAGGGCTCCTGTATCTTTAACAGTTGTATTGAAAAGGGAATTTCAGCAGATGTCATTTGTATATATGGAGAACCTGGTGAAATTTCCTCTTCATCACAATAGTTAAAGCTGCAGGTGCCCTGCCCTCTTTTAATCTGGTCACTCTAGTTTAGCTCTTGCAGCTTTAACTGTGGTGATGAAGAGGGAATTTCCCCAGGTTCTCCATATATATAAATGACTCTTGCTGAAATTCCCTTTTCTATGCAACTATTAAAGATACAGGAGCCTTGTCCTCCTTTTCATATGGTCACCCTAGTCAATGGGCCCCAACAGTTGTCAGTTCACTTCAATACCGCTATAAAGCAGTAGTGTGGCTCCTGCCTTTTATATACCACTTTCATACCACTTTCATAGTGGAATATCCTGCTTGGTGTAGATGAGTCCCCTTTTTCAGTATTTGTTGCTTTTTTGTTATCAGTCAAGTTTGATTGTGACCATGATAAAAAGGTTATCTGAGACTTTATCATTAAGAACATAAGAAGAGCCATGCTACTCAGTCCCCCCTCCAAAGGGAACGACTGGCCAATCTTATATTAGATAAAGGGAGGGAGGGGAGCCAAAAAGCGAAAAAGGCCAATGCTTGGTGGGACTAGCCTTTATAGGCTTGCCCCACCCTTGTCTCATGTAGCATATGTGTGGCAATAACACAAGGTGCCTTATTCTGTACCTCACCAACTGCAATGGCCATTTTTCCGCCAAAGCTGTCCCAGCTGGGTGGCTACTGGATTTCTATAGAATGTCTGCAGTAAATGAGGATAAAATGACCTAAATAGTAAGCCTCATAATCTGTGCTCTCATTTTAACAAGTGCACAATATGTTGAGGAGGACCTCATCTATAACCCCCCCCCCCAAAAAAAACCTTTTATATCCTAGAGGGGTAAGTCGAGTCTTTCTATTGCAGAAAAACAACGGTGGTACCCTAAAGACCAGCACATTGACTTTGGTATAAGCTTTTATAGGGCAGAGCTCACTTCATCAGATGCTTTTAAAAGCACACACACACACACACACACACACACACACTCCATCTGAAAATGTCTTTTGACTGCAATCACTTCTGTGTCTAAAGAACATCATGGGCCTTAAGACTATCAGTTGCCATGACAATGGTGTAAGCATCGGTGAACAAATAATGACCTGCCACCGACAGATCAGAATCTGGGGAATGATACTAAGATCACTTTCATATCAGAATTTGTGTGATTATGAGAAGCAAGAGTAGACTGCATTTTCTCTGTATTGCCTCACTGCTTCCCAGTCAAGCCTGTCTACTCAGCAGCTGCAAAAGACCAGGAAGCAGTGTTAAGTGCTTAAAAGACATTTTCAACAGACATTTCAATGTACCCACCATTTTTAAATCTTGGCCAGATTTTTATTGTTTTGTATATACACTTCATGCTCTATTTATTTTCAACTACAGATTAGGGACAGGTGTCTTTGGGGTGGATCAGTCAGATCCTTAATTTCCACAATCTTGTGAAAAGTGGTAACAGTTTTGGCATTACTTAAAGTGTACAGTCTCAATAGTTCCGTCCACAGACCGGCTTTTCTAGAAAGTTATTGAGTACAGACCATTATTAGTTCATAGCTAGAGAATAAACATAAGCCTAAGTATATTCTAGAAGCAGCACTGACCTATTGGTTTGGGCCAGCATTTTGAACCTGAGTGGACAGATTATTTCTGTTTATATATTTCCTTTTTATATAATTATTTGTACTTACTTTAAATTTATTTTTATAAACAATGAGCTAATGGGTTCAGTCCAAATACTTTAAAATTATTGACTATTTATAAATATAGCACATATTTTCTCATAAGAATACAGATTTGTACCTATTTCTCAGGCTTCTACACCAACTATACTTATTAATCTAGCAAAAGAGTCTATAGTATTTTACATGGTATGACTAGTCAGATCTGGTAGTTAATAAGGAATATCCATTATCAGGATAAAGCTAAGAAATTATCACACACCTCCCCCCTAATCAAAGTTTCAATGCTGGGGATCCAAAATTACAAGGGCTTTCTATCAGTGTTTAAATATTTAATTGACTGTCTTACAAAAAATCCCAAGGTGCTCCAGTAGTGCATAATAAAAGACCCCAGCCAGTCTTAATTATAGCTTATCATAGCTAGAAGTTCTTATTTCATGAATAATAAAAGGCAATTTTTAACAGCACATAATTGTACCATTGGCACTAAGTATTGTTTAAAACCAAATAGTTCCCTACAATCTTTAAAGATATTGCTTATACTGTATACAAGGTATACATAAAGCATGCAGTACACCATGCTGAAGACAACAGATTATGTAACAACTTGCTGACATTGTTGAACTGAAAAATACTGCCCCCCCCCAAATTAAGACAACTGATAATCTGAATTTCCATATAGAGGGTCTATAAACATTTGTCTTGTGTGTATTTTTCTTCTCCAGCTGAAGAAAAAAGTGACCTGGCAATATTATTCCAACATGTACGCTACATACAAAATGTTATATTGATATTTAAACTTTATAAATTCAGGAAGGTCCGGGCCTGATTCAAAGTGCTGGTATTAACAATTAAAGACCTAAACGGCTTGGGGCCAGGCTATCTGAAGGAATGCCTCCTCCCATATGTACCTGCCCAGACCCTAAGGTCATCCTCAGGGGTCCTTCTCCGCGAGCCCCTGCCAAAGGAAATGAGGCAGGTGGCTACCAGGAGGAGGTCTTTCTCCGTTGTGGCACCCTGGCTGTGGAATGAGCTCCCCAGAGAGGTCCGCCTGGTGCCTACACTGTATTCCTTTCGTTGCCAGTTGAAGACCTTTTTATTCTCTCAATATTTTAACAGTCTATAAATAAATTTTAACTTGGTGTTTTAAATTTGTAATTTTGCATTGCTGCTGTTTTTATCTGGTTGAGCTTTTATATTGTATTTTATATTATGGTTTTATACTGTTGTTTTATACTTTGAATGGTTTTAATTTTTGTGAACCACCCAGAGAGCTCTGGCTATTGGGCGGTATAGAAATGTAATAAATAAATAAATAAATAAATAATAGAGGTGGTGTGAACTTTGAAGCAGAGGCACTCCCTCTTCTCCTGCCCTAAAGCCCTGAAACTTACCCTTTGCAAAGGAAGGCAGCCAAGCCAGTGGATTCTCCTCAGTCCTAAGCAGAGCACCTTTTCTGCCAGGGGCTGGGACTACCTCAGAGTGTCACCTGTCCAACAGAATCGGTACTCTCAGTCCTGGTGGGAAAAGCCATCCTGTCAGGGTCTAGGGATCACCCACTGCCTCTTCGGCCTTATCTTACTCTGCCCTACCATTAGTTTCAGGGCCTTGAGGCAGATAACAGTGGTTATAGGTGCTTTGCAAATGCCCTCCAAGATTTTTATGGATCTTCAAGCCGAATGCTTGCAAAAATCCCAGAGCCTGGGAGAGCATGTAACTGTAGAGAAGGGATGAATAATTCTTTTGGTACCAAGTTTATATGCACATACACATTTATTTATTATTATATTTATATCCTGCCTTTCCCCCCTCTGTATAAGGAACCCATTGCATATGAATGGCTCACAGTGGGGCCAGTTCATACTATCAAAATAAGCCACCATGGCTCATTTAAATCCTGGTGTGTGCAGGGCATGATTCCATCACCACCCTACAACAGTGCATGGGTGTGGTTCCCCCCTCCAATAAATCACACCACCCTGGTTTGGGTGACACGACTAGCAGTGCCTGGCCGGTGATTATGGAAATTGTGTCCCATATGTGCCCAGTATACATCCAACATGAGCCACGATTTAAATAAGCCATGGTGGCTTATTTTTATTGCATGAACCAGGTCATTGCCCTCTTTAGTGCAATCTCTAAAAAGAACAGTGTGTGTGTGTGTGTGTGTATGAGAGAGGTTTTTTTAACTTAACTTGTTTTGTCATTGCTACCATACCAAAAGATTCATGTGGCAAATCACCAAATTTTTCTCAGCAGTTTGTGGTTTGAACTGTGAAATACAAATAATATAAACCACTTTAATTTAGCTAATACATGTGGCTTATAGCATCCATTGGGACAATCTACCATGGTCAACATACAGTATATGGTATGAGCAATGACTGAAAAACTAGTTGTAATATAGCATCCAAGAAAATGCTCAGTAAAAAGCAATTGGAAAAAGAATAGTAAAAAACCACTTTCTTCCTTTTGAACATTGTCTCTTAGAATAAGACTGAATGCTTTTCCTTCCTTACATGACAAACTACTCCAACTTCCACTCCTGGGGGCTTTATAGAACTGCCAGAACGCATTGATGGAATTATGCTCTTCTACTATATTACACTGTAGCTAATTTATTCTACTTACTATAAATGTTCAAGTAAAATATGGAAACTCTAGAAAACCCTGGGAGATTTGCATATAAAAATCTGAAAATTTGCATTTGTATATATTATAGATTAATTTCCCCTCTTTCCATATTTTCAAAAGAGAAAGTGAGAAAGAAGAAACACATACTGTATATAGAAGACAGGTGATTATACAGCAATATGGCAAGTTGTTACTTTTTATAGCTAAATCTAAATTGCAAAACAAAGACATAATCAATTTTTACAAGTCTGCGCTCTTATATATTGTTCACATATCATTATAGACATAATAGTTCCAGTCTTGACATAATTACAGAACAATACTATTCCAACTGAGCACCTCACGAGCCACGTCTGCTAGGCAAGAATAGGAATAATATTGGATTTACTGTATTGGTGAAACACGTTATACCAGCAAAATGGATTTACTCCAGTGTATTGTTATGATTGCATAAGTAGTATGAAACATTATCCGAGAACAAGCTGTGTACAGAGTAAAAATCAGTTGAATCCAGAGGATGTTAGGAAAGAAGTAGAGCTTAGATTAAATGCTATGGTAGGTCTAGATCAGAACTTTCTCCCCAGTTACAGTGTAATATTGATCTGGTTCACATGACACAACCACCTTCCATGGCTTAATTTACCTGTGGAGCTTGTTGCACTTTGCTGGGCACATGGAGGCACTATTTTTGCATAGTGCCTAGCTTGCCATGTTGTGCGAACCCAGGTAGGAGGGGTTGTTCGTGGGCTAGACAATTCTCAAATAACCCATGGCTTGCTTTAGGGTTATCTGAGGGCCTTGCTAGATGATGGAGTAGCCCGGTGCGAGCCCCGGGCTGGCCCCTGTGCATCCAGATGACACACAGGGGATCCCGGGCTCAGGCAGGGGTAACCCTACCTTGGCCTGGGATAACCAGTGCCAGTTGTGGCCCGGTATTTCCCGCAGCCTCGGGCTGAGCCCAAGACTGACGGTGTGTAGCCCGTTCCGCCGCTTTTCCTGGCTACCGCATTTACTTGCGAGTAGCCGGGAAAAGCGGTGGGTGCCTCACAGTGCTCCGCAGGAGCGCTGCAGCCATCAGGGCAGGGTGGGGAGATGGGAGGGAAACCGGAGCTAGGGGGGATGGGGGGGAATCGGAGATCGGAGATTGCGGGGGATGGAGGGATCGGAGATTGCAGGGGATGGGGGGGATTGGAGATTGCGGAGGATGGGGGGATCGGAGATCATGGGTGGGGGAATCATGGCCAGGGAGAAAATTGGGGCAGGGGGGAGAGGGGAACTCTTTATTTTTTTAAAAAAACAACAACCCTACCTTTGCTGGTGGTGCACTCCTGCACACCCGGCCCTTTAAAGAAGAAACAAAATTGAGGACACGACGGGGCTTTCCTGCAGCCCGTTGCATCTGACATCTGGACTGGAGTGACAGCCCACGCTAATTGTAGCGCGGGCTCACTGCTCCTCAAGCATGGATTCCCAGGTAGGTCTAGCAAGGCCCTGAGAGTTGCCCATGGGTCCCTGGCACAACACAATAGCCCCCATGGGTAAATTAAGCCACAATGGGCTGTCATGTCGTGTGAACCAGGTGATTATGTCTGCAAAATAAATGGGAAAGTTTAAAACAGTCCCGTTGGATTCAATGGACAAAGATGAATGCTCCCTCTGCCTCCCCAATCACATCAGAGCAGAGGTAGGCAACATGACCCTCCAGATGTTTTGGCCTACAGCTCCCAGTGGCCCTAGCCATCATAGCCAATAGTGAAGGCATTGTAAGCCAAAACATCTGGAGACCCATCAGGAGTGGAAGTTCTCACTCTTGCATTAGAGGACAGAATTTAAGTTCAGTCAGGAGTGATTCCACAAATAGTTTATATGCCCTAGGAGTACAATAGAGATCACAGATCAAGACATGCTTCATCATTCTGCCTCCATGCCTATAAACAAGGCACATGTAGGTAGGTAAGAGGAAGCTTTGGTAAAAGGGAGTACTTAATACAAAGAAAGCTCATTGCACGAACAGCTAAAGTTTGTTATATTTAACAATTAATTTAGAGAGGACAAATAATAAACTCCTGTCTTCAGAAACATCCAGAAGGAATCCTCAACTCCAGTGCTATACCTGGAATTACAAAGAGAACTCACCACATACAGGTTCGCAAAGAAGTGGGGGCTCAATTGGGAAGAGCAGGACTCCTGCATTCCCACCAAGGAAAAAACTGGTTGCACAGATTATTCAAACATACGTAGCTGCAGTGTGTCTCCTACTCCTCCCCGTGATTATGAGAAATGTAGAAATCGCCAAAAGTTTCCAAATGAGAACATTCTGGGTGCCTCTATCTTAAAGGATAAAAAACTTACACTCATACTGGGATTTCTTCTTCTGGTGTCTTTCCGTGTTTAGGATGGACTCCTTTTGCTGGTGACCATGTGATTTTGAATTGAAAACTTCTCCTCTCAGCAATGCTATTATGTTCAATGAAACAGCACCATCTAGTGGCAAAATGATAGTGCTATGCCAGCATTACACACTGGGGCTATCCCACAATAATTTTAAATACTGCATTATCACTGTTTTTTTTAAAAAAAGACAGATTACCTGGGGAAAGCGTGGGAGACATCCGGGAGGTTGACAATGTCATGTAAAGGCCTCCACTTGTGGTCAATCATGACTGTGCAATATATTGCTCATATATTGCACACAAAGAAGATCTCTGATGACTTTGACTTGGGTGACTGTTGTGTGCTATAGAGCGGGTAAGATGTCTCTTCCTTTTGCAAAATATTTCAGGCTCAGACAGTAAGGGCACACCAAGAGTATTCAGTTAAGTTTTTACAGTCTAACTAAAGTAAAAGCCTGAACACTCTTTGGGAAGTACGAGAAGACCTGATTGTTTGGTCTTGTTTTCCAAAGTTATGTAAATCTGAAGATAGAGATAATTGAATGTTAACTTGTTTTAATTGTATTTAAAGATTTGGGTTGTTTTGGTTTCCCCCCTCATTTTTGGCAACCGCAACTCACTGGGATGATATGTGCTATAAATAAATTGGAATAAGCCATATTTTGAGACAGCATTGCAGCATGAATTATATATTAAATGTAATTACAGTATTAAGCAGCCCTGCTTCATAATCCACTATCACTAAAATGGTTATGAAATTGGTTTTAAAACGACATCATTATACCTTGACTTTTAACATATGTACTTAGAACAAAAATGTATACATTTTCTTTTCTTGGGGGGGAATATCTATCATGAAATGCTCTAAGGACAATAAAGGATCTTGTGACAACATAAAGATTCTTATTCTTAACTGAGACTATACAGGCACCCCCCCAAGGGATGATCTACACATCTTGAGGGGCATTGAATTTTTTTTTTGGGGGGGGGCAAATAGGAGCACTTGGGATTTTAAGCAGACCAGCAGCAGACAAACGTTGACAACCGGTTGGCCACTTCATGAACAGAATGC
Organism: Elgaria multicarinata webbii; assembly: GCF_023053635.1. Classification (NCBI taxonomy): domain Eukaryota; kingdom Metazoa; phylum Chordata; class Lepidosauria; order Squamata; family Anguidae; genus Elgaria; species Elgaria multicarinata. The sequence continues at coordinate 63,744,386 of NC_086175.1, forward strand.
TAGGCTCCATAGATCCAGAATGATCCAGAATGGCTCTTCTCATGTCCTGCCACCTGAGGTAGGAGGATGCATGCTGCCACTTTGGCCACTCCTACATCCCCTCCTTTACATCTCTCCTCTCCCAAAAAAAGAGATCGGGCTGGTGGCCTCTCCAGGTTCAGATGTCATGCTCAAAGTGCAGCATTGCGGCAAGGCCCTGGAGAACCGTGTTGGACATTTTTATTCAATCAAGACTGTTTGGCATTATTATGATTTTTTTTCTCCACTGCCATTTTTGGGACAGCCCTCTTGTTTGAAAAGGTTTAGGGTCGTGAATGTGCAAACTAGCAGCTTAGTGTTTATGTCATACGACTCTCAGTGACAATGAGACCTATGTATCATTCCTTCTTAAAAGTGACCTTCAACTTTTGCTCAACTTCACTGAAAATTTGCACCATGTTTAAAAGCTTGAAGATATAGTAATTAATTTTCCCAGCTATACTTTGATCTCTCTTTGAATAAAGATAGTTTTAGAAGGGGCCCTTCTGTAATTAAGCTTGAAGCTACGAAGATTTGTGCACAAGGAGCAAGGAAGCAATTGAACTGGATCTACTTTAATTCTACAGCAGCTAGATAAATTATCCCTTGATCTAAAACCATAGGGCAGGTTCATGTACTGTATGAGCCATGCATTGTTTATTCAAACATATACAGAAAAGAGGGGAAGAATTAGTCTGCTGAGTTTGGCAGGCAGGGGAGGAAGCAGCAGGAGCCATTTTCCTTTTCTTTCTCTGTTGCTCTTTCTCTCTTTTTGAGAAGTTTTAGCTGGTGATCTAGCATGCTAGAGTCAGATTGCCATTTTCTTTCTTTTAGAATGCCTCTGGGACAAGGAAATTAAGATAGCAGGGGGACTGCAAACTCTGCAGGCACTTCTCTTTGCAGCTGTCCAAGGTAAATACACACAAAAAGCCTTATTCACCGTGGTTAAAGCCATGATTTAAGGTGTCTTCTGAACACAGCCTGGCTTTCTGGCTTAACCACCATGGTTAAAGCCATGGTTTAAAGTATCTTCTGAATGCCCCCTCCACACACACCTGTTTCAAAATATTTTTTTAAAAAATGAATGGGCACCAAGAGAGATTCCTGTGGGCTCACTGGCACCCTTGGACCCCACTTTGGAGACCCAGCTATACACCCTTTGAATCAAAATGACCATTACACAAAGGTAAAATGAACTAGTAATAGGACTACTAATTTCAGATAAACCCCTGTACAACATTTAAGGCTGGAGCTTCTTAAATATAATGGTCTTAAAGTATAATCTTGTGCATGTTTATATAGGAAACAGTTTTATGCTAGGAATTGTACGATTTTTTCTGTCTAAACGTGCAGAGGATTCTGCCCTTAATTGTATAGTGAATACAGGATGAAACTGCTAAACAGGCAATATCTAATGCCTGGCATGAACATCTATATCAACAAAGAAAGGAAAAAGCAGGGATCACAAAAATTTAACTTGATATCTATAACTGGAAAATGGACAGTTTAAGTATTGTTAATGGGATTTTTGAACAATTTTTTTTAAAAGACCAAATAATAAAATTAGGAAGTTCTTGCTTGAGTATTATTCTTCTATAGAGAAAGGGATGCTATCAGTATTTTACAAATAAGAAGTTTTTTCTTACTTTAAACCTTAATTTAATAGATTGGGGAAAGGGTATTTATTTTAAACTAGCCTCCTCTCTGGTAAACATTTTCAAGTAGAAATGACATGCCCTCTGAAAGTGAGATGGTATAGTCCTCACTGTGAGAACTGTAGCATATAAGGTGCATACAAGAATATTTTCAACAGGTAACATGTAAACATGTCCCAAGAATGTTACCCTCATTAAATAAGTTTTTAATTGAGACAACAAAACCTTTTATTATTAATTCTGGAATACATTTTCTCAGGAGCTTGAATAGTTTTAGCTGACAATTCTATGCCTATTTTCCTGTGAGTAAGCACTGCTGAACCCCATGGGACTTACTTCTGTGTAAACATGCATATCATTGTGTTATAAAGTAGGATTATACTTATGGTACTAAAAGTTAGGACAGCACATAACAAGCCATTTACTCCAGAATACATTAAATTTCAATGACAAGTCAATGACAATAATCCTAACAGCAGTTCAAGCTATCCTGGTGCAGCATCTTTAAATGAAGCTATTTATAATTTACACAGCAGAACAAGTAAAGACAAGGATAAATGAATTTATTTCCTCTCTTTCTTTCTTTTTTAAAGTAGTATTGTGAAGAGATATGATAGGAATAAAAGAAATTGTTCCATAAGGAGGAGTATATAGAGTAATAGGATTATCATAAAACCTCTTTATGCTGATGTTAGAAATACATGTGGCTACTGTCAGGAAATAATTCTGCATGAATAGATCCAAAGTTCTTCTCTCTCAGTATCGGGGACGGTGAACTTGATGAATCAATTGCATTAATAATCGCTAAGTGATTTGGCTCTTTCCTCCTTCAACTGTCACCTGGCAGCAGTATTTTCATCAGGCTGCACAGATAGGAAGAAGGCCTGCTATGTCAGCTCTGAGGAGATCCGACAATCTAACTAAATTATGCCTTTATCTTTAAGGAGAGATTTAGAAGGGTTGGGAGAGTTAATTTTAGCTAGATGGGTAGAGTGACCATATTTTGGAAACTAAAAAGGAGAACAATATGTCTGCTCCCAAGGGTATATGCCCACCAACATGTCCAGCCCCCAGGGGGCATGTCCAGCCCCAGGGTGCGTGCCCACCCAAACAAAGCCTTGGTCACGTGTCTGATTTTATAGCAGACAAGACAAACCTGTTGCAAGTAACATCTTAATGTTAAAATCACTGAAATAAAGAACAAGTGAAACATTCACTGTATCTAAATTAACTTCACTCACTCCTACTTTTGTAGCTTTTTCTCTGCTTTGAAGCTTTTGCTATACTATGTGTGATACAGTCTCCCCTTCCCTCAGCGGAGGCAGTGGATTGGAGGGCAAGGAAGGTGCATCAGTCCATGGACTAGCCAGCAAATAGTGGCTTCTTGAACTCTCCCGGAAGTCCCTCTTCTCACATGATGTCTGGGAGAGTTCGGGAAGCTGCTGCTCACTTTGTGGCTCCAACTCTCTCATATGTTGCGCAACAAGAAGGACTTCCGGGAGAGTTTGGGAAGCTGACATTCGCTGCTAGCCCATGGACCGATGCACCTTCCTTACACTCTGATCTATTGCATCTTGAGCCAGCTCAGGATAGAAGGTCAAAGTGCAAGGAAGGTGCGTCGGTCCATGGGCTAGCCAGCGAATGGCGGCTTCCCAAACTCTCCCGGAAGTCCCTCTTCTTGCACAACAGCTAGGAGAGTTGGGGAAGCCACCAAGCAAGCGATAGTTTCCTCAGCTCTCACAGATGTTGCGTGGGAAGGGGGACTTCTGGAAGCAACATGAGGCCCAGCAAACATGCACCCAGCTCACCCCCTGCCTGCGCCTTTCCCAAAGATTTTAAAAGAAATTTAAAATTCCCCCCAGAGCCTCCCCAAGCACCCCAAAACCCAGAGATTTCCAGGGAAAACAGGCAAGTTGGTCACTCTATAGATCAGTGCTTTGAAACTGTAATGTCATGTGTCATTTGTATTTTATTATAAAGTTGTTATTCAATCTAAAATAGATATAAAGGGTACAATAGAATTCCCACAAGTAACCTATTGACTCATAAAACTGGAAGATTCAGGGATAGAAACAAAATGCACCATTCTCTGCTTTATTGTATAGAACTTCACTTACTAAACCAGCATCAAATCATCCTAACCTTTCGTCTTGTGCTATTTTTGTTTCCTAGGTATGCTATCTGATTGTGTGAGGAAGAAGAATATATTTCCTAGGAAGGGCAGGAAACGGGTGCTTTGTGAAACAATAATTATATAATTAGATACATTGACCCTGTTCAGACGACACTCTAAGCCACAATGGTTAAGCATTTTGTGCTAAACATTAGGGCTTGGACTTAGCATGTTGTGTGAACCATTCCTAACCATGGTGGCTACATAGTCACGGTTTAAACATGCTCAATAACCATTTTCTGCCAAACGGGATAATGGCCTAACTATGGCTTAGTCTAACTATGTCCGAACAGGCCCACTGTCACGTCATCCAACCATGAAGTGAAAGAGAGAAAATATTCCACAGGAATACCACAGACTTGCAACACTCTCACTTAAGTGAACTGAATGAAACCTTGCTCTGAACGTGGTATTCAATACCACAAACCCTGTTCAGGCATATATATGTACAAAAGTTAGGATCAAGGTACTACAGCAATGGTGGGCAACTTTGGGTAGTCCAGGGTCAATTCCCCCACTGTACCTGCTACAGGCTACACTTCCCCTGCTGCCAACTCTGCACCACAAAAAACAGAGGAAAACAAGCTAACTTTATTCCTAATAAGCTGCTGTAGCAGCTTGCCATTGAATCTTAACCATCAAACCATGACTTTTTCTAAAAAGAAAAAAAAATAGAGATGACGGGAGCTACATGTTGTCCACCCTGTATGCAAAAACTTTTATTGTTTCATTACAATTATACTTTTAAAAATCAATGTAATATGATCCATATATTAAACCTCAAATGCAAAATTCTGAGCAGAGACCCTAAGGTCCCTTTTGCCAGATAACTAGGTCCCTCTTGCTAGATGATCAGTTGGTGTGATGAGTATGGATGTTATTAGCATGCAAACAAGGTTGTGCAAAAACTTGAGTTCTCATGTTTGTATACCCACCTGTATTTATGAGCAAACAGGACCCTGCTGCTGGGAAATGTGAACCCCTGCCAGTCAGATGGCCTTTTGAGGATCTTCTCCCAGGTATACATATATGAAAATTGCATCATTTTCCTGTTGGGTGTGTGTGCTGGAATTGCGGTATTAGTCCCTTTCTCAGCAGGAAAAGCTTGACTCTCCACTGTCATATTTGCTGTCTCCCACTTTGTGAGCCCTTGCAGGTACTTAAGGGGATGCAGAAGTAGTGGCTGATATTTTGAGTTCTCATAAATGTTTGGCAAGTGCTTATGTGGAGCATGTGCAAAACACTGATCTTTGACAAGTGTTAACTTGGAGCATTCACTGATGTTCAACAGCGTGATAGGTCCAGCATCTCTAGTGCTGAGGCAGAATGTCGGTTTGTAGACATGTCTTATTCATGAATCCAGATTTGGTGGGGGGTGGGGTAGAGGTCAAAGTTCCAATTCTTAGACTATTTAGGAGGCTACTTCAGCTATTTCAATTTTTAGCTATAGGGCTCACTCTGGTGTCTAGAAAATATAATGTAGGAAAGGCTCATATGCTATCTAATTCTGAGAAAGAAAATAGAAGTATTAGCAAAGGAAGTGAGGCTACCAGGAGGAGGGCCTTCTCTGCTGTGGCACCCCAGCTATAGAATGAGCTGCCTAAGGAGGTTCGCTTGGCACCTACATTAGATGCTTTTAGACGCCAGATGTAGACCTTTTTATTCTCCCAGCATTTTAACAGTTTATAAATAAATTTTAACTTGGTGTTTAAAATTTGTAATTTTGCATTGCTGCTCTTTTTATCTGGTTGAGTTTTTATATTGTATTTTATACTATGGTTTATACTGTTGTTTTATACTCTGAATGGTTTTAATTTTTGTGAACCGCCCAGAGAGCTCCGGCTATTGGGCGGTATAGAAATGTAATAAATAAATAAATAAATAAATGAGGTGGTGTGAACTTATACACCGGACTGACTTGCAAGGTTACATAGAATTTAAAATGGGATATTGGAAGTGGCCCTTCCACTTCCAATATCCACACAGTTAAAATCAACCAGAATGTTATTTAATGACTGCAAAATACTGTGAAAGGCAGTTCTTCTGTTTATTTCCTCAGAACTCCTATCAAAATTAAGGGCCTTGCTAGACCAGGCGTTAGCGCGGTGTGAGGCCCGGTTTCCCTCCTGTGCATCCAGATGACGCACAGGGGAATCCGGGGTTAGGCCACGCTGAAACCTGCCTTAAGCTGGCATAAGCGAATTCGCTTATGGTCCAGCTTTTCAGCAGCCCCAGCCTGAGGCCAGGGCTGCGGAACATCTAGCAGGGTCCATGGCTTTTTGCGGCTGCTTGCTTACTCGCGAGTAGCTGGGAAAAGCCACGGACTGGGCACAGCGCTCATACGAGCGCTGTGTCCACCGGGCTGGGGGGGAGAGAGGGGCGGGGGGAAGGCCAGACCCGGCAGGAGAGAGGGGGAGAAGGCCGGGCATCGGGGATGGCGGACGGGGGCGAGGGACGGAGAGCCGGGCATCGGGGATGGCGGATGGGGGCGAGGGATGGAGAGCCGGGCATCGAGGATGGGGGTGAGGGATGGAGAGCCGGGGACAGGGGATGGGGGCGAGGGATGGAGAGCCGGGGACAGGGGATGGGGGCGAGGGATGGAGAGCCGGGGACAAGGGATGGGGGCAAGGGACGGAGAGCCGGGGACAGGGCATCGGGGATGGGGGGAGGACGGCCGAGCGGGCAGGGGGGCGTCAGGAATTATGTGTGGGGGGATCAGGGGCAATGGGAGCAGGGGGGGCTTAATTTTTTTTTAAAAAAACCCACTTACCTTGTCCGGCGGCTCTCCAGCGCACATGGCCCCTTTAAAAAAAAAAAATGGATGACGCTACGGGGCTTCCCGTTGCCCCTTCGCGTCGTAGGTCTAGAAGCTGGCGATGGCACGCGCTACCTCTAGCGCACCGTCGCCCCTCCTCCCTGCCGGCTTATCCAGCAGGTCTAGCAAGGCCCTAAGTCTGAAGAACATGCTGCTATTCTTATTTGACAACAGGACACCATAAAGGGGAAATTCTTCCCCTGAGTAAGTCCTAGTATGGAGCATCAAGCTGAAGAACCTTAACAGCTTCCTATCTGCCAACACCTTTATTAAAAAGAAAAAAATTGATTGAAGATGAAACCCTGCTGTAAAAATAGAACAACTGTCCTATCAGACTTCAGCATAAAATAGTTTTGCATCATACCAAATGACTCCCTGCAATTCTAACTTTCTTTTTTTTAAGACACACAAAAATCGCACTTACTTCACAGTGTTAAATAATGTAACACTATCACAAACATTCTTTTTAGGCAAGAGAGAACTAACTGGCTTTGTTTTAGACATAAATACGAAGCTATAAGAGTTTAAAATGTAGTGTGACATTTATGAGTCTGTTATAGTCATACCAGGCATAGCTGAGAAAAATTAATGCAGCCTGTGAAATGAACATAAGGTTACAAAATCACTGCATCTTTTTTGTAAAGTGAAGTTTATCCACAGAGGAAGAAGTATTGTTTACAGCTGAAGTATTTCGTAAACAATTTCCAGTCCCATTGATGACAAAAATTCACTGATTGTCACACTATGTTTTTAACTCTTATAACTTCATATTTATGTCTAAAGCAATGCCAGTTCTCCATCGCCTAAAATATATATATCTTTGTAAGTGTTTTACATTATTTAACACTGTGAAGTATGTGAGATTTTGTGTGTGTGTTAAAAAGAAGAAAGTTAGAATCTTTTGGCACAATGCAAAACTATTGTATCCTCAAGTCTGATAGATTTGTTTTTCTGTTTTTGCCCATGCCAAAGGAAGGGGAAGCTATGCTTATTTATCATGATAAACTATAATATCTGAATATAGCCAATGTTAGTACAAGAATTGTGAATCACCAATGACTGACTACTAAAACATCATACAGATTTCTTTCTGATCTAATATCCCTTTTCCCTAAAAAGTGATGTCAGCTACAAAAATAGAGAAGAGGATGATTATGCACACTCCCTTGAGTTCCTTGGAGGAAAAAAGGTGGGATATAAATGCAACAACAACAAATAAGTGTAGCTTATTAGAACATTATATTTCCTCCCATCCTTTCATATAATATCTTAAAGAACTTATGGGGGTGATTTTCTACCCCTGTGCTACCATCACCTGTGGGGGAAACTGTTCTTTCACTGGGCAATTCCCCTATGGAGTTCTTTATTTCCAGCAAATGCTTAGGAAACCCTAAGGAACTCTCTGTCACTATAACTCAGGATTTCCCAAACTGACCTGTTTCTGCTGCCAACAGTTACCTTACAACACTTTCAAACCTCCCAGTAGTCTGGTATAAGAGGTTTAGGCATGAAATGGGAATCAACACTAGAGACAAAATGATTTTTCAGATTCCTGATTCTGAGGCCAGAAACAGTGCCCAATAGCTAAAGCTATCTGTGTGGTACACAAAAATTACAAAACCTAAAATACAAGATAATAAAATCATAGTATGCAATTTTTAACATACAACATTTAAAACCATTTAAGCAGATAAACAATTTCAAAAAATATTAGACCTGATAAAGACAGCTGACATAAATGCTCCATCTATTAAATGCCTGGGAGTAGGTGACAGTCTTAACCTAGTGCTGAAAAGATGTCTGTGTTGGACCAGGCGGGTCTTAGTGGGGACTGTTCCATAACCAGAGGGCTGCCATTCAGATGGCCCTCACACTTGTTGCCACCTCCCTCAGAGGAGGCAGTAGGAGGAAGGTCTCTGATGTTAATCATAGTATCTTATTGGGAGAAGTAATCCATCAGGTATTGTTGTAAAGTTTTATAGGCTAAAGCCAGCACCTTGAATTGAACTCAGAAACAGACAGGAATTCAGTGGAAGTGGGCCAGAATTGGTGTTATATGCTCAGACTAATAACATCTTAGCCTTGTCTCACAAGCAATACACTCACAACCAAGTCGAGTTCTTGCTACAGTCTTCCTATATATTTTTGGCTGCTTGGATCATTTATCTGGGTTTTTACTGCCTGCTTATGTGACCTTCTTCTGGTAAGATCTTAGGGTAGCCGTCTGCTCCCTATGGCTGATCTTTACCAGCCATGTACAGTTAACCTAGAGAGAAGGACAAGTTTAATATTCAGGCCTTAGCTATTTATTTTCTCTCTGGCTTTCTTCTAGCCCTTCTAGAACATCACACACAAAGCAGTAGTCCTTGTCCCTCACAGACTGCCAACAGACTCGCTCAGTCCCTAACTCCATAACTGTCATTTCCTAACTACACTTTTCCACCTGGATACAATCCTCAACCAATCAAAATCAAATTTACCTGATCAAGGCCCCACCCATAAGTATTCAAAAGTGATCATTTCTCTCTCCCCCTTCAGAATATCACTGATATACAGACCTTTGAAAGAAACAAAGCAAGGCCTCAGGCCTATTCCGATACATTATAGCCTCTCAGAGTCCATACAAAGTAAACATTACAGAACAATAACAGTTATATACACAACATTTCTTAACACTACTGTTATTATTTAACAATTTTAACAATACGCATTTGAAAGACAATAGGGATGTCGCAAGGGTCTGACTGGGTCTGTGAGGGCAGCAGACCACCCCATGTCAAGCCCTCACAGACCCAGTTGGACTTGCTCAGGTGGGCGTCGACATGCACCCAAGTACTCATGAGCCCCCATGAGTGCTCGGCACCAACTGCCCACCCAGGTTTCTGGCATCAAACCCTTTCCCCCCACTGCGTTAATATTCATTAACACAGTGTGGTGAAATGCACACTTTCCGGAGGCTCCAGAAATCGTGCTTCCCCTCTGCTCCAATGGGGCCTTAAAGGCCCTATTAACGCAAGTTAAAACATTTACTGTTCAACTGCATATCAACTGCGTACAATTGTATTTTTTTTGCTTCCGTGCTTTCTCCATTTTTGGCATGGACAAGAATGGCTTGGAATTCAGCCACGTGGTTTAGCCTCAATCCGGTTAAGATTACTATGATGTCTGTTGGCAAGGAGAAGCCTTTTGAGGAACTGGCATAGGTTACAGCAGGTCCATCAATTAAGAGTATCTCCACAGCAGCTCATAAAGAATCTCAGGATGTTACTCGGGATAATAATTGTTCCTGGACCACAGTGTACTAGAAACACAAAAGACAATTCATCAAGTACATCTTTGTCTCAGATTATTATAAATAACATTTGGTGTGATGAGGTAGTATTTATTTATTTATTTATTTATTTATTACATTTTTATACCGCCCAATAGCCGAAGCTCTCTGGGCGGTTCACAAAAATTAAAATCATCATAAAACAACCAACAAGTTAAAAATACAAATACAAAATACAATATAAAAAGCACAACCAGGATAAAACCACGCAGCAAAATTGATATAAGGTTAAAATACAGAGTTAAAACAGTATAATTTAAATTTAAGTTAAAATTAAGTGTTAAAATACTGAGTGAATAAAAAGGTCTTCAGCTGGCGACGAAAGGAGTACAGTGTAGGCGCCAGGCGGACCTCTCTGGGGAGCTCATTCCACAACCGGCGTGCCACAGCGGAGAAAGCCCTCCTCCTAGTAGCCACCTGCCTCACTTCCTTTGGCAGGGGCTCACGGAGAAGGGCCCCTGTAGATGATCTTAAGGTCCGGGTAGGTACATATACCAGTACCAATAGCAACCTCCTAGCAGGGTGATTACTATGCTTGCCCTAGTCCTCAGAGCACCTTGAGTTAAAGCAGTGACTAGCAGGACTCTGAGGAGGCTGGCTAAAACAAGCAAGCCAGGAAGTGATGTCATCACAGGTGTCAACTGGTATGGAGAGAAAGGTAATTCCCTGAACATTACAAGAAAAGAGATGATAAAAGCAGCTCAGGGATCAGGGATGGAAGGCAGGCAGAAGATAAGCCAAACCCTTTCTTGTTTTTTGTTGGGATTGGTGGTTATGAATGGGGTTAGTGGCCAACAATACATGGAGGGTGGTTATCTTACCAATAGAGAAAACGTGTTTAAGTGTTATGTCATGCATAGAGTAAATGTGTGAAAGTGGAGCAAGACCACATCTGCTGGTCTCATCCACAACATCCTCTCTTCCTTCCTCAGTGAAGATGGGTCACTCCTATGGCACTTGCCCGTACTCATAGATTTTCCAAGGTGCCCAGCATGTTGATGGATGCTTTAGTAGTGACTCACATACACTCAGGAGGGAGTGAGAAGGAAAGAAAAGACCTTTGGTAACTTACCCGTAAAAAGGATTTATTTTTTGTGTGAAAAACAGGCCATCAGGTGAGTCTTAGGCACCACCTAGTGGTCGAAGGCAAAATCGCTGCTCCAATTAAAGCATTTAACTGTCCTTCCCTCTTTTATAGCTCAGTTTCCAATGACAAGTTCAGGATGTACTAGGACCAGTGAGAACACAAACAAGAAGAATAGGACACCTCACACTCTCTACAGACAAGACTTGGAAAGAAACAAAGTGTGACAAAAATAGGAAAACTAACCCCTACTGGCATAAAGCAACTTTAAAGGAATTTGAGTCTAGAATGTGGCCTTATGTACCGTTTTACATGCACAAAGAAATCCCTTTTAAGTGACCAATGGTCTTTTCTCTTGTGCATGGGTGGGATATACCAAAGCTTGATCCATGTAGGGTGGGATTCAAAAGAGTAGTAGCTGCTGAATGTCTGGGAAGGACATGTTGCAAGACATGCCTTCCAAAAGTCACCTCAGCAGAGGCATAGAGGCTGACCTTATAATGGTTAACGGAAGTGCTAGGATTTGCCCTACAAATCTCATGCAGCGGAGCATTGAGGGGGAAAAGCTGCTGAGGTTGCGGCTACTCTTGTAGAATGTGCAAACATCTTTGTAGATGAAGACAGCAAGGCATGAATAGGCTTGGAAAATACACACTTTTAGCCATCTACTCAGAGTGTCATTAGAAACCTTCCATCTCAAGAAGGCAAGATGGAATGACACAAACATGGAATCTGACTGAAGAAAATATTTGTTTCTGCCTATATAGATCTTCAGGGCTCTCTTGACATCAAGGGAACGCCAGGCTTTCTGGTTGATGTTATGGCCACCAAGAATAAGACCTTGAAAGAGAGCAATTGGAGAGATACTGATTTCAGGAGCTCGAAGGGTGGCTTCTGCAGTGCTTAAAGTACTTTATGGAGCTCCCAGGAAGGAAACAGTGTTGCACTGGATGTGAATTTGAAAAAGCTCTATGCAGGAACTGTTTAAGAAAAGGATGAGAGCTCATGGACATTTCTGGGTTTTTTGACAGAAAAGTAGATAGCATGGACACCTGACGCTCGGATGTATTAGGCTTGAGTCCCACAGCCAAACTGCCTTGCAGAAATGCTAAAAGATCAGAGATGCTGGCTTTCTGAGCCAAAATCCTTTTCCTAGCACACCAGCTGGAGAAAATCTTCCACGTACTCTGGCACAACACAGTCTTGATTACCACAGGAGAGGCCTGCTTTGGTGAAACATTTCTGTTCAATTTCCAGTCATGTAACTGAAACCATGCAGAAGATGGCCCTGACACAACAGATCATCTTGCAGAGGCAGAGACCAAGGAAAATCCACTGCCAAATTTATCAGGTCAGGAAACCAGTGTCTCCATGGCCAAAAAGGAGCCTCTAGGGTGAGCTTGCCTTTTCTTTCTTCACCTTCTGCAGAACCCTAGAGAGAATGAGGAGTGGAAAAGCATACAGAAGCCATGGAGAAGACATGGTAGATGTACCTGCTGACCTAGTGTTTGGTCAGCAGGTACAACAGGTCCACCTGAACCCACCTGAAACAGGAGACTACCTCTTTGAAGACTTCTGAGTGAATTATCCATTTTTCTTGGTTTAGCTGCTCCCTGCTTAGCCAGTTGGTCTGAGTATTCTCTTCTCTGCTTAGCTATTCTGTAGAGAGGAAATCTAGATGATGTTCTACCTGGAGAAGGAGAGAGTCCACTTCCACCTGGATGTCTGCAGACTTGGTTCCTCCCTGATAGCTTCTGTGTGCTTTTGCTGTGACACTGTCTATCTGAAGGAGGACTGAGCAGAGAGGAAGTACTTACGTGAAGTGCTGAAATGCAAGACTGATCAACCAGAGTTGATAGAAGTTGCAACTTCCCTGAGGACCAGGTTCCCTGAATCATCCTCCCCTTGCAAAGAGTTCCTCAGCGAGAAGCTGGCATCTGAGGTAATTGCTGTTTTTTTGGGAACCCTTCCCTGCAGAACTGGGCAGAGAAGCCACCAGTGGAAGAAAGCTCAAACAAATGTGCAAGTGACAAATGTGCAAGTGAAGTCTTGATGTTATGTTGTTTTGGAAAGAAAGCAGGGCCCGTTGCAAGGGGCGAGAATGATGTCCAGGTAGTTACCTGGAATGTTGTCACCATGAGGCCCAGAACCTTTGCTAAAAGCATGAGGTCAACTAATTTCTTGTGATAATTTGATTTGACTGCTGCTTGAATTTTGGAAATCCTCTCTGGAAAGACAGCCATGATCTCTGCTTGTGTGTCTATTATGGCCTCCAGTGGAGTATTCCATGAGAGGGAAACAGATGACTCTTTTGGTTAATGACCAGAAAACCAGAGTCTTTGAGGCACAGCAGTGTGATTTGCAGGTTGTTCATTTCCTGACACGGAGAGGTTGAATGGATGAGAAGATAGTTGAGGTAGAGATATATTGAGATCACTTGCATATGATGGTGTGCCACCAAGGTAACCATAATCTTTTTAAATAGCCTGGGGCCCAATGCTAGGCTAAAGGGCATGGCTCTGTATTGAAAATGTGACCCCTCAAAGGCAAAGCAGAAGTAACACAGGCCTATCCAGGGGAATTTTAGGAAGTTTTTAGAATGTTTTTAGGATGTTTTAACAATGTATATTATGTTCTTAATTCAGTTTTATGTATTTTATATTTACTGTTGTTCCCCACCTTGATCAAAATGGAGAGGCAGGTAAGAAATCAATATTACATTACTATTGTTGTTGTTGTTGTTATTATTATTGGCTAAGGAACATAGGAATATGAAGATAGGCTTCTCTTAGGTCCACTGAAGTCTCCTAGGTGAAGAGCTTCTTTGATGGACAGAAAAGTCTCCATCCAAAACCTGTGGTAAAGGATGAAGTGGTTGAGAGACTTGAGTTTCAAGACAGCTCTCACAAACCCATCTTTCTTTGAGATTGTATACCCTCTCTTCTAGAGACACCAGTTCCACCGCCACAATATCTAGTAGATGTTGGATAGCCATTGTCACCAACTGGAATTGCTGGGGCTGGTGATGGGAAAAAATAGTGGGGAGGTCAAGATTTCAGCTCCTGAGCAAAGAGTCTCCAAGACCCAATGATCTGAGGTCATGGCCTGCCATCTGTCAGAGTACCTGGTGAGATGACTTCCCACCAGCTAAGAGTTGGTGTCAAAATTGGTGCTTGTATCACCTAGACAGGTTGGATGAGCCATAGACTGGTTAGATGAGTTCTGTTGGACTTTATTTCCCCTTGGGAACAAACCCAGGTGTGGTGGGTGGACCGAACAGCTCTCCCTTGCCTGGAAGATTTGGCGAAACGAAATGGCTGGCTGGTTTGGTAGGGGTGAAAGGGCATCCTAAAGAAAACACTTGTCTTCCTTTGTTTTTGTTGTGAGCATAGCCTTTTTTATCTTTTGATTTGACTTGGACATCATTTAAGGCTTCATCCCTGAAGAGCTTGCCCCCTAAGAAGGGCTCTGATGCCAGATTGGACTTAGAAGATCAGAATCCCAATGGCACAGCCAAAGGAGTCTTCTGGCAAATACATCAGCTGCTAGGGATGTAGCAGAAAACTGAGCTGAAGTGGGCCTGAGGATAATGCCCCTGTGATCTCTGAACTCCTTAGGGGAAGACTGCGCCAAAATCAGATTTCCCAAATTCCCAGCCAAATCTGCCCTCTTCCTCATCAGAGACTTCCTCATTTGCCTTAAGGTTCCTTCTGGCAAGCTGCTTGAGACACAAGTTGAGAAAAGCTGGGCTCCTGTTTAAACCCAGACCCCCTCCCCCTCTCCTCCTCCTCCCATACCCCTACATCCAGGCAAGCCATTGCTGTGTTGTTGCAGGCACCCAATCTTACTCTGAGTCCTACTGAGGAAAACTCTCCTGAGGATGGGGGAAAGGGAGCTCTGGATGCTATAGAAAGGCTTGGAAGCTGTAGATGGACAAGCCACTTCAGTGAGAAGGGGCAGTAATGGCCACCATTATTGCCTTTCCTTCACTAACAAAGGCAGCTTGTGAAGAGCCAGAGGAGACTGTCAGGTGAGGCTTAAGAAGAGACTTGTGGGCAGAAACAGACTTTCTTTGTGCTTTCCCTATAGCAAGCAGCAGAGCTGAAGGCACAAGGGGGAAAAGGCTGGCCAAAATGTTGGGTAGGGGGAGATAAAAATGAAGGCAGATGACAAGGACGGAGAAGCTGCTGTAACACTAGGGTGGAATGGGAAGAGGGGTTTTATTGTTATATTTTTAAACTATTTTTTTTCTGAAAAGGGAATTGGGGGAAGTGAACAGACCCTAATACACAAATGGGCAAAAGCTGGGGGGGGGAATGGGAAAAAAAAAACCAAGCCTGAGTGAGAAGAACACAGAAACACGACCACTTCAGTGAGGTAAACCCACAAAACCAAGCAACAAAGGCTGGAATGAGTTAAAAGCTTTCATTGAGCAGTGACTTTGCCTTCGGCTACTGTGTGGTGCCTAAGACCACCTGATGTACTGTTTACATGTACATGACAAAGTGTTTGCCATCTACACAGCTACTGCAGCTACAACAATCAAGTAAGGCAAGGCAGAGGGCCCCTGGGTGAATGAGTTGGAGCAGGATGGAAGGAAGTTAAGAATTCTTCTCCATTTCCAATTACAAATCAAGCCAGAGAGATACTATACCTCTCCAGGGTTATAATGCTTGCATGTATTAGATATTTGTGATGGGATTATTTAGTAATTATACCTCCTGTTAGAAAGGTAATTAGCAGAGAAAAAAACAAAAGATGAAACAGAATGAATGTTTACCAGTCTCATATGCACAGAAAGCTATCTTAGACTAATAAATGGAGGCCTACCATTCTTTAGTGAAGAAGAGGTAAAATAGTTTTACTCACAAATAATCATGCATATATGATGCAGGCACAGTGTAGGGTTTCAAGAGAGTTTCTTCAGTCCATTTTGTGTTTTATTATGCAGGCAGGAGCAAGAGAACAAACAAAAATGCTCCCAGCAATGATGGAATTCAGAGAAAGGGAATGTGGGGAGGAGCAAAAGGAAGCAATTGCAGGAAAACACATTGTACGCTATAGAAATCCTAAAGCTAGTAATTCAAACTTCCCACAAATTGACTAAGTGCAACATTGCACTCTTCCAGTAATTTTCAGATAAAATTGTGATATTCACAATTTGCATTGTTTGTATTTCAAGCAATGGGTACAAAATGAACTTCAGTGACATTTCTAATTATTCGTCACATTTTATTGATATTTGACTGTAAAATGCACACTAATAATTCACCTCTAGTAAATTATGTGGCTTTTTCTAAACTCATCAACCAAACCTTGCAGCACAATAAAAATCTAATAACCTGTGACCATAATAATAATAATAATAATAATAATAATAATAATAATAATAATGAAAAAAATCAAGCTCTTCTTAAAATGCCATTTTCTTATTTAGTAACATGGTGGTTTCTCAGCTAGCCTCATTAATCTGGGAGAGTTGGATGGAAAAAATTATCAAAATTAAATTCATTGGCCTAGGTATAGGTAATTTACTCACATAATATCAACTAATACACAAAGGAGGAATTATTTGGTTCCCATTCATGTTTGCTATGCTGATGTTATTCTTTTCTCTGCTCATCAGTATCATTACTTATATTACTATTTTTAAAAAGGTTTTAATTGCCTCCTTTTAAACACAGAATCTATACAGAAAAATACATGTACATGCTAAAGTAACTATCTCTAAAATTGAATCTGAAAGCACAGGGGAGGCAGCTCCAACACTTCTAAAGCCATCTTCAGGTTTCAGCATCAAAAATACATGTTGGCAAGGGTGCTTGATCCATGTCTCAAGGGCAGAATTGTAATGATACTTCCACTTTTTATAACTAGAAGCAAAGTGCTAGAGGCCATATTGTCTGCCTTAATCTCCCTTTTCCCAAGCATTTTTGTGCAGCTCAAATGATTCTCAGAAAAACAGATGGCTTCAGGGACACAGTCATGTTCCAGAATAGCCCTGTGAAACAGTGACAGCAAAAGTGACACCATGGCAAGAAAAAGATTAAACCCGAAAACAAAATAAAAGTTCATGCAGTTTAATGTAATGCTTCAGGGTCTTGTGGAAAGTTGCCATGCTAAAGTAAGTCAGGCTTATTTAGTCAACAGGCAGCCAAAAAATAAACTGTGATGTTTGCTTTACATTAGAGCAGGATAAATCTGTCTGTTTTGTTTTCCTTTTTTCAAGCACAACTTTGCTCCATCCTGTTTTTGTGTCAAAGTCCATACAAACATTTGCACACAGCTTCAGGCACACAAAATTTATTATTATTATTTATTTATTTATATAGCACCATCAATTTCAGATACATTTTTGTATGCTATTTCCCCTAACGTATGCATTTCTGTGCACAATATTCTATCTATCTAGAATTATGTCTAGGCTGCCTTTTAAAGGTTAATTGCCCCCAATGTGTGCATTTTTGCATGCTTTAAAAAAAAATAAGTGAACTGCATCACAAAATTCAGAGCAGTTGTGGAAATGGAAGGAAAATAGCATATTAGTTCAGGAAGTGTGAATTAGGTCAGTTTGTATTAAAACCCAAACCAAGCAACTCCCCCCCCCCCACTTTCATGTGCTGATGGCAGGATCTTGCAGAATCCCTTAATATAATTGTGCTCCAACTTGAAGAATATTTACTCAGAATATTTCCATTTATTACAATACAAATCTCAAGAAACAGTACACAGAATCTCTGCCGTACACCCTACCCTAATGCTAGCCACACTTAGGCTAGCCCCATGATAGGCAAGGTAAGTCACCTCTCTCAGGCAACAGATGATTTGGGGCAGAGCCATGCCTCCTTCCCTCATTTGCGCCTGTGGTAGCTCACTATTTCCTTTTTTAAAAAAGAAAAAGATGGAGCATATTTCACACCAAAACAAACTGTCCTTGCCTGAGGGCTTCTCAGCCTCACTGGCTTGGGCAGAAAGCCTGGAATAGTTAGTTCAAAAAAACTAGCAGAGCAGCATCTTCTTTCACAGACAGGGATAAACTTTACTGTTTAACTGTATAGCGTTAGTTGTGAAATGCTAATGCAAACTCAAATACAAATTAAGGAGAAGTGAGATCTAATAGCCCTCTTCAATGGCAAGTGGGAAGATATGGAACTAGCCTTGCCCCCTCAATGACAACATACATGCTGGCCACATTCCCCAGCTGACACATGGTCAGATCAATCTGAATCGGGGCAGGGGGGGAACCCTCTACACAAATAGGGTTACCTCCATGGGGATGGGAATCCTGATCAGTCAGGGTTCCTGTTGCCAGGTGGAAACCCTACACATGTAGATGGTGGCTCCTTTCAGTCTGAGATGACCATGCATCAGCTAGGGAGCATGGCTGGTGTGTGCATCACTGATAATTTGGTGGGACGAGCCTTGTGCACTCCTGCTTTCCCTTCATGTGCTTGGTATTCATGGGTACTTAATGCCTGAATAGGGCTAATGCCTTATATGGCATTGCTTAGAAAGTAAAAGTAAAACACAAAAGCACAAGAAAGGTCTGCACTAGTAGGATTATTAGAACTGTTCTATAGTTTTAGACAACAGAATAGTAGCTGTAAATCTATTGCAATCCCCGACTCTCACTAAACCAACTAACCCAGCAAAAAATATTGTAAAGTTTCAATTATTATCTCTCTCAGTTTAATTATTGTTTTGTTTAATTCAGAATACAATCATAAAAAACTGGGTGAGATAGATTTGCAAGCAACTGTGAACCACCCAGAGAGCTTCGGCTATGGGGCGGTAAACAAATGCAATAATAATAATAATAACAACAACAACAACAACAACAACAACTGCATGTTTAACTACTACATGTTTTATTAATACATATGTATGCTCTGAAAATTCAGATGTGTATACCTACAAGAAGAGGATGCAGTAGTATGAATTATAGTTTCTTCTACTAATGATCTGGAATAAATATTTTCTAAAAACAACTCTTGTGCATGAGGGGGGAGAGCATGAGGGAGAGGGGCACGGGCCATAGATTTTGGGTTCAAAGCCCTGCTTTTAACCTCAGAGTCCATAAACCCAACAATCCTATGTCACCCCAGATAATGTCTGGGGGGTCATAGGATTGTCCCCTAAGTAGATTGCAGACTGAAGACTAAGTGATTGGTACATGGATACACACACCATACACAGAAATGCCAAGAAGAAATCATAGGATGGCATATACATTGTAGATTATCCATAGCTATTACCACAACACATCATTCCTTGGTTCAGAAAAAATACTGTTTTAGGAGAAAGATAAGGGGGAGGGGAATTCTTGTAAGAAACTGAAAATTCAAAAAAAATGCAGGGAATTCCTTTTTGTTGAGTAGAGACTAAACATTTGGCTGAGGCTAAGCTTGAGAAAACATTGCTCTTCTTTCTGTGAGCACCTCACCAAGTGATGCAAATATAACTCATTTTCACTGCTGCAGATGGCACAGAGACAAACAGAAAAACCCTGCATAATGCAGACAATGCCGAGTTGCCTCATTTAAAAAACAACAACAATGAACCTGGAAACCTTCCCAGATTATACATCTGTCTCTAAGTTACACTTTAGAAGAGGGGGGCAAACAGCCATGACATGTAGAGGATTAATGACTTATTCTTTCCACTCCAGTTCCAACTGATTTTCTCAGCTCATTCCTACCGTCATTTCAGCTAAACTAAGTGGGCTGAAAGAAGAAAATGCCAGGTTTAAAATATCAGATTGTGAGAAGGAGGGGGGACAGGAGGATCAAAGAATGAAGACAAGAGCTAGATATGAATTGCATATCTAGAAAAATACATAGATGTATATTTCAACCTGCATGTAATAAACTGTGTGAAATATAATTCCCAATTCATGTTAACACATCTAACATGAATAAGACTGTTTTATTTTGTTGTTTACTGGTAAAAAAATAAAGAGAATCATCTTCTTCTTCTTCTTCTTCTTTCCACATTGATTACAACCTTTGCTTTCCAAAATACATCAGAGTTCTGTATTCAAAAATATTTCTAAAAAACCCCCACTTCTGCACTGAAACCCTGTTGCTGCTATAGAAATCTGCCTTTTAACGACATTAATTTAATGTAGGTTAGTTTCTATTTGGTTTTTATGTTGTGTTTATTCTCAGTTTAGTGATAATCCATTCATGTTTTCAACCCATTCAGTCCCTTTTACTTCATAAAATGGTACATGGACTGGCATCCAAGGAGCCAGTGGGTGGATGTCCACGGGACTCAATCCCCCTGCCCCAGATATCCATGACACCCCTATCCAATGCATATATTCAAAGCTGTGAAGAGCACCTACCTGTGAACAACACACACTTGTTGGCTTTCTCAGTCCTATCAGATACTCTCAGATTTTCAGGGTGTCTGAATGCAGTGCCTATGCATGAATGTGTGAAGGTCGGGGGCAATATCAGCAGGGAAGATCCTTGCTCTTTGCTTCTGTATCTTCATATCCAATGATATGTTACATTAATATGGATAATGAGCCCTCAATGTGGTACCACCCTGAACTTATCCATTTATCCTTAACACAAATGTTATGTATTGAACTGGAGAAAAAATATACATCATTCATTTGCTGGTCTTGTGACCGTAAATAAAATTCATTCATTCATATACATCATTCAAGCCAAAATGTGTTACTACCTTACATAGTGGCTTGATATATCACATTCCCTAATCTGTGGGAACATTGCAGTTCTGTGCATATTTTACAGTGCTTCTAAACCCAATAACTATATTTAAATAATTATACATGGAGTAACTTAGGGTGCAATACTATGTATGTTTAGACAGAAAAAGTCCTACAACTCCTAACATTTTTAGACAGAAAAAAGTCCTACAACTCCTAACATTCCCCAGCCTACTGTGCTGGGAGTTGTAGGACTTTTTTCTGTCTAAACATGCATAGAATTCCAGTCTTAGTTACGTAACAGGATATAGAATAACAATGTATAATTGCATAACAGGATATCTGATAGCATCCTTAGTTGCAGAGCAGAGTGCCTTACACCACTAAAGCAATTGGTGTGGCTTAATAGTGAAGGCTGGACTCAAGTTACTTGTTCAGAATGTTTCCTTCCAGTCCTACTGTTTGATTCTAAGTTCACTCATTAAAGGTCAGGAAAACAACTGCCTGATCTTTAAGTTTCATCACACATGGAAAAATACGCTTCCTACCGTCGCTTCTCTGCTCCTGCTTTTGTTGCTCAGTTACATCCTGTTTCAAAACAGGAAGTAAACAACGAGCACAAGGACCATTCAGTCAGGCATTCTAATCACGCTGCTTCTCCTAAACACAGCAGGAGAGAGCAGCAACTTCCGGTTTTAAAAATATTTCAGACTTTCTGTGTTTTTCCTTGTGGCCATAAGGAAGGCCAGGCAGACGACGTCATGTGAGGGACCTGCGAAAAATCTGTGAGTGCCCAGTAATGAGAGTGCAATAAAACGCTCGTCAGATGGAGCCCTTTATCTAGGGAGGTGTATATTTTATCTTGATTGCAGCAATACGAACAGTGACATGTATTGGACTATTTTTAGTCAAAGGATTGTATGAATTCATCAAGTCTTTGGAATGGAAACACCTCCACTGTCCAGATATTAAGGTAGGGATCAACAAAATAATTTGCACAGAAAAATCCCAACCATACATTATAAGCCGAACGTAATGAGGCTTGTCATAGATAGGAAACTAATGTAAAGACATTACTTACGCCTGTCGGTCCCGATACATCTTATTAACTTTTTCCCACTGGTAAGTCAGCTGAGTCAGCTTTTCTTGTATCCTTGCAGCTTCTCCAGGTGTGGCACTTTTCAAAACTGCTGTCTTCTTACAGCGAATAACTTCAATCTGACCTGAGTATCTCCCTAGGCTGTCTTCAATTTTCTGCATTGCCATATTAAACAACAACAAAAAAGATGTAAAAGGTACATTAGATACAAATGTAAAAAAAACCAGTAAGCTATTGTGTAAAATACTTATCAGATACAGAATACTCCTAGCTCTTGATAAAGAATGATCTAACTCTAAAATTATATGAGATATGAGGCAACTAGTGTTGTGGCAGGAAACATACTGTGGTCCTTCCACAGTAGGGAAGATACGGGAAGGAATGGAAGGAGTTCTTTTAGTGGAAGTTATCTAAGAGCCCAAAGAGGAAGGACGTGTTTAACATTTGAAGTGTGTGTGCGTGTGCGTGCGGCGCAGAGTTTTATATTTTTAAAATTCTAATAGCAAACTCAATTCTCCGAGTGCCAATCCTTACGTACCTATTCGCACAAAAGAACGAGACGGCAACATGCTTGCAGGAACCCCCAAGATTTGCAGAAGCGTAACAAACAAAAATGATAGAAAAAACACTAAATGACGCCCTCCTCGGCCTCAAAACAGCCAAGGATGGCTGAGCATGATCAGCTGGCACAGAATGCTGGCTGATGGTTGTGGGGGGATGGAACGGAGTGCCTGGAAATCTGAGCAGAAACCCTTTACATCGTAATGTTGCAAGTCCCACTTGTACTTTTTACAGAGTACAAGGGGAGTACTTGGAGAGGACCTGTTCAGTTGTGGCACCCCAGCTGTGGAAAGCTCTCTCGCTCCCAGCAACTGCTTTTTTGGGCAGCAGGTGAAATCCTTTTTATTTTCCCAAGCATTAAGTTCTTCCTTTTCTTTGTTTTAAATCTGTGTCTGTATTTTTAGACCTTTACACTGCTCCTGGTTTTTACCTGTACTTTGGTTTTCTACTGTGGTGTTACACTTTTAAAAGTTTACACTATTTTTTGTCAGGTTGTTGTATTTTATGGTCTTAACTATTTAACAGAACTTGAGCTCCAGGGCGGTATAGGAAAATAATAAATAAAATATAATGTTGGTATTTTGAACCTCTGTGGATAGGGTAGGTTACGGATCTGTTGGACCAACTCTTCCCATACCTTCCTGCCATGCCCTGGGATCATCATCTGCGGCCTCGCTCCAAGTGCCCTCATATACTGAGTTTAGGTGGGTGGTTCCTCCTAATGGAGTCTTTTTGCGATGGCCCCCAAACTGTGGAATGCCTGCTGCTGACTTTGTTGACTTTCTGGTGCCAGGAGAAGACCCTTTTTATTATCTTAGTCTTTTTAACTTAATTTTTTAGCTTCTGCTTGTTTTACTTTTAATAATATGTTTAAGGTTGCATTTTAAAACTATCATTTTCCATGTTTTTAACTGCTCAGATTTTTTTAAAACTGCTTTCATATTTATCTACTGCTTTTAACATTGTTCTGGTTCTTGTTGTTACCGCCGCTGCTTTTAAAGTATTTTGGTTTTATTATTTGTTTTATTGCGTTTATTTCTATTGTGCAGATTGTCATGATGGTTTGGCTATGGGGCAATTGTCATCATCATCATCTACAAATTAATCTGTAACACAGATTAAATCTTAGAAAGGCTAGCGAGACAAACTGAAGCATTGGAGTGAGATGCCACAAGGGCATAGTGGTGAAGGCCAGTGCCCACATTGGCATTTGTTCATCCTAAACGTCTGTACTCTCTTCCGTCTTTCTGCTGGGCAATCCACCAGTATGCCTTAACTTTCAAACATGCAGTTTTCATTCTCCTTTTTTTCACCGGCATACCTTTTTTCCTTGACAACTAATTTGTCGAGTTAATCAAACAAAAAAGTTTGGCACAAATTTTGCGTCATAAGTATCCCTCAAACACAGATGCCAGCAATACGTACTTGCCATAGACACAGTCCCCTGAACCATTGCTCTTCTCTTCTGCTAGTCACACCAAAATGAATGGGGGGGGGGGGAAATGTAGGTGTAGACACCTGTGTTCATTTAATGGACAAATCCTTACATGATTTCCTTTCAACTCAACATGTAAAAGTTCACAATTTCAAACTTCATGATTTACGTATCTTTAAGGCACATCAATAAAGATATAAAGCAGAATTCATGCACATCTTTATAATACATTAAAGTTGGAAAGCTGAATATTTTCTGAGATACAATTTAAGAAAGTTTATTTTCAGGTAACTACAAATCTGGAATTCCTTCTCTATATTCTGGGCCAATTTGCTACTGAAAAGCTAGTAAGGAGATTGAGTTACCTTATTGGAGACTTATTTCTCAAAGCTAATATATTGTTTGTCATGTAAGTTTCATAGTTTTGCATATCTTATGATGTTTTACCTTCTTTATTCTTTGAGAGTTGCCTTTAACACTAATGTAGTTCTTCAAAGATTACAGTTGGACATGGCTGCAGATGTAAGCCCCAGTCCCTGTTCCTGTCCTGGATAGAGACTTTTGCACATTGAGGATGAAGATCTGAAATGGAGTTCTAACTTCACCCAGGGAGATGTGTTTATAATCTTCTTTGCAACTGGGAATCATGAGCTCTCAGATTTCTTGATCTCAGGGGAAATTCTGAGCATATATCCCACTTCCCCCCCCCCCCCCAGTACTGGGACTCAAGTCGCTTAACAAGATTAAAGCATGTGCAATTAAAACATATAAACATACATTTACAAAACTTAAAATAGAATTAAAGCTGTAGTAAAATTAAAAACTTTTAATTTTTTAAAAAGTGAAATCCAATACATTAACACTGGTCTAGAGTAGTTCCGAAAGCCTGCCAGAACAAAAAGGGTTTTGCCTGCCTCCTAAAGTAAATCACAGAGGGAGCCAGACTAGCCTCCCTGGGAAGGGAGTTCCAGAGCCTTGGAGCAGCCACCGAGAAGGCCCTCTCTTGTGTACCCATCAGGCATGCCTGGGATGTTGGTGGGACTGAGAGAAAGGCCTCCCCAGAAGATCTCAGAGCACAGGCAGTCTCATATGGGAGAATACAGTCTTTCAGGCCATTGCTAGACCAAGCTATATCCTGGGCTGATACTGTGATACTTGCCCCTGTGAGTCCAGATGATGCACAGGGGATCCCGGGCTCAGGCAGGGATCAACCCTCCCTTGCCCCGGAATAATGGGCACCACTTTTGGTCCAATTTTTCCCACGAGACCGCAAGCGTGTAACCCATTCCGCCACTTTTCCCGGCTACGTTTGATTACTTGCGTGTAGCCGGGAGAAGCCGCACATGGGGCACAGTGCTCCCCAGGAGTGCTGCGTCCATCGGGGGCAGGGTGCGGGGAGTGGGGAAAACTATTTTTTTTTAAAAAAAAAATCTATTCACCTAAGTGCACGAGTGTTCGTGTGCATCCGGCCCCTTTAAGGAAATAATAATAAAAAAATGCCAGACATGACAGATCTTTTCTTGACCTCGTCGCGCCTGAGGTGTAGACTATGGCGAGAGCCCGCGATAGTTGCATCACGGCCTCTCCCCTCCTCCCGCCCAGATTTTAAGGTAGGTCTAGCAAAGGCCTCAGATAACCTGGACCCAAGCCATGTAGGGCTTTACAGGTGATAACCAGCACTTTGAATTGTGCCCAGAAACAGACCGGAAGCCAATGGAGCTGTTGTAACAGGGGAGTTGTGTGCAAAGAGAAACCTAGAAGAGCAACCTAGAAGAGAATAAGCAGAGTAAAAAATGTAGGAAGTAAGATAGTCTTGCCTGTTAGTTTATTAAGCCAAGATATGATGGTGGAAACCAATCCAATGTATGAATATGATATTGTCTTCAATTTTCTCATATACTATGACTGAATGTATGTATCGAATATTTTTCCCCTCTCTCTCTTTCTATATATAATGCCTATTCATACATTGATCTGTGTTTGTGTTTTTGCACAACTACTATGAGAATTTTCAAGCTGCTTTTGAAACCTGGCTAAGAAAAGAGCACTGTCCTTTAATTTCAGGAATGAAAAAAGTAAGTATTAGAGTAGCCATTAGCAAATGAAGTTGGGAACTGGATCCATTTCATTCAAATCAAAGCACTAGAATTTTCAACATCCATATATTTTTTGCTAAGATTTGTTTCTCTCTGATAGCTATGGACAACATTCTCTACTAATTCAGCTCTTCAGCCATTTGTATGCTAAGCATCTCTCAAATATTTTCTTCCTGACAAATCAAGTTGGAAAGTGATTTCATTCACATAGGTTGTACAGATTGTGCTTAATTGGGTTTTGCTCAGCTAAAAGGAAAGACTATTTTAAACTTTAGCCTTCATTTGTGAAATTGAGTTTCTTAGTTCTTTCCTAGGCTTGCATGATAGAATCCAGATGTGCATTTCTTTGACAAAAATGCAAATATATTTTTGGAAAACAAAATATGTACAGGATGAGGCATTGTCCTGGTATGAATACCAAATCTGTAATCATATTTCAGTTTTTATATTGATGTCATAAATGGGAGAAGCACAGCTTGTAGCATTCATGAATGGCAGAAAAGATCCACTGCTTAATCGCAGTCTTAAATATGTACTAGAACTATGAATCATAATATTTGCTACAACTTTCATAAATCCAGCACATTTAAAGAGGATTATGAATGTATTCTTACTGGGAGAATGAAAGGTTTAGAGTGATTAATGAACATCTAGCATAAACAGAAATGGTGAGAATTCCTAAGGAGAACTACTGGATTTACATACATAATCTTTGTGGATAAGGAGGCAAAATCACAGCTAAGGGTGGGGTGGGGGTTGGCAAAAGATTTTAATTATTTTGGGGGGAATGGACATTTGTAGATGAGGCCTTCCTATTATTCTACAAACGTTACATGCTGTCAGATAACCCTCCTTATAGAAAACAGTGATTATTAACATTTCCTGGGGGCTGTCTAAATGCTCAGAAAGCCCCAGGGTGGGTATTTGGTGGTGCAGCATCGTATTATACAATGCTGCTGCAATCATGCACCCACTCCAGGACTTTCCACCAAAGCTACAGAGAAAGTCGGGGACTTAACCTGACTTTTTTTCTGGAGCAAGACCAGGATGTGCAAGATGGCATCAAGTCAGCCCCTCGTCTCACTTCGGAGTCACAGTGGAGGCGCAGCTGGGCAGTGCCTGGTGGAAGGCAATCTGTGATTGGTTGTCTTCCACCAGGAAGAGGGTGGAGATGGCTCTGAACCAAGGATGGCCGCCCAGAAACCACCCTGGGGGGTTTCCAAAAGCCATGATAGCATCAGAGGTCTACCATTTATGATAGATCTGATGACTGATGTCTACCTGGGTACCATGTCTACCAAGACAAGTAGACCTGGCCTCTGAGAATTTGCATACCAAGTCTACTCCTCTATTATTATTTTTCAATGGGCATTCCATTCACAGCTGAAACCTTCAATTCTTTTCTTGGCTATGTTCGCACCTGAAATGGCCCTTGCATTAAGGGCCATTACAGGGGTGGTTAATACTGGGTGGGGGGTTATTTATGGGTTAAACAACCCAAAATTAACCCATGGTTTGTTCTTCAATTAACTCCTCAATGAAATATATATAATGGGGGGGGGGTTTGCTCTGCAGTTAACACACAATAGATTCAAGTATGTTCACAACAGGGTTATATATTACTACAACAAATGAGAAAACACTAATATCTGAGGAGCTGCATGTCATCAGCTCCAAGGCCTGCACTAAAGGGGGGAGGTTCCACTTGGGCCTCCTGCAAGACCTAAAAATAGCAGGTTCTCTTAAAGCTGCCTACATGGCTTGGGACCACAATACCTGATGGAACGCCTCTCCCGACATGAACCTACCCGTACA
Organism: Elgaria multicarinata webbii; assembly: GCF_023053635.1. Classification (NCBI taxonomy): domain Eukaryota; kingdom Metazoa; phylum Chordata; class Lepidosauria; order Squamata; family Anguidae; genus Elgaria; species Elgaria multicarinata. Next base: position 63,772,147 of record NC_086175.1, read on the forward strand.
CTGCGCTCAACATCTAAGGTCCTCCTCCGAGTGCCTACTCCGAGGGAAGCTCGGAGGATGGCAACAAGGGAGAGGGCCTTCTCAGTGGTGGCCCCCCAACTGTGGAATGATCTTCCCGATAAGGCTCGCCTGGCGGCAACGTTGTTATCTTTTCGGCGCCAGGTCAAGACCTTTCTCTTCTCCCAGGCATTTTAACAGCATTTTAACAGCATTTAATAACGTTAAGTTTGTTTTAATGGACCCCAGAATTGTTGTTTTTAAATGAATACTGTTGTTGTTTTTATACTGTTTTTATGTTTTTTAATTTTTTTGTATACTTTTAATGTCTACTATTTTTAATTGTTGTAAACCGCCCAGAGAGCTTCGGCTGGGGGGCGGTATATAAATGTAATAAAATAAATAAATAAATAAATAAATAAATAAACAAACAACAACCTATTATATCCCTTAATAAATTGTACTGCAGAGTTGTCATACAGTACTCTAACCTTTTCCCACCCCACAAAATGTGAACAACAATATTGGGCTATTTTGCAGGACTGGTGTAACCCACAATTTCTCAGCCACAGCCCTGCCTCCTGCAGTATGGATATAATAATGATGAATGTTATCTGCACACATTGTTGGTAATTTTTGAAATGTTTATAAACTCTAGAAAAAATATCAACAAAAATTGTGTTAGAACAATCATGCACACTTACTTTTGCTGCTACCTTTTTCTTTTTTGGTAGACATAGTACTGCCCAAACTCAGCTACATTAATCTCTTGGGTTTCTAAATAATACTAAATTTATGAGGCTACAGAGAAGACCCCAAAAAGGCTTAACACATCCAGAAGGCTTAACAAACCCAGATAGTAGGCGTGTTAACCATTGCTATGACTTCATTCACTGGCTAAAACATTGAAAGGGAGGAGCAGGCTAGTTTTTCACAAAACAAATAAGCAGAATAGTCCTGCACATTTTGTTTCATATCTCAGGTTCTACAATGGCTAGTGATTTGCTTTTGTTTTTTTAAAAGGAAGTTGGGAATCTGAAGATTCTGGCTTATTCGGGGTGGGGAGAGCAGGTCAACTTCTCACCCCTTGCCCCTTCTTGTGGACATCCATGCTTCTAGGAAGTGACATTCTAGAAATAAAGCTGACACATATAATTTCTAACTAGCTACACTTTTTAATCCAAGTAGAATTTGAGTACTTTATGAATATAATCAGTATTGTTATAGCTTTCTGAGTAAAAAAAGAAAAGAATCACCTTTAAATGTCAACTTACACAATTTCCAATAAACATGTTGTCTTAGTCTATGAGGGTTTCTCCCCTTAATTAAAAGCCTATTATTTGGATCAAAAAAGAGTTAACAAACTACATATTAAAACACTCTTCTACCTAGTACTGACTTGAAATTTGATTCATGCAAATCTTTCAGGGATAAAATCAACTACAATTTAATTTTAAACCTTCTCCAACCAGCACCTATAAAATTTATGCACTATGTTTCTATTTTTATTCCAGGATAATGACAATGATGAATGATTTTACCAGGAAATAAATATTCATTCATTACAAAACTCAGTTCAAGACTATATCCCTTCCCCAAGCATATGAATTTGCAAGATCTATTTGGCTGCTGTGAGAGATTTATTTGGGAGGGAGATGGAACTGTGCCCACAACCACATCTCTTGACATTTTAATAGTTCAGTTAAATTAAACCAACAGCAATAGTTACTTGTAACCATGTTAATGTATATCATTAAAGTTGGTGTCAGCTACAATAATATCAAATACATGTGTTTGAACAAGTGATTAGTTATGTATATAAATCATATAAGATGCACAAATATGTGACATTAAAGAGCACTAACAGAAATCTATTCATCTGCAATGAATCCTTTTACTAGATCACTGCTGCTCTGACCAACATAATTGAGCATATGGACAAAACAAACAAGAGCCATGTATTAGTTTTATGTGTAATAATACTAAATTCATCATCATCATCATCATCATCATCATCATCATCATCATCATCCAGGAAATGAAGTAAAAATCTGCAAAGAGGTGCTTGAAGTGACAGAAACAAGTATACAAACCACTGTATCACAACAGCTCTTTGGAAACTCCTTTGAGTTTCAACTGGTTTGCCATGCATTGACAGAGGCTGCTGTTAAACCCCCCCCCACCTCAAAAGTCTCACAAGTATTTTTAAATAATAAAAAAATCACATCTATTCCACTTTATATATTTATTCTTGCTAACTTAAAATTTATCCATACCATTCTTTCCCAGCCAGGTATCTTTCAGACTTGCTGGACTACCATCATTGTCAGCCAGCATGGCCAATGGCCAACCTCCCTTTTATGGGGTTTGTAAACCAACATACCTGGAAGGCACCAAGTTGGGGAAGACTGATCTATACACAAATGGTATTATTTATTTATTTAATTTATTTGTTATTTTTTGGCTTCCTTTCAGGGCAGGAGACCTCCCAAGGAGGCATACAACATTAAAATGCATATAATAAAAGAAACTGATGTAATAATAAAAGCAGCAAAAGTTCCACAAAACAACAAATACCAGCATAAGACAGCTTCTACAATATAGTTGTAACTGTAAAACCAAATCTGATAAAAACATTCCTCCCAGTTTTTGGAAGAGGAATAGAAAGGGAAGGGGAAATACTCTGGGTGAACAACTGGATACAAAGGTGGTGCTGATGTCAGAGATTTGGATTCTGGGACCATGGGCTATGCTACTCAGAAGATGGACTGCTGGCAAGGGAGGGGTTGCACCCCACAAGGACTGGGAAGAATAGAACTCAATAGTCTTTCTGAATATAAAAAAAGTAATAAAGACTGATCACTTCTGTCAAGCCTACCCAGTTGAATTTTAAGATGTCTGGCTGTTATTTTAATAATGCATTAGTTTTTATATGTTTTAATCAGTTTTATGTAGTTTATAATATTTTGTATTCTGTGTTGTTCCCTGCCTCGATCCGGAGAGGTGGGTAATAAATATTATTATTATTATTATTATTATTATTATTATTATTATTTGTTCAAAAAGAACAGAAGAAGTAGAAAGGTTGCACATTATTATTATTTTATATAGCACCAACAACATACTTGATGCTGTACAAAATATACAAATAAAACAGCAACATCCTGCCTAAAGGCTTACAATCTAAAATCACACTAAAACATATGAAGGGGGGGAGGGGTTCACCAAACAGAAATAAGAGAATAATCATAGTAATAAGAACGATAAATCAAGCTAAAATACCAAAAGCTATTGAAAACAAATGAGTTTTCAAGCGCGCTTTAAAATCTACGATGGAACTCGTGGCACATAGTTGCTCTGGAAGAGCATTCCAAGCAAACGGGGCAGCCAGAGAGAATGGGAGAAGCCGGGCAAGAGAGATAGAAACTCTTGGGCGGGAGAGCAACATAACATTTGAAGAACAGAGGGTTAAAAATACATATCCCTGCACAGAAATACAGGAGGATGAGCCTGATAGCCCCATCGAGAGCATCTGGATTAAAATAAATGAGGCAAGGAATAAAAGGAGCATGATAGTCGGAGTCTACTACAGACCACCCAATCAAGGCGAAGACAAGGATGAAACAAATTCTGCCCAAAATGCCCCTTCCGAGAAATTCCTGACATGTGTAGCTGAATGATCTCCTATATGAACACACATAGGAGATCATTTTGCTCTAGAGAAAATCAAAATTATACTCTTATTTGTATTGCCCCGAAGAAGGACTTCAAAAGTCCAAAACACGTTGGCAAAAACAATAAATATTTTTTAAGATATACCTTTGTTTCCACCCCTTGCCCTTGGCTTTTCCCCCCTTGCTATTTGGGGTTTCCTTCTTTTTTGCGGTCTCCTAAGTCCAACCCAGATAAATGATCCAGAAGGATACTGCGGTCAATAGTGTCAAGCCAATCTAGGACTATTTTAATTTCAGACTGCATTAAGAGAGTTACATATTTGAATGCTCCCCTACACAGAGAACCTTCTTGCAAACAGTTTAGTTTCGTTTTAGTATATTATTTATATCCTGCTTTTCTATTAAAATATTCACCAGAGTAATGATATCACCGTGGAGGGGGGAATGATTACCTGTCTCATGGACCCACTAGTTTTATATGGGCAAAGGGCTTTGATGTGATAAAGCATTTATTCAGCCCATCCACCTGCATTCTGAAGTGCTACAGTCCTAGAAGTATATTACACTCATCAATAAAAAGTGGGGATGGATCTAGATTTACTCATGCTTAAAATAGACACACTGAAATTAATGTGTCTTTACTCATGACTAATCTAAGCCCCATTTATTTCATCAGGTCTACTCTAAGTATGATTAAATCTGGATTCACTTTTGGTGCCTAGTTTTTGTTGTTGTTAAAATAGGATCTTCTTGGATTATGATGGCTAGCAGTCTGTTTCACAATATAGATTAAATGCAACCTTATTAACTCAGTTCTGGGCAAGATATATAGTGCCTAGGAGAGTTTATATAGAATGAACTTTATAATAATAGTTTCTGTAGTTTAAGAAAAAACTTCCTTGATGGGGATTTATAGTTAAATAAATTCTGAATGTGCTGCAATATAAGCTGTATGTAAGTCTCTGCTGGAAGTTGTTGTTGTTGTTGTTGTTATTATTATTATTATTATTATTATTTCTATTCTATGTTTATTTCCTTTTTGTCTCCAATAAACCTATGTCTGATCTCATCATGGTTTCTGTGCGGCCTGTATATAAAACACAAAGCCCTAATCACGTTCATCTGGAATTCTTATTAATTGTAGTCTTGGTCCCATTAAGAGACTATTGCTCATAGAGCATATACTTTGCATGCAAAAGCCCCAAGGTTTAATTCCAGGCAGACCTAGTTAAAAGAATTAGATAGCATCCCAGAAAGTTGCTGCCAATGTAGAAAATGCTGGTCAGGATGGAAAAATAGTCTGATTTGGTTCCTATGTTCCTAAGTCAATGCATTTAAGTAGGGCTGCCATCTCCTGTGAAACAAGTACCTATATTTTGTTAAGAAAAAAATAATACTGTGTGTGAGTGCATATGTGCATATGTAAAACAGAGAGAAAATGTTCCCCCATTCAGAATGAGGGCAGGAATGATATTACCGTTCTAGCTACGATTCCTGCCTTCTATATTAAAAACAAACAAACCAAACACACACACACACACGTGCCATAGCTGGTGCTGAGAGGAGCATTGAAATGGCATGAAAAAAGAGGATTTTTGGAGGAGAGAACTTGTATGCGAACAAGACTGAAATGGTGTGAAAAAGGAGGGGTATATATTCGTCCACAAACAAAGTCTCAGTCCTAAACTCTGTAGGTGGTTGTATGGAATACAATACATTACAGAAATAATTTAAATGGTTTGACTCTTACCTTGAGGCACTCTTCTTGTCTGACAAGATCCTCACAGTCCCTACCCTGCAGACTAGGAGAATTGAGGAGGTCTTCCATGTCGGACAAAACTTGTAGAAGCTGAAGGATCTCTGCCAGGTATGCAGAAGGCACATAAGAGGTTTCCATGGGCATACCTTCAGTCATCACAACAGTTGTCTCCTCATAAACAGTTTGCTGGTATGGATATACAACAAAATTCTTCTTTTAGTTTCATAAAATGGACATTGCACTCTAAAAAGAGAATATATAGCAAGATATACTTGATCCACAGAAGGTACATCTTCAGATGTTTGGGACCAAATCCCGGAAGTCCATGCAAGAGTCCAAAACATCTGGAGATCTACTTTCTGCCCCACAGGTAACTTAGACAGTACACCTCGTTAAACTGTAAGACCATAGTAAGTACCTCCTACTAATTCATTTGAATCTGTAATTTTTAATACATCCCATAGCAGGATACAATTTTATCACACTCTTCATTCAAAATATCAGGTTCTTTGATTGTGATGGCTAATAATAACTGTGACTTGGCCATGACTTGGTCATGGTCCCAACATGATGGAGATGAGAGTCATCAATACATTTCAGACTTCCCAGGACTTTTTCTAGCAGAACATTCAAAGATGCCTAGAAACAAAGAACAAGTAAACTAGATAGGAGACTCCAGGAAAGCTCCCCAGAAAGTGCCAACTAGATATGCTAAGCTTTACTGCACACCTTTGGAATCATGGCCACTGGTTCTAGTTTCAAAATTTGAGTTCGCATCTTTTTCATTATTTTTGCCCTTCATAAATCACTTGTGTGAGTATGCTTTACATACTGATCATACATTACAAGCTGGTTCACGCTATACATCATTTTATTGTACAAACTTACAGTCCTGCTTTTCTGTGGGCATACATTTGCATAGACAGACATAAGACTGGTTTTTTGCTCACAGCAGCAATCATACAAGTGCCTTAGGAGTGTGTGTAGGACCCTGCCAGGCTTCTGTTAACAATGATCATATTGAGGTCCTAATACAATTGTGCAAATAGCAGCAATCAAGTGCACAGCCCCCATATGCCACCTTCACGTCATTGCTGTTCAGCTGCAAGCCATCTGTACATGTATATACATGGAAGAGAAATTACGCTGTGACAATAATGTGGGTGATCTTTGACAAGAGTTGTGATTTCTTGCTTCACGTATGAATAACTTTTCTAAATAAAGTATCGTTATAGAGCGCAGTTGAAGGGCCATCTGACAAGTCTCTCTCTCTCTCGGACAATTTATTTATGTGAAGGAAAATATTCATACAATGCCAATTTTAGATCCACAAAGAACTGTCTATCTTTTAGTGTCAAGTTAAATTAGTAAATTAAACTATTTGTTCTAAAATTTGAAAACAAACTTTGCTGACCTATCATTTGACTGGAGTTATACTGTTTATGTAGTATGAACCCGTTGCAAGGATGCTATTGCTCTTACAAATGGGAGTTCCAAGTACTGTGTGCTAGGATTAGCCATTACTTCTTGAAGCCTCTTCTTAATTAAAGTTGAGATATTATATTCTTTTTGTGTAAATGGCTGTGTGTGGGTTTTTTTTTTTATTGAAGTACAGTATAAGGATATCAAAAACAAATATTAACCTGTGGGTTAAATATGAATCAGTAGTCTTAAGTTCTTATATAGAATTTTTGTGGGGAAACTACATCATCTTCTTCAATTGCATCTCACAGACAAATCATTTTCATCATTAGAGCAAGAGGACCGTTTGACAGCTATCATTATCTCCTTAGGTATCCATGTCAAGGCTTAGAAACAGGACTGGCTATAATATCATGCATTAGGTGGCAGACCTTTCCTTTGCCCATCTTCTTCAGAGTTCTTTTGTGACCCTGGTGGATGATTTCTAAATGTTTGTTCCAATCATGTCATCTTACTACTTGAGTTCTGGTTGGTATTTCTATACCTGCTGGCTTTGGAAAGCAACATTTGAGCAGCAGAGCAGATATTGTGAAATTCTCATTTAATAGAAAAATGTTCATTCATTTAAAAATGGGAGTTCTGAGTTTTATATATTTGGACAACTGTTTAGACAAAACAATTGTGACATTTGTACATCAAATTTGTTGTTTAGTACTTCACAACCTTTTATGGAAAGATGCAGTAGAAATATTATTCCTTTGACCGAATCCAGTGAAATAATCCATACAATCAAGGTCAAAACTAGTGCTGGGCCAAAAAATTTGACCATTCCATTTTTGGCATTTTGTGGGAGGGAGGATGAAAACTCAGGCAAATGAGCCTGGAAAGGTGAGGACTTTGGAGAATTTTCTCCTTGGGGAGGGGAACAGGTTTTCCACATACCTTTTTAAATGTAGCCAGTTGTTCAGGGCTCTTCAGGAACCCAGGAGTGTTTACTGGAAGCTTATTGGAGAGAGTGAGGTCACATGGTCTCCAATAGCATTCATGAATAACTGTTGGGCTCATCCAAATGCTGGAGGAAGGGGGTGTTGTTGTTATTTGAAAAACTAAAAAATAAAGAAAAATGCCCCTCAGCAATTGGCTACACTAAAAAAGGTATGTGGAAACCCTGCCCCCCTCCCCATGGAAAAATATCTCCAAATTCCCCCCTCCCTGTGAAAGAGGCAGAAAAAACAATGCCTCTTTCACAGGAAGAGAGAAAGTTTCCAAACACAGGGGGCAGGTTTTGGCCCAGCGCAAGTCAAAACTATTCAGTAGTGAGTCACATCAACACAGACGTCCCCATGTAGGCAGCGTGTTTCAAGTAACATATCTGTCAACTGAATCAAAGAAATGTATTGGTCAGTCTTTATAATTAGAGCTGAGCTACAGTTGCAAACCTGATAAAAGTTTTACCTTATGTATATTACAGTTTTTCACTTTAGTCGCCATTCACAATTGTTTGTTGAGCAAGTTCTCCTGAAATCACTGATATGGACATAAAGGTGTTTAATTTGGGTTGTGTGGTGATTACTATATACTAGATTGAGTGTTGGATGTAAAGGATAAGCTTCCTGGAATTAAATCTACATGACAATTGATAGTATATTTTCATGTTAACATGAAACAGAGAGCTAGTTAGAATTGACTGATGAGAAGGTGAGGCTAACATTTAGGGTGAAATAATACTGCTGTGAAATTGATAAGCATCTGGAACATCGTTACCCACCCAGAACGAACTGAAGAAATTGATTTTAAAAAACTGTACTGAGAAAAACTGAATTAAGATCTGTTAACACAGATCTGCCATTTTAAATGAGAAATTTAAAAAAAACGTACATTATTTATAAGTTTGTTATTGACTACAGAAGTATATTGGCTACATGCCGAGATTTTCATATTATGTTTCTCTTAAGGAAGGAATCTTATTTTGGGGATAGTTTAGAGAAATGAATTATATAGACCAACCAAATGGTGGTTTTCACATTAACTTAATATAATTTCAATAAGGACAATTATAGATTGATTTCAGTAATTCAGAAATACAACAAAAATGGAAATGTTTGGAATGTACAGTTTCTCTCACAAGAGGCTTAGTAGCTTCCAAAATTGAGCACTAAGTATATTCTGAGAACAAAGACCTAATTAGACATAGACAAATTTGTCAATTACAGTTAGAAGTATCAAACAATGTCATTCTACAACTCAAATACAACTAGTGGAGCTCCACTGAATATTTCAGTTGTGCAAGTATTTGCATATTGCTCTAGCAAAGCCTGTGCTAGCTAAGCATCTGGTCCACTCCTTAAAGTGGTTGTGCAACCTCTTGCACAAGGAGTTGCTCAAGCAGAACTTTAGTTGGCTTTCCACATTGCACATAGTTTGTAACTGGTTTCTCCTAGCACAATTCCAAAGCAATTACCATATAGATAATAATATAGCAGAGCTATTTCAAAAAGAAAGTGAGAATTATTATTAAAGTCTATAGTTTCAAAATTGTATTAAATACTACATGGATTGTGAAGCATTTTTTCCTCTTCTTTTACAATTTCACTGAATATGTGTAAGAGTGGGGTTATAAGAGTTTGTCAGCATAGCATAGATAAAGAAGCTTGTGGGGGCATAGAATTGGTTTTAATGTGTGTACAAGTGATGGGGTAATACTTTAATATTAAGGGCGCAAGTAGGCATATACATGTAAAACACTGCATCAAGGATTAGATACTTCAGTTTAGATAAGGCCTGATGAAATGTGATTTGATATTGCTCAAAGACATTACTCATAAGAACTTGTGACTTGTACCAACTGTATGTATTCATGTTAAAGTAACTAGGTGATGAAAAGGTAGAGTTGTGGTTTAGAAAATCCAGAAGAACAGAGAAGTAAACCATACAGTTGATGACCACATGAAAAGCAGAAGTAGAGATAAACAAGTAAGTCAGAAGGATGGAACGTTCTGGGAAGAGGATGATCTAAATTGATGATGGGGACCAATAGACTTAGATATTTTAGAATAATTTAATATGTATTAGGAGGGAGGTCTTTACCTTTGAGAAGGGTATTTAAGTCTGAACAAAAGAAAGATGCCTTTCCTTTCCCACAGGCATGCCATCCAGGATGTTGCTCTGAGGCTAGCACGTAGGCCTCAGTGACTTGGTTTTGCCTGGGAGAGATGGAAGTCCCTCTGTGGAGAAGAGCTCCTTTGCAGAGTCAGTATGAGTGATGCAGAATTTGTGGGTGTACAGATAATCTTCTTTCTTCTCTCAAACCATTAAGACCTAAGCTGACTTTTCAACACTGGCTTGAGTCTAGTTGCTAGGCCTAAAACCATGGTCTTTCTTGAGAAGGAGGAAAAGTCCAACACCAGTGTTGTCATTGGGGAAGTGTTTGTCTTAGCAAAGATCTTGTTCTCCAGAAATCTGCAAGACTTGTGATTATATTCTTTAATTTGCTTTGCTGAATGGAGGTTTGTGTGTCTGTTTAACTTTCATAAATTGTTTTAATAAATGTTTTAAACCTATAAGAGTTTCATTGAGTTTGTGAGTCTGAGGCCATGGCTAGACCAGACGATATCCCAGTGATCGCCCCAGGAGCATCCCTGTGCATCCACATGATGCACAGGCGATCCTGGCGGCAGGGAGGGATGATTCCTCCCTTGGCCCGGGATATTGCCCTACCCTTTTAGCCTGCTTTTTCCGTGGTCTCGGGATGATCCCGAGACCGTGGAATGTGTGGCCGGGCGTCGTGGGTTGTCCCAGCTCCTCACGAGTAACCGCAAGGAGCCAGGAACCGGGCATGGGGCACAGAGCTCCTCAGCAGCCCTGTGCCCATCGGGGCTGGGGTAGGGGAGGTTTTTTATTTAAAAAAAACTCACCGTTGCATTTGAGTGCCCCTTTTCCTTTAAAAAGATAAATCCAAAGTGGCGGCTGCGATGTTGCGTGCCGCATATAGACGAGGGCAACGATCTCATGATCGTAAAATCGCGAGATTGTCACCCTACAACCCCCTTGCTCAGCCATGGTCTGAGTGAAGTCAATCATTCTGATACTTATCTCTAGAGATTTAATCTACTATTGTGGGGAGCAATCTTCAGGTGTATTGATGAAAGGTATTGCAGGAATCTATACTTCTAGGCCTCCTGTGTCCAGTATCTCTCAAGTAAAAGGTTATATATATTCCCTACAATTTTAATATTCATTGAACGCTTCCTGAATTAGCAGAAATGTATCTCAACATATTTTGCAAGACATGAAATCTGTCTATATCTTCTTGGCTTCCTAGTACTATATAAATTTGGAGACATTTTGTAGGTTATGTTACAAATAAGTAAGGCAAGGTAAATACAAGTGACATGCATTACTTACTCCACTTACACTGTAATATGTGAAATAGGACTTATAGATCCATGAACCCTAGATAACTCTCACAACTCGGCAACATCCACATGGCCAACTTCATGCAAAGGTGACTCCCTTTCTCATTTAAGCATAACAAAGGAACTGGCTTTGAGATACATATTTCTACAAACTATGATGTTGTCCCACTTGAATGAAGACATATTCTAAGCCTTAAGTGTTGTTTAAATTAGCTTCATATTAGAATGTGTAGACATTTTATTTAAATGTCATGAAAAAATTAATTTAAAATTCTAAAAATGCTATTTGCTCAGTCAAATGTGGCTGTGTAACTATGTGTATGTATCTAGAAATTACCCCCTAGATTAGAGGTGGGGAACAGGTTTTTCATGGGTTGCCAAACTTCCTTACATTGAGCCCTCCGTGAGCTTGATGATATCAGTAGTCATGGCCCATTCAGGATGATGCTGGGCAGGCAATTGGGAGAAATGACACATTAAGAACAGGGAATATCCTTGTTATCTTCAATCTGGAATTGGAAATAATGGGATTCCACAATGTGCTATTTGCCCTCTTATTGGCAGGGGGAGTGGCATGCAGGGGGAACCCCTTGTTATTTCTGACCACAGGTTAGAGATAACAAGGAGATTCCTCTCGGCACTTCCTCTCCATGCTCCAGGCCAGAAAGTGGGACTTGGTGTGGGGAGTGAGCAGGGCCCATAGAAGAAACCTAAGCTTCTATGGGTCAGATAGGGAACATCTGAAGGTTGGAGGTTCCCCATCCCAACCCTAGACCATGCATTCATTCATTTAATTCACCATTACCATTGAGTAAGATAATGATTGTCATGAGTTATTTGCAATGAGTTATTTGGCTTACCTGCATAAAATGTATACACAGGAGTAAAGGAAGTCTAATGGTATTACATAATGTTCTTCTCTATTCCATTCATCTTTATGTGCAAAAAGTGTATTTGTATGTAAGATGCAATCCCACCTTTAAAGCCCTACATGGTTTGGGTCCAGGTTACCTGCGGGATCGCCTTCTCCTGTTCAATCTGTCCTGTACACTCAGGTCCTCTGGGGAGAATCTACTTCAGTCAGTCAAAGTTAGGCTGACAAGTATTACCCAGAGGACCTTCTCTTCTGCTGCTCCCGGACTGTGGAATTGCCTGCCGGGGAAGACTCATCAACTTAACAGTCTATTAGCATTCAAGAAAGCTATAAAGACTGGTCTCTTCCAGCAGGCCTATCCAGTGGAATTTTAAGATGTTTTAGAATGTTTTTAAATGTTTTGAGTTTTATGTATTTTATATTTACTGTTGTTCCCTGCCTCGATCAGAATGAAGAGGCGGATAAGAAATAAATTTGTTGTTGTTATTGTTGTTGTTATTGAAAATTGCATGGAAAACTGTTATTTGTACCTAGAAAAAATGCATTTGTGATTTTATTATCATTTTCTTATACATACTACCAACATATTTGTAATGATTAGAGTTAATCTATCATTCACTACATTTGATATGTTTATGTCTTTGAATAAATAATAAAAGACTTTGTCCAAAAAAATTCCTCTGATTTTCCCGTCTATCAACAACTACCTAAGTTGGTATGTAACCTGCAACTTTCCTCTGGCAGCTTACTATGACCTTCACAAGTTGATTGAAATGCAAACATTCTTTCCACAGGGAGGGTGAATTCCATGTCCATTTGGACTGCAGTTCTAGCCCACCACACAGCAGATTCTGATAGTCATGCTGTATTCTAATAAGCTATATAGGCCAGATTTGAAAGGTAACTGTATATAGCTGTCAGTGAAGTAATATAACCAGGCTACATTTAATTCACATACAATAAAATTATTTTTATTAATATTTATACTATTGTTCTTCTTAGAAAAGAAAGCATAACACAGGTATTATTGCTAGCTCGTTGCAATATGACTGAATATACAGCAAAAGTTACCCTATTATAGTATATAGTATATTTTTCATTCAAAAAACTAAGTACAAATATTTCGTACTTAGTCCTAGGAATGGGTGGGAAGTTCATTCACTACATTGTTTTTTTTAAAGACCTTATGAAAATTTGTAATAAGCAAAACTGACAGATTGGTTTATCCAAGCCCAGGGCTTTGAATGCTTTGCACTTAAAAGTCTGGGTTTGAATTCCTGTGTATTCAATCACATTTGTGATGCTGCATTAGGGTTCACCTCTTTTTTTTTTGACAGTGATAAGGCAGGCAAGTACACCTCTCTATGCTGTGTATAATTGCACCCATAGAATGTCACCAGTGCAGATGGGTGAGCATTTCATTTCATTTGTTTGTTTGATAGGAACTAAAAACATTTGTAGGTTTATTCATAAATTCGACGGAAAGAATTTGAGATACTTGAATGTAAGAGAAAGCAAAAGTGAGAGATTTATCAATCCTTACTCCATTCTAAGACAAAGAAGAAGAAGAAACAATCATATACAAATGCAAATGTTCATGTTGTTGTTGTTTTAAATTGCAGATTAATGCAGAAATGGGACAGTACAGACATATGGGTGAATACGTGTGAATGTGGTAAGTCCAATACAACTTGCATGGCCCTGTATACACACAACTGTATGATACAAAGATTACAATATGAGAATACTAGTACAATACCAAAGCTATTTGTGTAAAGAAAGGAAAGTGTAATCATGTGTTCTATAGTGTTCACTATTACAGTTCACGTATGTATTCAGGAAAATAGCAGGATGCTACCAGACAGGCAGAGTCCAATGGATGATGGCTGCTTCAACATTACAGGAACCATCTTTGTTTTGTTATATAATTTATGCAAGGGGGCCTGCTATTAATTTTGGAAGAGTCACTAACTCTAACAGACAGTTAAACAATAACTGACAGTCTTTTTTTAAAAGCTCACTGGGAAACCCTTTCTGTTAACTGTTCATCTTTTCTATTCACCAATGCATCTTTGTTAAGCAAACAACACTGTAGTCAGTTGTTAAAAGCAATTCTGAAAGCTGCATTATATTGAATAGAAATGTGAAAATTGCATGGCCCATTGCCCAACTAACATATTCAATCATCAAAATTAAAATATTTATTGGAGTAGGAAAATAACCTTGTGACCTTGTGCTAAATTAATAGACACAGTTTTGGGTGGGAAACTACATAGCTTTGAAAGCCTAGACATTACAGTCAGATGTAGAAAAGCTACACATTTAAATTCATTTTATTATTATAGCCCTCACTGGCGAATAACACCACTTTGCATGTATGAACACTCTGTAGAACTACCATCAAACAATTAAAATCCTTCATTTGGCAAAGTGATGCAAAGCATTCGCATCTAAATGGAATGGCTAGAAGGGAACAGATTTCATCCAATTCTTTCCTCTGGCTTAATAACACATCAAATTTGAAAGAAGATAGATAAATTGTATGGCACTGTTTCCAACAGAGGTGACTTGATTACTCGAATACACCTGCCTGGCTGCTCAATTTCCTAATATTGACTGCACACCTGTGTCTATAGAAAGCTAGTGTGAAGATTTACTTATTTGCTATATAAATATGTAAATAAACTTGTTATACCTTTTCTATAAAACAAATGGCTAAATTTGTATCCTGGCCAAGCTTTCACCAGTAATATCGTCTCAGTACACTTGGGATGAAAGCAGACAATGCTTCATTAGGGTATTTTTTTTATTCCTCTGGTTTCTAGCAAATAAACAAAATACTATGTAGATGCTATTGAATGCACCCCCATAAGACATTCTGTATTAGTATTTATTTTTCGAGACAGGACAACACCAGATCCATTTAATTCAGCTCTGAACAACCTGAAGTCAGATATGTCGAAGCCAAGTCCTGATCTGTGGACTTACCTGAATACACACTATATTTTCACATTCACATTTTTATGATATAATTTTAGATCATGATTAGAAGACTGAATAATACATAAAGGCCATGTATAATCCCAACTATTGATATTTTGTCTTTCCCTACGTTCCTAATGAGGGCAACCTGTCTTGCATCTAAACCCTGAATACGTGTGCCAGCAAATCTGCCTGCAGCACTGGAGTGAACATAGTTCCACCCTGAGAGCAGTACAATAGTTTGTAAGGGTGTTGAAGTGGTGCAGCAGTTGGTTTACTCCATCAAAAGCATGAGTTTGCTAACACAGCACATTTCCTTTCAGTTTATGAGGTTATTGATAGACAGATTATGTGAAATAAAATGCATAGAAGTTGACTCTTTATTTTTTTAAAGTCTGTAAGGACAATCCCAGACACCATGATGATAATCCAATAATTGATTCATGTTGCAAAATGAGGCAGTGTATTTCTGAATACCAGAGGCTGGGGACAAATGGGAAGTATAATCACCATCTTGCCCTTTTTTAAATTCCCTGATTGGCTGACTGGTAAGTTTAAGAAAAGGAGAGTTGAACTGGATAAATATTTCAAATCTATTTCTGGAGTATAAAGGATTGGATCCAAAGACAAAGAAGGTGTACATTCATTTATGAATGAGTCTTTTGCTAATGAAGAGCTGCTTCTCCTCCTGGTACATCTCCTTTCAATCCAATCCCAAATCTTCCTTCTTCACAGTGGTTACTCTTGACTGAAATGGCTGCCTCTTACTGTAGAATTATTTCAATTTCCATTAAAACAACTCTTTTCAGCAGAGTTCTGAACGATGGAATTTCATTTCTCTCCTCTATTTCTGCAGCAGAGATTGAACATTTCTACAAATTTCTTTCTAAACATCATACACAGATCTCCAAATAGTAGGAAGTACTTTGTTGAGATTTAATTGAAATGACTTCTAAGAAGCCAGGTTCATAAATAAGATGGTCATCCAGTAATGGGAAATTGGCTGAGATGGGGTAATACCCTAGAACCTGAAAGGCAGCTTTTAAGAATATAGGCTCTTTTTGAAAGCTAATTTGCAAATATCGGGGTGACATGGCTGGGATAACCAAGCAGATTAACAGTGATAGCTCAGCCCCTTGCCTCTGCCATCAACATTTAGATAACGTAGCAGAGAAGATCAGTTTCATTTCCACAGCAGTGAAAATAATTTATATTAGATTTATGCTTACTTTTCTTGATATCGTTTATTTCCCTCCTAATTCATTGGTTGCCATGGGTGCTCTTATGTAAAGTTTATGAAAAATATTTTTGGTAGCTAAAATCATTTTTAAAAAGTGTGACAAATGTTCAGAGTACCATATATACATTAATACATCCTCACAACATCCCTGTGAGGTAGGGGTTTTCTATTCACTGGTTTGACAAGTGAAATATTGAGCCAGAGACTAAGTGAATTGTTCCATTCTTTCACGTAGTACAATCCTTACTCACAGTGCAGAACACATTTCTTTCATCAACTTTTTATGGGAAATACCATTCTTGAAATAAGTCTGTACAAACCAGAAATAAGAACTGCATTTTTAATAGACAAGAACTTAACCCAACAAATCCAATTGCATTCTTTATTGAAAGTACAATTCCAGATAAGGCAGATTTTCCAGCGCCAGAGGTCTATCTGAAAGGTGGGAAGAGCCCTTCCCACCATATTTTTTTATTAAAGAGAAGATTTGAACTGTATGTGTTTTAGTGAAAAACTAATAAAAATTATGCATTTGGTCCTATTTGGTAGAAAAGAGTCTAAGTAGTAGGAAGGGGGGAATCTCCAGTTTCTTGCTACGTATTTATAGATTGTACATTCTAAAGAAATAAAAGCTAATTAGATTTTGCATGGGATGGCAGGTTGAAAATAAATATTTCTGAGTCACACATGTTTACTGAACAAAATAAATGTATGACAAACTGACAAGTTTAAACTGGTAATGTTATGGAAAAAAATGAGGCAACAAAAACCAAGATCTGTTTTTCCTTTAATGCTAAAGTAACACTGTATTTTTGATCCACTTGTTATTTTAATTTAAGGGCATTATTCAGAGCAAATCCTGTAGCACAAGATCTATGCAGCAAATCATGTAGCCCAAGATCTATACTGTACTGTATAGTGTTTCCTGTTTAATGACCATATACTGTGTTTTAGACAAGTTGGCATAGCACTGGGGACTCTCATTGTTAGTAGGGTTCTGTTAGTAGCAGTATTTGCAAACATACATGTTTGCCAGGAACAACTCACAATTTGTGCATAGTTGAGTCTTCGAAACTGAGCAAATTTGCTCTCAATGTCTCGCCAGCGCTTGCTGAGCTGTATCAGGGTTGGTTCCACTGCTTTTGCAGCCCCTTCCTTAGACAAGCGATCAGCTTGCCTCTGTACCGCATTCAGCTCTTCCTTCTTCTTCTCCAATTCACGATCAATTTCCTATTGAGCAAAACCAATACAGGGCCCAGGACAATTAGCTAACTAGGTAATCAACTCCTAAGAATTAGCAAAATACGTCTGTAGATTTTTTCCCCAATTTTATTGTTACAAACAAAGAAAAGCACACTTTTTTAAATTTTAGTTTACATTTAGACAGAAGAAACATAGGTGATTTGTGGGTCCTCTAGCTGATTATTTTTAAGATATTTAAGTGACTAGTATATGTTGGAAAGGTGGTCAAATTAGGCCAATGTATTAATTGTTTAATTCTGCCTAGCACAGTGTGATAGGGAACTGGAAAGATCACCGTAATGTACAGGAATCATATATTAAATACTCATAGTGACTGTCAGTAGCATAGCTAGAGGTTTGTTGTTCTTGTTGTTTGTTTTAATATTGCAGGGAATTCAACAGACAATGAAGCAAAAGAAGACGATGAAAAATAAATGAGGCAATTCTTTGACAACATGTAAGTAAATCTTTAGAATTTTGACAATGATTTATGAATATGTTCTGATGAAAATGAATGTGCTAACATGAAAAAGAGTTCATCCATATATCGATAAGTCATTTGCTCATCTGGAATAAAGATACAGAATCAATTAATTTTTTTCCTAAAAAACATTTGAAGTTTGTTAAAGACAGTACACTTGATATACACAAATAACATATCTTTTTGTTGCTTTTTATATTTCTTGCATGGTATATGATGTCATATTTACAAGGATAAAAAAATCTGATTAGACTAAATCTGTTTCTTTCATCATGAACTATATAAATTATTTAAATAAGAGTATTAATTATCAAGCTCCTACAATTCTATGTATTAATACAGTTATACATACAAAGAGACATACACATCTTTATATTTTCTTTCTACAACCAAAAGAAACATTGTTTTAAAAATAGTATTACCTTTAGCTTCTGTTCATCTTGGGGGTCTGGTAGACTTGCTAACTTTTTCTCAATGTCATCCAACCATGTCATTAGATCATCTGCCTGCCTCTTATACTGATACCACTGATGAGAAATTTCCAGAGCTTTTTTCCTTCTTTGAGACCTCAGATCCTGTTCACATTGCAGATATTATTAGAATTGCAATGAAAAGCTTACAATGTAAATGGTGGTACTATATGTAAACTTATGTATAATGGGTGGTACTAGTAGTAAAAATGGAGAATATATAAAGAACCATGAATGAAAAAGTACTTTATGATATGAATATATAAAGTTTGTCTATACTTCTGACTAAAGCCCAAGTATTATTTCTTTAAACAAGATATGAAGCACATAAATACCTCCTTTTCAAAAAGGGTTTAAAAAATAATGTTTAAGCAAGTATTTGCATTTTAAGTAAAAAGCTCAGTTTTAGAAGCACTGAAGAATTGCTGGAAACAGGCTTATGTCAATGTCACTGCAAATGTTTTTATTTGCGGATACAAAAGGTACTTCCGCACGTACAAAGTACTCCCTCCAGTTCTGCTGATTTCCCCTCCAGCTGCAATCTACTGTACTGCATCCTATGTCATGCTGAAGGGGCCCTGGTGCAGTGGGGAGGAAGGGGTGGGAAATCCCCACTCTGCAAATGGAACCACACTTGTGCTACACTTGATGCAACCCTATAGAAGAGTGAATGGTTCTTGACTATGAAATATCACTGAAACAGAAATTAGGCTGTACTGAATATAAAAATAAAAATTCTAGTTCATAATGATAGATCTAATTAACATTGATTATGGTTATTTCTGATTGCTTCCTCCAAACTGTATATTTTAATATTAAGAATAATGCGTACAATAAAAGATATATACTGTTACAACGGGGGGAAATGCATTCATTTTTGTAAAATAAAGCAGCAACCTGGTTTTATTGTTGTATAAACTTTACAGATAAATTAAACATAACTTCTATTCCTATCAATTTAATTTTTAAAGTATGTGACTCCATATGCTTAAACTACTCAATGTTCAACTTAGCTTTATCTGTAAAGGTTGAATGCTTTTATTGAGTCACCAAAAATAAAAATAAAATCACCCACTCAACTCCTCATAAAGACTGTCTGAAACAATTTGATCAATAAGATGGATCTGAATGCCATTTTTCTATAATTAAAGACAATATATTACATCTTTGCATAAAACATAAGCAAAACATCTGAATTATAATGTACACAGTTTCCACAATGGAAGGCAGTTTAGATTGCAATCCTGTACTACTTACCTGACTGTAAGCCCCATTAAATTCAATGGGATATAGTTCTGAGTAGATATGTATAGCATCGCACAGTTAATTTCTAAAAAGAATGTACTGAGAAACAAAAATAGCTGTTCTTTCACTGAACTCATGAGAAGTGTCAAGAATTCTAGCAGATAGAAATGTCCTATTATTTACAAATTTGCTAAAATGAATTTTAGGATACTGCGTATTCCTTAGAAGATAGTGAAAAATAGCGGTTTCCAATTAGAAATGTTTCAGTAGCATTGTCTATTCACCACTCCCATTTATTAAAATGGAACTTGTTGGATTAAAGATGGAGATGTAACCTCATTCATTCCATGTCAAAATGAATAACAATGTAGTGTTCTCTTCTAACAATTACAAACAAGCTAGAGTGTTCTGACTACACCACACAAGAACTGGAATGGTATGGTCATCCTCTAAGCTCAAACTACATGTTACTTTAAAGACACAGCTAGAAGCTACATCTCCCCTTTGCTCAGAGGTAAGCACAGAAGACTCAGTTCAGCTCAGGACTCTAGCGTGGGGGAATCTAGATTACCCCACCCTTATATCTGCAATTTGCATTGCCAAAAAAAGATAAATTGATATTAATGGATCCTTTTTTGACAATGTAAATTGAAGATGTGGAAGACCTGATCCATGCTAGGACTACAGAAATATCACACACACACACACACACACACACACACACACACACAGGTCTTGATCGAGTCACCTGTGTTTACTATGGAGTATGGGAAAATATTTAGCTTGATCCTAAACTAATGGCATTGGTAATCTGGATTAACAAAGCGGCATAACCATTACATATTAATAGTTTATATCAGGGAAACTGAGTAAATTCCTTTCATGACACATTTTGCAAATAGAGGCTAAGGTTTTATAGGATTAATTATAATTGTGACCTTTAAGGTTTTCCATAAATTTCTTTCTCTGATGATTTTTCAAGGGGTATTTATAGTTGTGTCTCCATAGAACAGGCCCCTCTGTACTCTGTATGGTCTGAATGAGAGAAGTAGCAGGATGACTACATGTTAAAATTGCAGTAGCAGGGCCAAATGTATACATATTCACCAAACAAAAAAGTGCTTCCTCTCCCAAGGTTTTACTTATTTATTTATATATAGAGAACCTGCTAATAAAAGGTGAGCATCAGATATGTCTTTAAAGAGACACCAATAGCTCTCCTTTATTTAAAACCCACTGTGAAAGGTACTCGAAGCCATGCCTACATGAAGGAGGTAGAAATGTGAAAGGAATAGGCCTTGTGCTAGCATCTTATTGGCTGTGCCTGCTTCTCAATGGTTAAAATGGGATTAGAGAACCTAAATTGAGGGGAAATGTATAGAGTCTCTGAACTTCCTTCTACCCACAAGCTCCAACATGTAGAAAAGAAGGCTGAAATCCATGGTATCCTCTACCTTGAGAGCATTGTGCTTTGTCTGCAACAAGTGTTGCTTAGTTTTTATTTCCTCTCTTTTCCTTTCATCTGAGATTGTTTGGTGAAGCACATCTCCTCGTTGAAGCAGTTCTTTTACAGTACCCTCATTATCTTCACTCTGTTGTTTTTTTAAAAAAGAACAGTCATTAATTTAATCAACATTTTTCTCAACCTGTTTCTAGACCTTAAAAAAAACCTTATACTATTACTACTACTTCTACTAACAAAATAACAACAAACGACTACCAGTGTTTTTGTTGTTATTTTCATCTTCATCCTTTATACAATACCATAAATGTGCAAATTTCTTTACAACACGGGCAAGTAGAAGGTAGATCAGGATCTACTGGTAGACCTCTGGGCGATTTCAAGTTGATCTCTAAGGGTTTCTGATTTCTAATATTTTAATGAGAGCAAGGTAAATTGAAAGGGGGTGGAAAGCTCTGTCATGGCTGGCTTTGTGCTAATTGCTTCTCTTCAGCCTCAGTGTCCCTCATCTGTAAAATAGGAATACTATTTGCTTATGAGCAGGTCTCTAATTAGCTGTGCTGGCCAGGTTTAGAGTGGCATTTAGAAACTTTGATCTGTGGTACCTCAATATATAGTTCAAAGTAGTTAATTTATAATAGATAATAGACTCTGCTTCTGAGTCACCATTTTGTGATTGGCTCTAGTTGGTAGAACTCAGCATTCTAGTAAAAACAAAACAGATCCTGGAAGTCTAAAGTTTGTTCACCCTTTCCTTATAGAGTAGTAACAAAAAGTGTAGAGGGAGGGGAGAAAGGAGGGAAGAATAAACAATGGAGGAATAGGATTTAATCTTATTTATACCTACTTAGGTAAATTTTCAGCAGAAGCTGAGGTTTAAGGAATTGTGCCAAACTTTTCATAAAAACAGTTGATCTGAGGAGAATTTTTTAATCTAACATAGTTGTAACTTACAGTTACAAATTAGGACACGGAATAACGGGCTCAAGTTAAAGGAAGCCAGATTCTGGCTGGACATCAGGAA
The DNA here is from genome assembly GCF_023053635.1 of Elgaria multicarinata webbii. Classification (NCBI taxonomy): domain Eukaryota; kingdom Metazoa; phylum Chordata; class Lepidosauria; order Squamata; family Anguidae; genus Elgaria; species Elgaria multicarinata. The sequence goes on from NC_086175.1 coordinate 63,794,434, forward strand.
AAACTTCCTAACTGTTAGAGCAGTGTGACGGTGGAATCAGTTACCTAGGGAGGTTGTGGGCGCTCCCACACTAGAGGCATTCAAGAGGCAGCTGGACAACCATCAGTCAGGGATGCTTTAGGGTGGATTCCTGCATTGAGCAGGGGGTTGGACTCGATGGCCTTGTAGGCCCCTTCCAACTCTGCTATTCTATGATTCTATGATTCTAGATGGCAAAATAGGTTAAGTAATCAGATGCTTAGATGCATCTAGGTCTCTAGCTCGTAAAAGTGCTTAATCTCATCCAAATGTGCTGCAAAAAAAAAAAAAAAGCTAGGTGTCTGCTTCTCAGTGGAATGTTTATAAAGTACCCTCCATTGAGATTTTCCACATTTGATATGCTTCAGAATTAAAAATTGATAGGTTGGATAATGGTTTCAAACTCTTCAACACCACAATAAAAGTGCCAATGGAAAGAAGCAGTGGAAGTAGCAATGTAGGTGATTTTGAAATAATTAACTTTGGGGATTCAGCTGGAACTAGGCATTGTGTGGCTGGTATACAAGCAATAGAGAGTGTTATTGTGCTTCAAAAGAGAATGAGGTGCCAAAATAGGAACTAGATCTGAATCACACTTCTTTGAACAGAGTCCCCCAAAGTCTGGTACCTTTTAAGAGGGATATTACAGAAGAAATGGTTACTGAGAAAGTATAAGGTTTATACTGTAAGGGATAGGAAAGTTCAAGAAAAATATAGAGGATAGGAGGGATAGGGACAGGAAATACTGGAGGAAATTTCACCCACTAACATGCTCTCAAAGCATAAGAGTGCTATAAAGCAATAACAACGTGTACATAGAAGGCAAGCAAACTGAAAAGATTCTGCTATGTGGGCAGAGTTCACTCCATGTTTGAGGCAAGCATTTCTTAAGCAAACACTTTTAAAGGAAAGGCCAGAAAAATGTGCAAATTTGGCATTATTAAGAAACACACATTTTCATTATTTATTTATTTTTGAAGAGATGATTCAAAGAATGAAGCCACAAAGTTTTCACTATATTTGAGGCTGGAGACTAAATCATTCATGAAGGTATCAAAGATTTCAGCAGAAAGTGCAGTTATCAGATTCTGCTGTTTGAAGTAATTATTTGCCTCCCTCTTGGTTTATATACACAAATTCAGTTTAGGAATATAAGTTGTTATGAGTACAAATATAACTGCACCTTTCTCCCTACATCTACATGTCTGAAACCATGCACAACTTTTGAAGATTCTTTGTACCTCTGACATTGAAGTTAGAATTCAGCATCAGGTTAAATGACAGATTTCTAGGTAGATCCAGCACAAATATTTCTTGTACTGAAAAAAACAACCTACTGCACAGATAAACAACACATGGGATTGCTTATGACCAGGTATTTAATTAGCTCTGCTTGCCAGGTTTAGAGTGGAGTGTTAGAATCTTTGATCTGTAATACTTCAATATATAGTTCATAATAGTTAATTTATAATAGATAATTAACTCTTGGAGACCTTGACTGTGGCCCACTATGGGTGCCCAAGCCCATAAGACTGAGGCTCAGCTATTTGATGGACTAAGGTAAACAGGATTGTAACAGGGAGGAGGTACATGATAATGACCTTTCCCGCACACTGTCCTCCCCATGTAAATCCTGCTCCTCCTAGCCTTCTAAACATCTCTTTGGTGGGCTTGCCACAGCACACTGAGATGCACAGGGATAGTAATCTCCATGTAATTTCCCCAAAACAGCCAGCACCATTCTGGCTGTTTTAGATAAGTACTTATAAAGAAGAAGAATTAAAAAATTGCTTTACATAAGGTAACCTTGAAATATATTGCTAAAACACTATAATGTCAGAGATAGAAACACTAAATTTAGCTCTACAATTCAGCACGACAATTGTATAACAGCTCAAGAGAATGTGTGTAAACTGTTTAAAGAGTCAAATGCAAACACCGGGGTTTCTAATTTCTGCTCCAGCATTTATTCATTTCCATTCCTAGTTCATTCATGCCTCCATCACAACCAATTTACCATATCTTTATTGAAGTCTTCCTCTTTCAGATTCACCCCCTGCTGAATTTCAGCCTCCAGTGGTTCAAGCAATTTTTGTATATCGAAGTTAAACTGCTCCAGTTCCTTCAAAGGAATGAGAGGCTAAAAAAAAAAAAAAAAAAGTGGAAAAAAGGGAAAGGAATGAAAGATTGTTAATTTTACAATACATACTTCTCTTTTACAGACATAAACCAAAGTGACATATCTTCTTTGCCCCCCAGCTGTTAAATTAATTACTCACACATTTTTAGTATTTCACAAAATAGCTTATATGTAAGAAAACTAATGATGCTACCTTACTTGATCAGTCTTTATTTATGGTTCTAGCAATTTGTGTTATAAAAAGAACTTCATCAGCTATATAAAAATATCATAAATAATAAAATGAAAAATAGTATTTTAAAACTATATAAAAGCTACAATAAGTTAAAAGCCAAAATTGCATAAGATGTCAATCAATATAAACATATTTACCCTTTTCTCAACTTCTGTACCAACTACTGTACCAACAAAACAAACATGCTTAATGGATATATTTTGGGGCTGGAATGGTAGCACTTAGAGATGAACTTAATAAATGTTTAGTAGTGGAAGTGTACGAAGTGCATCTAATGCACTGTAATTTTTTAAAATAAAAAACACAACCCTGGCATTTTGATTAAACTTGGTACTTAAGAAATCTGTCACACGTTGAGAAGCAACCTTTCTACTGTCTTCAGCCATCTTCCACAGTATATTTTGTTTTTATACTCTGAACAACTGTGCTTTTATAAAACATGGCAAAATATTGAGAATACAAAGAAACATATTAAATTCTGAATATTTTTATAACATGATATTATAAATATACCACTTTTAAAGAGAAAGAGAGGATAGAGAGAGAGAAAGATCAGCTGTGTTTTAAAAAAGCAATATAGGGATTTAGAAAGCTTTGGAAGAAGGCTTAGTTACTGATTTATGTAAATTACAACACTTATAATACTGCCTTCAATTTAGAATCTTAGAGTGACTAAGATCTGCTTATGATTTGCAATAAGCCAGATTCTACTTGTTTTCCTTTAGGCACCACATGGGGAAATATTAATATACAAGTGTGTACTTACAATGTAATATAAAGTCTTAAGTGCATTCTAAGCCCTAGCTGTAAAATGATCAAATTATTACATATTAAAGTTTCTTTTTTGTAAACTTTAATCATACTTGTTTGATGTGGTGCATTCATTTGTAAACAAAAAAAATGAGATAAAAATTTAGCTTATTGATATTGTCTACTTCAAAGATTTCCAGGTAATAGACATAAAACTATCTAAAAAATGCAATAGCATCAGCCAATTCTTTCTGCAACTTAAATCAGAATGAGTTATTCAAATAGGTGACAATGAAATAGGTTCATGCAGGTGTTAAGACTCATAACTAGCAAACATGCAATTTAGGGATAGAATAGATCAAAAGCCCATCTAGTCCACTCCACTGCTGTAAACACATATTCAGTTCTCCACAGGTCAATCTATTTACATTGGCTTGCATCCTAACTTCTGTTTATGAAATGGGACTTTCCTCCCTTGTTCTTCCCAGTAAGTTCTGGAAAATATGTTCCCCTGAAACAGAATGGCTTCTGGCAACCATATTGTAGAGAGTTGCTCAGAGAGCAAATTGGTCAAGAATAGTAGAGAAGATCTGACAAAAGCTACTTGCTGGTTCTGATTTACTCCACTTGCCTATTTTGACTTTATCACTGATGCTTAATGAATGTTTAATTGTGGAAGTGGGGATGGGTTGCACAAATATCCACTAAGTACAATGGAAAACAGATGTGCTTTGAGATATGCTCTGCTGCTCCCCTCCCCAGCAGTCGCAGAAAAGCTGATCCTAAGGGTCAGGGGCACACAGGCATAGCATGGTAAAGAGGGCTACAGATTAAGTGGGGAGCCAGGAGAAATTGTATACTCCCTTGTGTAAGCACAGAAGGGCCCATGCAAGACTCTTTTGGATCCAAGCCATTAAAACTAGGGACGCTGAGGCAGCTTAACTAAGCCTGGCTCAAAACTGAATCCTGGGGCTCAAAAAGACAATTCCAACATCCAAACATTCCTAAGATCAAAATCTGAGTGGTCAGCAGAGGAAATCCCACAAATGTGCTGCCACCATCATGCTCCCACAACCCCAGAATCACCAAAGCTATTCTCCTACTTGGTGGATTACCAGGGCAGATGAGGATTGGCAGGGGTGGTGAAATCTCTCTCTGCCCCCCTCCCCAATTAGCTTGGAATTTCCCCCAGGATTTCTCCAATTAGCTTGGAATATACAATTCCAATGCAATCAGCTTGGATTTCCCCTGGGATTTCTCAATTTCTCTCAAACCATGTAAAGCCTCAGAATGTTCCTCCCATCACAAATTGAAAAAATGAAAATGTATTTTAAAACATCAGAGACAGGAATCAAACCAGGAAGGTATGAAAGTAGTGATGCAGGAGAATAACTAAATTGTAGCAAAGTTAAATGAATACTCTAAACGATTTTTTCAGATGATGGACAAATAAACTATGCCTGAATCACTTTTCTTGGAGTGTATCCGAAAACTGTTAAACAGAGAAAGATAAAGTTCTTGGGCTAACTGACAAATTAAAATGTAACATGTCAGACAATATACAACTAAATGTTCTTAAGCAACTCAAACGTGAAACACATAATCTATCAAAAATGAAATCCTTTACCAGAGGATTGAAAGGTAGCCAGAATATTGCCAACTTTAAAAAGGGATGTAGGGAGAAGACAGGAAATCACATCCCTGCAATTTCATTCCAGTAAATTGGTGGGTAGAACAACATGCATTTCTGAGGGCATGGCTAGACCTACCTAGTCTAGCATGAAGGAGGGGGGAGGATCTCACGATATGGTTAGCGCGAGATCTCCCCCTCTGTCTACACGTGGCACGCGACGTCCAAGAAGGAAGAGGATGTCATGCCTGCCATTTTTTTTAAAAGGAGAAGGAGCGCACAAGTGCTCGAACGGAAAATGTAAGTTTTTTTTTAAAAAAATCCCCGCTCCCCCCACCCCACCCCGATGGGCACAGAGCTCCCGAGGAGCTCTGTTCCCCATGCCCAGCTCTCGGCTCCTCGCGGTAACTTGCAAGGAGCCGGGACAACCCATGACACCCGGCCACATGTTCCGCGGTCTCGGGATCATCCCGAGATCGCAGAAAAAGCAGGCGAAAAGGGTACAGTGATATCCTGGGCCAAGGGAGGGATCATCCCTCCCTGCTCCCAGGATCCCCTGTGAGTCATGTAAAAGAAACTGAGAAAGTAACTGCATGGCTTCTATAAAAGAAAGTCCTGTCTCATTCTCACCAACCCTTTAGAATTCTTTGAGAGTGTCAACAAATACATTGGAAGGAGTAATCCAACAGACATTGTATACTTGGAGTTATAAAACCCTTTTGACAAAACCCTAATCAAATGCTCTTAGATTAGCTTAGTAATCATGGGATAAAAGGATAGTCCGTCTTATGGATCAGTAACTGAGTGATTAAGAAGCATTGGGAAATAAGAAGAGGGGTCCTCAAAAGGTTCTATATTGATATCACTGCTATATTAATTTTTGTGAACTGCCCAGGGAGCTTCGGCTATTGGGTGGTATAAAAATGCAAAATATAAATAAATAAATTAGGAAAATATTTTTTAGTCATGGGCAAGTAGTGGGGCATGCTTAGTGATGACATCAAATCATTCAGGCTAATGAAAAGGTAAAAGGATATCTCCAAACTGGGTGAATGGCTAGCAGAATGAGAAATGAGTAAATGTAAGTAAATAAGCAAATGTAAGGAAGTATAAAGTGATGCACCCCGGAGCAGAAAATTATACGTTCTCATATACTGATGGGGTCTGAGCTGGCTGTAACTAACCAGGAAAGATATTTTGACATTGTAGTGGGCACCTCAATAATAAGATCAGTAAAAGGCTGTGGTGATAAAAGTAAATCCCATTATCAGAGATCATTACGAAAGGAGCTGAACATAAATGGGCAAGAATTATATATAAATTATATAAATCCATCATGCAGAATACCTTGTACAGTTCTGTGTACGGGAGACTGGGAAAAATCATGGCCTGACGTTAAGTATAAGCTGTAATGACTAAGTGGAATTTCTACGCTCCAAAGATACTTAGTACAAAGCAGTGTCTGGGAGGAAAACAATGGAGGAATGACCTTGTCCTTATATCCTGCTTGTGAGCTTCTTAGCTCCACCTGTCCGGCAGTAAGGGGAACAGAATACTAGACTAGATGCATTCTAGGTCTGATCCAGCAGGACTCTTACGTTCTTATCCCAAGAAAACCCAATGAAAAAACTGCTCACAGATATGCAAGCCTGATATTAAATAACAAGAGGAAAGGAATGTAAAACAATACAAAAATGCATCCCCAATTTTTAAATACTGTTGTCATGAGATCTATGAAATAGTTAGGATCTCCCTAAATAATCAAACAATCAACCTCCAGACACACTGATTCAGAGCTAATAGGGTATAATTAAGGATGAGAAGGTAGCACTGCTGTGAGGGATATCCTTGTTTCTGAGTTGTTGTTGTTGTTGTTGTTGTTGTTGTTGTTGTTGTTGTTGTTGTTGTTTTAAAGGGACTGGATGCAGTGGTTTTGTGAACAAACAACCAGCAGAGCTAATTGTTAAGTAAATGTTCTTAAAATGCTGGTGTTATGAAAAAGGGAGAGTCTGCTGTTCTTTAGTACATTTCTCAAACTAGAAGTGGATGCAGGCTTAGTGCCAGCATATGGTACGTTCAGTCAAATGCCACGGCCTTGGAACTCCAGCAGGACTTACTGCCCCTGACGCCAGTCCAGGTCTGCCCAGATTGCGATGTTTGGTTGGTTTTTAAAAACAATGTTGATTTCTGTCACAATAAGGCCACAAATGTAGTCATGTTTAAACATTACATAATACAAATAAAACTTCACCAAGCAGTAACTGTGAATCCTTGATAAATAAATTCTACCCAGTGTTTTATTTCAATTTCCAAAGAAAAGCTTGGTTGAAGGAAGCCCAGTTCAGATTACATTCAGATATGACTGAGATTAAGTGAAGGAAAAAAATAAGGGGAAAAAATAAGCTAGATCTATGATATCATGTGAATGTGTCTGTGGTCATTGCCAGCTTAAGCAAAAAGGATTTTCATGGCTAAATGCAGACTTTGGCACCTGAGAGAGAAAATTCACTTCACATCCATAGCTTGTAAAACTATTTTAAATAACTGAATTTTCTACCCTTACATCACTTATTCAGACCTAGAAATCTACAATATACTGATCATTTTTGAAAAGAGGGAAAGAATGCAATATTTTCCTTTTCATACACAACTAGTGGCCTAAATTGTATTTTGCTAATCTCTATACAAGATACAAACTAGTACAGCTGGTGTGGTGTGACAAAGTTTGTTTGGTGAACAAATATAATTTTTCAGAATGCTCCAAACTGAGGTGCCCTTCACACATTACCTTTAGATATACATACAACAATGTTTTTGTGACCAACAGTGCAATTCCATACATGTCTACTTCAAAATAATTCTGTTTGAATTCTGTGGGGCTTACTCCAAGGTAAGTGGGCACAGAATTGCAGCCTTACTGTAAATTATTACATTTGAATACAAACATGTATCATACAGGTATATTAGTCAGGAAACCAAATAGGCTGATTCTACGCCAGCGTTATGTTTTTGCTACATAAGGCGTGAAAAGACCCTGTTGTTTTTTTAAAACACACACACACACACGCAAACCCCTACAACATTAGAACTATGCTTTGTGTTTATCATTAACTTTGCCTGTGTACATCAACGTGTAGATAACATAAACAGGTTATTGACTGAATCACTCAAAAAGTCATTCCACATCCCAATGTTTTTCTGTGGTGATATGGAATTTGTAATCATCAGGACAGTGTTCCCACACATCTTTATCTCTTTAGAATATCCTTAGTCATTTGTAATTTGTTAATCTCAACAGATCAACATGAAACTAACAAATAAGTTCCTGCATATAAACACCAGTGTGGATTTGTATTAAATAACATGCTGGTTAGGATAGCCATGTGCAAGTTTCTTCATATATCCTCTCTTTTGGAATAGCAGCATGCCTTCCAGTGCTAGAGATATGGATTCCGTCTTTTATTTTTTGTTTCTTGGTAGGTTTATTATTTTATTTATGACCTAGCAGAAGCAGCAATAATAATAATAATAATAATAATAATAATAGGAGATTTGCTTCTAGAAAAGCTTTATTTCGCATGTACATGTAGCTCCATACAGAAGCATTTCTTCCTACCTTTTCACTTTTAATTCTTTCTGAAATGGCTGCAAATCGTTGGTTGAGCTCTGTCAGTTTAGGCTCTATTACTTTCTTGCAGTAATCTCCACGGTTTGTCATCAAGTCTACTCCCTGGTCACGGACAGAGTCCACCATTGGACGCATATCATTCAGCTCAGTCTTTAAGCGCTACAGTCCATGAGTAAGAGACAGGGCTTGAAGTTAGTAATAAACGCAGGAAGAAAAAGAGAGAAAGAGAGAGTGTGCAAAGGAATAAGGAGCAAAACCATAAAGTAAACTTTAGACATATGCCTGTGTCTAAGCATATAGTTGTGTGCAGTTCTGGATAATCCATGACTAGCTTTTTATACTTTCAAGCTGATAGAGGCAGTAAGACAAAGGATGAATATGCACTTAATTAAACACATAGGGAAAGTGTCCTTGAGAACAAATTGCAGTGTTTTTCCTCTACTGCTTCTTTAAACAATACAATCCTCAGCTGAAGAAACAGTATGGTCAGAATAGTGGTGCCTTCTTCTGGCACCTGATACTTACATTGCTTTATATCATGTAATGGAAGATGATGATGATGATGATGAGATGATGATTACTATTATGTAACATACTGGGAGTACTCCTTGTTTGTATTAAAATGAACCCCAGTGGCCTAAAAAAATGTTTAGCCAACCATGAAAGAAGAAGAATGGATTTGGAGATAAATACTGGGGTGGGGGGAACCTTGGTTTAACCGAACAGAGAGGTTCGTAAAATTAAAAGTGTATCCTGATACATACGCATATCTGTAATATATTAATGCATGAATCAGTTATACACATATTAACACCACTTTAACTGTATGCATACTAAAGGTATGAGGAATATTTTGTTAAATTCAGAGTTATGATTTTATACATTGATAGAAAGATTCCGTTACAGACATGTTCAATTTTGGAAAATTTCAGGTTGGTGACAAACCACTGTCGGTTAGCCTCTCTCCCATTATATAATATGGCCTGTCTTGTAGGATTACTGAGCTAATTAATGTGGAGTTCTTTGCATACTTAGGAACTGAACTACATCAAATGTTGTGTACTAAAAGTATATACATTAGCAGTACCCAGAATATATTTTCCAGAAGAGGAAGGAAAAAACTCCCCCAGCTTCCTTAAAAGGTTTGAAATATGCTAGTAATTCTCTGTAGTTCCAATGCTCTAAAATAGCTTTTCTTCACATTATGTTCCATGGCATTATGGTGATACTAAAGAAGGAAAACAAACTTGGATTTTGCATTGGCGTATTATTTTTAGTTATTTGAAAAACCTAAAGAAGTACCGTAAGCATCTCAGGCTCAATCCAGAAAGCAACGACAAAAAGCACTTCTCATCAGTGCACATTTGCTACAAGAAAATCTCTTAAGAGAGCCAATTGCATTAGGGTCCCAAACTGGGAACATTTGTAGCAGGTCTTGGGTATCTTACTACCCTGGTAGCTTGCAAGTAACAGGAACTAATGGTTTCACCTAAGCTGGAATGGTACTATACCTCTAGCCCAGTAACAAGCAGGAGGGCCCCATTTGAAGCTGCTGATCCTGGCTTGACTCTTTAGTCTGAGGAATTTGTTGGTCAAAAGTGAAGCCAACTGCTTTACCTGTTTTGTCAACTGTGAACCATTCACCGGCTGCAGGCCACCAGCCCTAACAATATTGCCATAGGAATTATTTTGTGCAATAAAATATCAGGCTTTATTGAAGATAATACTTTATATCATATATTGATAGAGTTGTTCCAGATGAATTCATTTTAATCCGTCTGAAATCAAAGTGGAAACCATGTACAGAATTTCTGGTTCTGAAAATGTTTGTGTTTGAAATTGTAGTTTTACTTCAGTAACTAAGGTCTTTATCCATCATGAACATCTGTCTCTATATTATATGGGTTGGATTCAGGATCTGCCTTCCATGGACAGAAGATCTCCACTCACAGAAATTGTCTTTGCCTAGTTTTCAGTGTGTGTGTGTGTGTGTGTGTGTGTGTGTGTTTCTATCCTTCTCCATAGGTTACCCCATTCACCAGAGTCCTCCAAACCTCTGTGTAGCATTTTCAGGTGGCTGGAGCGGCTGCCATAGAGAGGAGAGAGAAGGGAAGTCTACTTTTGTCAGCCCTAAATCTGGATCCAACCCTATGTCTATAGCTCTCTAAATCCCAGTGTTTGCTGATGGGCTGCCTTCAAGTTAGTCATGATGGCTTTATATTATTTGCAGTATCAGAGGTAACATGTCTCTGAACACCAGCTGCTAGGGAACACTAGTGGGAGGGTGCTACTGCATCCATGTCCAACTTATGGATGTCCCATAGCACCTGGTTGGCCACTGTGGGAACAGCCATGTTACATTTTTGTCTGATGCAGCATGGCTGTTCTTAAGTTAACAATACCAATGTAATGAATCATTGTTTGTTGCTATCTGTGCTTCTAAAATTCTGTGAAAGGCCTGAATTCAATTAATTTCTCCATAACAAAATGGAATCATGCATGCATGTGTGTGTGTGTGTGCACATGAATATAAGATGCCATTAAAGTATTCTGAAACAGCAATAAACTTTGCTGCTGCCTTGTTCCCACTTGGGATTCTGTTGACTCCTCTGGGCGATCACTCAGGCAATGAGGCACAATGTGGGACAGGCAGCTAAAACATGTCTGAGAATTGATATGATTTCAGAACTATGGACAAGGAGCAACTGGCAGTGGGTTATAGTCAGGTTCCACTCCCTCAGGTGCTATGTCTAACTTGAGTGTCATTTTTTGCTAGAAAGGCAGGTTACAAACCAAACCAACAAGGGCGTTAAATGGCTAGCTGACTTTTCCTGTGGGCATTGGCTTCCCCTGGAAAGTGAAGGGTTGGAGAGATGAGGAGCCCTTTGGAGATTGTTCTGCAAGGTCTCATTGTTCACTAGAGGAGTGAGGTCCATTCCAATCAGGGGGCAGTGGCACCTTGTGGGGTGAAATGGATAGGATATGATGTCAGAAGCAGTGTGTCCCTGTTCAGAAGGACCAGGGACTAGTTCTGGTGTCTTCTCTGTGTCACTGTGATGGGAGACTTCAGTCTCCAATGGCTCCTGATCCTGGTTTATACACTAATACCTGGGGCAATTATTAAGGAAATAGAACTACTCTCTGGGTTTATGAGAATGTACATATGAAAAGCTTTTTCTTCTATATGAAAAGCAGGATAGAAAAAAGATGGGTACTGTCATGGAGAGACTTCTGGAGCCCTGAATCCATCTTCACATGCCCGCCACCCTTATCCTTACTAAAAGACATTCTCTCTTCAGGGGATTTGTTGCTGGAACTTAGGGAGCATTTGCATTTCTTAAAAAACTGGGCCCTTGATCCATACCAACTGAAGCCAGTGCACATACAATAAATATAATTTTAGGTTTGCTTATTATTTACTTTCTTATTATTTACTAATTTATATGAATTTTTCATAACAAGGAAACAGAACATCCTAGTGTTTTGAGGAGGTGAATGAGCTTCCAGTTTCTGGAACACTTGACTGAGACCAGCACTTATGGTGTAATTATTGATAACTTATTGTGAGTCTCCAGGATGAGGAGCAAGTCCAGTTCTTACATTACAGGAATAGTATGTTCCCATTTCCTTGCTGTTCTGGTACTGTATGAATGTAGGAGCCATAGGGGATGGGCAGATCATGTGTGCAAAAATGTACAAGCATATTAGAGGGAGCAAGGGGAATAGCTTTAGTGCAGTTCTTCTTAAGTAATTCCATTATCAGACTGGCATAGGATACAGTCATTCAGAGCAGCAAACATGACACTAATGTGAGAATTTGGCATGTATAGGTACTCAAGATATGTTCAGTGTGATTTAACCCAATAACCAGTGGCTATTGCAAATGGAGTGAGAATAAAGATGGATGAGGGGATCTGATGGAGACCAGGGGAGGGTTCAGTCACCCAGAATTCTTTGCTGGGTCTTTTGCTTCTGAAGAAGGTAGCAAACGGAGCTGAACCAAACTGCAGTGAGGAAGAATATTCTCTATGCAAATGATAGAAGACAGATGCTTGACAAGATATGGGGCAGGGATCTTTCTGAAGAACAGCACTGCGAGGGCCAAAACCTGGAACCTTGGGAAGGGAAGTTTCATGTTATCAGAATGACTAAGACTTTGAAAAAAATAAAATTTTTGACTACACAATTGCTTTTTGCATGTTGTATTTGAATCAGACAGAGATAAAGCTGTTATATTGTCACGTAAGAAGTTAATTCGTATGAAGATATTTTTGCTATAGGAGTTTTACATGCATTTGTAGGTCTTCCTGTAATATGCGACAATACATCCCCCTCTTCAAATGATAAATCACTTCCACAAAGATTATATCAAATTCTAATTCAATGTTTTCAAGTGATATCATTGCTTGGAGAGCCAATATCTTTCTCAGAAGAACAGATATTTGATAAAAGTTACAAAATGATAAAAGAAGGCTGGTGTTCCATTTTTAAATAGATAGGAGTAGTATTCAGAAGATACAGACTTAGCAATAAGTGTTCTACTCACCACAAAGTCCTCAAGCCTTGAAATAACATATTTGATTTTTTCTATAAATCAGCTTACTCTCAGATTTTTTAAGCAATTTAAAAGCAGCTGGACAATGTTTATGCCAAGACAAAAACAATGTTGTGCTAAAATTCTAAGAGATTATTTGAAACCCATAGGACAAAAACCCTGGACATGCACTACCTATGAGATGTATACAATAAATGGTTTTCAGAAAATTGTATTTGTTACCTTAAGTATTTCTTCCCTTTGTTGAGGTCTTTGGGTTTCTGATTCATCCAGGATTATTTCTGTCCGATACATCCAAGTTGTGATATTAGCAACATTCTGATCAAAAGTCTCCATGTGTTTCTGATATGCCTGCAGGTAGATAAAAGGAAATATGACACGTTATTAAGACATCAGTGGCAGAGACAAAAAGGAAAGTGCATGATTATAAAAAAGTTGCTAATATTGGCTGGGTTCAAAGAACTGTAAAACTAGTTCCATGAACCCAATACAGCCTTAGACCTTCAAACAGTAGCCCTAAATGATTTGGGGCAAGCTAAGAGGAAATGCAAAAGCAACTGCTGATAATGGTATGGGAAGGAACTATTTTAAAAATGCTTTTGGTGTGCATAAAGTACTTAAAGCAATTTTTACTATTCCAGTCATTAAACAAAGCTTTCTCTCATAAAAGAAACAATCCTTCTAGATCTTTGCAAAATGCGTGTTGTATCTGTCTATCTAAATTATGCTAACACACTGGGAACCAAAATGGAAGTGGCACGGTAAGACAGAGTTCCTACTTTTGTAGACACCTCCCATCAAAAGTATTGATGGGGTTAAAGTATTGGTGGGGTTAAAGTAGGGTTATACCACCACCACCCCAAAACTGGGGGTGGTTGACACCTGTGCATGCATACTGCAGTCATGCTGCCAGCAACCACTGATAACCAGGAAGAGTTAGCAGGCACTAGTCCTTAGCTGTCTGGAGCGGGAAGTAAAGCTGAAGGGAATCAAGCTGACTATCACTTGCTTTACTGCACACCGTAGTGGTTGTCAGGGGGGAATCTGGACTCACCTTAAACTCTGAGATTAATCCCCCCCTCCACAGGTCTTTCAAGTTGCATGGGGAATGGACTTTGATGGACTACGTATTTGTATGAAAAGCAGTCTCGAAGGACACGATGCCTTTGAAGCCAATTCCCTTCCCCTCCACTTGTGAAACTTTTTCAGGAATCCCCACTTGTCTAAATGGAGTTTCTGATTTGTTCATTCAAAGGTGTAGGAGTGGCTCATTTAGAAATTACTTTCAACTTTAATCTATGTTTGTAGTATAACTAATGCTGCTGTTTCTCTGAAAGTTTTGGAATTACCCTAAGAGCAAATGGCCCACAGGGCTTTTAAGAGAATACAGCCCCCTCCCCCACCATTTATGTATTTTACTCTTGTGATAAAAACTGACACAAATATATAGCCAGAACACCATACTTGTAAAAACTAAGTTTACATTCTAACTGAAGACATCCAGTGTACGTAATATATAGGCTTTATTGTGTTTACAAACAATGCATGAGAAACACACATTTTGGAATCAAGGCAGAACATTTATCCAGACTTTTATCTTTGCCTATAATGTAATTGTTATTACATTTGAAACAGAATGATAGAGCTATAAGAATCAAACAGCTGTTGTACAGTAGATGGAGCATACGCTAAATGAAGATAGCCATATTACTGGATTGCCATTATTGTGACAGCAGCAATTTCTATATATTTCATTGTTGTATTATTGAACTGACATAATTACAACCTTCTCCCAACTTGCTCTCCCATTTTATTCAGCTCTGCTTTTCTGTTGGAATTTTGCCTCTATGTTTACAAATTGGGTTAAGAAAGATCCATGGGGATTGTTAGGACTAACCCAGGTACAACTGTGGGCCCTACTAATTGGGAGCCAGGGTCAGATTCAGAATCAGACCAGGATGATGTAGATTCTCACACAGTCATGGGAAGCTCAAGGCCACTGATCGACTACTCATCTTTATTATAGATCGAAGGTGAGCAGAACTCTTTTTCTGCCACAGCTGCCAAATAAGACTTTTTGTCAGCACTTTGATTTACTACCTGGGAATGTGGGAACTGAGCAAGGGGGAGAATCTAAAGGGGAGGATGTTTCTAGGATATCTTCCCAGAGGTGAAGTCAACTTGAGGGTAGAACAGCAACATGCTCTTTGATGTTCTGCTCACTTAAGGGCTAGAAATCCCTGTTGGGAGAGGTTGTCAGAAGATGGGCTCTGACAGCTTCTCCCTTTGTATTTAAACTGATGTAACTGCCAGGGTGCATTTGCTGAGATCAACGTCTTTACTGTTCAGAATATTTCCTCACCAGAATGCACTAAATCTGTGATCTTGTTTGTGTGACTTCATAATGTAAGATTCTACTGAGTGATTTGTTGCTAGGATTAAGACTCTGAATGACTGCTAACCTTGAAACTGTTTCTTTACCCAAGCAGTGCGCCAATAGCTTTCATAGAAACTATTTGCTTTGTTCTGCCGTAAACCTCTAGAAAGTTGATTGTGTAATTTGATCTACCACAATAAAGATTTTCATTGTAAACACAGATTGATGTTGGCTCGGCTGAAGATGCCAAGAAACTGAGCCCTGTCAGGGATTTGGTCAGTGATAAGTCTAAGAAAGTTGACATTCCAAATAGCCAATCAAATTATTGGCTTACTTGTAGCTCATGAAAAAACAATGCATGAAGCTGTAGTGATGGACACATTGAGGTGGTGTTTTTTTTAATTTAAATAGTGTATATATTTGAAGGCTCAACCAACTGAACATTAATGTAACCTAATAGATTGTCACGTATACTTTTATAAGAGCTAATATAGTGCAGTGATTGTGATGTAGGACATGAATGAGGAAGTAGGGAAGTTTAAATTCCAGCACAGCCATTAATTTACTGAGTAGTTTTATGAAAGGTCCTGTCCCTCTAGACCTTCTGGGCATGATAATGTCCTGCTTGCACTAATGAATTGCTGGAACAATTCCCCTATGAGGGAATGTCTGAGGCTTTTTAGTTTAGAAAAAAGGGCAAGTAAAAGAGGACATGATGCAGGTTTATAAAATTCTGCATGAGGTAAATAAAATGGCTATGGAGTCGTTTTTTCCAATCTCTCATAATATTAGAACCCCATGGTGGTAGAATTAAGGCAGATAAACAAAGTACTTCTTCATACAGTACATAGTTAAACTATGGGATTTTACAACAAGAGTAGCAATTGTCACCAACATATATGGTTTTAAAGGAGGTGTAGACAAATTCATGGAGAATAAGGCTATCAATAGCTACTAGTCATAATGGCTACGTATTAATTCTAGTATCAGAGGCAGTATGTCTCTCTATGCTAGTTTCTGAGAACAACAGTGGAAGAGAGCTAATGCCCTCTTGAATTCTGCATAGGCATTTATTTGGTTGGTAGCAATTGGAAACATTCTGAGGTTCCCCCCACCCTTGATTCCCCCCCCCCTCGGGGTCTGGGTGGGCACAGGTGCTGGATTACCAGTTAAATTTGAAAAAAACCACTTCTCTACTTGTGTCAATGGGCAACTCTCCTGGAATTCCATTCCTGCGAACATAGTAAAGATGTTCTTAATGTGAACCAGGACATGACTTATCCAGACAACAAGCAACTCATTCTACCCTCCTTCTCTCTCTCTCTCCCTCCCTGCTTTCCAGTCACTACATACCATTCCTTATCCCACCTGGTTATCAATTTGTTTCCTTTCAGTCTCCCAACATTCCATGCCATTCAGTTCTAATGGAGTTAGTTAACCCTCCCACCGCACCCGTGTTTTTTGCCAAAGGTGATTATTGTTGCTGTAGTTGTTTGGATCATCTACAAACTCTGAGGTTATCAGCATCTGCCTGATGGGTGGAGTGGCTTTGGCTACATAAGCACAAACACAGGAAGAGTTAAGTTGGTATTTGAAGGAATTGTAATATTAGAAAAACACTGTATGTTGCACGCTCTATCAGTGAAAGGAAACTGAAGTGTACAGTGCTGCTCCCTGACTTTTCACTGATTAGAAAACTGGGGAGTAAGTAACAATATGTAATTCTTACCAGCAACAAATTAAACCATTCCTCAGCACGTGAAGTTACTGCTATCCAGTTACTACTCAGAAGGCTGAGTTTATCATTCACCAAGCTTTCCTTTCCTTTAAGTACCATCTTCAGTCCCTCTCCCAAATCAGTGATGTTCTTCAGCTGAAGCTGACGTTTCTCAATCTCCAGCTGTGTTGCCTATGGAAAACATTTGCAGGATGATTGGTAAGGGAGAAGAGTTTGCAAGATTCTGCAATCCTTATATTGTATCATAACGTTGTCACAGTAGACAGTAGAAAGATCTAGTATATTTCAACACAATGAATTGAAAGAGAGAGAAATCTGTATGTCTTTCATATAATTTATCTCTTATAGCATAATTAGTTACTTTTGATCACTAAATCTAACCAAAGGACAAATAATCAAAATTTCATGCATTTAGTAATCACTTTTACACTGCTTTGATTTAAAAACTTTGAAAAATTATATCCGCATTTTAAGAGATCCCACATCATCTGATATCTTAAGGTATAGTGAAAAAGTTTGCTTCAGATTCATGTCTTTGAAAGAATGATTTTTAAAAAATTAGAACACAAATTTGCCAGATTTCCCCTTATTTGACTGAAAACTAAGGATGCTGATTTTTTAAAATACAAAGTTATAGCGTTGCCTTGTTCCTCCTACAGGCCTGGCCATTTAGCATGGTGATAGGAAGTGTACTCTGTACATGTTCAATACAGAGTCACTGTCCTATCTCTTCATACATAATTTCAAATCTCATGTTGTTGTTTTTTGTCACTTAGCTGTCACAGCAAGATAAAAAACACTAAAATTGGTTACCGTGGTTTACAAATAGGGTGTATGTGGCCATGATGAGGTTCTGAGTTGACAACATAGTTTCCAAGATTAATATGGGGTTCCCTGGAAGCCTCTGCAACCCTTCTTGGAAAGGGCAGATGAGGTAGACAAATACACATAAACCCAATGGATCTCAACACTGAACAACTTTCAGCCAGCCAAGACACCAGTCTAATCCTAAACTCTTTACAGGATTATTGTGAGGATACAATTGGTTAATATGCCATGCTGATTTCCTTGGGTAGAATACACATTTGATAAATAAAATGCTGCACTGCACTGAATTGCAGGCTATATTTTAGTTACTATCACACACACACGCACACAGATAGAGATATATGCACACAAATAAACAAATAAATACATATACTGGTCACAGTCCAAAAGCGTTTATAATACTGGTTCCATGCACACCCAAGATTATTTCTCTAGCAACACCCCCTGCTGAATTTCCATGAAGTTATTTACACTAAAAATAGATTTCGGTTTGGCAGAAGGAGCTGTTACAGAAATAAAAAAAAAGGAAGACAGATAAACCCTAATGAGTATTTGCTATTTCCTATGCTGCATCTCAGTATAAATGTACTTAGTGTACTCTGCACGTTTTTAGCTGAATTCCATATATGCTTCTGAAAGTACTGATAGAATTTTCAAGTTCATACATTCTGGCTTTTAGAGGCTCTGCCCCGCCCACGTGTCAACATGGTCCATGAGCACAAGCCCGATCCCTGCCCATCCGGAATGGCTTGCGGGCAGGGGCGCTTTTTGCGAGGGGGAAAAGGAGCCGCAAGCAAGAGCATGTATGTATGCATGGCACGCGTTCAGCATTGTGCAGGGGTGGAGCCAAGGCTATAAAAGGCTCGCTCTTGGCTTCTTCATTTTCCGGTCCCACCCTCCCTCCCTCCCTATCAACTAGTATGGGTATAGCCAGTCACCTTCTTTGAAGGGGGGTCTGAGTAGGAATTTTCCTCATCATTTACTAATGTTCAGGTTTTCGCCTACTCCAAACTGGATTTAATCATAAAATGGTGGATAAATAGGTCAATTGGTGAGTGGCAGGTTTGTGCGGGAATTTTGGGAATTGAGAATAGGGATGGTGAGCACTCTGGCACCTTTATGGTGGTTGGCAATCCAAAGGTCCTTCTCCTCGGGGTCTCTGCAGTATTCGTGTCAGGATATGGTTTGCCTTTGGGGACCTTCTTGTCTCATCTACTCAGCTGTGCAGCCCTGGGTTGGGATGACGCAGGTCGGTCTCACCAAACACTCAAGTGTAGTTGAGGTAAGGGGCCAGGTCACCCGACCCCTGTGTTCAACTGAGTGGCTGACCCTGATTCCCACATGTTCACGCACAGATCTCGGGAGGGGTGAATTTCCTTATTTAAATAAAGAGGCCCTAGTTTATACCAAAGCTCTGGTGTCTGTATTTTATTTCTATGGCTTCCTTCTCCACTCACAATGCATGGGCGATGTCTTTCCTCCACTCTGTCCCACCCGCAAAAGCCACACACCCCCACTGCTCAAGCCATTCTGGCTTGGCGGGAAGCGGGCTTCTCAAATGAATAGGATGACATCTTTAATCATGGTAACCCTTTAAAAAAATGAATCCTGTCCTAGTAACAGAAAAAAAAAGAATACAATTAAGGGACTAGATGTCTCATTTATATAAAGAAGTACCACCAGCTACTGAATTAAGTAGTGTTTGTGCTTTCTGCAAGCATACTGGAAATTTGATTAAAACGAAGCCAAGGATAAAATTGTAATTGTATCAGTCATTACAGCTGCTTTCAAAATTTCAAAATATTGAAATAGAACACAAGGTTTCACACTGTTTAATGGTATATATGATGATTGTGTAATTATTTTCTTGAAATTTCAATATTGTCTTTCAATGTGGCATCGAAAGATGAGATTTTAATTTCTATATTTTATTAATCTCATGGGGAAGTATCCAATGCTGCCACTGATCCAATGACATCTAGTACAACAGGAGGATTCTGCTGGTGAGTGCAACTAAAAAATACCTTTAATTACCAACTTACAGATACTATCACTTACAGAATGGGACAGATCAGCAAAGCTCACAGAAGGGAGAATTTAGAACAAATCGCTTAATGTCAGCCAGTTGTTCCCTATCTTACCAAGGGATCCCAAGAGAGTAGAAGGAAATTGGCAAGGGAAGGAGGTGACAGCATGAGAACAGGGTGGCATGTGTAGCAATGCATTGTGCCAGGTGGTTTAAGGAGGCACCAAGCTTTCCTAGGTGAGATATAAACTCCTTCCCAAAACTCATTAGCCTAGCTATTATTATTTTTTACAGTTTAGGCCAGGGTTTGTTGAGCTGACCTTCCATTCCCCCACCTGAGCTGAACTCCATATAATTCTGCCTTATGTCATAGCACAGCCTCTAGTTTTCACAGACATGCTGGTTTCATGGGGTAATTTCCTTAGCAATCTGAAGCACCTTGTGGTCCAAAGTACGATTATCCAGCTAAGCCTACAAGTTCAGGAAAGCTAATTTTTCATTTGGACTTTACAAGGCCTATTTTGACAAACTTTGAGGGCTTCTGGTTTACCTTATAAAACTGAATTGGCTTTGTTAACTTGGACTGTAAGCAATCCATTTGTTGTTGCTAGTTTTCTGCTTTAATCATGAAATTATCAGTTCTGCTCATGAAAATGCATGTAAGTGAATGGGCCTTTGCTAGGCTAGCAGGGACATTATAGTAGGTTAGCACATTTCGTGTGTGTGTGTGAAATTGTAATTATATTTCCTTTCCTTCTTGATTTTCTTAGTGAAATAGGTATTGCCTTTTTGTTGTGAAGGTAAGAAATAACAAACACATTCTACTGCATAGCTGCTCTAATCAGCAAACTTCACACACTAATTATATAACTTCTGGAGCACTGAAGTCAGTGTTTAATCATTAATGAGATTCAATTAGAGGCAGGCGTGTCTATTTAAGTTGCAGCTGTGGTATACATTGCCAATAATTCAATATACAAAAGCTAGCTTTTCTGCATATACAAATGTGCAGAGGATTGCATCTGTAGTGTAGCAGAAATATAATTCATGATTAGCAAAGAATTATTTCGATTTCTTTGGAGAAAACATATTGGGTGATTGTCAAGCTTATTCTAGGCTATTCTAACTACATAAATATACAATCCATTCCTTTAAAATCTGACACATTGTCTGAAACAGTAAATGCAATTACAGCAATAATGAAAGATGTACAGGCTGGTGTGCTATATAGAGTTCAGCACAAAACAAAGGAACTAGTGAAAACTGAAAGCTATTACAATTTTTTTTAAATGATAAAAAAATAGATTTACTGACACTTCTCACTGTCATTTCTGAAAAGTACATATTCAAAATAGGGCTTAGGGTTCAGATGTAACTCTAATCAAAAATGGAAGTGAAACTTCCAACCTTCTTGTCACAGTCATACTGGAGGAAGAGAGAAGAACCCAAAGGTCCCCAAACCTCATTCTTTTACAATAGTAGTTCACTGTTTGTTTACCCCATTCTTCAGCCAAAAAGTGCTCCCAAAGCAACCTATAAAGAGTAATAATAAGGGGATTGTTTATTGCTTATTATTAGTTGCTTATTATTGTTACTTCTGAACACAGCCAATGTCTTGCTTTCATTTCTATGGAAGGACAGCTAACAATGAAGCATAAACTTATAGATATTCAAAGGTATTCCAGAAGGATAAATTAAAAAAAAAGACAGACTGAGAAAGAGAAAAATAAGCAGCTCCTATTATTAGATAACATCTTTAGAATATTCTTTTGTCAACAGAAACATATGTATCCCATAACATCTACCAGTTTGCTCTGGAGGGTTGTGACACTTAATATGCATTTTAGCTTGCACAAGACACAGCACTCCAAGACTGAAGTTTCTAAGCACAATATATGCCATATTTACAGCAACAGTTACCTCAGCTTAATTTCTTAATGCTGCTGTCCAATTCGCTCCAAAATGAGGCTTATTTCAGTGCTAGAGACAGAGCTCAAAAAGACAGGATTGTGCAAAATTGTATCCCTCTAACAACTAGGCAGATTTACCTGTATTGTGACATCATTGCCTCATGCATTTCCCTGCACTCACTCCACATCTTTGGCAGTTGCTGGCAGAGGCAGGGAAACAGCATGGACAAGTCCATCTAAATTGTATAGGGAGAGTGTGAGAACTACACCTGTTTTAGCAGCCAGACCCTGTCAAGCATTGTCTGGACCCATTTCAATCAGGATTTCAAGCTGGGATATGGGACTGAGACTGGTTTGGTCGCCTTAGTAGATGACCCACGCTGGGATTTGGATTGCGGGGAGCATGACCCTATTAATTCTCTAGGACCACTCAGCACCATTTCTGGATCGTCTAGCTGGTCTGGGCCTTATGGACACTGTTCTGCAATGATTCCAGTTCTTTCTGTCAGGCCGTGTCCAGAAGGTGGTGCTGAAAGACTCCTGTTAGATTCCATGGCCTTTGTCATATTGTGTCCTACAGGGGTCTATCTTTTTCCACATGTTGTTTTATATCTACATGAAACTGATGCAATAGGTAATTTGGAGTAGGGTGCCACCAATATACTGATGATATCTATCTCTATTGCTCTTTGTCACCTAATACCAAGGGAACAGTTTAAATCCATGAACATTGCCTGGGTTCAATAATGCCTCAGGGACTGGGATTCAACATGTTCGGGAAAGGGTTGTTCTCCCGCTGAAGGACCAGGTCCACAGCTTGGGAGTGCTCCTTGATCCTACATTGTCCCTGAACTTTCAGGTGGCAACGATGGCACACCTAGTGTAATTGCACATTTACACTAGGTGTGCCAGCTGAAACCTGTCCTGAATCAGTCTAACTTGACAACAGTTATTTACGCTTTTGTTGCATTGTGTTTAGACACTTGCAATCTGATCTATGTATCAAGAAGCTTCAGCTGGTGCAAAATGTGGCAGCTAGGCTGATCACTAATACACAGTATTGCTATCATATTACACCTGTCTTGAAAGAGCTGTACTGTACTGGTTGCCAATTGCTTTCTGGGTTCAGTTCAAAGTGTTGGTCTTAACCTTTAAAGCCCTAAATGGCTTAGGGCCTGGCTATCTAAGGAGCCACCTGTCTCACTAAGAATATGCTCAAGTATTAAAATCTGCAGGAAATTCCCTTTTGAGGGCACCAATCATTGAGCATGCTTGGAAGACCTTTCTCCTGTGTTGCCCCCAAACTATGGAATGTGCTCCCTTCAAGAATTACAACCCACTTTCTTGGCCTTTAGAAAATGTGTAAAGGTGTGCCTTTTCAATTTATCCTCTTAAAACGTGCTGGGGTGTTTTGTTTTTTGTTTTTACTGTTTTTAATGTTGCAGGATTGTATTGTTTTAAACTGTTGTACATTGCCTTGATTGCTTTTTAGCAGATAAGGCATTATATAAATGCTAATAATAAATAAATATGCATCACACCTAGTACCAGTCTGAAGATGGGAAAACATGACCAAGAACCACATAGTAGCTGCTTAAAAGCTTTTAACTTTCATTAACTTTCTTTTAATGTGGACAATAATATAAATAGGAGCAGAAATGAATCTTAAGAAGTGAAACCAAATATTAAAGAGAAAGTGGGAAAGGGCTGCCCCCTTGGCCTCTTCCTGGCTTCTGGTGACCAATCATTGGCCACCATCCACATGGAATGCCCCCTGGTTCAACCACGGAGCGAGGTCACATGGCAGAAGAGCCATAGTGACTTTGCCCCAAAGGAAAAAATCAGGGTAAGTCCCCAACTTTTAAAAAGTGCAGCTTCACGGAAAAGCCCCATGGTGGCTGCATATAACTGACACAGTGTATAGACAGCTCTGTGTTCATGATGACCCACTTTTTTTTTTAAGTAGGTTGTTGTGATGTGCGAACCTGGCCAGTGCTTGGCATTTTTTATTGATACAACAACAATGAGGTACTTTAGACAATGAGACTAGAATAAGTCCTCCATTTAAGCTTGAAGAAAATAGCAAACTGTGAAGGTCAAGATAAGGACATCTCTCAATAAATAATATGAAAGGCTATGGAGGAGGATTTGTTTTGAAATATTCCTCTGCTCACAGCACCCTAAGCCTGGCAAGAAGTTAAAAGTGTGGTATCGCTTCTGAAACCATCCTGCTGTCCAACTTAAGATTAATGTAATAAATTTTGGGCTCCAACTTTTCTTGTTACAGTATATTTCCAGTATATATCACTTCCCATTAAACACTATTGATAGTAAAAGACACTACGGAAACTATTTATAGTTTAAATTATATGTTGTATACAACTTTGGGATACAAAGTCTTGTTGTGACAGTGAGATAACTCCAAGAAAACATATGTGAGTTTACAATGGAGGAAAATATATATTATTACCTTGCTCCAGGCAACTTCAGCATCTAAATTGATAGGCATTCCTTCTACAGCTGATCTCTTTGTCAGTTCTGAATCTGTCACTGCCAACCATTCTGTCAGAGCATTCATTTCCTTTCTCAGTTTCCGAGATAATTTCAAACATTTCTCTAGTTCTTGCTTTTTTTCAGTCACCTGCAGAGGAAAGGAGGGGGGTGAATTAAGAGTCCAAGCCCCTAAATGTTCCACCAATCAAAGCGTTTCTGTGACTCATGACAATCACCTTGGCTGTAATTTTTCTTACCCATTCTTGGTCAAAAGGTTCCACTATCAGTGCCCCATAATTGTAGAGGCTATCTACCTTACACTTGAGATCTACACTTCCCAGAACTAGGCCTCACACTTAGAGCTCTAGTTACAGTGTGGTGTAGTGGCTAAGGAGTCGGGAGATCCGGGTTCTAGTTCACACTTGGCCATGGAAACCCACTGGGTGACTTTGGGCCAGTCACAAACACTCAGCCCAACCTACCTCACAGGGTTGTTGTTATGAGGATAAAATGGAGAGGAGGAGGAGGATGTACACCACCTTGGGTTCATTGGAGGAAAAAAAGGTGGAATATAAATGCAATATATTTAAATATGCTGCTGTTATGTTTCTATGCCCTTTTAATGCTGAACTTTTGAATATATTAATTCAATTGACGTTGCAGTTTTCTTTTATTCAGTTCAACATATGACTGCTATCTCTCTTAGTTATCTTGTAGCAGGCATCCAGAATTATAAATCAGAGCTGAATGGAAGCAATTATAGCAGCACCTCTTGGAACATAGAGCCCTGTAAGTTTAATGAAAATTAGCAATTTATTTGTTATTCAGTTGCTACTTCAATGTTATGGTAGCACCTGCATTTTCATTTAGTTTAACTTCAAATGACATTGTATCTTCTTAAGAGAATGGCTTGGATCCATTTTCATTCCATTCAAAGAAGGAAAGTTCCGCTCATGGAAGGGCTCCTTCATGTGCACAACTCTACTTGTGTGAATGAAAGTAGAGTGAAAAAATTAAGATCCAAGTCAATGACTATACAGTAGCCAAATCATAAACAATAGCTTTGAAAGGTTTAATAATACTTGTAGCATTTGCATAATTTGAAACAGATATTGAAAAGATATTGGTTTGTAGCCATCGGTGTTATTCCAGTAGTACAAATGCTATTGCACTAGCAGAAATCACGTTCTGATGCCAAGGGGAGAATCCAACTGAAGTCTACTACTTACACAACTACTGGGTCAAACGGATGTGCAACCGTTTGCAGATCTTAGGTTTACAAAGTGGTCGGCTAGTGCTTGCACAACAAGAAAAAGCAGTGGAGCTCTGCTAATGCAGCAATATCTTTCGCTAATGTTATACTAGATTTAGGGCACTGAAAGGCAATGAATCTGGAATTTCTTGCAGATTTCCACATGCTATACATTTCTGAAAATGTTAATTTGCAAATACCCAGTTTGGATTTTTAGAGATTTGCTGCTGAAAGCTCAGCCATTACAACTTAATTGGCAGGTTCAGAGAAACAGATTCAAAATACATTTTCTATTTCAGAATAATGCAGAGACAATAGCTATTTCAGAAGCAATATATGATGATGATGCTTGTGGTGGTGCTTGTGATCGTGATCATGATGATGATGGTGGTGATGAATAAACAATCACCTTCCCTTTATCCTCACTAGCTTGTTGCCATCACACTAGAATTTTTTTACATCAGGATTGGCCAAGCACAACATCCACTACACAGCTTTATTATTTTAAATGTAGTTTATCTAAAAGCTTTCACTATGTGTTTAGCTACCACAGCTTATTCCCTCAATTCTTTTCTATATGCAGATACAGATACTGCAAAAATATGTTTTCCATTAAAACTCTTGATAATCTAACTTCACCATTTAAACAATTTTCTTAATTGTTAAAAAGCAGTTTGTGTACTACTAACAGCTCAGCTCCATGCATGTGATTATTCAGAAGTATGTTTACCATCTGCATTGAAACCCATGGTCAAGATAAGTGTGTTTGGTTCCTTTGGTTTTGGGGTAAAAAGTTTTAATATTAATGTTTATTTCTATAATTCTAATTGTTGAATTAGGTAAAAGTGTGATACTTTATTGAATTTATAAAAAAGGATAATAAACATAGATGCAGTTTTAACTTTACATTGTTTTGCTCCTTTCTCTATTTATATGAGGAAAGTATTAAAATAATTCTAAGGAAGGTTGTATGCAATCAAAGGCTAATGTCATTCTTTTCTCTTCATTTTTAATTTAAATGTTATAAAAGAAATATAGGAAATACTGCCATCTTAAGGTCTTTCTTTTTTACACAGTTGGTCTGCATATCATTTCTCAATACAATCTCTTAATACTTAAAGCAACTATTCCACAAGAAAGAGGGTGCACCACAGGCAGAACAGGACTTAGAACATCCTGCTCCACCCCCTTTTGTACTCTGCTTTGCCACCAGCCTTTATTCTCTCTCATTCTGGGGCCATGTGCAAAGCTCATCATCTCACCCACCAGCAAGCTGGGGGCAAGATAAGTTGACACATTACATTACATTACATGGCGCTCTACATGGTTGCCATCCATGCCTTTTCCAAAACAAAATTAGTCTAGAGCAGTGAGCAACTTGTGGTCCTTCAAATGTGTTGGCTTACAATTTCCATCATCCCTCACCTTTGGCCATGTTGGCTAGAGCTGAAGGGAATCAGAGACCAAACATATGAAGGGTCAAAAGTTGCCCATCCCTGGTCTAGAATCAGGTTGTGGAAGGGCTCATAGTTAAAAAGACTGTTTTCCTCTCCAGTAATTTATCAAGTCAAAATGATCCTCCTAAACATGCCTTTCGGCGGAAAGATACAAAATCCTCACGTCTTCCCTGTATCATTTTCCCACAGTTGAAAAAGCAGTTGGGTGAGGTGATTTTGAGCTGAAAGCCAATCTGAGGGGAAAAGATTAAGTAGCTTACATCTGCTCACCCTTTGCCTTTCTGACTTGCAGCCAGCAGAGACTAATTAGTTTTTAGGGTTTTTTTTAAATGAGAAAACAAAACTCAGAGATTCATGTTGCATATAGTTTGAGCACCACTGTGATAACTTTGTTGGAAGTGATTGGAGATGTGAAGGCTTGGGGAAAAAACATATTGGAAAAATGGGATGAATTTTTTAAAGTTTCTTTTTGGGGATTCCTGACTTTGTCCCCTCCCCACTCTTTTTACCCAAGCTTTCTCATATCTAGAAGTGATGTCAACTTGTAATGTTGTTGCTGAAGTCAGTGAGTAGGGAGAAGCATCAATGGTGATATTAATGAATTCCATACAGCTGAAAATATTAAAGTCCCACTGTCTGCTGTAGCCGTAGTGGATTGAGTGCTCTGGACATGGGGTCAGGGAGCCTTGTTTTCAAATCTCTGCTCTGCTATAAGGCTCACCATATGGTCTTGAGCAAGTCACTGTCTTACAGCCTAGCCTGCTACACAATATTACTGTGAGAAGAATATGGGACTGCATTCCTTGGAGGAAACATATGAAACACATGTAATTGGAAGGATAGATGTACGTAACAGAGGTTCTAAGAAAGCTCTTTAAGGGCATTCTGACAGCCTATGTCGCTTTCTAAATTTATATTTTCATGCATGCTGAGCCACCATAATTAAGAATCTGTAGAAATTATTGCTTATAATGCATAGTAGCGTAACAAAACAGGGAATTACAAGTACAGCAGAAATCCACCATAGGTTATGTCATCTGTGTGGTATCCACCACAGGTCAGATTGAGGCATTCTACTCATCTGGTAATGCCTTCCATAGGCACATCTGCAAGAAGGTTTATAGGACTGGTTATCAGCCTGCAAGCAAGACTTATCAACTCTGCAAAATGATAATGAGCAACTGATGGGGTGCTCATTACAACTTAATTGGCAAGGCTTTCTGACTAGCCTTGTTACCTTGCTCCAGTGATCATCTGAAGCACATTCCGCCCCCATACTGTAGAGGATTGAGCCAGGAACCAGGGCTTATACAGGCTTCATTATCATTTGCTGAATTATTATTCCTTTTTTTCTTCCAAAGATCAGATCAAAGCTCTTTCTGAACTTTGGAGAATTCTCATAAAAAGTCCATACTTTACCTGAGATTCTCTAAAAAAAGTTTTAAAAAAAAAAGCCTGAGCCCATTCCACATGGTGAGTTTCTTTCATCACTGTTATCTCCTTCCAGGTGACTTCTCATTCCTTAAAATTGCTTGCTAATAAAACTATACTTCTGCTTCCTTCTACCCCATTCTCATCCTCCTCTCACACTCTGTCTCACACACTCTTAATCTCCCATTTTCTCTCCTAGTAGGCAATTCTACTTTTTATTTATTATAATCTTGGTATTATTTTATTTTATCATTATTTATTAAATTTCTTTCTCAAAAAACACTCAAGGATGCAACATTTAAATCAGCTACCACTATGTCATAAAACAACTAGAACATCAGTGACTGTTATTACCTTTGGGTCTTCTTGCAGTCCCCCTTCCACTCAATTGGATATCTAGTGATTTCATCTTTGTAATATCTTCAAAATTATCCCTTTCTCTCTTTTGAGACAATCCAAAATCTCACTCAATTCACATTATTACTTGCACTGACTACTGCAACACTTTTTGCTGGGCCTTCCTGGACCTTCTCTGTTCAACACTAACATTATCTACATTGCCGGTTTCTTTTTCCTTGTAGTTTATTTACACTTCTATTAGATTGAAATAGAATGTCACCATTCCCTTGCTTCTACTTATCTCTATGCTCTTCTCTCTATCTCTGTCCTTTTGTACTCTTTACTGCTAAAATCTCCTTCTCCTCTGTAAAACAAATATTACATCCTCCATTCTCTTATTGAACCCATCCTCACTTGCTGTCCCTGACTTGCTGTCTATTTTGTGACATCCATCAGGCTCATTTCATTTGTGCATTTAAATTCACAATAAAATTTTGCCTATGCTAATTAATTTTGCACATCACCCTTTTCCTTATCCTTCTCTGTGTGTCTTGTCTTCCTTAAGATTATAAGCCTGAAACGCACATACTGCCTCATTTTTGTTTAATGAAAGGTATCCTTTTTTCTTTTATTTTTTGTAAAAAGGATCAACATTAAGAATGTAGCTGCCAATATGCTAATTTCACATATAAAAACTCCATATAATATACAAAGAACCCCATAAAAATATTGGTTCATGGATGCAAGCTATCCGTACATAGTGGTTTAGAAGCTCTTAATATTGTTTGTCATATGTAATATCTCTAATGTACTCCCCATTAGAGATGTTGCAAGAGTTTGCCTGGGTCTACGAGGGCAATGGACGCCCTCGCATCTAGCCCTCCCAGGCAGATATGTCCAGTGCCAGGACGGATCCACACACGAGTGCTCACAAGCCCCCAAGAGAGCTTGGACATAGGACTTCCAGTTTGCCCCTTTCCCCATTGCCTTCCAATTAAATCTGAATAATAGATTAGGACAGAAGTTACTAGTTATTTCAAAGTGATATAATGTGTTTCACAGACATTTCAATCTTATATGAAATGAATAGTTTTGTTACATTAGTTGAATATTTAAATGGCCACTCTGAATGTTCCACTAATGGCAAGGATATATTTTCTCACTAAGAAAGTAGACATAAATAAGACAAAGAAATTACTTTTGCACTGAATGATGGAGAACGTACCTTCGCACCCAAATCATTATACTGCAACTTCAAAGCTGTCAGTCTTTCATCCAGTTCTTTAGGGTTCTCCGTTTGCTGTTTCTGTACAACCTGACGTCCAGTTTTTATGACTGTTTCCACTTCTGATTTCACTTCACTAAGAGTCTTATATAATTTCTAGCCAGCATAAAGAGATAAACATTGTTTTTATTTAAATAAAATTACACTGATTTTTGGAAAATATTGGAAGAACCATCTGATAAGTCAAACTGCATGTGAATTACTCCACTTGAAATACTCACCATACAATGATCAAGCTGTAACTGCACTCCTTCCTGCTCAACACTCCTCAACTCCAACTTCGGCACTTGCAATTTTACCTCATCTAAAATTCTTTTACATTCCTGTAACCGATGCTCAAAATTGGCTGGCTTTTGGAACAAGCGAAACTTCATGAAGATATCTTGTAGTTTTTTCTGAAAAGGACACATGAGACAGGAGAAATATGGTTGCAAAGTATGCATAGCAAGTCTCGCTGCTGTGATATTCTGAGTGATGAATGCCAGTCACACACAATGATAGCGTCCTTAGATTTTTAAAATGGGGCACAGAGCAGTTCTATTTCTACATACTTTGAAAGATCTTGGATATCTCCTGTACCATGCGTTAGAAAGCATGCATAGGACTTAGGTCTTTGAGGGATTCCTATATTCCCCTTTTATTAATATCCAAAAGCTAGAAATCCCAGCATGAAATGGAAGTCATACAGGTATCTGGCAAGCAATTTCACTGTGCACTCCTCTGTAGCTTTCTTTGGATTGAGAGCAAGCTCCCCAAAATTCCATACAAGTAATCACAAAGACAGTAATGCTAATCTGGAACTCAATAATGAGCTCAATATCCTTAGAATATGTTGTCTACAAGTATATTATAGTTCAGCCTTGACCAACCTGTGCCCTTCAAATGTGCTAGATTACAACTCCCAGTATCCCCAAGCAAGCTGTGCTAGCTGGGAGATTTTGGGAGTTGTAGTCCAACACAGCAGGAGAGCACCAGGTTGGAGAAGGCTCTAATAATTAATTGGCTACATTAAAATTAGCCAAATACACTAGTGCATGGATCTCACACTGCTGAACACGTAAGAAATATCCTCTATGTGAGTCCCCAAACACCATATATCTGATATTAAAAAAACAGAAAACCTATGCCATGTGTTGAAAACTAATTTTAAAGTCTGAAGAACTGTCTGGATTCGGTATTTAAGATACATTCATTGTCGCTTCATTTTGTTTAAGACAGTCTATTTAAAGTGATGCAGCTCTTTTGGAGTTCCTTGATGGATCACAAATCTTAATGCTGAAAAACATCATTCTTTAGAACAGATGTGGGCAGAAAATAGATCTATCCTGATGTTTTTGACATCAGCTCCCAGCATTCCTGAGCACTGCTCATGCTGGTAGGGGCTTTTACAATTTGAACTCTAAAACATCTTGAGATCTACATTCTGCCTGCCGATGCTCTGGAACAGCCATCCCCAACCTGGTGCCTGACAGATGTGTTGGGTTGCAACTCTCAATATGAAGAGATGCTCTAAAAAAAGAGAGAAGTAGCTGGCCCTAAATGGTTCGACATCAGTTTTCCACATCCCCACAGTCACCTTTGCATATCATATTCTCCATCCTGTCCTCATGGTTTATCTGCTTTGGGAGAATAAGAATTTCACTTGCACTTTCTGCCTCCTTAGGGAGGATGTGATGTTAAGGCTTGTGAGCCTTAACACCCAACTTCCCTGCTTTTTGGTGCTTGGTTGAAAGCTCAGGAGCCTTAATGTTGTTTTGTAAACCGTAGGGGTTTAATGAATTTAAGTCATAGTGGGCTGTTCAGTCACGCAAACTGGCCCAATATCTACACAGGTGCAGCAGGAGCACCTCTGAGGATGTAAATGCTACCCTTCTAAAAAATCCCTACAGTCTCTCGGAGGCCAACAGATAAGCAATAGGGCTGCAGCTGTAACATTATAAAATACAGCTAGCTTCTATTACATGGTAACAAAAGTGACAAGCGTAAAACTTGGGTTTTAAAAAGTTCTCTTTGTCATCTACAAAGGCAGATAACTTGAAACAGGGGAGTAGAGTCTTCAGTCACCAGCTTCAGACCATCTTCCTGGGAAAGGGGGAGATAAGGATAACCCAAATAATTCATTATGGAAATAATTAATCCAAGCTAGGTGGAAGATCCAAAGGTGCACTACCACTAGAGCCTGGGCAACATCAATAATGGTTGAATCCTTCCAAAGAGTTCTATAGGAACAGTAACGCTTTTTTCTCTTTCTGTTTTATCAGCACCAGGTCTCTCTGCTACACCAGAAGCTGCTTATAATAGTATATTTATACAAGTTAAACAGCAGATAAGAGTTTCAAAATGCTGCGTACAATTAGCAACATTTAACTATTGGCAAGTTCATGTTATATTTCAGAACGTTTATTTCCTAAACATGAAGGCTCAGATACAAAAAGGTTGTGATGAAGAAAATGGCTTGAACAAGAATAGTTGGTGCTTGGGTTTTTTGGCCTTTTTGAACATCTGACTGCCATACCATATTATAAACATCATCTTCATCCCCCCTCTATTTCAAATAGAATTTGTCATCTGGCATCAATAGCTGTTCAGCATGAAAAGAAGTTGAAAGATCCCTTGGGATCACTGAACTAGTTTCACATTTCAAAAATACTTTGGTCAAAGCATTGTTTTTTGTGACAAAAGGTATTAATGAAAATAAAGAAAAAATAACAGCTAGGTGTTTCAGTTTGGCTGCTTTACATTGAGAAAAGAGTCAATAATGAATTGAGTCAACTCTGAAACAATGATTTAACAAATCCTATCTTTTCCTCTGCCTCATCCTAAATCAAATGCAAATATTATAAACTAAGCAAACAGGAATAAAACTGGAGAAAGCACCTTTCAAAGTAACAATTATTTGTTTATAATGACTGAGTCGTTCATATCTGTGTAGTTTAAAGAAAGGATTTAAACTGAATATGTAAAACGGAAGAGAAATGTACAAACCTGTGCAATATCGATTTGGGAGAATATCTTCTTAGCAGCATCTTTACCCCGGTTCCGTTTTCTCATTTCATCCAGGCTAATCTCATGGCTTGTCAACTCTGATTGAATTTTCTGTTGAAAAAACTCAGACGTGTTTGAAATCAAAGTAGATTATTTTTTAAAAAGAAAAATATGTAAGATTTTATATATATAGTTCCCTGGAAGAAATCATATGAAATTATTACAGGTCAAATCCAACAATATCCATTCGCCAAAAGAATGGATACAATGGATGCCCCCCTCTCCCCTGCAGCCCCCAAGGCAACCCCAAAATTTTGTCCAGAGGATTGGACAGACCCTCTAGAGCAGGTTTGGCGTGTGTGTGTTTGTCGAACAGACAGGCAGAAGAGAAATGGGAAAATCTATTCTCCTTCCAGGTAGAATTAAATATAACTATTTTTCATAAATTATTGCTTTTGTTTGCCTTTTCTTTGGAAACAGCTTATCCAGGATCCTTTTGACATTCAGATTAATTGTTTCTATGTATTAGTTAAACTGCATCATCTTAATATATTAACAATATTTACATTAAAATTATTTCAAAAAAAGGTCTTGGTTTGGACAACATAAACTCTCTTGCTCCCTGCTAAATAGGATAAATATATAACAGCACACTGATGAAAGAATATTAAATGTAATCATCCCAGTGATTTTCAAGCAAGTATTTCTGTCTATCATTTTCAGCAAGAACCAGTAGGTGATCAAATTATTACAATGCAAATTTCAACCCTTGACACCATGAAAGATCGGATTCATAAGAAAAAACCAATTGGATTGTACCATACTGACCAATGTATGCCATGGAAAACAATGCATATCTTGCACACTGATATGAGCTAATTTAGAACAATTCAAACCAATTTATGTGTAAATTGTTTGAAAATGAATATCTGCTAGTGGCAGAAACTGCGAAACAATTACCAGAGAAAACAGCTATGCCAGAAAATATCTGACAGCTTTCTTTCTCATCACTAAGAATATTAGAAGCATTACTGCAAAATGAGAAAGAAAAATCTGCCACAAGGTTTTATCGAGCTCACATTTTAACCAAACAACCATTCCAGCCACTCCACATTTTCTATAAATACATTGCTAATGAAGGATATGCCATGTACCTGAAAATCTAATTTTATTTATATATATATATATATATATATATATATATATATATATATATATATAATAGTATATATCTCACAACAGAATTTTAGTAAGTTCAAAATGAACAAAATGAGCAATGAGAAACTGTGCCTTTTCTCATCTGCACTTTTAATATTAAGAATGCTTTTTATCTCATTCAATGCAGTGGTGGTAAGTTGGAGACCAATTTCTCAAAAAATGACTTGCTGACGAATTTACATATCTCCTCCTCCTCCTCCTCCTCTTTCACATTAGATACAATAGTGTGAGGGGTGAGAATGGGAGGAGCAGAGAACACATAAAAAGCAAGAGGGGACACCCCAATTTCTATAATGCAGTCCAGGCAGCTTCCTTTCTTGAGATATTTCTTGATGAAAAGGATGGCAGCACAAATGAATGTGCTTAGCAGAGAACCCTCTTTTTTCATGCCCCTTTGCTGCTATCTCCTTCCTGCTTGTTCTTCCAAGCTGTTTCCCAGCTTGGGATGACGGGAGTGGGTAGAATCAGAAGACTGATTTAAACAAGAAATCAGACATATTAAAATGGTTTGCCCCATGCAATGTTCCATGGGCCTTGTGTTTCATTTAAAATTGGTAGCCTAATCTGAGAGCCCAGCATAAGCATACCAGAGATCTAGGTGGTTACTGCCATGATATGCCAATGCTGTATGTAGCAGCTGAGGACAAAAGGAATGGCACACTAGTAAGTTCTTCTTGCTTGTTCACCCTTCATGATTAAATTGAGCCAGAGTATACCGTGACAAAGAGAGCTCTTTTCTCCATGTTAATTGCTTTCCGTTTCTTTCCACCTTTGATCCTTTTCAGACTGGGAAATAAAGAAGAGGGATTTGGAAGTGCATGGAAGGAAGAATTTTTCTTCCCTCTACATGCCTCTTGTCTCACCAACATCCATGTGTGCTATGATTTCAAAAAGACATATTGATATGATTGCATCAATGTTTTTCTATGTTCTTAAAATATTTGTAGGTGGTTCACTAATGCACATATAGAATCATAGAACAGTAGAGTTGGAAGGGCCCTGTAATGCCATTGAGTCCAACCCCTTGCTCAGTGCAGGAATCCACCTTAAAGCATACCTGACAGATGGTTGTCCAGTTGTCACTTGAATGCCTCTAGTGTGGGAGAGCCCAAAACCTCCCTAGGTAACTGGTTCCATTGTTTCTTTCTCCTCACATATCGAGGCTGTAGCCAAGTCTTGCCGTTTTTTCCTATATAACATTGCTAGGATCCGTCCGTTCTTATCTGAATCTTCTGCTAAGACCCTTGTACATGCTTTGGTTATCTCCCGTTTGGACTTTTGTAATCTTCTTCTGACTAGTCTTCCTTATGCTCATCTCTCCTCTTTGGTCTCTCTTCACCATTCTGCAGCCAAGATTATTTTCTTGGCTCGTCGTTTTGACCATGTTTCCCATTTGTTGAAATCTCTTCATTGGCTTCTGATCCCACATAGAATTCAGTATAAGCTTCTTTTGCTGACATTCAAAGTGTGTCATGGTCTTGCACCTTCTTATCTTTCCTCTCTCATTTCACTCTACCATCCCCCTCATACCCTCCATTCTTCAAATGTTATGTTGCTATCTCTCTTGCCTGGCTTCACCCATTCTCTCTGGCTGCCCCGTTTGCTTGGAATGCTCTTCCAGAGCAACAACGTACCATGGGTTCCATTGTAGATTTTAAAACGCATTTGTTTTCAATAGCTTTTGGTATTTTAGCTTGATTTACTGTTCTTATTACTATGATTTTTCTCTTATTTCTGCTTTGTGAACCCCTTCCCTCCCTTCATATGTTTTAATGTGGTTTTAGATTGTAAGCCTCTAGGCAGGGTATCGCTGTTTTATTTGTATATTTTGTACAGCACCAAGTACATTGTTGGTGCTAAATAAATAAATAAATAAATAATACAGCTCTAACAGTCAGGAATTTTTCCTGATGTCCAGCCAGAATCTGGCTTCTTGTAACTTGAGCCCATTATTCTGTGTCCTGCACTCTGGGATGATTGAGAAGAGATCCTGGCCCTCCTCTGTGTGACAACCTTTCAAGTACTTCTATATGCAGTGGTAATCACTACACATTGAAAATCTTGATGCAACTGTGCTTCGGACTTCTGAGGCCCAAGGCTTGCACAGCCCTACTATAAAGCCCTATACAGCTTGGGACCAGACTACCTGAAAGACCACATTCTCCCGTATTAGCCTGCTCTGACCCTTGCTTGGCAAGTAAGGCTAGGTTCGCTCCCACTCTGCTGCCTTTCTACAAGCAGGCAAGCAGTTTCTTTGGTGTGTAAGCAGTTGGGTTGGATGTTATTTTCTTTGCTCTTGTTATGTTTTTAATTGTGTTTTAATGTACTCATTTTATTATTGTTTTTATCAAGTTTTATTTGTGACTGTGAGTTGCTTAGAGTGCCATTTTTTTCATGGTAGAAAGGCATGGTACAAATCAAATCAAATCAATAAATACATAAGACAGGCCAGGGCTGTAATCCTTTGCATTCTTATATAATGTAGTGAAGGTAAATTAATAATGATTGGGAAAATACTCATTTCTTTATGACTGCTCTAAATTGTGGTGATATTAAAACAAATAAGTTAAATGTGTATGAAATATAAAAGTATTATATAATATGGATGTGGATTATTTGAATTGCTAATTTCTTTCCACACACATATCTCATTGATTAACTTTGGTTTGGTTTTAAAGTATGATTCATGCAGTATGTTCATCCTCAGAGTCATTTTGAAAAACATATAATTGTGCAAAGCTTATCAAAGTTTGTCAAGCCTAACATGAGATATTTAAGTACTGGCATTGTGGAAGTTAAAGCATTATGGACATTTCCATGGAGAACCTTTCAAAATTGCCTTGTTTAAAAGAAACAAAAATAACACCACCTTCCTGACATTAGAAACAATGCATTACAGGGAGAAAGAACATCTGGGGGGGTGGGAAGAGTGCAAAAATAATGGTCTAAATCAAAATATTTCAAGGAAAAAAGGGCAAGTCGTTTAATTGGCAAGTGAGCTGTATCAATAGATAACAGGTTAACTGGTTCCTAACACTGGAGGAAAATATCATTTGAAGTAGATCTACTTCATTGATCCACAAAAATATCATTAACATATTTCCAGAGAGGTAAGCATGTTAGTCTATTGTAGCAAAAGCAACAAAGAGTTTTCTGGCTCTTTATAGACTAATAAATGCAGTCTTTAAGAAGCCATGAGGTTCTTCAATATTCATAAGTAATTATGGAAATTATGTAGTAGCCTGGTTGCCTGAAATCATAATGACTCTTCACCTTATGGTCTTTTATTGCATATGTCACATAGCCATTAATCTAAGCCTACATATGATGAGATTCTTAATCAGTGTTTGATTTTTGATTTTAGGAAACTCCTGTAGCTCAATGAGAGAGCTTATCCTTTTCTTGCATGAGGTCCCCAGCTCAGTCCGTATTAATTACTTTCAGCATGGCAAGAAAGACTCCTGTCTGAAAAGTTTACCAGTCAATGTAAAGACAATATTGAGCTAGATAGACCAATAGTCTGACTCTATAAAGCAGCTTTCTATGTTCCTAATTGTTAACAAGTTCAGTAAATCAAACCTAAGATACTATCTTAATGTCTGTCATGTCAATTGTCATCGGAATAATCCATATCAAATTGACATTATCAATTAAGCTTTATCACCCATTTGCAGCTCCTCTTCTGGGATTAGAAATAAATCACATCATATCGCAGAGTAGGAAGTCTCCTTTCTATCACTTAAGTGATTAGACCATACATGAGAGTCACACTGATCCAAAAATGATTCTACATTTTCAAAGGATTTGAAATAGCATCACCCCAAGTTGCATGGGGGCAATAACAGCTGGCTTTATTTCCCATCAACTGATTACTTTGTTTCTTTACAAAAACTTAACAACACTTTAAAATTTAAGTAATAAACTAAGATGTTTTTATGATAACTGAATTACACATCACTGCCACCAGGTGGATGTCAGCATTCATCTTTAACAAAATAAAATGAAATTATCCTGGACAAGAGCAGTGGCTTATGGAGTTGAGAATGTTTTAAGAACACTTTCTAATCAGCAATGTTGTCTTAAGATAAGGTTTTTTTTGGGGGGGAAATGCAAACAGTAATTGAATAGTTGAAAATCTATATGATTTTAATAAAAATGAACAAAGGAATCTGAACCATAATTCTGAGAAAATTAACAGATATTGTTTAATACAGATTGAACTTGTAATATTTCACATTTGGGTATTGCGTTGGAACTGTATGTATGGATTTGTTCTTCATTTGTTAATCTGTTTAAAATTTTCTTTGCCAATTTTCTTCGCCAATACACTAATATATAAAAGTATATTATGCTTTTCATATAATCAATATCAAGGAGTACAAGCCATCAGTGTTTACATCATGGAACATTTTTATCCAAAATATGAACAATTTATTCATTTTCAAATCCTTCTAATACAATCCACCCATTTTAAGTATTAACAGAAAATTGTGTTTTACATTACTTTATGTAATATATCATTTTTTAAATATAAAAATAATTAAAGTTACAATGTTTAGAAATGTCCTTCAAATACTAAGACAATATTAGTAAGAAGGGAGGAGATGGCAATATTGTTTCATTTATTTCCTTTTCTATGAAAGTATGATGATATATTTGACTATCCTGGGGGACTATCCATTGCTGTCACAATGCAAGCAATAATAACATTGGTGTTAGCATAAACCAACATTAGCACAATGTCATTGGCACTCACTAGGGAAAGGGGGAAAATAGTGATTTGATTTTTGACAAGGCAATTTATTCCTTTGACTCGCTTTTCCCCTTTGCCCAGCAAGCCCTAAGGATGTTGTGCAAATGTGGGTTTATGCTAGTGCAGTGTTATTAGAATACAGAGGAGGCACCATTCGATATTGTCCCTAATAATTAAAGAGAATATCTGTGATTGTGTAACTCAGTAATAATCAGTTTTACTAAGAAGCCAACTAAAAGTGGTAAAGATGGTGGGTGACTGATGGCATGATAAAAAAAAGCATTTTAGGGAATTGAAAAAAAATCATTTTGTTACTTTAATGTACAAATTAAATTAACACACACCTTTAACCAAAATGTAATGAGTTTTAAATTTTGTCATTACATTTTTTTATGTAAGATTAAGGGCAGATAAAATAAATGTAAAATATGAATTTACTGTGAAATATATGTGGAGACAATATACCTATGTACAGTGTCAGTTTCAAATTCCAGCTACTAGTAATATTAGAAATGGGTTGCAAAATAGACATAGTAATTCACTAATAATTCTAGAAATCATAATTAATGGGTAACCCCCCCCACACACAATCAAATTAAATGAATTTTAGTGAATACTTGAATGATAAAGCTATTTGAGATGGTTAAATCCATAAGACTCACCTGTGCCTCTTGAGGTACTTGTGCTGCATCAATTCTATCTGCAATGTAACCTGTTAACTGTCGATCAATGAAGGCAAGAGAGTCTTGAATCAACTGAAGGTTTTTGTCAGTCTCCTGGGCAGAATGGATACTTTGTTCAAGAAACTTTTGTCTTCTCACAGCCTAAAAAGAAAGAGGGGAAGATTAGACATTGAAATTTTTAAATAAAAAGCAGAGATGTTAACACAAATAAGAATTTCCAGCTGATACACAACCACCTTTTTGTAAGATAAATTTCGTCTCTTTTTGCCAGCCATTTTGCTTTTTAAACAAATAACCACAAATCAATTACTAATATTTAACCAATCCCTAAAGAACCAAAGCAATTGTTGAGGAATTTATGGTGAGTAGAACACTGCAAAATTAAGTTCAACCATTCTCGTTAGACAGATATATTTTTTATTCTGTTGCCTTGGGAAGCTCCTGATCTCATTATATATCTCAAGAGATTTCCTTTGGTCAGAACAAAGTTACCGTCATCACAGTCCATTTTGAGATAATCCATTGCAACAAGTGAGAGGGATAAAAGTGAGAGGGATAAGAGTTCCGCTTATAAAACAACTTGGCACATAGGATATAAATAGTTTCTCAGAGCATGGATTAAGAGGTAGTACTCACAGGATCAGTTAGATCCTTACGTTTTGCCTTGGACTCTTTACGGTTCATTGCTCATCTCATTTATAACCTTCCTAAATAATGCAATGTTCAACTAAATGTTACAAACACTAAGGCATGCAGTAGTCAGGCAGTTTCTAACATTATCACAGCACGTCACATCACCTAAACCTTTCCTGTGTTATGATGTCTAAAAATCAAATGATTTTGTTCACATGGCTGTTAAGAACATTTCTTATTTTATACACTGTACAGTTGCCTCAACCTCTCTCACCATACTTCATAGTTTAAGATGGCACCAGTGGAAGTTAACTCAAATTTGCACTGTCAAAATTTAATTTTAAGTATTATATTTGCATTACCTCTGTACCATTCATTCATTTAATGGGCTGTAACCCCAACGTTTCTATGTAGGTTAAGACTCTAGATGGTAGATAATCTGTTTGTTGAGAAGGCAAGTCTTGCACTTTTTAATTTCTTTACCTTTGGTTGCAAGTTCCTTGTTGCTTTCAAAAATCAGCCACTTTAACAATGATTACTAATATTATAAGGATTAAATGTTTGCAAACGTTCTTAAATTTTAACCATGAATTTTAAAAATTTAGGTTTGTGTGAATCTACTGAGAAAGTCAAAAGAACTAAGGAGCTCATTGACTTCCTGCCTCCACTGAGAAATAGTAATGGACATCACCAGTTCTCTTATATGTATATATAAGGTGCACAGCATTGCTTAATTGGGGCAACTTCTTGTGGATAAGATAAATTTCTGGTGGAAAAAATAAGTGTATAATTCTGAGTAAATTCAGTAAATAATCTTTGGCTTGGAATATTGGAACTCTTGCACTTTTTAACTTCTTTACCTTTGGTTGCAAGTTCCACTGCACCTATGTTTCTGAACACTGAAAGGTGTAATCCTCTGCTAATGTGCTTCTTTACACTTCTGACAGTAAAAAGTTATAGCTGTTTATTTCCCATGATAGTCTACGGGGAGACATGAAGCTTCAAATGAAACTTACGTTCCTTGGGAACCATTCTTCTCAAAATGGCGGAGAGCATAGAAGTTGCCCAAAGGAAGAAAAGTGAATAGTTCAGAAGGTTGGGTTTATGTGGAAGGGGGGGTGTCTTCGTGTGGGCGTGTGTGTGTGTTTCCCGGTGGGTTTTGGAGCATTTGTTTGAAAACAGCACATACAGAGGTTTCTCTAGGCAAGAAACCCTCAGAGTTTCAGGATAAGTGCAAGGTCTAGAGAATTCATTGAAAATACTTTTTTCCATAGTAAATCCTATTGGCATTGAAAAAGTAGCCATGCCACAGTCTATCCTTGCCCTCCCCTCAAGTACACTGCTCAGAGAGTCCCTAGTGAAATGTACCCATTGATTAGAATGTGGACCTTTCAGTCACTCAACCCACCTCCTTCCCCTCCTTCAGTGTTTATGAAAAGAATTATGCTATTTTTGGAGACACTCTGGGCTTGCCTTAACAAAGGGTTTGCCCCAGGATGGATTCAGAGAAATGGCAGGTCATCTACATGATGCAGCTGCTACTGCAAAGCCATCCAGAGCAAACCCCAGAAACTCCGCTTAAAAGAAGTTGGGCACTTACCCAGACTTTTTTTGGTTGTGGAGCTGATGGAACTTCCTAATTGGTCACCATCAGCTGGGCTGGAAAGGGAAGGGGGTTGACTGGGAGCTCCAAGTTGGGCTGCATTATAAATAAATAAATAAACCAGGGGTGGGAGGAGAGGGATGGGACAGCTGGGAGGCTGCTGCTGCTGCCAGGCCAAGCACTAGGGAGGGGGAGGAATGGGGCAGCCGGCTCTCCTCCTTCTGACCTTGCTCGGGCTGCCTCTTTCCTCTCTCCCCCATTTTATTTTTATTTTTTAATCTGTAGATGTGAAGGTTTGCATCTACAGATTAAAAAGTGGGGAGAGGAACAGGGCAGCCAGAGCAAGGTCAGAGGGAGGAGAACCAGTTGCCCTGTTCCTCCGTCCTCCTCAGTGCTCGATCTGGCGGTGGCAGCAGTAGCAACTCCACACTGACACTCCTTCCTGTTCAGATGCCGGGAAGAAGCGCCAATTCGGGAGCCTGAGGCCTCGTGGTGAAGACCCACTGCCGTCAAGACGGGGTCTCTGTCTGACTTTTTGAAGTCAAATTGTGAATGAAGTCTTGTGCAGGAACCAATTTCAATTCTGGTCACTTTGGAGGGAGTCCTCAAGAAACACCAGAAATGTTCTGAAGAGGACTGATTCAGCCAAATCTATATTTGATCATTCATCTCTGAAATTAAAATTCAAGGCTGCAATACTAAATCCCACTGAAATCAATGGGACTAATTTTCAACTTCAGGATCAAGATATACAACAGAAGTAGAACTAAACTGGAAAGTCAACTTCTCAATATAGCTGTGTAGCAAATGCTTTAGGCACCAAATGCAAACCCCAAAAAGAAATGTATTTCATTGTAATTGCTAACACTTAGGCATAGATCAAAGCTAAATGTGGAAGTGAAGCAACTGGAGGCTACCTCCCTTCCCCTTACTAAATCTAGTTATGCTCAAAATGACTGGATTTAGTTTTGGTCGTCTCAAAGTGGAAGAAAACAGGAATATTTAACTCTATAAATAGAGAGCTACAGAACTAACCATCCCCCATTACCATTCTATTAGCTGAATGTTCCACCTCACAACATGGAAGTGAGAGAGAGAATACTCCAAGTGAAAAAAAAGGGGGGGAGAACTGCCTTTGGTCTGTGATCCCCCCTTCATGCAAATGCATGTTCATGCACTTGTTTCACTTTTTTTGTACATTTTAATTTATTATTACAAGTCATATGCCATTGATACATAGTTTTATTTTTAACTATCATGATATCCCCATTCCTCTTTAAAAACAAAATCTGTGCAATCCAATTTTATTATAAATATATTGCAGTTCTGTAATAAGGGAGAGAGGGAGTAAACCCATTTTTCAAATTATTGTGGCAGTTTAGTTTCAACTTCTCTTGTTACACAGATATTTGAAGCTTTAATTTGTTCTCTTGGTTGTTGCTGGTATTTTTGAAGGAGAATTGTAAATGAGCAACATAGTGGCTTGCATTTAAGAAGACCCTACCACCTGTGGAAATTCCCAACCCTCAGGAGCAGAATTTTGGCAGGTATGAGGGACTACAGCAAAAAAAGGGGTGGGTTGAAATGCCCTGCTATGCAGATGAAACTATTGTCTTTGGATACCAGCCCGTATGTTGCTTTAAAAAATGGGGAGCATTGCCTGTAATATTTCAAGAGAAAATGACACATAATATTTACTTTAATTAATGTTTTCAAGTGTGCTTTCAAACCATTGCTCCCTAAGGGTGCAATGCTAGCATGTTTTGACAGAATTTTTCTCTACAATTCCCAGC
This sequence comes from Elgaria multicarinata webbii, assembly GCF_023053635.1. Lineage (NCBI taxonomy): Eukaryota > Metazoa > Chordata > Lepidosauria > Squamata > Anguidae > Elgaria > Elgaria multicarinata. The sequence continues at coordinate 63,838,194 of NC_086175.1, forward strand.
AAGTTTCAGTCAGCATGGCTGGCTGGCTGGATTGTGTGAAGTCTTGCTTCACTAAGGGCAAAAACCTATACATTTTCCTCAGCATACCTAAGACAGCATGGAGTTGTAGGGCTTTTTTCCGGTCGAAACATACATAGGAGGGCACCGTAATTATGATTTCAGCCTTAAGGAAGTCCATGGAAGGATACAAAAGATACCAGAACTGTGTGTTTTAGTATAAAATATTAGAACTGAGTACCCTAAGAAATTAGTATTTTCTGGGAAAGTATGGTCAAAATCATGTCTTTAAGTACATATTTAAATACAAATGCTCATGCAGATTTAGAAGAAAAAAACAGATCCAGGAATAGGATGGTATGGACTTATGAATGAATGTATGTGAAATATATGTGGCTAGGAAATAGATTGATCTCTCCTTCTATATTTTCCATTGGGCTCAATCCATGTAGGATGGGGCACTAGGAGCTACTGGGAAGAGGAGGGGAAAGGAAATGTTCCATGATCTTCCTTAAAGTTAACTTAACTTAGGAACCAAACCAAATTTGGGGCAATTTTCTACATTCCGCTTACTAACAGGGACTGGCCGACGAGACCACATTACACCAGTCCTTTTCCAGCTTCATTGGCTGCCAGTCCAGGTCCGGGCCTGATTCAAAGTGCTGGTATTAACATTTAAAGCCCTAAACGGGGCCGGTTATCTGAAGGAACGCCTCCTCCCATATGTACCATATGTCATCCTCAGGGGTCCTTCTCCGTGAGCCCCTGCCAAAGGAAGTGAGGCAGGTGGCTACCAGGAGGAGGGCCTTCTCTGCTGTGGCACCCCGGCTGTGGAATGAGCTCCCTAAGGAGGTTCGCTTGGCACCTACATTATATGCTTTTAGACGGCAGGTGAAGACCTTTTTATTTTCCCAGCATTTTAACAATCTATAAATACATTTTAACTTGGTGTTTTAAATTTGTAATTTTGCATTGCTGCTGTTTTTATCTGGTTGAGCTTTTATTTTATATTGTATTTTATATTGTATTATATTGTATTTTATATTATGGTTTTATACTGTTGTTTCATATTTTGAATGGTTTTAATTTTTGTGAACCGCCCAGAGAGCTCCGGCTATTGGGCGGTATAGAAATGTAATAAATAAATAAATAAATAAATAAAAAAAATAAATACATCTCCCAGCAGTCTACCCTACCCCATCCCATATTGTTCATGAAGACCACCCACCTGATGCTCCAGAAAGTTTCTACAAGGAGGAGCAGGAACTGCTGGGAAGTAGGGAGGAGGGGATCAGAACTTTTCCTTACGTGGATTTCCTTAAGTTACTTACCTTAGGGTTTAAGCCAATGTAGACAAACTATATTTTATGCTTTTGTGTGTGTATTTTTTGTATTTACATATTTTAAGCTAGGCTTTCACATAAGTCTACAGAACAGTCTATAAAACATAATAGCCCACAAAATATTTTACTGAGCTGCCTGCCGACATTGCTCACTGCTGACATTGCAAAAATGATACTTATTTCTTAAATGCTTTCTTAAATGCTTCTTTTTAAATATATATATATATATATGTAGAGCTTTGGCTTTTCATGTCTAAAAATAGACAACCTACTTTGTTTCTTGAGTTACACAATCCCCATACATCGTAAGATCCCCCAGCCCCTGTGGTCATGATTTTGTTAAAATAGGGTGGGGGTTATTGGTAGGGTTTATGGGTTTATTAAGGGGCTTTGTTTCCCATAATAGCTCAAGCACTGCCCTGTCTACTTGTGTGTGCTCTTCGTGACAGTGTCCATATATGTATTTTGCTCATTTCTGAAATAGTTGAAGAGTGAAAGTGATAAAAATAGTATGGTTCTCATCTTGTAATCTGAAGTGGCTTTCAATCATATAATGTCAAGAAAAAGGAAGTCTGATCTATTTCAGATGGCAAGATTTCATTCTGTATTCTCATTTTAGTATCTTCTTTATTGAATGTTTTCTATATACCAATTTTAGTGACATGAATGTTCATTTTTTTGACATGTCTGGAGATCATGAATCTGTAAAACAATATTATACATGACATTTAATTCTAAACCTACAGTCTGTTTCCTTTGGGCAAATTTCAAAGGGGAAACACAAGGCTTAGCCACATCTTCAATTGAAGGAATACAATCACCATACATTATTTTGGATAATGCATCGATTAATCTATATCCTGTTAGATGACCTGCCAGGTTAACATGGGAACATAAGGTTAAGGGTCTTCCTGGGCTTCCAGCCACTTTTGTTCATTTAGTGTGTACATCATATAGATGTGCCCAAAATGCCAATGGCTCAAATGCCATAAACATCAGAAAATACCTCTTCAAATTGCTTGATTTTCAAGAATGCAAGCCCAACTGTATGTTAACCACACATTTATAAAAACATGCTAAGAATAGGCCACTTTCTTTTTTTCAGAAAGGCAGCGGTCTAGATCAAAAGAAGACTTGTGAGAAGATAGTTAACCCATTCCTTTCTGTACTATTTTCCTACCAAAAGTTATCCCTGCTAAAGGACCTGTTAATTCAAAAAGAAAATAAAAGCAAAGCACATTGGAGGTAGGAAAATATCACGAGGGGAGGATAAGTGCCAACTCATATGCTGAGGTCTCAATCTGGATCAGGACCCCATGTGGTTGCTTTTTCTGGAGGAAAAAAGTGGTCTGTTGTAAGCAGATTTCACATGCATACTAGATGTGATGTGTAGTTTGGCCCCATGCCTCTACAAGGAGCATGAGTGCATTTCAGAATGAGATGGATTAGATGATGCAGATAAACAAATCTGCCACACTGTATTTGCTGCCACTTCTGCATATCTTATGGTGATGAGAAGGACATAAAAGAAGGACTGGATGCTGAGGAAATCCATTCTTATTGGGGAACGAAAATGACTTGCTGCTTAGAACTTCTGGCACCATTTGCTTTTATTGCGGTGAGATTGATGATAGAAATGGGAGCATGGAGACGGTTCAATGCTCCCGGGCCTGACACAGAAGTCAGTGTTTTTTTCTGCATTCTTCTACAGAGAGACACAGAAAGGCCAAGACAACCTCACCTGTATTCCTCCTGGGGATTCAGTTAGTTTAGAACTAAGCCCTGTTTTTTGTTTCAATTTTGCCCAGTCTTCAACAGAAAGAGAAGGATAGACCAATATGTGGCTTTTGGTTTCACTCAGTTTTTCTGTCAATTTTTGTCAGTTTTACTCCAATTTTTACAGTATTGAGTACATTTTGTCCCTTTTCTACATCAGTTTGCAATTCACTTCCAATCGAGTCTGCACAGAAATTTGTGAGCCTTTCTCCTAATATACATCTTTTGTGCAAGCCCTTTCCTAATATATGCATTTTGCAAGCAATTTCTCCTAACAGAATACATAGGTGCTCATTTCACAAATATATGCATTTTTGTGGGCACATTTCCTTTGTGTATATATGCATTTTCATTGGAGAACTGCACTGAAAATTGGGGAAGTATGAGAATGACGTATAATTGCACTTGGTTTGCATATTGGGTCAGGATCTGGAATTTAATTGAGTTCGCATTCACAATTCGAATCATACAAATCTCTCCCCCATCCATAGCATGAAAGTGTATTTCTTCTTCGGTACTTGAAAGTGTATTTCTTCTTCAGTCTGAGACTCTGAGTGAAGCTCTGAGTGAAACACGACAATGTAGCTTAAAAAGCAGCTTCTTATTCAAATATACAAATACGCATAATACATTGCTTCACCAATTTCTCTCAAAGCTCTCACACTGCAAACATTTGGCAGGTTTCTATGGTATTAATAATATTTTTCACCTGTTTGCAACACACTATTTTATAAGGCAAGTAACTTTATTTTTTTGGAAGCCAGCATTACTGTTAAACACAGTGTTTAAAAGAAAAGTGTAGAGAAGAGAAAATATTTCTTAAAATGTACCTCCTGTTGCAGCTCTTCCCATCGAGTATTGAACTTCTCCAGTTTCTCATTGATCAGTTCATCCAAAACTCCACCGTCAGTTAAAGTCTGTGCCAGCTCACGAATTTGATTGCGGTTATCTTCTGGGTGTTGCATTAACGCTTCCAGAGACTGAAACATCCATAAACTGTATTATTTCTTTTTGCCATTTCCCATAGACCAAACAGTAGATCATTCAGAGCTCTCATTACAATAAAAAAGCAAGACATTTTACATTTCCATTAAAATAAAAGAGAATTCATGAGCAAAATAGGGCATATCACTCCATTTTCTTTTGTCACAAATTAGCTGAAATGAGATTACGTAAACATGAACAGAGCCTGAGATGCCTCAGCAATACAAATAAATAATGCAGTTCAATGGAGGTTATCTTGCTGAATTGATCACCAATACAATAATCAAGGGAGATGTTTGCCCTGTCATGGACGGGGTTGCACTCTCCCTAAAGGATCTGTCTGTAGTTTGGGGGTGCTCTTGGATCCAGAACTGTCACTTGAGGCACAGGTGAACTCAGTGGCAAAGAGCACCTTTTATCAGCTTAGATTGATATACCAACTACGCCCTTATCTGGACAGAGATAGCCCAGCTAGTTATCCATGCTCTGAAAACCTCTTGTTTGGATTACTGCAATGTGTTATACATGCGGCTGCCTTTGAAAACAGTCTGGAAGCTTCAGCTGGTACAAAACAGGGCAGCCCGTTTACTAACAGGGACTGGCCGGTGAGATCACATTAAGCTAGTCCTTTTACAACTTCATTGGCTGCCAGTCCAAGTCTGGGCCCGATTCAAAGTGCTGGTATTGACATTTAAAGCCCTAAACGGTTTGGGGCCAGGTTATTTGAAGGAACGCCTCCTCCCATATGTACCTGCCCGGACCTTAAGATCATCTACAGGGGCCCTTCTCTGTGAGCCCCTGCCAAAGGAAGTGAGGCAGGTGGCTACTAGGAGCAGGGCTTTCTCCGCTGTGGCACCTTGGCTGTGGAATGAGCTCCCCAGAGAGGTCCGCCTGGTGCCTACACTGTACTCCTTTCGTCGCCAGCTGAAGACCTTTTTATTCTCTCAGTATTTTAACACTTAATTTTAACTTACATTTAAATTTTACTGTTCTAACTTTGTATTTTAGTCTTATATCAATTTCTGCTGCGTGGTTTTATCCTGGTTGTGCTTTTTATACTGTATTTTTTGTATTTGTGCTTTTAACCTGTTGGTTCTTTTATTATGGTTTTAATTTTCGTGAACCACCCAGAGAGCTTCGGCTATTGGGCGGTATAAAAATGTAATAAATAAATAATAAATTAATAAATAAAATAGGCAAGTGTAATTATTGAAGTTTAGATGCCAGCCCCTGAATATTTTTTATCAACTAATATACCTGCTCATAGCTGGACTAATTCAGAGTCCTCTTTGTTGCTTCTAACAAGGGAAGTAAACAGAGGCTAGCAGTAGGCCTAATGAACCTTGGTTCTTATTCCTAACTATACTCACAGGTTCTTATCTGGTAGCTATGGGGACTTTTAAAAGCTTTGGGCTGTCAAACATCTTTGCAGTAAGATCAGGGAAGTATGAGAAAATGTAAGTAAAAGGGTACAAAAATGCAATTCTGTGCATGATTATTTTCCCATTGGATTTGCTTCCACAATAAATGGAAGCAAAACTCATTCCACATGCATAGGATAAATCTGTGAGACAACAATAACATGGCTTTGGTGCTTCTAAGTTGTAGACTGGTGGGAATTTCTTACTCATGAGACATTCCTGGGGCTAAGTGGACCTCAGGACATGTGTGAGCTCATTGATGGAGCAGGCTAAACTGTCACCTGGCAAAACATATAAAATGATATTTGAATGAAGTGAGTTTATTTTTGTTGAGCTTACTTTAGTCTTTGATATGTTTAGTTCTTCCCATGATGACTGATTTTGCCTCTGCTGCTCTGTTTCTGTTTTCATATGGATTTTATTTGCATTGTTATTGAACATCACTATTTAGAGGGTGACTAATAAATCTTAGAAATAAATAACAATTCTTTTTGACAGCTCTAATTCTAGGATAATAATTCTGTAGCCCATCCAAATGCAATGTTTCCAAATCTCCCTTTTACCTTGTTGTAGATGATGATGATGATGATGATGATAATAATAATAAAAATAATACATAGAAATCTCACATAACAAATGTAATGGAAATAAAATACTTGCGTGTGGATGCATAGATAATAATAGACACTAAATTGACCAAGCATATTATGCTTTGATGTAACAGTGGACTTGTCTATTGCAAAAGTCTGTATGTTCTTAACCATTAATGTATAAATGACATCAATACTTACATCTCTTGCTTCTGAGATCTCTTCTGTGCCTTCCTGAATATTTTCTGTCGCCCTGAGTTTTGATTCTATCTCATTTAGCCACTTATTTTCAACATCCAAATACAATTGTAATTCACGCCAACATGCCCACACCTCCTGATGAATGAGTAAAAAAAGAAAGAAAGAAAAGGAACTAATTTTAACTGTGCTTACTTATAGAAATTTGTTTTTAATTTCAAAAGGCATATTATTTTTTTGCAAACAAATAAATGCACAAAAATATAAGATTTCTTCTCAATTACTAGGACATATGTGTATGAACCAGAACATGTGAGTATGAACATTTTAAATTTCTATATTAGAGTTGAAAAAGAACCAGAAAGGTTTTGGAATGCACACCAATCATGGGGGAAGGGGGAATTCATTGACCAGCTTCCTATGAAACATTTGCTACTCTATATTTTACTTCACTTCAGCAAAATAATAATTAAAAAATTAATATAAACACTAAAATGCACCCCTCCCCAGCCTCCCAGCCCCATTTCCTTTCCTTATTGTTGGAAAGCTTCATTTAGTTTTATCACTACTAGACAACTGAAAAGCTTAATAGAAGTGTAAATAGTGAAAAAGATAGATACTACAACTTTCAGTAGCATTAACAGCATGTTACTATCGACGCTGGATTTGATTACAGTACACAGTGTGTGCTGTATACAAGATTGACCTACATGATCTTGTATCTAAGTGTTAAGAAAGCATAGGTCTTGTTCCACAATTAAAAATAAAACAAAATGTTGTTTAAACAAAGAACTATTTTTCCCAATATGCATAAGGTTCTTTTGAACTTCTACCACTGTTTGAACAAAAACTCTCTGATGAAAAGCTTTCTTAAGATCCATATTCTTGATAGGTACAATGGATATTGAGATACGTCTGTGAAGAAAGTTCAGCCTAATAAAAGGGTGTTACGTAACATTACCAAGTAACGAAAGATGTATGAAAGAAACATTTATCAACTGCTACTGTCCATTAGCTGTTACCTTTACTGTTACAGTTTAATGTATTCTAATGTTATCTGGACAAAGAACTGACCTCCAGTGTTTTGCACTTCCCATTTAGTCTGCTGCAGAGTCGCTGGTAATTCTTTGTTAGAACATCAAGTTCCTTTTTTAAGGCCTCATGGGCTGCAGGTGGAGCCCTTGCTATAAAATTGTTCACAGAGTCTGTGAGAAGCTTCACTTTCACCTCTTTCTGTGTGGCCTCTTCTTTTGCTCTCTGCAAATATAGAAATGTGTAGTAACCATTATAACCCTTGAAATGTAAAGAGGTGAACACCTGGAGAGATATATTGAAAAGAACATAATTCGTAGCCCTCAGAATTTTACATGGCAATTTCACTGAAATCTTTCAGTCATAGATGTGTTGTAAAGACTCATATTTCCAGGAGTAGAAATAGAAGCTCTCTGGGCAGTTAACGAAGATTTACTTATTCATTTAAAAGCATTTCTAAACTGCCTGTTATCTATACTATATCCAGGGGATGTGTAGCAATATAAATATACCACATAGCTGATAAAGCACAGCACAACAATATAACATAATCGGTAGGGCATAAATTAAAAATCATAATGTCAAGCATTGTAAGTCATCAAACATCAAAGTGAATAAAAATGTTTCCATCATGCACCTAAACTGTAATGAAGCTGGCACATAATTTATTTCTGGAGAGGGGGAGGCTATTCCAGAGTAAGCACAACTACAGTGGTTGCCCAATGGGAATCCCCAGGATGTGGCACAACTGGTTGCTTTGTGACTCTCCTCCTCTTCCTCAGTACTCAAATCTCTTCCCCTCCTACCTTATACTCATGATCTCCCAAACCTTCCTCCTTCTCCCTTGCTCTCTCTTAATGAGAGTAAATGAATAAGCCACACTCTCATTTCATATGTGGAAAAATGTTGGATTTATTCTGTTTATATATGGTGAGTAACTTCTGAATACTGACTTATATACATATATTAGTGATGCCAAATATAAAGTGTATATATGGCAAGTAAACTCTGAGTGACATTATAATGTAACCAAGTAAATCAGAAACCTGGCTCTGCTACTTTGTATTGGGCATGATAGTATTATCTGCCTAACAGTTGTTAAGGTGGGGGACAATTTGAAAATAATTAGAGGGAGAAGCCACCTTTGTTTAGGGATAAGTAGATAGTATAATACAATTTGCATTGGGCAAGGGCTCAACCAAATTTTGTGTTTAGGTTTATATAGAACCACTGATTGGTCACAAAAAGAAGACCAATAGATGAGGACCTGGACAGAGGTAGTGACATGATTGGTCAGATTTGACACTGAGAAAATAAAAGATCAGTTGGGTCAGTTGGCTGGAAGAGAACCTGTAGACCAGAGAGAGTTGGTGGCTGAAGAGATCAGTAGCAAACCAGTTAATCTGTGAGAACCATGCTGATAGGAGACCTGAAGACCATCCTAGAAGCAGCAGGAAGAGCTTGAGTCAGAGGAAGACAGCTACACAGTATATCCTGGTTCTGAGGCTCTACATCACTCTGAGGAGGGCTCAGGTCATGGGTAAACCACTTCAGGAGGAGCCCTTCTACACCTTCTGAGACAGAGGATATAGCTCTGCCATCATCGCCTCTGAGTCTGACTCCATTGCAGCTGCTCCTATCTCTCAGCCATGCAGGAGCATAAGACTGCAGAAACAGACACTGGTCTTTTAACAACTACAGTGAGCAGCTAGAAGGGGGTAGAGCCACTCAGAGACCATTGTTCTGGTCTACATAGATTTGAACATTGTTGGGTTATCTCCCTCTACAGGCTGACTTTGAATTACATACCTAAGAATTTAAAGCTATGATTCCCAGGGACAGGGGAGAGCATAATTTCAGTTCAGTATTGGTAAGAATTTACAAAAATTCTCTTTATTGGAGACAAAAAATACGAGGTTTTTTTTTTAAAAAAATCAAATGTGGAAGAAAATGACAGATTTGTCCATCCAGGCCTTTGAATGCTTTGTCTTAAAAGTCTGAGTTTGAATCCCTGTATTTTCAATCATGTTAGTGCTAAATAAGGGTCATCTTTTTTTTCCTGACAGGCTATATATGGCAGGCAGATACAACACACTCCTTTCGATGCTAGGAATAGCTGTACCTATTGAATTTGGTTAGTGAAGATGGGTGAGAATTTAGTTTCAATTTCTTTTTGATAAGAATTTACCAAAATTCACACAGTTCCTATTTGGGAGAGAAAGAACTTGACACTGTTTTTTAAAAAAATTAAAAATTTTCTAAAAAATTATTAATTTTTTTTAAAAAAAATTCTAACGTGTGAAAAAGTGAGAATGGCAAATTTGCCCAACCTTAGGGAGTCTTTTAACTGTTTGAACATTAGTTATTGGGCAGATTAGAAATGTATTAATTAAATAAATAAATATCAGTAGGAGGCAGCAGCTGGTGTTTTGGGGAGTCCAAGGGAAAATCTGGACTTGGTGACCTCAAGATGCCAGCGGGATCACTGGCATCTTGAGGTCACCAAGATGCCAGTGATAAATGAGCTCACAATTATCTTGGCTGAGCCCGAGACCAAGGAACATGCGGCCCGTTGCTGCAGGTTGACCCGGCTCTGTGCTGGGAGCTACGCATGGTGTGCAGTGCTCCTCAGGAGCTCTGTGCCCATCGGGGGTAGGGTGGGGGGAGCGGGAAAATTATTATTTTTAAAAAAACACTTAGCTTTCGGCGCTCGAGTGCTCGTGCGCTCCTGCTTTTTTTTTTTAATGGCAGGCATGACGCCTCTCCTTCTGAAGTAGTCACGCCTCATGTGTAAACAGAGGAGGGATCTCGCGTTAAACACAATGCGAGATCTTCCCTCCTCCATCGTATGATAAAAGGTAGGTCTAGCTAAGGCCTAAGAGTGGTCTCAATCCCATAGGAAATCAGCTATTGAGTTTTTATAAGATGCAAAGGGCTCAACTACACCAAGCAGTATATTCCACTATGAAAGCAGTATGAAAGTGGTATATAAAAGGCAGGAGCAACACTACTGCTTTATAGCGGTATTAAAGTGCATTGCAGGATCTTCACTATTGCTTTATAGTGGTACTGAAGTGCACTGACAACTGTTGGGGCCCATGACACATCTACACCAAGCAGGATATAACACTATGAAAGCGGTATGATAGCGGTATATGGTCTATGTCTATGGGCCCCAACAGTTGTCAGTGTATTTCATTACCACTATAAAGCAGTAGTGTAGATCCTGCAGTGCACTTCAATACTACTATAAAGCAGTAATGTGGCTCCTGCCTTTTATATACTGCTTTCAAAGTGGAATATCCTGCTTGGTGTAGTTGAGCCCATAGAGTTTATTTTGGTGGCAGCAGTTAAAGGTTCTAGAGTTAATGCAGCATACCCCAACTGAGAGGTCTATTTGAGAATTTTATTAAAACATTGTGGCAAAGAATTGCATAGACTAAAGCCTCAAAGATCTGGACAATGGAACAAAGGTAGGGCAGCCATATTGTTTTGTTATACTGTGCTATTAGCAATATGAACCAACACTATACTGGATGAAACAGAGGTGTTGTTATTGTTGTTGTTGTTGTTGTTATTTATGCAAAATGGACATGGAATGAAATTAATCAGAGCCTGTATTTATGTGATAGTTCAAACATATGACAGATAAGTTAATGCAGCAAGATATCACATTGTGGGAAAGCTAACTGAGAGAATGAATTGTTGCCAGATGCAAACTACTCCCATTTATAAGAGAGTGCAGTCTGGGAGGAAATGCATCTGAAGGAACAACAGCCCAAGGATTACCCTATATTACCATAGGAAAGAGAGTGGGAGGGTGAGGAAACAGTTTCAACATTTGATGTGGACAGCCCCAAACAGTAAGGACACACATAAAATGCAATAGTTAATTCAATTAAGTGCTGGTAAAAGCTCTAACAATACAATTCTTTGTAGAGTTTGCGATCTTACAACAGATGCCAAATTGAAACAAAATTACTTTAAGCCACCTATGCTTCCTATTTGAGATTTTCAAGTAACACTTAAATAGCAAACTCTTTCATATGAGCAAAGAGATTGTGTGCAACAATTACTTTGAATGAAGGATTGGATACAAATTAAAGATGTCCACTTGCATTGTTACCTTTAGTTCTTCAACTGCTTTCTGTAATTCTTCTGGTGTTTTATATTCAAAATCCCTCTCAAGGTACTCCTCTTCTGCTTGTGTAATCCATTCATGCATCTCTGACAAATCCTTTCGAAGACTCACAGTCTTATCCAAACCACTTTTTAGTGCTGCCTTCTTAGCATAGGCCTTAAAGAAAAACATTGATTTATACACACACACACACACACACACACACACACACATATAAAATATTTTTAGGACACTTTTCAGGGCAGGATCCTCCCAAGGTAACATACAACAATAAAACTCATATAATAAAAACTGATATGGTCGTAAAAGAGGAGACAGTCACATTGTACAAAACCTACAACACAGCAGCTATAACTCAGAACAGTCCAATAAACCTAACCAGGGGAAAGTAAACACTAGTTCAAAGGTTAATTCAACATTAATGTAAATGGCTGGTACATAACAATCCTACTTTAAGAAAAAGAGTTATTTTTTAAAATTGAAATCCCATTCCCAAGTCTCCAGAGCATTGGCTGCTATCATATTTTCAATCTTGTGTTCATAATCCTGAAGACTTTTATGATAGAACTGTGTTGGAGGTCATGTTTCTGTTTGTTTGTTTTTTCAAAAGTTGAGATTATACTGCATAAAATCTTTTTTTTTTTTAAAAAAAAGGGTACCATTTACTACACTTTGGCTTCAGAACTAGATGGCACAAAGAACAGTACAAAAGACGCCAAGTTGACACAGCCTTATTGTGACAAAAGTGTGATTCATGCATTATCATATACAGTACACAAACTCAGACAATCTGACTCCTGCTAACTTACCATGTTTCTGTAGGCTGCAATCTCCACTCTTTAATTCAGTAATATATGATTAATTTATACCTTATGACATTCTGTTCTTAAAATGTCCAGATTTTATTGTCCCAATTTTTCCTTACAGGGTTGCCTTTCCAGTATAATTGTATTTCTACTTTCTATGACTATTTTTAAGACATTTCAAGTATCTACAGATAGATGCTTATGACTGACAGATGTTATAGTTTGTAGTTCCAAGCTATTTAACTCTGAATTGTGCTTTATTGTCCCATTTTTTATGGTTGATATTTTTTTCAAGTTAAGCAAACACCAGTGTAGATAAAACTATTAATTAGGCACTGCACCTTCCTGAATTTTATTTATTTATTCCTGTTTATGCCCAATGTTCTATTTGTAACTATACTACATCATAAAATTGTTGAATGGTCATACTAAAATTCATTTATACAGCATGCAATTTATACATGGTAGATAAATTTAGTGAGATGGAAGGTTAATTAGTGTGAACTATAAAAGTCTGGCTCCACCTCTGACATTCAGTAGTTTTGCACAGAGTAAGGAAAATTATGCCAATGAGAAATCTGGAATCTAATTAAAGGGGAACCACTCACAGCAAGAGACAGAGTACCTGTTGGCAAATGTGATCCCATTGAGCATTAAGTTCTTGTAGTTCAGTTTGTAGTTTTGAAGCAAACTCTGGCTCTGCTTCTTTCTTCATTTTCTTTCCAATCTCATTAACACTATTCAAACTAGGCTGGATTGTCTGGATATCATTCACTAGAGCCTAAACAAGGGGAAAGAATACAAATTCCATTTTAATGCTCCAGCGGATATAGCTCCTAATTCAATAAATTAAAAATAAAATATTTCTCTTAATGCATAAGTATGCAAAATGCTTTCTAAAATAAGCAGCCTTAGAATTAATGCACATGATTATGCATAATAAAGTTATGAAGGCACTTTCTTATCTATTACTATTTTTTAATGGTTTTTAATGCTTTATGTGTGTATGTTCTGGGTTTTAGAATTTTAAATTTTGTATACTTGTTTTAATCTTAATTTTAGAATTTCTGTAAACCGCCCAGAGAGCCCTGGCTATGGGAGCGGTATATAAGTACAATAAATAAATAAATAAATAAATAAATACTATTAGAAATATTGACACACTTTTATATGTCACATAAACCCTCTTCAGGTGTTCTACTTACCGCAATGAAAGAACACATGAAGAGAGGAGCACTCCACTCCCACCCCCCTTTGTTGTCACATCTGTTGCCCAGAATGTATGTATGCAGGTCAACAATCTGAAAATAAGCACTTCCTATATCGATGGAGTTCTTAATTTTGTGGAGTGCCTTCACCAAAACAGGAGGTACTTCTCTTCAGACCATTGATCTACATGCGTACAGGGTAAGAGATGCAACAACAGAGTGGGTGGGGCTGGAATGCTCCTTCCTTCACATGTTCTTTCAACATGGTAAGTAGAACACCTGAAGAGAGCTATAGTAAATTTATGGATCCTATCCTGAGGGGTGTGTGTGTACGTGTGTGTTACAGTGCGACAGTTTAGCTCAGGATGGGAGACATGATAATACAAAATTATGTAGGGTGTGGAGAAAGTGGAAAGCCCATAATACTTCAACCCAGGGTTAGCCGATGAAGATGAATGGTAAGAGATTTGGACAGGAAAAAGCTAAGACATTGTTGTGATGCCTGATCTTTCCAGCTTACACACACTGGCAAACTGACACAAGACATCCAAATTGGTGAGATTTCTTTATTACAGGAAATCCCACAGTGAAGGTTTAATGTTTATAATCAGAAATCATATAGCTGATGGTCAGTAACTATAGGTTCCATGCAATTCCAGAACAGTCCAAAGCTAAACACTAAGACTATGTCAGAGATCTACACAACGGTTTTCCCCATTGAAATCTCTGTGGGTCAAGGGCCTCAGGATTCCTGGGGACATCCCTCCCAGGAAACTGAGGACAAGAATCAGTAACTTCAATGATTCCCAGGGTCAACCTCCGCAGGCAATCAAATACACAGATCTCCACAAAGAGCAAAATGAACTGGATGATAACTGGGCTCATCATTCTCAGGCAATGAAAGGCATGAATTCTAGTAACACAGACTTTATCAAACCTTGAATCTTGGGATGTCTATGCAACATGGCCGATGCCTATGAAGTGCAAGAGTAAGTCTCCACAAGCAGAGAAAAGTGCAAGAGTCAGGATGAGATCTAGCCTGCAGGCACTCAGGACTAATGTCAAGGAGGACAGACAATCCATAGCAAACAAGAGGGCAAAGTCTATGAAAAGCATCATAGAACTTTTCATGACAAGTTCTTGGCATCCAAAGTTCTAATTAGAAAGAGGATCCATGTTCAGAATGCCTCCAGAGGCTCAGACGATGTTGGTTCAAAACAGAGAGGGCGTCAGGCAATGAAGACCAGAATGTTCCTAGCAAAGGCTCATCTTTCCATCTGCTTAAAAGGGGAAGGCATGAGTATAAGACTACTTGACAAACAAGGGCTTTTGGCCTTTCAGCAAGGCCTCTGTCAAAACAGGTCACCACTGCTCAGGCCTCCAGCATTGATGTTTCAACACGGGCGACCCTTTTGCAAACCTCATACCACTTCTTTCAGGTTTGCATGGACAGGTTCCAGCTTTCCTGCCTGCCAAGGCCAGACCAACAGATGGACAGGGAGTAGGGTGACTCCCCCCTGCTCTGCTCTGAGAATGCAGACAGAGATAAGCTCACACAGATTCTGACATTCCAAAGGCTGAATAGGCCCAAACCCTTCCAGAGTACTTTTAATCAAATCCAATCTATAACAGGCATTAACTTTTTGTGGCATTAATTCTTTGTCCACTAAACAGAACCTGTCTTCTAAGTAGACATGCATGGGATCACTTAAATTTCATAAATATGCCAATAATATAATTTTATATCCTAAGTTATATGTGATGCATTTGATGTTGTTAGGATAATAAAATGAGTTTAGGTTTGATAGTTTTATTTATTTATTTATTACATTTTTATACTGCCCAATAGCCGAAGCTCTCTGGGCAGTTCACAAAAATTAAAACCATAATAAAACAACCAACAGTCTAAAAACACAAACACAAAATACAGTATAAAAAGCACAACCAGGATAAGACCACGCAGCAGAAATTGATATAAGACTAAAATACAGAATTATAAGAATAAAATTTAAATTTAAGTTAAAATTAAGTGTTAAAATACTGAGAGAATAAAAAGGTCTTCAGCTGGCAATGAAAGGAGTACAGTGTAGGCACCAGGCAGACCTCTCTGGGGAGCTCATTCCACAGCTGGGGTGCCACAGCGGAGAAAGCCCTCCTTCTAGTAGCCACCTGCCTCACTTCCTTTGGCAGGGGCTCACGGAGAAGGACCCCTGTGGATGATCTTAAGGTCCTGGCAGGTACATATGGGAGGAGGCGTTCCTTTAAATAACCTGGCCCCAAACTGTTTAGGGCTTTGAATGTTAATACCAGCATAAGAAAGAATTGCATATATTTCTAATATTCCTGCACCAAAATTTCCACACCTCTCCCAGAAAACATTTTTTTTTCTTTCTCTCTCTCTTTCCCACAGTCTTTAAAAATTCCAGAAATTTTACATCAATAGCCTGCATTCATGAGAAAAAGGCATGTGCACATATTGGCTTAATAAATTAAGATATGATCATCTGAATGCAGCCTTTATGTTTTCTCCTGTCTTTCTTGATCAATCTGCTATGCAACTCACAAAAATCTCACCTTGATACATCAGGCCTTTTAAGATTGAGATAATAGTACTGAGAAACTCTCTTTCCTCCCACCTACATATCTAGGAATTCTAGGAATGTGTAGGAGGGAACTGGTTGAGAGCAGAAAGCAAAGAACAACATTCAAGGAAGGGATTACTAGATCTGCAACAAAGGAATGGCTGTAGAAAGTGCATAATTGATATGTGTAGGGTCCTGCTAGTCTTCCTTATTGCAGAAGAAATTCCCCTGGTCAGGGAAATAGGAGATGATAGAAGAATATTTGTCGATGAAGCGTGGGACACCAAAGTGTTGGGTTTGCAGTTCTCACATTAGGACACTTCAGTTAAGACTCCAAAGACATGCCTGATGTGGAATTATGCTTGAATTTAGGCAGTGTTTCTCCTCACCCACCACCAATGGTTCAATAGTTGTTAAAATATGCTTGGAGACAACTAATAGAGGGTTTCCAGTCACTCCCTGGAATGCAATTTTAGCTGACTGTAAAGTGCTTTGTAATGAACGCCTTAATAATAGCTGCACAGTCCCCAGTTCGCTGAGTGAAGTTTCAGGATCAGTACTACCTGGGTTTTGATTTTCTTTGGACAAGAGAACATAAGAACACAGGAAGAGATGTGCTGGACCAAGGTCCATCTAGTCCAGCATTCTGTTCATACAGTGGCCATCCTGCTGCCCACAGGAAACTCATAAGCAGGTGATGAGTGCAACAGCATTGTCTGACCCATGTTCCCCAGCAACTGGTGTACATAGGCATACTGCCTCTGATACTGAAGGTAGCATATAATACTGGATAAGTAGCCATTGATAGCCTTATCCTCCAGGAACAATGGATACTTCCAAAGGTCTCTAATATTTGGTTTATTTATTCAAAATATTTCTAGGCTGTTTTTATTTGCAAACATATAAATAGGTGGAAGCAAACAGCATATACTCTTATCAGACAGCACAGCAGATCTTCTATCTTATGTCAGTTGTCCAGAGAAGTCTTGTAGAAGATGCTTCCATTTATTAAATTGTAGCTCTCCCTGATACTTAGTCTCTCTTTCCTCAGGGTGGTTATCATGTTATCTGAACACAACCAGGGTGGCTCGTTAACCATCCTGAACAATCCAACAGCAAACCATGGATTCTCAAAGTGGCTTGTTTGAGAAAAACATGGGAGAAATCCATCCACCGATATCAGTCTGCAGCTGTCACAAGCAGGATAGATACTTTTGTGTCCTGTCCCTATTTGCCAGAAGAGAAGGGGAATTGGACATGCAAGCATGTCTCCTGCTGCTGCAAAGAATTCCCCTCCTTCCCCATCAGGGCCATGGCAACAGGGAAGGGGTAGTGTTGCTGTAGCCGCCCACTTCCCCGTTGCTATGGTGCTAATGGGGAAGGGTGGGTCAGCACCAAGTAATGTCATTCCTGCCAGGTGATCAGATGGCTTGGCGCAGATGCGTCCTTTGCAGGCAAATGGTTCTGGTGCGCTGACACACGAGGAGACTGTTCCACAGCTTCTTGCTTCTGCAGCAGGAGCAGCACATTTGTTTTTCTATATGTGGCCACCGCAGAAACAAGAAGCTTCAGAATGGTCTCCTCGTATGTCAGGGCACCAGAATCATCCACCAGTGAAGGATGCATTGGTGCCGAGCGATGCCCCATCGCCTGTCCCTGTGCGGCCACCACCACAGTGAGAACCGGCATCCACATAGCCTTCATTGACAGGGGAGGCAATGTGCACACGAGAGCAAAGGTGCATGGAATCCACATCCTGACAGTAGGTGCGATGCCTCCGCCACTGCTTCTTTCTCTGTTGACGACCATTGTGATAGATGTGCCGTGGCCATCACCAGAGAAAGAAGTGGGGGAGGAGAAATCCCACCTCTTGACAGTAGATGGAATCCATGTGCCGCCTCTGCCATCGTTCCGGTAACAGCCATGGCACATTTCCACGCGCTGTGTCTCTCCTCCTCCTGACGCCCTTCCCCACGGAATGGCAGCACCCTGATAAGCTAAGCAGGAACCAGCATTGCCATTTGATGGGGAGCAGAGCGGGGAGGGGGGGAGAGAGATGGCTACACAATGGAGTATGAATGCTCTACTCCACAGAGCACTACTTCCATGTCGCCCAAGTGCGACATGCAAATAGTCATCTGTGGAGTGGACTATTCACACTCCGTGGACTAAAGTGTCATCTGAACGCACCCAGTATAAACCAGAATACAAAAATAAACTAACCTCTGACAAGAAATAGATGCCCAGTTAGATAAAGTTTCTAAACAAAATAGAAGTAACTATAACACATAGTTTTACAGATGTACAGCTGAGAAACTGGTTTTGAATAATTTACTTCTTGTATATTGGATTAGGTATTTTAGGTAGATAGTTTAGAAAATCTCATTTTCTCAAAAGCAATCTGTATTTGTTTTGGCACAATGAAGCAAGATTATTTAGGTTGATTAGAAGCCTTTGAATAGAATATACCGAAATAAAAAACACAAGAAACATTTTGATTGCTTTCTTTTATTGTAATGGTGAAATACCCAAGGGCTGATAGACAGAAATGTGTCTTATTAATGGCTTCTAGGGCATAGAAAGAAGGGACGGTAAACATTTCACTCTACAATTGTCTTCTTTCAATTATGGGTTCTGACAAACAGAGGCTTGTTGGTTAAGTTATTCAGTAGCTAACTACCAGCATGCATATGAAACTTGACATTTTTCAGCATGTAGGGAAATAGCAGGAAATATTTTTAAAAAACCATAATGATTTGTCTGGGACAAGTGGAAAGCCCAGTCCGACTCATCCCGCATTAGTGTTGGTATGATTTTTTCCCCTGACTGGTCTGAAGATTTATCTTAACTTAGAAATCTTTAGCTTAAAAAAAACCATCCAGATCTTAATGCTGCTTAAAATTGTTTTAGTTTAATGATCTGCTAAGGGAATTTCCTAATGATTTTGCAGCAGCAACAAACGCAACACTTTCTAGATTTCAAGTGGATAGGCCCCCTGTCCAGAGGAGCTTGCAATCTAAAATCTGACATGCGGGGGAGAGAGAACAGAGCAAGGGTAGAGAGAATATGTAGAAAAGAACATGTGGTCATTTCCATTACACATATTTTGTTATATGCTTAGTTGCAGTACAAATAAGAAATTGGGAGGTTGTGCCAAGGCTTTACGAAAAAAAGGCAGGTTTTGAATGATCTGAGCAATGAGGAACATAAATATTTTGGTAGCGGAATGCTGGACTGAACTGCAGGGAACTAAAGTGAGATAACAGAACACAAGATAACGAAGGTTGCAATAAGAAAGCCATTGTGGGAACCAGAGGTTTTGTTAAAGAGGCAGAGAGAATTGGCTATCTTCTTTCAATGCTGTAAACAGAGAAGGGACATGACTTGGCCACAGATGGAATACAGGGGACCACATAGACAGAGGAGTTAAAGGCAGGCTGGGTGTTGATATCATCAATGGAAGAGAGCAGGGCTTGGAAGGAAAGCTGAGAAATATGGTCTGGGACATTTGGAGTTTGAACCAAGGATGAAGCACCCAAATGTAAATTTCAGAGAAGCTATTAAAAGTAAAGGCTAGGATGGACAGCTGAAGAGACAGAACTTTGTATGCTCAGCAAATAGTACAGAAAGCCAGAACCATACCAAGGTGTTGTGGCAGTTTCACTGTGGCAGGGGGAAACCACGCATTTCCTGGGATACTGAATTCTTGTATGTTTCATTTCTTTAACATTAGAACCAGGGTGTTGCCAGGTGCTTAAACTATTTTGGCATGGGCCCATAGGCCAGCTGCAAGAGACAAATCTGTATATCTGGATGCATACTAATAGATGTGAATTTTGAAACGAAATTATAATTTAAATACATCTCACCATAGAGGGGAACACTGTGACCTTGACATTCAAAATATGCTACTTTACACTTGTGTTTTTGCTTAAGACCAAGAAAAGTAACTGCCAATCATTCTGAAGCATAGGATAGCAGTAAAGAATCAGTACTAGAACTTCAGGTTAATTAGATGATAGATTGGACTGATGGTCTATATTTAGGGGCTTCATTTCAGAGGTGGTTGCCGCATGTGTGATTATTTCTTAGAATCACCTAAATATCTGTCCAACGCACTAGTTTTCTACATTACATGGGTTCTATAATTATCAAATGGGTCAATGCAGAAGGCATAGATGTCCAAGGAACAGAAGTTCCTTTAAAAAAAAAAGAGAGAGAGATGGGCTGCCCTGTGTGGACAACATTGCCATCATTACATTATGAGGCATTTAAAAAGTACTGAAGACAAACATTCTTAAAAAGACTCTGGCTGCAATGCTATGCTTTAGTTCTTGGGAGCAAACCCCACTGAATGTAGTTGGAGGGACTCACTTGCGATGAACAGAACAAGAAGGAAAAAGAGGAAGAGCTCCCCTGTTATGGAAATGGAGACATAGGACCTAAAGGGAGTCAAGCATGAGAGGCTGATCAAATGTATCAAAGGTGGAGTAAAGATCAAGAGGAATGAGGACTGGCGAGATACTGTACATTTTGCAGTGAGGCTTCATCAGTGTTTTATGTGAGTGCAGTTTTGGTAGAACACAGAAGGTGGAAACCAGCCCGAATGGGAATCAACGATAGAGTTGGGAGAGAGAAAGTTGAGACTGTGGACATAACCAACACCCTCCAACAGTTTGGAGGCAAAGAGTAGCAAGGAGATTAGGCTGTAGTTGTAGAGAAAAGGTTGATTACATTTTGTTTATTTGCTTGTTGTTGTTTTTTTAGAATAGGGAGCCAGTGGCATGGGTTAATGCACTAGAGCAGCATTCCTCAACTAAGTGCCCTCCAGATGTTTTGGACTTCAACTCCCATCAGCCCCAGCCAGCATAGCCAATGTTCAGGAATCCTGGCAGTCCACAACTTGAAAGATTGTCATACAGATAAGGACCAGGATCTCTTCTCGATCATCCCAGATTGCAGGACACAGAATAATGGGCTCAAGTTAAAGGAAGCCAGATTCCGTCTGGACATCAGGAAAAACCTCTTGACTGTTAGAGCAGTACAACAATGGAACCAATTACCTAGGGAGGTTGTGGGCTCTCCCACACTAGAGGCATTGAAGATGTAGCTGGACAACCATCTGTCAGGGATGCTTTAAGGTGAATTCCTGCATTGAGCAGTGGGTTGAACTCAATGGCTCTTCCAACTCTATAATTCTATGAAAACATCTTTAGGGCACTAGGTTGGGGTTGGCTGCAGCAAAGAATGAGCCAGAGGAGATATAAAACTTAATTATGTGGTAGAGAGGAGGGATTCTTGCAGGGAAGATGAAAATGGGCTTCAGGAAGGAACGAGATTAAGGGAGTATGTGGACAGATTAGACAAGGGCAAGGGAACAGGATTTGTATATATAACATCAGTGATTTGAAGTTGAGATTAAACAATGCAATCTAGCCCAGACCCATCATTAACACCACTCCTTTGCTCCCAAAGTTAATTCAGAGCATGTCCCAACAAGGGGCAGTGAGGATCTCAAATTCGGAGCCCCTTGTAGGGTGTCTTCTGGGGAAGTGCCTCAGGCTATGTCTCAGGGAGTAGGAATCACCAACCAGGGTTACTATTTGTGCTAGGGGTCACTACAGGGATCCTACTTCCCTCCTTATCCAGAAATGATCTAATTGGGGCTGAGGTTTGAATCCTGATGGGTCTTGACAATTGCAGTCAATGGTGTTATGCTGGGTTTTAGATTATGCAGGCACACTTTTCAACATTTTAATATAAATTAGGTGTGCTGTGTTATATAAAAAGTGAGTTTTTGAGACACTTTTAAACCTTAGGGGGCAATGTTTTACAGAATTTACACAACAAACAAGGATAGGGGTTTTTTTGTAACTGATGAATTCTGTGAGAGAAATAGTTATAGAGTATAACAGGTTACAAGATTCATGGTAATTACAAACTCGGCTGGGATAGTCAGAATGGTTTGTAAATCCTCTGACAGAAGCATCAATACCTGATGATGTCTTAAGCCTCTACAGGGCCTCTCACATAGCTTGTAAGCTTTGTGATAAAAACACAGTTCACAGAGTTTACATGTCCATCTGAGGCAGTAAAGCATGTAAATTATCAGTGAGAAAGGATTCATAAAATACTGTTTTGGAATAATTTATGTACAGTGGAAGAAGTATAAATAGAATTACAGTAGAATCGTCAAACCAGACAATTTCAAGGAAAATAGAAGCTACCCCGAGTCGGATCATTTCTTAAGTATATAGTATGTCAACATATTATATTTTTCTTCTTTGTTAGAAAATTTGTATCTTACTGGACTTAAGGCTCAACCCATTTAATACAGGCAGGTTGATTAAACAAGCCAGGCAATGTGCCAATGCAGCATAAACCCAAATGTATGCATAAAGATAGCATTAGGGAGATGCAATACTATAGAAGCACACTCAGACTGCACCAGAATAAAGAACTCAAGTCTCACCACAACACAAGACAATAGGAACTAGATAATGTGAGGGCTGCACAATAGAATCACAATCCATTATATTACGGAGTTGCCACCACCTAGTGGCCAAATACAACTCAATGCCCATACGACTCCCATTCAAACACTGCAGGAAATTCTTAAAAAGAGAAATAGGATAGCTGATAAAATGAAAATAACAACCGTTCTTAGAAAATAACAGTTTCTAGATGCCTACTACCAAAGATTTTGTCTGGATAATTCAAATTAGTATGAGAAATGAAGCTACCGACCCCCACCACTTCAGCCTCTTCCCCAATGGCTCACAAGACCACCAGTTCCCCAGATACTAAAGGTCCAAACTAGACATGATATAGGAGTTCCATGATTGGACTTAAAATATTGGGTCACTCTCTTTTTTCTTTCTAGAAAAGAAAAACTGTACCAGTTTTTCACCCCCCTTGTTATGTTTTGACCTCTGAAGCCTGCTAGTGTTTTCTACTTGTCACCTTTTCACATCTCTCCATTCTTATGTTTCCCTTCATTGGCTTCTCTTACCCTTTCATATTCACCAGTTAAAACCTAGTTCAACAAACAAGTAGCTTAAAAACTGTCTGAATACAAATATCTTTGGCTGCCAGTGGAATGACAATAAAGATGGAGTTAGCCTGGCCTTTGTCAGGAGGTTCCAGTGCCTGGGAAGGGCCACCAAAAGAGCTCTCCATTGTGTTCCACCAAAAATGCCTCTGGCAGTGGTAGGATAGAGAGACAGACCCCTCCCCAAGGATCTTTAAAAACCAGGAAGGCACAAATGGGAAAATGAAGCTTTCCAAATAGTCTAGTCCCAAGTTATGGAGAGTTTTACAGGTCATAACTAGCACTCATAACCATTTTACTTAATTTTTCAGCCACATGTATGGAACTCTGAAAAATGACTGATTTCATACCCCAGACAGCCAAGGTCAAGGTCCTCCAGAATTCCTTCATAGGAACAATAGAAATTTCTCAGGAATAACTGTATGTTACATGCAACATGAGGATATGCACCAGTATTTCTCATACACCAGGAAATAACCTTACTACAGTGCATTTACAGAATCCTACTCTCAGATGTGCCCGATTTGTGCTTGAAGAATCTGGGAACTTGTTGATAACAAAAACCTACAAGAGTTAAAATGCAAGTAAGAGGCATACAAGACACTGGGCGAATTTGCGCATCATGCAAATAAGCTATGGTGGAATGGTTTTTCACAGAACAACAACCCACAATATGCCCCAAATACGCTTTGGCTTTAACATCCTTCTCCATCCCTCTCAGGAGCTCTGATATGTATCCCAGGTGCATTTGTGGTGGAATCCACTCATTGATTTTAGAAAAGATACATTGATTGAAGATATATATTTTGGCACATTGCACATCCTCAGAAGTGCATGGCAGCTAATTTTGTGGTGGTGCCCGCAAAATTCTAAATGTACCAAGGACACCACAAAGGTTGCCTACAACTTCCCTAGAGCAACCACATAACAGAATATGCAGACAATACCTTAAATTTTAGACCCTGCCTAAATCTGTCAACACCCTTGCAGCCAAACCACTGATGTGACACATACTACACTCAAGTCCAATTCAGTTTTCCCAATTAAACCAATGTTGCCTTACTTTATCAGCCTATGGGAAGAGGACAATGGCCCAGGCGATCAGTTAATGAAAAATAATAATGTTCAAATATTTTATGGGTGTGATTTTCATAATTCTTCTAGGACTAGTATCTTTTATTTACTTACCCAATGGACTCAACTTAATTCCTGTATGTTTAACTCTCTCTCTCTCTCTCTCTCTCTCTCATATATATATATATATATATATAGAGAGAGAGAGAGAGAGAGAGAGAGAGAGAGAGAGAGAGAGAGAGAGAGAGAGAGAGAGGTGTCACAAAAGGAAAATAAGAAGAATATCTGACAATGTTATGATGGGAAATAGCCCTTCGAATAAAGAAAGAGAGAGACACAGTATTTGCATTGTAGAGCAAGGCACCATTCAAACATTTAAGGAGTTCATACTTCTGAAAACAATTGCCATAATTCTCTAATTTTCTGCTGACCAAACATATTTACATTTGTTTTTATTTCAACATATACCTTGCCTTTCTGCCATATGGCCTTCAAAGCAGCTTCACATATGTTGGATGAATAAACAGAAAAGAACGTCTTCATCCTGCCATCTGTATTCCAAACATTTCCCCCTATTTTTGACTTTTATTCCCTATCGTCTCAAATCTACAATGATCAAAGATCACACACTCCTAAGGCTTCCTAAAGTAAACAGACAGAGACTCCAAAAAGAGATTGAGGGTAATTGCATTTGTAGAAAGGTTATGGATAAGGAGGATTCTTGGTATTTACTACGATCAACTTTAGACATGAAATATAACACAAAGCCATTACTTACTGTGCACTGTTCTAGCTGTTTTTCAAGTGCTTCTGAATCTCCAAGGGCAGGCCACTCTTCTTTTAGAAAAACATCCACTTCAGCCATCCATTTCTTCAGGGTTTTAGTGTCATTCTGTTTTTGAAAAAGCACTGCATTTGGTTATGTGAAGCATTTACCAGTGATAAAATAACTCAGCATGACACTATGACTAAACAAAGAATAATTTTTAGATTAGCAATTCATCTGAAAAAGCTTTAGTTTTTTTTTGCAAATAACAAAAAATTTATTTGCCATTGTTTTTCATCGTTTGGTGTAACTGCTTATTTATTCTCATCTCAGGAAATAAATCTCTCTCTTTTTGTCTTCCAAATATTGTAAAAATGAAATATATTATGAAATATGTTACATGTATATATTGGGGTGTATCAGTAGCATAGAAGCCATCACTCGTGTTTGCGTAGAGAACATGTGTCAGATGGATGGATAGATAGATAGATAGATAATGCGCATGTATGGATATTTTTTCACATATTGGATTTCTCCATACATTATGCTTTCTGGGCAGCCTTTGACCAGATATCTAGACCTAGGGAGGGAAGGGAGAGGAACTTGCAATACGATGATCGCGAGATCCTCCCCCTCAGTCCACATGCGGTATATGACATCCCAGGAGGAAGAGGACTTCGTGCCCACCATTTTTTATTTTTTATTTTAAATGAGTGCTTGAGCGCTCTAGCGATACAGGTAGTTTTTTTTTTAAAAAAAGATCCTGCTCCTCCTCCCCCCCCCCCAATGCCTGGTCCCCAGCTCCTCGTAGTTGGGTTGTTCATACTCCTTATGGAACCACCCAGAGCATGCCCTATGATGACTGCAGTGACCAGGCAGATTGGTAAGGAAGAAGGTGCTCTCTCAGGTACCCTGGCCCCAAGTTGGTCTCTTACGAATAAGGGGGGGGAACCCAACTAACCTGGAACTGTTGCAACTTAGTTATCAGTTCCTCAAGTTTTTGGCTGTTCTCCACCAGCTGAGCAGATAGCTTCTTCCAACGGCCATGGATCCCCTCAATTTCTGATTGATACTTCTGACTGACTTCCGCAGGAGCTTTCCTAGACATCTCTTCAACAGTTGTGCTTAAATAGTTAAGCCCACTTTGTTGCTCTTGAAGGGAACTTTGTAAAGCCTGTGAAATTAAGAATTAGTGGCTTTTATCAGATACAGGCTAAGAATTATACCACAATGTCTTAATGTTTAGAAATCCTTCAGTATAATTCACTGATTCCTTATGGTAATCCCAACAGTTTATCAACAATTATAAAACCGTCTTGTCATGCTCTCTGTGTTTACCTTTAGTTCTCTGAGCCTTTTCTCCATGATTTCTAATTCTGTGACAATAACTTGAGGTATGGAGAGCTTGGCTTCTGACTGCTGTATCCACAAAAGAATAGTGTTCATAGTCTCTTTATACCGTACAGGTGGCAAACTCTCGAATCCTGCATAAAAGGTGAGGGAAGTGGAGAAACTTACCTTGTTTTATAACATCTAACATACAGTTCTGTAAAATTGTGAACAATAACAAATCAACACTCTTTTTGCAGACTATGAACAGGAAATGCTTTTAACAAGTTACTAGAGGACTGAGTCTACAGTTATGGCCTGTAGTACCCCATTGCCCCCCAAAACAAGGAAAGTGAGTTGAGTTGGATTCAGCCAGGTTTCCTTGCTATCTCCATCAGCAGCCATGGCAACTATGCTTCTCAGAAGAATCATAGAATAGTAGTAGAGTTGGAAGGGGCCTATAAGGCCATCGAGTCCAACCCCCTGCTCAACCCAGGCCCAATCTGGTTCCTTATCCCCTTCCAGTGCAGTGCAGTGGTTATCTATCTGGACTCCAGGTATTGGTTCTTACCTTTACACACCTAAACAGAGTGAGGCCTGGTTACCCTTAAGGACCAGCTTCTCTTGTATGCATGCTCTCCAATATGCTCTGTTCAACATCTGATATCCTATTCCCTGTCACCCTGCTGGCTGAGGAGCAGGTAGCTATGAGGAGTAGTTGTGCTGCTTACCTTCAGGAATGCCATCCTCAAGGAGGTCCATCTGGTTTCATTACTGGAACTACCAACCTGTCCTTTCAAAGGAGGCCTTTGGAGTTGGCTGGATATTGGTTTCATGGTCTCTTGCTTTGAATAATGGGACTTATATTCGTAAACTGCTTTACTTTGTTAAGGTTTTAGTTTACTGTTCGATTTGTTCTATTATATGCTGGTGTGTCTTTCTTTTCTGTTTTTTTTAACAAACATTTTAAGGGTTTTATGCTAATTGTTACTTTTTATGGTTGTTAACGACTTTTATTTCTTTTTTGAAAATGAATTGGGGAGATACTAAAATCAATTAAATAAATGAAAGTCACAAACCTTGGGCTGTGCTCCTGATAGATAGAGGGTTCCGAGTTTGGAGCTCTCTACCTATCCTATGCCCTACTGGGAAGAGTCAGGCAGGGTGAGATGAGAACAGAGCTGATTTCACCTCTGTTCCTCCATTTAAAATGCAAAAAGTAGCTAGATGGGCCTCTGAACCTGTCTAGCTGCTTTACCTTTCGATGGGTAGGGAGGAGACTGCAGAGTCCATTGGATATTGCATATCACAGCCTCTCCTCTCCCCTTCTACTAACACACCCCCTTTTCTCCTTCTCCAACTTATTTTGCAAAGTTGCAGTCATATCAGAAGAAACTACATCTTGCACATTTTTTACTTTGATGCAGTTCTTAAAGGTACAGAGCCATGGGAGATTTGGACCTGACAACTTTATGTACCTTTAGTTCTTTGTTGTGTAGCCCTCTGCCACATCCTAAAACAACCACTGGAAAACATATAATTTGCAGGAGGTGCTAACGTGATGTTTTGCCTTGTGGTCCCAAAACCACTTGTGAAAATTGCACAGAAAAGGTCAGCTAAAACAAACAAACAAACAAAAATCCTAAAAAGATGTTGTAGTATGAACACATCATTCATGCAGAAAATAGAGCTGTGCGTTGACTCAAATTTAGTATGAATTAGAATGCCAAAAAGTTTGGTTTCAACATCAAAAGGCTGCCAAAGGAGACCAATGTACATTCTCAGATCTCCTGTTATTTAGAAATGTAGTTTTTTAAAAAGCTATCACTGAAAGTGCCAATATTCTTTTTATGGTTCATGTTATTGTATTCAGTGTATCTACAAAAAAATGTTCTCTTTAGGACATCTGTTAAATGCTTAGATTAGAACATTGGCATAGTAGAAATACAAGCAACGTTTTACTGAACTGCTCCCATTGGAATGGCATTACAGATGCCTTAAAATAGGTTAACATCTGTGAAGCCACTAGGAGATAAAATAAAGATGCATTCAAATAAACTAGAAACTTGCCATTGACTTCAA
Source organism: Elgaria multicarinata webbii (assembly GCF_023053635.1). NCBI lineage: Eukaryota > Metazoa > Chordata > Lepidosauria > Squamata > Anguidae > Elgaria > Elgaria multicarinata. The sequence continues at coordinate 63,866,574 of NC_086175.1, forward strand.
TGGGATGTATTTTGCATGTAAGCGAAGTTGAAACCTTCTGTCTTCCACAGCAGTTCTAATTGTAGCCACCAAGAGAACACAGAAGCTGATAACAGAAATTGGAAATAATCCACTTTCTGACATTTGGCCATGCAATATTAATTATAAAAGCATACCCACAATATATCCATGGAATGCAGATCTGTAACTTTAGTAGAATGGACTTTTCACAGAATGTTGTAAATTATATTTTCAATAAATAGCAACATATGTAAGACTGTATATGTTAAACAATAGCCCAGTGCTGGTGAGGGCTAAAAGGATGGTGGGGTGAGAATATGCACATAAGCCCTGCCAGCAATGTTCTCTCTATTCCTGACCTTGCTGCATGAAGCAGCACGTTCTGAAGGAGTGGGGTGGGTGGTCCGTCCTGTTCAAGAGAACAGTTGATTGCGGGGAAGATTACTGAAACTGCTTTCTTATGAAATGTCAAGTGTAGAGCAATTGACAATGCTTACATAATTAAGAAATTGAAGATGTAAACAAGTAAAAATAGGGCTAAATTAAAGAGAAGGCATACAAAGGTAAGCAGGTCCACAATGAATTTGGGTTTAAGTGATATAAAAATCTAATTGGCAAGGTGGTCTGGCTATCTAAAGAGAAATGCTAGGTTAAATTCCATTGCTCAGGGTCAAGTGTTATTTGAAAAAATGAAGAGTTGTTCATGTTTGATGTCAAAGTAGATATGAACTGTGTTGGAATGGAAATCTTTATTATTATTCAAAGTCAAGAATGAACTTAGAGATTTTTGCTTTTCGATTAATGGTTGATAATGAATGGACAATAAATACTGTATAAGCTATACACACTATAAAAGCTAATATATCTAGAAAAGTTTATTCACTTAGGTTGAAGTAGTAAATTTTGAGTGTATATGTTTGCCTGTGTTTTCCTCATAGGAATTTGGGGGAATAAAGATGGCAAGCCCAAATCTATGGGATAGCAGGTAATTATTAACAATGAGGTAATATTGTAGAAAGTTTATAAAGATGCTGTAATGTTTTAGGCATATGAGTTCCTTTGCCATCTAGAAGCCCAACAAGTCTGTGTAGCTGTCAGCTGAACAGCCTATTTAGAGTTGGGTAAGAAACCTGGGCCTAATCTACACCAAGCAGGATATTGTACTATGAAAGCGGTATGATAAAAGGCAGGAGCCACACTACTGCTTTATAGTGGTACTGAAGGGCACTGACAACTGTTGAAGCCCATTGACACACACCATGTAACGCTTTCATACTGCTTCCATAGTGCTATATCCTGCTTGGTGTACATTAGACCCTGATAATTAGATGAAAAGTTTCCTTCTACACTATTGTGACTGAAATGTTTAGGAAGTACTGTCTTCTGTTAAACTATTAAGATCTTGGACTCTCATGCATTTCTTATTGCTAAGGAATTATTTATTTTTCAGGTTTAAGCATGTTCCATTCGGTTTCTGCATAGCTTTGTGAGTTGGGCAGTTTCCACTGATATCATATTTTGTACACATTTTTCCCCAAATCACCAAGCTAAGAAAACTGAGGATTTCAGTACTTAGCTCTGTCTCAGCTCGCTTATTGGCTTAGGAGGTATGAATTTGGTAAATTTGCATAAAAATCTCAACAGAACAAATTTCTTACCCATCCCTAGGTTTCTGCATCCCTACTTGGAGAAGGCTACTCGTTTATTTCAGGCATATCTATTTCCTTCTTCAAACTCTTTTTCAAAACCCATCTTTTCAACAAAGCCTTTTTTGGAACCATTATAAGCTTCTCTTTTCTGTAGTTTATGCCATGCATAATTTGTCTGCTAGTTCTTTTATATTATTTCTAATATTCATAACAAACTGCACCTTGTGGAAATCATACATGACACAATGAGGAAGTATGATAACAAGCAAATCTTATTTAGTACTATGTTGGAAGAAGTTGCATAAAGAGAACTCACAACATTCCCCCCCAAATTACTTATATGAAAACTAAAATCAATTGCTTTTTTATAGTGTACTGGATGATTGCTGCAAGCTTTTCTTGGATAGTAGTTTGCATATGTTAGTTGAAAAGATATAGAGCAGGCAAACAAAAGAAGATATCTATAAATTTCACAAATGGTATCTCTTTTTAGAAGAGAAAATAATTAATCAAAAATGAGATTTTATTTGTGTAGCGCAATATGAGCCATTCTAATCTGTATATGACAATGCAGCCAAGAAGTATTATTTTTTAAAATGATAAATTCAGCAAAAAAATCCTATTACAAAACAGAACGATTCAAAAGAACATTCAGTATTTGTTAGCAAAAAGTCTTGCTACAAAGTATGTTTGAAGCTGTGTGTGGCTTCAAGCATAAATTGCACTGCTAGCAATAATGTAATACAAGAGTTTTAATTTTCCTACTGAGTGTTTGTACAAATTACTCTTACCGCAGCATTCTAAGTGTCACGCTGTACATGTGCTAGTGCTATTAAAATGTATATAAAATGTTTAAGATCTATGAGTTCTACAAATTTCTGGAAAGTATGAAAAAATAAAATAGGAAAAATCTCCCATTGCTTTGGTCACCTGTGGGCTGTCTATATGTCCTGTACATCTTGTGATAGCTGTGCAGTGGCGCAGTATAGTTTGTATGACACAGCCACCAACTCACAGCCACCTTGGGCTTTTCACCTGAAACTGCGCACTTAAAACATTGCTGAGTTACTGTGACTTTTTCCTTTACTCCAAGGTCACCACTTTCTTTACTCTGTCTGTGGGTAAACTCGCTTCACATGAGGCTGGGGGTGTTCTGCGGGCAGATCGAGGCCCAGGGTAGGTCAAGGGGATGTGCAGGAAGGCTGGGCAAAGGGAAGGCTCAATGAGCTGAATGTTTGCCGGCACAGCCCAGAAAGCCCACGCTCCCTCCTGCCATGGAGATCTGCCGCTCCCACCTGCAGCTGCGATGCCGTGGATTTTGAGGGAATGGGCAGCAAAGCAACGTCATCATGACACACACACCCGGTTTGCATGCATGGTTTTTAGGATTTACCAGAAGTACATGTACAAAAGTTATGACTGCTCAATTCCTAATATTTCTTTTGATTTCTCTGTATTATTTTACAGTTTTAAAAGAAGTTTAATGAAATGTTCAATCATTAGCATGGAAACAACAGTTAGGAGAAAATGAACTAGATTCTATTCTATTGGTAGCACGGACACCTTTTCATTCTCAACATTTCTGATCCTAATGTCAATTGAACCAGTACAGGTTCGGGGAATCTCTTTCAGCCTTAGGGCCAAATTTAATTCTGGAGAAGCTCTTGGGGACCACATTCCAGTGGTGGGCAAGGCCAGAGGCAAAAAAGATGGGGCCAAAATACCAGCATATTTTATCTTAAAGCTCTTACTGCCAGTAATTAATCTTTAGGGGAGGCATTTCAATTGTTTAGTGCAAAAGTTGGAAAACCAACAAAAGTTTGGTGATTAAGAAAAAGGGGTGAATTCAGGGAAAGGGTGTGTGGCCATCTGGAGAACACCCAGACAGCAAGATTTGGACCCCAGGAGAACTGGATTTGGCCCACAGGCCTAAGGATCCTCAGCCCTGGACTAGCAGAACCAAGCCATAATTAGGAAGTCATTCCTGACAACTACTCTCTCTAAATATATTTTTAAAGAAGATGTTATTTTCCAGAAGACTAGTCTAATACAAAAACCAAGTGCAAGAATGGTGTGACAGTGAAACAATCATTAATACATTTATCTTAACTGTGCCAATGGGTGCCAATTTAAGGCCTCAAGCCTTGTCTAGCTGAAACACCTGAAACAACTTTCACTGAAATTTTGGAAATGGGCAAAGGTGGAAATTGTCTATGGTTATGCATATTGACTGGCTTATAGCTGTAGAATAATTAAGAAAAACTTAGATCTTGCTTTAAAATAATGTATTTGCTTTCCTGCTTATTTTAAATGTACAATCTAAGCACCACTGTCTACTTTTCAGCATATCTCAACTATTTGAAACAGACAATTCTTAGTTTTTAAGTTTCCTCAAGCATGGATTGAGTCAGTTCATTAGTATTATATAAAACTTTAAAACTATGACTATTCTTTCCCACTAAAAACAAAAGAGAACATGGGACACACTTCATAGCACACATAATGGAAACAGCATAGTTTTCTCTAGGACTTGGAAAAAACGCTTACTTAAATACAGCAAAAGGCAGTCTAATTCAATATTCAAATATCTTTGTAGGCTTCTTCTTACTACTTAACAAAAATGATTTTAAAAGTACTTGCCTTTAGTGAAACTATAAAAATAAATCTAGCACTAGTACTTGGAGCAACCATAAGCAGTAGATATATTAGGACAATGTAGGCTATAGTCCCAGTTCCACAGTTGACATGTTCCAGTGTATGTCAATAAGTCCAAAATTCTCCTTTTCCTCCCTCTTATCAGCATTCCTTTTTATAAACAGATTTTTTTTCCTCTCATATATTTACACCACTAATAAAAGTCTTTTGCATATTACCTGGAACATTCTAGGAGAAACTACAGATTGCATTGCCTAATTTTCTTGGGCCATGTGATCTTATTCCAAGGTCAAGTCACCTCAATCTTCCCTGTGCTAACAAAAGGCTGCGTTCGGATACCACACTAAACCAAAGGCTGAATTCAGTGTTGGAGAAGCTCTTGGTGGCTACAGTGGGCAGGACTACAGAAAACCAAATTCCCTTACTTGGTCCCCAAATTTCAAACTGCCAGCTTTGTTGCAGAGATTTCTTGGTGACAATAATATATAATTAGCAAAATTCATGCTACTGTAATACTTTTATTAGGCCTAGAAAATGATCTCCCCCACAATTGTGGAAACATTCTTGATCCCCAGATCTCTTCTTCAGGCAAGATGTTATATAAGGCAGTGAAGGGTCAGGTAGGGGAATGACTAGGTGGTGGTCAAGTCACATTGTCTGCAAGTCCAGACCAGTTAATTATATATATAATTATATTATATTTAATTAGTAGTAATACTTACTTGTTTGTAGAAGTTTTTCTCTAGCTTTCACATCATCATAAACTTGATTGAAGTGGTTGGTAAAAGCAACAAGATCTGCTTCCAGAAACATTGGACCTTGCTGTTTCTCTTTCAGTGCTTTGCTTTGAACCTTCAGTTTTTCTAACTGGGGCTGAAGGGTTGAAAAGCGGATTACTTCATCCTACATAAGAAGAATTGTTTAAGAGTCAGAAGGTAATAATGATAAAGGAAAGAAGGAAGGAAATATCGTTTTTATGCACTGATATTTAGGCTGCCAACTCTCCTAACATAACTTTGGCATTTATCTTTCATCATCCTTTTCTGTGATGACAGCTATATACAATGCTGGAATGTCATCAGGAGATGGTGACACTTACTGGTTCAGCAACTTCAAAACTGGCTTCTGTGCTGGCACATAATCTTAAGACTAGCTGGCATGTTGACTGACTACCTCAAAGCTGCATATATACTATTACAGTGGCTTTTATGCTAAAATATTACACACTTCAGAGTAAGGGCCAAAGCCGACATGACTTTAATCTCTATCTAGCAGCAATGTATTTTTCTTCCTTCCTTTTACTCTGGAATAGTTGTAGGGGAACCTTAAAAGCCATCTATACCACCCCACATACACAGTAGGGTGGTGATCAGGATTGGGGGCCTGCACCTGCTCTAGAATAAAAATGAAAGAAGAAAAAAAGACATATCCACTAGACACAGATTTAAAGTAATGTTTGTTTTGGCCCCAAGTCAAAACAAGCAGTCATTATTTTCTATCACCTATTTATATCCAGGATCCTGTTTTTAGTTGCATGAACTTGGTTTCACTGCAGCCTAGGCTAACAGGCTCACCCACTTGTAATTGAACATCAGAATGCACCCTAAATATATTAAGCAATTGTCCTATGAATAACATTTAAAATCTAAACAATATTAGAAATCATATATTAACAAATAATATAGAGTTAGCATACTGCTGTATCATGGCTCAAACAGAAAAAATACTATATGAGACTCATAGGACTGCTGGGCTCATGCTAAAGTTTTACTTATGTATATTTAACGGCCCAAATTTTCATGATGGCTGCAGCTGCCATTGTGAAAAATGAAGCAAGCCCATAGAGATTATTCACATAGAAGCACCATGTGACACAAATGCTACTATCATGCAAATGTGGCTCTAATGCCAGATTTTTTGAAAGCGCTTGGCCAAGACACCATCAATAGGCCCCAGCCCTCAGTAAGTCTACTACTCATTGCCAATGTCAACAATTGCTCTTGTTCCTCCATTTTCTCACCATTGCTTGCTTGCTTGACAAACAGAGAGCCAGTAAGCAAGTAGACAGTGACATCCACTGATCCTCCTCACCACCACAGTCTGTGCTAAAGTGAGAAGCAGGTGGACAAGTAGATTCTAATGGTGAAGAGGAGGAGCATGTTCAGGGGACTAATTTCAGTGGGCCCCTTCTGGAGTGTGGGACTTTGGAATGTGCCCTAACATGCCTATCCTTGACACTGGCTTTGTCTGGTCTAGTCACATGTTGATAGCAGACCACACACCCCTGAAATAACTCTGTGGGCAGCAGTTCAATATGTAAACAGGACCATGTTCCTTCTTCATCCTCTACCAAAAGAGCTGAAAACTAAAGTAAGAAATACACTTTCCCTCACACTTTAGGAGAATGGACTGTTAAACCTGAAAAAGCTGAAACAATATGTATGCAGCACAATACTACAAAGATCAGTACTGAATTCTAACCTTGCACTTATCTAGCTGTGTTTTCACTGCATCAGGATCTGCTGGTGGTGTGGGTTGTGCTTTCAGCCAGTTTTCAGCAGTAATTACTGTCTGCTCCAATTGCTGCAGCTGGGAGTAGAAGGCAATGATGTTATTTTGGTACTCCAGCCATGCCAGTCTTTCACTCAGCAACTGACAGAACTCAATCCAGCGATTGTTCAACTGCTCTGAGGCTTGTTTGATGTTGTCAGCGTTAAGGCCCTCTAGAAAGGAGGGAAGGAAAGAGGGGGGAAAGTTTAATACATTCATTTTTAGGTCACAGTTGGATTAAAAAAATGGGAAAAGAAATTTAACAACCCTATTTCTCTATCAGAAATCTCATAAAACCAGCAAATGATTTATCATCAAAGAAATGATCCCGAACATACAGATGTTGTGCATTAGCGGAGAAAGGATTTTAATGCCCCTGTAAAATCTAGCGAAGGAATACTGTCAAGATGAACTGCATTGCAAAAATGAAGCGTGAGGGGACAATAATGTAGAACTAATGGAATCAATTGGATGAAATGAGAAGTTTTATAGAAAAAAGGAGACAATTATTTTCTGGACTAAAAATGTAAGATAATATATATTCAATCATTTGTAAGGAAAGGGTGAATAATGCCAAAGCACTACCTGTACTCCGAATAAAGCTATTATCCTGATAATTGATAAAAGTTCAAAACACCAAGTAATTGGCCCAGATAACTGAGATACAGTTTACTCATTTACATGCTTATAGACCACAAATCAAAAGGGTCAGAGAAAGGACAGTGAGGAGAAAGTACACAGGACAAAGAGCCCACACAGCAGAAGCTGGCCCATCCCAGAGATCCCAGGATGCCGACAAGGAAGAGGATGATGAACAGCATTTAACACAGCAAGTGCTAGTACAGCAGAAGCCCTCTGCAGGCATCCATAAAATCTGGCTGTTAAGAGCCTTGATGACAACTTGGGGGTGAAATCCGAGCAATGTATTTCCAAAAATCTCTGATAACTGCATTATATATAAAACTTTAAATACCTTAAATTTAACACTTATTTTGCCAAATCCTCCATGAACAGAATCTGCAGTCTGTCCATTTGGCAGAGCCTGAATTCTAGTAACATACGCTTGTAGTGAAGGCTTCTATAAACCTCTCTTCCTTGCTCTGCACGTACATACTTCATGTTCTGTTTCTGCATTTGCCTTTTCAAATAAATTTAGAGCTTAAACTCTTTGTCTTTTGAACAATATGTTCCCCATTTTCTTTCATGTAACTCAAACCACCTTGACCCAAACTGACACCTCCATATGTGTTAAATTGAAACTCCCATAATTCCTAGCTACCACTCCATCTTGGAGCAGGCCTTGAGGGTTTGCACCTGGTGTTGGGCCAGAGAGACAGATTGGGCATGCTGCTGGTATACCGCCCACCCTGCTGCCCGGCATCCTCCCTGACTGAGCTGGCGGAGGCAGTCTCGAGTGTGGTGTTGGAGGAACCCAGGATGGTGGTTCTGGGCGACTTCAACTTTCATGCTGAGGCTGTCTCTGGGGCTCCGGCTTGGGACTTTATGGCCTCCATGACAACCATGGGGCTGTCTCAGTTTGTCATTGGCCCAACACATGAAGCAGGGCATACCCTTGATTTGGTTTTTGCTCCAAGCTGTGAGATGGGTAGTGTGAAGATTGGGGGGGGGGGTTCCAAGTAACCCCATTGTCTTGGTCGGACCATTTCCTGGTGAGATTTGAACTCACGGTGTTACTACCCTCCTGCAAGGGTGAGGGACCCATTCGGATGGTCCGCCCCAGGAGACTGATGGAATCCAATGGATTTCTGAATGCTCTTGGGGATTTTCCAGTGGAGAGAGCTGGTGATCCAGCCGAGGCCCTAGCCTCACTGTGGAACGGTGAGTTGCAGAGGGCCATCAACTTGATCGCATCTGAGTGCCCTCTACAGTCCTGTAGAGCCCGCTCTGCTCCTTGGTATACTAAGGAGTTGCAGTCAATGAAACAGGCTGGATGTCGGCTAAAGCGCAAATGGCACAAGACTCGAAGCGAAGATGACCGAGCACGCTGTAGAGTGCATAATCGTGCCTATTGTGTGGCAGTGCGGGCAGCAAAGAAGGCTTATTCTGCTGCCTCCATTGCGTCCTTGAGTAGCCGTCCAGCGGAGCTCTTCCGAGTGGTCCAGGGGCTGCTAACATCATCCCCAGCAAATGGGGCCCTGGCCCCGTCGAGGACCCGCTGTGACCTTTTTGCATCACGCTTTGAGGACAAGATCGCTTCTCTCCGCAGCGAGCTTGATGTTGTTTTTAGTGTAGCTCCAGCTGAGGTGTCACCATCTGCCCGATTTTGTGGGATCAGTTCCAGTTATTGCGGCCTGATGATGTGGACAAGGTGCTTGCAGCAATGTGACCAACCACTTGCTCTCTCGATCCCTGTCCCTCCTGGCTTATAAAAGCAAGCCGAGGGGGTCTGACTGGGTGGGTCCAGGGGGTGATAAATGCTTCTCTCCGGGAAGGGGTGGTCCCTGCTGTGCTTAAGGAGGCAGTAGTGCGACCACTCCTGAAGAAGCTCACCCTGGACCCGATGGTATTAGGCAACTACCGCCCAGTTGCTAACACTCCTTTTTTAGGGAAGGTACTTGAGAGGGTTGTGACAGAGCAACTGCAGGCACTCTTGGAGGATACTGATTATCTAGATCCATTCCAGTCTGGGTTCCGATCTGGTTACGGGACTGAATCAGCCTTGGTCACCCTGATGGATGACTTTTATCGAGAGAGGGACAGGGGGAATGCAACCCTGTTAATCCTGCTCGATCTCTCGGCCGCTTTTGATACCATCGACCATGGTATCCTCCTGGATCGACACCGTGGGATGGGCATCGGAGGCACTGTGTTACAGTGGTTCCGGTCCTACCTACGGGGTCATTTTCAGAGAGTAGCATTGGGTGACCAGTCCTCGGCCTCTTGGCAATTGAGCTATGGAGTGCCGCAGGGCACCATCTTGTCCCCAATGTTATTTAACATCTATATGAAGCCGTTGGGAGCAGTCATTAGGGGATTTGGAGCTAAATGCCATCAATACGCTGATGACACGCAGCTCTATCTCCCTGTGACAACTGAATCAGGTGAGGCTGTTCAGGTCCTGGATCAGTGCCTAGACTCAGTAATGGGCTGGTTGAGGGCCAATAAACTGAGACTGAATCCTGGCAAGACGGAAGCCCTGTGGGTGAGTGGTTCTCGAGTCCGGAAGACAAGCTCATTGCCTGTTCTGGATGGGGTTGCTCTGCCTCTGAAAGAACAGGTTCGTAGCTTGGGGGTACTCTTAGACCCATTTCTGTCGTTGGAGGCTCAAGTAGCCACCACAGCTCAGAGTGCCTTTTACCATCTTCGGTTGGTTCGCCAACTACGGCCTCTCCTGGACAGGGATAGCTTGACCACAGTGGTACAGGCATTGGTAACCTCAAGATTGGATTACTGCAACGTGCTCTATGTGGGGCTGCCCTTGAAGCTGCTCCAGAAGATGGAGCTAGTGTAGAATGCTGCAGCTCGGCTGTTGTTTGGAGCTGCCCCTTTCCAGCATGTAACTCCTCTGCTGAGGGAACTGCACTGGCTGCCTATTCGCTACCGGGCCAGGTTTAAGGTTCTTGTACTTGTGTACAAAGCCCTAAACAACTTGGGACCAGGATACCAGAGAGCGCCTTCTCCCTTACCAACCTGCCCGGTCACTGAGGTCATCCGAGCGCCTGCTCCTGGTGGTTCCACATAGATCCATCCTCCGATTGGAATCCACCAGGGGAAGAGCCTTCAGCGTGGTAGCGCCCCTCCTGTGGAATTCCCTGCCTCTGGAGGTCAGGCAGGCGCCAACCTTGTACTCCTTTCGGCACCTCCTGAAAACGACTTTATTCCAAGAAGCCTTTCTTTAACATGCAGCCTTGGATTTCTGTTTTTGCTTCTTTTAAATTTTGTTTTAACTGTTTTATTCTTTTTTTATTTTCATTTTACCTTGTACACCGCTCCAAAATTTTTCAATGGGGAGTGGTATATAAATATTCTAAATAATAAATAAATAAATAAATAAATAAATAATAATAAATAAATAAATAGCTAGCATGGGAATTATGTGGAGAGTTGCAGTCCAACACATCTGGAGAGTGTATTGAGGAATGCTGACTTAAACCTTCTCACACTTCTCTTCCCCCATAGGCACATTAAGATCACAATCTTGTACATACTTACTTTGGAGCAAGTCCCATTGAACCCAAAGTGACTTACTTCTAAGTAGTTATGCAGAAGTTTTCTCTGTAAGCATAACGTCTATATGTACAACAACAGTTTACATATCTGAATGTACACGTGCTTAGTTTAAACTGGTTTACCTATGCATAGTGGTCAAATTTCATTGTTTAATGCAAGTTATGGTACATAATGGAGTTGCACCTTGCTTTGCATTAACTAGCCTTTTCTAAATACGAAGTTTGAGAAAGGTGCTGCCACCAGTGTTCAGCAGGTGCCTTACTCCTGCCATCAACACCAGCCATGATGAATAATACCATTTCCATTCTGTGGTAATATATTATAATTTCAAGGTTAATGGCTCATAAATTGTTTCACATTTCATATTCAGAACAACCCCTTATATCGACAGTGAATAAATACATTGTCCCCAAAGGACATAGAGTTCAGTACCTGAAGTGCCTCCATTAATTTTATTACCTGTGTACTATGCATAACAAATTGTGTTAAAATAGTTTTAATTGTTCAGAACCTTATATGCACAGTCTTCTGAACTGCTACTTAATGTGAAGTATACCTTGTCAAATGTATTTATCATTAGCTAGAGCTTCAATGTAGAACAATATGTTTTCGCTCTTGACTTACAAGGGTATTTGGAATGGCAATCATGGCACCAGATTTCATCCTCATTATGTGCTGTAGCATTACAAATTCATTTTGCATTTATTTTGATGCCTTCCAACATAATCAGTTCAGTGAGCATTTATTTCAATACAGCAAACACTTTGCTCTAAATCTGTCATAACAACCAACTATTCATTTAAGAAACCCCAACCTGCTACACTGATTTCAGCGAAGAAGACATTTTGACAATACTCCACATCCTATATAGTCACATGGACTTCAAAGAGACAACTTCCAAACTGCTGCTGTATTTATGCTAGTTTTGATGTATTGATGTTATGTCTTATATTGTATTTAATTTGTTTTTTCCTATTCATTGTAAATTTCACAGAGAACTTTACAATATGGTGCAGCGTACAAATGTTGTTAATAAATGACTACTCTCCAAACAGCAGAGCAATTCAGGGGAGGATCAGTGGTAGAGCACATGCTTTTGCATGCAGAAGGTCCCAGGATCAATTCCTGGCATGTCCAGTTAGAAGACGAAAGAACTCTGCCTGAGACCCCAACAGTTGGATCTAGATCAGGAGTGGCCAACATGTATGGGGCTGGTAGTGGGGCGGTGGTGGAAGGGCCCAGGACACACATTCATTCACACATACTCATTCATCTGTCTGTCTGTCTGTCTGCCTGTCACACATAAACACTTACTCTCTCCCCATCACCAGTGATCATTATTGGGAACACTGGATGGGAGGGAGAGGCTTTAATTTCACCTCTCTGTTCCCAGTGATCCTGATAAAGATTGCTGTTTCCCCACTGCTATTAGCAGCAAGGAAACTGCTATATTGATTAAGAATACATGGGGTGGGGGAAGTAGGGGGAAGAAGCTCCACCCCCCCAGTGATCCCAATCAAGTTCACTGTTTTAACTGCTACTATTACCAGTGAGAGAACAGAAATCTTGATTGAAGTTGCTGAGGGAGCTTCACTTTAGCCCAGGTCTCCAGTGACCCTAATCAAGATTGCCAATAGCAGCAGAGAAACAGCTGTTTCTTGTCACCTAGCAGGTGGCTGATGAGATGGGCATTGGGGGAAAGTGGAGTCTTGCAGGATACACAAAATATGGCCAAGGGCAGCATGCAGGCCAAGTGCCGCTTGTTACTCAGCTGTGGGCTAGATAAGTAAATAGTATAACACAGTTTCCTTTGTCCTAAAGCAACCACCAAGCATTTATTTTCTCTTAATTTCAGTACACTCAGGCAGAAAACTAAGGCAACAAATGGTGCTCAGCACCATCACATATGATCCATTTGATTTACTGACGGTCCCAGTCACTTAAAAAATGGCTTTGATCCTGAGCTTAGTTCAGCTGCTCAAATCCTAATAGTTTCCATAGGATTTAATCAACACTATTGTTCACTGCATTTCTGCCTATTTGTATTACAGAAGCTGAAGCAAAAATACCTATTCCATGATGCAACTAATTATGGGTCCAATTCTATGCAAGTTGAGACAAAAGTCCTACAACTCCCAGCATTCTCAGGCCAGTCAAGCTGGCTGGGGAATGCTGGGAGCTGTATGACTTTTTTTCCTGTGTAAACATGCATAGGGTTGTGCCCCAAATCAATGTTCTGTTATATTGGGGGGAAAAGCTTGCAAATGCATCAGAATACTGATGGATCAGAGCTTATCTGATCCATCAGTATTCTTAAAACTTGCCTGATAGGCAAGGGAATTTAGGATGCAAGCTTATATAGGAATGCACTGTTTACATAGTACCTAAAAACGGTTTAGGTGTTTTGCAGAAATAAAAAAATATTAAGATGACATCCCTGCTTACAATCAAAGAGACATGACACACAAATATATGGGTCAGGAAAGGGTAGAGCAAATAAGCAACTTATATGTCTTTTAACATATAATTTGGCCCTTTTAATTGTGAGGGAGGATACTCCAAGATTAATGAATGGGAAGCGAAACAAAATGCACACAGACGGAGGATAGGGGTGTAAAAGCTGTGCTTAAAAAGATTATTGATGATAGTTGTGTAGAGAGAAAGAAGTGGCATATTTAAAAATAAAAGTAGATAGGTAGGAAAGAATGAGGAATAAGAGAACAGGAACACTTAAGGGAAATAAGAAAAGCTTGAACTCAATATTATGGGATAAGAAGTGATCATCACAATAAACAATATAGAGGAGTCACATGATCAAATTGATGCACATTAAACATTGGTTTTCATTTGCATCAAACATCCTCCCAAACATCCTTCCAAATTATTTAAATGCTCTGTAGTTTCTCAAAGTTTTCAAACTCTAAAAAGTGGAATTCTGAAGTTTCAGACCAAAAAATGGGACTACAAACTGAATGAATGTTTCAGGATCAAGAACAGATTATTAATAGCCTGAGACCTATTGGGAACACTGGATTTTGAACTGTGCTTTAGTTCACGGTACTACATTTCAAGGCTTTTCCCTATTCTAATTAAAAGATAACATTCAGAAAATACATACAAAAAATTACAAATCTGCTTTAATGTTCTGTTCCTTCACAAAATGCTATGCTAATATTATCATGTGATAAATATGAATCTATGGGTTTATCAAATCCCCAAGAACATTATCTAAATAAACTGCCATGTAATTACCATTCACCATCTGTTCCACCAGGGCCTCAGCTGATCTACTGGCGTCTTGGAGCTTTCTGTACTTCTCAGGCTTTTCTCGTTCTATTGTCTGCAACACAACAGCAAAGTTGAGTATTTCACAGGAAAGACTTTTCAAAATAACCTGCCAAACAAGTACCTAGACCTCATGGTTGCAAAAAGTAAAAGCAGTATCTTTTAGAGCTAAGCTGGAAAAAAAGTCACAATATTTTAATCTATTCAATCTTTCATTTACCTGTACTTTTACATTGTTCCCCCGTTTTGAGGTTGGGAAATGTACTTAACCTAGCAATAGTGGCAAACTATTATACAAACTGTTACAATTTTTATTAATACCAGCTGGGATCAATGCTTAATCAATCAAGTTTGATTGTTTTTTCTTCACTGCAAGATTAAATTCTTACATAATTTGTGTAATTTGCATATTTTATTTTGCACAAAATGAGATTGTCAAATGCTTTTGGGAAGCAATTATAGAGTTGGGTAAAAAGCATAAGCATGCTTGATATCATAGCATATATACACACACACACAAATAAAGATACATCCATTTCACAGTGCAGTGAGCTTTTGTAGTCACTTTTCAGTGAAGATTGATAAGTAATACCAGGTGCAATCCTAAGTCTTGAGGCATGCTGGGACTGGTAGGACCTTTTTTCTGTCTAAACATATATAGGATTGCCCCCTCAGTGTTGTAAATAAACTGAATAAACATTTAGATGCCCAATCACCACGCACCAATAAAAGTCAAAAACAGACTTTGTGGTGCATAGGGCAGACCAAATGAACATTTTCTAAAGCCATTTACAAGGCTAAACATTAACGTCTGCAAAATGTGAGGATAGTCATAAGCACAGAAAGCAAAAGCCTGTTGAAACTTCTTCCCCCATCTTTTAACGAATCTTTATAATGGCTAATAACTGCCGCTGCCTATTATACCCCACTTTCACTGCTGCTTTGTGTCTTTCCATCATAATTTATAGGCTACATATTGACCAAGCAGCTTAATGATTCAGACCTACACTCGGGCTTCTGACCCCATGGGTGCTCTCCGAAGCCAAAATACATGGTGAGGCAGCAGCACAGTGCACATGTCATCCAGTGTCATCCTGGATCCAGTGTCATAAGTCAAAGAGGGTCACAAAAGTGTTTAGCACCATTACTGCTGCATACTGTTGCTGTTGCTCTGAACTTCTTTATCAGCTTTTCATTGCTCAGATCAGTAGTTAATGTGGATGATGAAATTTCAACCAGACTGTTATGATACTGATTAGGAAATACCCCGCCTTACCCTAGAAGTTCCTCTCCTGCTAGAAAATAAAATCTGATTCTGCACACGGACGGTCAATGTTTAGCAGTTGAAAAATCCAAGCCCCTGGGTTTGTAGGCACATTCCTTAATATTAACTCCTTACTCTCAAGGAAACTCTAACTCATTGCTGTGAAACCATGTGAACTTTCAGAAAAAATAGTTGCATGAGCAGATGTTCTTTAATTATGAAACTCTTGTTGATTGCTGTGAACTACATGACCAGACCACACAAGCAGTCTTTTGTCTGATGACCATCTTCTCTATTTGGTTTGATTCTCTTACAAATGTTTTATGTGGTTGTTGTCTCTTGTTCCCAAGTATGAGTGTATTTGGAGAGAATAAAAGCAGATTTCAAAGGGGCTGTCTGCTATGGCTGGTGCAATGTGATAGATGCAGGGCAGGTGAAATTGAAATTCAGTTCCCATGGGGCAATGCAATAAATAACGTGGATGGATGCAACACTGTCTGCACATTTCCAGCATTCCTTCCTGTGAACTGGAGGTGAGGAACCTGCAGCCTGTGGGCTAGATCAGGCTGAATTTGATCCGCCCGCATCATTAGCCCCCTCTCACTCTGGCTGGGTTAAGACCAATGGTGGTTTAAGTAGTCAACCGTCAGTTGAGTGGTCAATGGTTGGTTATTGTGTTGTCTGTTGGGAAAACCCACCCCACGGTTGACTATTTCCCCAAAATAACCAACTGAGATAACAAACGCTCTGTAGAGTTGACTGTCTGCACAATTGTTGCTTAGCATGTTGTCTATCAGGCTCAGTGGAGTATTTTCCAGGGTTGAGTGGATTATTTTAGCTGGCTACAGAGTTTCTAAGTAAGAGTGGCCAAAATCATGCTGGCCACTCTGCTACAGCTGCACAACTCTCAGAGACTGCTGGGATAGCGCCGGAAGGACTGAGGGAGGAGGGAGGTCAGGGAGAAGGGCGGTGGCTGTGTCAGTCAAACACCAGGTTGACTATTAGTCCACTCATCGCCAGCCCAACCACTTCACAGTTGTGTAGGAACATATTGTGTGGGGAGTACCCGCAAAATAACTAACTGTGAGTTGACTATTAACCCACCATTGACTAAAGTGTTGTCTGAATGCAGCCTCTGACTCTGCAATCTCAGCACCCCTTGTCCCCAGAGGGTGTTGCTGGGGAGGTTAACTGCTACTGCCAATGTGGGCTTGTGGCTACACCTTAGAGCCAGATAAAGAGCTGCTTTCCAGTGGGAGGAGCTGAAGTGGGAGGGTGAAGCAAAACGAGATGAAGGCCACGAAGAGTAGCCATCTTCCCTACCTAGCCATGGAGAACTTCATGAAGTATTTCACTGTGGGAAGTGGTAGCAACTGTCAGGCCCACCAATCATGGTTCAGAAAAGGCTTCATCAGGAGGGTGGAGGGGCAGCAGTAGAAACTAGCAGGACTGACAGCAGGTGGAAAGAAGCAGGAGCCCTCTAGCCATGGGTAGGGAAAGAGCCATCAGTGCCTCATTACCCCTTAGGAGGTGAGGCAACAACATTTGGGGATTTTGAGCTTGTGGGGAAACACCACTAAATAGTGCGTCTCCATGACCTGGGGTTTAGAAGTATATGTAACATGTAGCTTCCATTTAACTCTAACAGTTAATGAATTTTTGTGAAATATCAAGGGCAAGATTTTGCCAAACGCAGGTTTTAAAAAATGGCTTTAATGTTTCCTTCTTTTTTGCACTGTATGGGGTCTACAATGTGTGTGATACATTTTTATGGCACTCACTTAACAAGTCCATCCTAGCTGCATTGTTTGCATTTAGGATAGGGTGACAGTAAGTTATGGCTCAAGAGCCATTTAAGAATTCCTTCTACACAACCCCAGGCTTGTGAGCCAACATAGAACGATTTAACTTTTGATATGTAGACAAACACAAGGCTGTGCTTCACATAAAGGGTTTGACAGAAAACTTGTAGCAGAAATCTAATGCAAATTATGAAATATATGAATATTTTCCTACATAAACTTTGTCTCTGAGATCTGACAGGTTCCCTTCTTTTCTGTATATTGCGAACTCAGGACTCTGGAGAACAGCTTCTGAGCGGGTCATCCAACTGTGAAGTTCTGTTGTATCAACATCAAACCTAAGATCAAGAGAAAAAGAAAATCTGTTCTTTATACAGAGTACTTCTAAAAGTTGCTGTCATAGTAAAGGCTTACACCACATGTTTAAATCAGAAGCATGAATTAAAAGTGAAAACCCTTAAAAACTACGCAACAGACAGAAAAGTCTAAAATTTAGTATCTACTTAGAGTCTCAATTGTCTTCATTCCAGTAGATTTCACATAAAACTGTCAATGTGGGAGCTGCTTATAAATGTACAAACACATTCTAATTCAAGAGGTTGCTCTGCTTATACAACAGATGCAACTGAACTCTAGTTTATAAGCTGAATTTCAGTTTTAATGTATTTCTTGTGTTTATGTTAATGTAATTTTTTTCTAGTACATGAAATACGTGGCTTTCAGTTAATATCACCGCTCACTGTATTAATGAAAGATGGATGCTCTTCTGGCATAATAGAATGAGCTGCTATCTATGGAGCAAGATGGTATGATTCTAATAGTGATGGCTCAAATGTTCACATATTTCCTTCTGCAGACAAGTCCATCTAATAAGCAACAGTATATGAAAAGTTTCCTTAGGAAAAAAAATGATGTTGTACATGATGTTGAGTAATTCAGCTAACTTTGAAGAATGAGAAAAATGTGAAATAACCTAGTTTGTGATTTAAAATGGGAAGTGATTCATAATAGTGTAATCTATTATTTTGAACTGAGACGTTTGCACAGTAATTCAAGTCTGCAGTGTTATTTTAAAATGTTTCGGAAAAGACACTCCTAGAATATTTTAAAGGGGAAGTGAGCTATTGTAGATAATTCCCTATTCAAAAATAGAGACATATGTACAACAACTCAGGGGTACCCAATAGCATTAACCCGGTCACTTTTGGTGTGCCTTTGTGCAAAAGGAACATCGTAAAAGAGGCTGTATTAGAGTGTCATTATACAGGGGGACAATCACATTTCCTTACCATTGCTTTCCTACCTGCTTCTGTCCCATGATACTTCCTCTTTCTTCACACAGGAGAAGAAAGAAGAAGTAAATAATGACCACATGGCCCATTCAGTGGGTGTTTTTAATCACGCAACTTTTCCTGCACACAGCAGGAAATGGCGGAACGTTTCATTTCCAAAAAAAGAAAAAAGAAATTGGATTTACTGGGTCTATTTTGTGATGGAACAAAGGCCAGAAGGAGCAGGAGACATGTGAGAGGCAGACATTGTCATCTAAAGGACCTGCGAAAAACTGTGAGTGGGCATTAAGGAGTGTGTGATAAAATGCTCGTCTGCTAGTGCTCTTAGGCCAACTCAACTGAAGGCGTTTACAAGGCTTGAATGCAAATAATTTGTTGCTTTATTCTTCTTTTGTTTCCAAAAGTTTGTTTCCTTTCTGACTTCCCTTCATTCTCCCTTCTCCTCTCTCTCTTTTCTCCTTAGCTTTTTCGTTTCTATTGCAGTCCTCTAGAGATTGGGAAAGAAACCTAACCCACCAAGGGGTGGGGGATGTATTTCAAAGAAAGACCTACCCCATCCACCCAGGAAAGGAAGAATGATATAGCAGGGAAGCACAGCATCAGCCCCATCCACATTGTTTCTCCATCTTGATATGACTGGAGAAGTATGAGACAGGATTACAGCACAACAGCTTCATCACTGCTGTAATAATGTAGGTATATGCAAATCATTCAGTTTCTCTTTCTCCTGCATTGAATTTTTTAAATTGCAAGTTCATCCAAATATGAACTTTACAAACGTTGGTAAATTCTTATTCAAAATGAATTGAAAATAAATTCTCACCTGTCTGCAATGGCCAAGTTCAATGGGTACAACTATGTATCTGCCTGCAAACCAGCTGGTAAAGATGAGGTGTAGGTGAGAAAAAGAGGTGGCAACCATAATTCAGCACTAATATGGTTGAATACATAGGGATTCAAACCCAGACTTTTATGAGCTAAGCTCAAAGCTCTGAATAGATGAATCTGTCAGTCTCAGTTTCTCCACATTCAATGTTTTTAAATCTCAAGTTCTTTTTGTCTCAAATTTGGTAAACTGCAAATTTTAGTAAATTCTTAATAAAACTCAACAGAAAATACTCAACCTTCCTTACAATAATGTATGAATGATGGATCAGATGCATATGTGAGTGGCTATTATCTTCTACTAGACTGTCCCCGGCCCAAACTATCAGAGCTTGACTATCAGCTACTATTTATTGTTTTCAGCCCAGTGGTATTATATTGTAAGAAGACTATAAATATTGTTACAGGATTTCAGTGAGGGCTAAAGAGCAAAAATTCAGTACATCCTAAGTAAATCCTTGACCTTTGTTTTAATATTTACAGTATCCTCGATTATATCTGTTGTTAAATCAGCTGATTATTTTTAGAGGGCAAGATTTATCTAAAATTCAGTAAATCTGAAGACACTAGATGGAGCACCAATCCTGCTTTAATAAGCTTTTCCTTTTATAGAAGGATTGAAAGGCAGCTTCACACTTTCACTTGCTCTGACAACTAAGCTTTTTACTGTGACATGGAATAGTATACATACAAGACATTTTTTTTACTTGTGATGTAAAAAGGAATTAAATGTTTAGAACTCAGTTTTCTAAAGCATATAAAACATTTATCGTCCACAAGTATTTTACTGGCTGTAAACATTAAATGAACAACTAATGTATGGTAGATACTGCAATATAAACAGGCAGCTTCTGTCATGGACATTTGCTGGGGTGCCCTAGGTGCAGCAAGTGAAATTCTGAACTTACCAGTAAATTTCTGTTCTTCCTGAGAGAAGGAAGACAGCTAGCATGGGGAAAAGCCCCAAAGTTGGGAAAGTTTTCCCAAGATGATTGCAAAGGAGTTTATACAAAGCAACTTATTATAGCCTACCAATATTCTTTCTGGCTCCATCCAATCTTTCTCTTCTTACACTGACCTTACAAAAGGCAATACATAGGGCTTCCAGGTGGTCTTGCAGTTAGGCAGTCACCAGACCCAGATCTCTTAGCTTCAGCAACATTACTGCCTCATGTGTTTTCAGACCTTGCTTTGAGACCAACTGCTGCAACTATTTCTCTTCCTCACCCAATAAGAATGGCAGATGTTAGTAAAGAAGAACTGCTGGGCCAATATATTTCTATATTCAGATTGTTGCACTTGCTGTAATATTTGAGGGCAAATCGTAAAGAGGAATTCTAGAGGCTCTATCCATCTCCAAAGCCTGCTCCTTATAGGCATATTACGAAGAAAAACTGACAATGGAATGTGAAACTCACTTTGCATTCAGCTGGTGATTTGTTATGTAACATCCAAATTGCTCTCAGCATCCTACAGTGGTACAAAACCTTGAACCAGAGGTGGGAAACCAAATAATTTGGCCCTCTGACAGCTACACCCCTTCTCCTGTCCCTACCCCATTTCCGTGGGGCCTACTCTATTTCCCACAACCACCGATTATTTGGTGGTTTCCCAGGTTTCATACAGTCATCCCCCTCAATTCTAGAAGATTGAAATGCCTCTCTTAAGGCTTAGTTGCTGATAGGAAAAAACTTTAAGCTACAATATGTGAATATTTTTAGTATCTTTGTCCTGCCCACTTTGCCTCTGGCTCCTTCCATTACTGGAATGCATTTCCTCAAGCGCTTATCTGAAATTGATTTCAGACTTTGGGCTGGAGGAGGTTCCTGGCTGCTGCCCTGTACTGCAGCAACTAGGACACTGTATCTGCACTAGGGTGTTATGCAAATGTCTGTACATGGGGAATATTTTGTATTAGAAAAGTTATAGGAAAAAGGCTTGAAACAAAGTTGTTGTTGTTTTACTGTATATGGAACATTGTGACAAAATGGATACTGTGAACCATGGGGCTTGGCTTAAGAGTCAGAGTGTCACCATAAAGATGCAACTGCTCTTACTGTGCCAGTGCTAGGACTCAACCACACCTGCTATGAAACCTGGAAGAATGAGCTACTCTAGGAGGCCGGCTCATCACAATCCTACCAGCTCTTTCTGAACTACCATTAGTCATATATTTTGAACAAAACTCTCCTAAAGCTACAGAAGACAAAATGTCAATAATAATAATAATAATAATAGATTATCATTCAGTTCTGCTAATATTCAGGCATTCTTCAGACATTCTTTAGCTTTTTAAATGCAAATTATAAACCTTGTAGTTGAGCAGAGCAGACATGAGAACATTTTGCAGAACGTTTTTTTCCTTGCGAAGAGTGCATCCCCATCTCTGCATTATTTGGGAGGGGGCTTTAAAATGTAGTGATATTAGCCCTCACTCTTATTTGGCTTTGTTGACATCAACATATAGCTAAAGGTTATTGTAACTGCGATATCATCATTCTAGCTATATGATCCTTGTTTGGCTAGATCATTTAGCTGAACAAGAAAAACATTGTTAAAATAGTTCTGAATCCAATGCAAGAAGAGAAGCAAATAGGAGCATCTGGTGTAAAATAAGGTACATGTTGGTGCATTCAGAGAAAATGTGTGTTTTAGGGGGACCAAATTCCTTCTTTGCATTCTCTCCAATATTCCCATATTTACTATAAAGTCTTATATATTATTAAAAAAACCAAACCCTGCTATAACGATAATTGCACATTAATGACTTAAAAGTAAATGGAAACATTTACACTTTTAATTAAGTTTGATCCAAATGTTCTCTCAAGATCTCACTTTCTCAAGTTCTCACCTTTTCCTAATTTCTGAATCCACAACAATTTGCCTTTTCTTGTGAGGTGGAGGTGGTGGGAGCTCCTCTTTAGCATGCTTAACCAGGATTTGTTCTCTGGTGGTCACCATAGTTACAGTTTCCATTACTGTTGTCTGTGTTAGTGATGTCTGAGTGGTAGCAACAGCCTGTGAAATCTGTGAGAAGTATTGAAACAGAGGTCACACATTGCTTGAAAGACTTTAATAAAGACTGTTTGGAGTGGCAATAGAAAATAATGAGAAACTGTTCTTCCTTGTTCACAGGTTGACCTTCAGAACAAAACAACACTGTATTGAACTCAAACCAAATTGTTTTATCTGACTCATGGTAGGTGAATAAGATGTATGAAAAAGTCAATATCAAAATCAGAAGGAAGCCTAAGTAGAATGTATTTATAGTAATTTTTATATCAAGTCAAGGAAACACAGGTGAAAACCCTGATGCAGAGCTTTGTGAAACAAATTACAGAATATGTATGTTATGTATTCATATTATTTGCTTCATAAAATGGCTACTCCAGCAGAGAAAAGCCATATACTTTAGAGAACTAATTGAAATAAAAAATAAACCATTACTTATTCACAAACATTCAATTTATTTTGTGTGCTTCTAAAATGACCTGTGCACATTTTTACTAATGAAAATGGAGCATTCTTGATTGCATTAATGGCTCTTTCTGCTGTACCCCAAAGCAGCATTTTCCTGATCCACTTCTACAAGAACAAAGCAAATCAGATATGTCGCTGTGTAGAACACGGACAGGTTCTTTCTACAGCCACCATTCTACTGAAACCTTTCCTGATCTCCAAAAAGCAAACACACACACACACAAACAATTCCTAAGCTCTTAAGAACAGAAATCCATATGTTCCAGACATATGGTCTTTTTGATATTTTCCTGGCATCCCCAATACCATGACATATCAATTGAGGAGATTCTGGCCTAGTTTACCCAGCCAGATCCAATTCCGTCTGAACAGCTGCATCTTCAACTTTACCTGGGAAAATGTTGGTAAAAATAGTAAGAGGGGAAGACAAGGATACATTTGGCATCAATTTCCATAATCATGGCATGATCATCATAATGGGAATTACTGAAGTTGTATAGAAAGGGGGGAAGAGAGAGGAGGAAACCAGTTATTGCTGTGAGCCTAAACATTTCAGGTATGAAATGATTCTTCATAGGCAATGTTTCCATGGCTTTCACTACCACATTTTGGGGGTAGCGTGGTGGCAACCATTTATACTCTCAAATGGTTCTCAAAATGGGGCATTCTGCAAAAATCTAAATGGAGAGCTGCAAGTCAATCAGAGATGCAAGAGCACTAGTGAGTTGCCATCTCTTAAAAATGGCACCCTATTCCCCAAAATTGCTGAAATATTATCCTACAATTTCAGTCACAATCTGGGAAGGGGGCATCAACACCCAACCTGGCCTTACGTAACATTTCCCCTATGTGACCACATGCTTACATGCAGGGCACACTGGATATGTAAGCCAGTAATATGGAAAATCCATCCTTCAAAGACCAATCGTGGAGGAACCTCTGCTGTTATCTCTGATCCAAGTTCTCCCTTGCAGGAATCCCCATGGTAATTTCCAATCTGAGACTGGAGATAACTATGAGGATTCCCCTGTGTGCTGCTTCTCTCTCACAGCAGTGGGAATGTTAGCAGCAGGGAATTTGACTGGTACTGGGAGAAGCGCTTTTGTGTGGTGTGTATTGCCCCCATGAGGACGTTGTGCAATGATGGAGACAGGACTCCACTGTCCCTGGGAAGAATGCCTGCTCTCTTCCCAGCACCAGCTGAGTGGCTTCATGCATCACATGAAAATGGTTTTAACCAGTGCTGGGAGGAATAGTAGCAGCCAAGCTCTTGGGAATGGCATCCCCATGCAAAGGCAGGAAATGGGCTGGATGATGGGAGAAACAAGCAGCTGCTCCTCTCAGCACTGACTGAATCTCTTTCTTCATGCTGAGATCTCTATGCCTCAAGAATGGAGAAAGGCAACATGGGCAGGGCAGGGTGGGTGGGATGATGTCACTGGGTTCAGCCATGCCCACTGACATCATCCAGCCCATAGTGGTCCTGAATCCCTGGTGTAAATTGACCCTAGGAAGATCTCAAACAAAATAGTTTTTTTTTTCTAATACCTTTTGTGACAATTTGTAAACTGTTGCCTGAGCAAGGGCTTGTTATTACTCTGCGTCAGGCTGGGGAATCTCTCTCCTGTGGGGGTTCCCCATCTGTCTTCTTACAGCATGTATTCCAATCAACATATGTTAGATGTTTCAAATCATAGTGCACAGAATGCTTTTGCTTATTTATATTTCAGAACAGTAAAAAATAATTTATAGCTTAGCCAAGAAAAAGAAAAATGCAATATAATATGCTTCAAAAGAAAGCTTGGCTTATTAATTTCATAGCAATATTTATCTTTTTGAAATCGTGAAATGTAGTTCAGAGACAGACAGGCTTAGGAACATAAATGATCTATGAAAAATATTAGAGATCAGAAAGCCAGCAATGGCTCAACTCAGATTAGCTTGGAAATAAGCTAGGCTATTATCTCAAAAAAATCAGAAAATGGCTCCGGTCACATCCAATCCAATCAAAATTCAACACAGCTTTCTCCTGGCCATGGAATCCCTTGACACCCAACAAATGTGGAGGCTTGATACTTCCCTATTCTTTGGCTGCCAAGGCTTCACACAGGAAGGAAAGATATAAAGGGGCTGTCTATATGCCCTGTATACCCCATGGTGACTGCGCAGTGGTGCTTTGTCGTTTATATGACACAGCCACCAACTGGCACCCACCAGGGTCAAGACACCCCCAAAGCCTGCTCACTGCTCTTTGCAGTCCAAGCCAAAAAAGGCAACAGCTAGGCTGTATTCTGAGTTTGCAATGTTTGCCATGCTTGCAGAACTCCTACTCATGTGAAGCTGTCAAAGGGCAACGAGGTCAGTCCATTTCACGGAACCCAGGTGGGACTTGCCTGAGCCATGCACGAATGCTGCTTTTTTGCAAGTACAGCCAGTCCACCCCAGCCTGGGTTTCTCCCTCCATGGATCTCAGAAGCTAAGGTGGGTTGCCCTTGTAGCTGGGTATGTCAGTGCATGTGATTCTCAGCTCCAAAGACAACTCAGCCAAACTTAGATTTGCTCCATTAGATTGCTGAATATAATTAAAATTTTGAGTGCAGTTCTGAACATTCCCTACATTGGCATCAGATTTCACCTGAAGCAAATTTTTAAGCAAATTTTTGAAGTATCTTCTCATGAAAACAGCAAAACAGTTTCAATTATACTAGTAAATACCTCCGGTGGTGGTTTCACCCCTATTTAATTTAACCAACATTAATCTCATGCAATTAATATTGGATAAGAGTATACATAAGAAATTGTATATTATTTTATTTAATTGCTGCTAAACTTCAAATTTAGTGTCTAGCAAATTAATGATTTCAGACTTTCCCAACCTCGTGCCTTCCAGATGTGATGGACTACAAGTTCAAGTAACCTCGAGCTAGCATGGAGAGCTGGGAGATACTGTGAGTTATAGTCCAGCTACAACTCCCAGCATCTGGGGGACAACAAGTTAGGTAAGGCTGTAGACATCTCCCTTCCATTTTCTACCACTAACATGGTGTGGTATCACATAGCATACTGTTGATACTAAGGTAACCACTTAGCAGTAATAATAGTATCTAGTTTGTGAAAGAAGGGTTTAATACACATTAAAGGGAGAAAATGACAGTTTTCCTTCTTTCTCTGTTATGCTTTGTAAATTGCCAGAAATAATCTCCAAGATGAAAAGTTTCTTAAAGCTGCAATCCTAAACCCACTTCTCTGGGAGTAATCCACACTGAACTCAATGAGACATGCCTAGGGTTCTGCTGTAATACTTATTGCAACAGCCTTTACACTATATTGCCCCAGATACAAAGCTATGCTTTTGGACAGAACATTTGCCTCAATGAAACTATAGAATTAGTCCTTAATTAAACAAACCAGACCAAATGATTTCTCATCTCCTCTAATTGCATCCCCTGTGAAGTACAAATGACCACTTTCACTACATTTTACCAAATTGATGACTAGCTGCCCACTGCAACTATGACTTCCTCCCTTTCATTTATTTCTTGTTCATTATGCCACCTCCAAATGAATTCTGCCAATGCCAGCTAAATCAGAAGGAATATTAAGTCTGAATAAAACAGCCATACTTTTTGATTGGAAGGAGAGGAGTCATAAAGCACAGGTGTACCAGTTCATTACTGCATTTTATAAATATGATTTAAGTATGAAGCCCAAATTATTTGGAGACAGATATTTTCACACCATGAGCTGTGTCTACTACAGTTCAGAAGAGAAAAAATGCTGTGCAATTTGAGACATGTCAGAAATAAGTCCCACTAGGTTCAACGGGTTTACTCCCTGGTAAGTGATTATTACCTTTATTTCTTCACTTCTGAAACCTCATTTTTTAACATTTCTCTTTATCCTGTTAATCCTCAAGGTTCTAGGAGAATCTACCCTGAGTGTTTCAATATGGGGACCTTCTAGCGTTACAATATCATGGATCTTCCACTATAAACTACAAGTGGAATCGCAATGGACTCTCCATGCTATCAGGGATTTAGCATTTTTGTGTTTTGAGTGGGTGGGACAGAGCTCTGTGGGTGGAGAAGGAACAATTTATCCTGCCCTCTCTGCCTCAAGACTTCTAAAAACATGTGACGCTTGGGAGACAATTACAGTTGTCTCTCCCTCACACATACAAAGAAAAAGGGAAGAAACAAAATGGTGGAAAGGCTATGTCAGAGTAGTTGGTTACTAACTTATTCTGGGAGTGGGTAAAGCTCATTGAAATTTCATTTTATTTCTTTTCTTTTTAAGCACATTGTATTTTATTTTATTTTATTGTGTTAGTCATGTTGCTGCTGGTAGTCAGACAGGACCCCCTTGCACCCGCACGTGTGTTCCTTCCTGGCATCTGCACGGGAAGGAAGGCAAGTGCAAATTTTCCAGCCCCGCTCTCTGGAAAAGGTAAAAAAATAAAAACAGCGGGAAGGGAGGAGAGAAATGGGGCTGTTCCCCCCCCCCCAGCGATTAAAGATTTGTAGTGGAGGCAATAAACCCAGTCTCAAAGTTTAAGAAAGGGATTAATGGTGGGAAAGCCTACAAGGCTTTTTTCCACATCTGAGAACACTAGTTGTCCGTTAGACTGCCATTTTTTTAAAAAAATGCAAATTGCTTCCTCATGCTTTTAAATTATTTTATTAGCACTCTTGTGTTATTGTGCAACTATCTCAGTGATTAAAAAAGGCAAACATGTGCCCTCCACCTTGCTCCCTCCCTCCAACTGCAGGCTCCCAATTATCCAGTTGGCAGCGACTCCTCCACCCTTCCTCGTAATTCTTAATCTAGAGAGCCCAGCACAGCCAGCTTTCACTTTCTTCTGTCTGCATTTGTGCACATAAAACTCCAATATGCACATGTCAGCCTGCTACTGTAAAAGTACTAAAATAAATAAATAAATAAATAAATCATTTGGCACAACTGCTGTATCAGAGTAAAAAAAAAAAAAAACCCAAGAGCTTCATTGGTGCAAAAGTGGTTTGGAAACATAAGGATACTTCACAGATTTTCTGTGAATATCTGAAAGCTTGGGGATACGAAGTGAAAACCTCTGAGGAAAGAAAAGAACTGGTTTCACACATCCTTATTCTAGTCAAGAAAAAGCCCATGTCTAAAACAAACTCAAACTGAAAAAAATATTTATTATAACTGCATCAATTTCCCTTCAGTCACTTCAATGGCATATGATTTAACTGTCATCAGTTGACAGGGTAATAGTTATGACAAACCTGCTTAGAACTGCTCTCCAGCTTCTGTGCCAAACTATCCCAGCGCTGAGAAACCTTTTCCAGCCACCCTTCCAGCTTTTGAGCCAGTGATTTACTTTTTACAGCTGAAAGGAGGTCTTGGCTGAGTGCATTCAGTTTGTCCATAGTCTGTCTCTTGATTTCCAATTCTCCTTTCAGGATCTGTTAAAACAGACAAAGTCATCCAGAAAACATGTAATTAATTAACGTAAGAGGAGTACTGGTGCATTGTAAAGCAAAACAAGAGCTGGTGAAAAGCATGATATAATAGAAGTCAGAACCACATTGTGTAGTGGTGGTACAGAAGCTGTACAAACACCTGGAGAGCTTCGGCTATGGGGCGGTAAAGAAATGTAACAAATACTAATACTAATACTAATACTAATATTAATACTAATAATAATTCCAATGCAATGCAATGCCTCTTGCAGTATTTTGGGGCTACTAATATTGGCATCCACTTGCAAATCTGCACAGTGGTATGTGATTGTAATACACATGCACAGCATGTGCTGTTACCACACACCTGCACATTTTCATTGTGTGCCTCTGCATGCTTTGTTGCTTAGAGTCATATTCCCTAACATTTAAAAGCCTGCACAGAGTGGTAGAAAATCCTGGGAATTTGACAGCACTTAGTGTGAAAGAGTATTCTAGTTAGGCTTCACCCAAGAGTCATACATCAACATGAGAGTTGGGGTGACTGGTTTTAAAAGCAAATCTAGATATGGTGCACACAATGGCAACCTGCTGGAGTGGATACAAACTCTACAAGAAGGACAGGGAAAGCATACTGGAAAGGGTGCCACTCAGTATGTTAAAGAGTGCAAGGAAGTATTGTGGGTAACAATACTAGGTTCCAATAGTAATTTAGTACTTGGGACATGGAAAATGAAATCAGGGAGGCATCCAGATGGGGAAATGCTGTAATAATGGGTGGCTTAACCCCTTATTGACTGGATAAATGCATGTTCTAATCATAACAAAGAGATTAAATTTCTTAGAACCCTAGAGCCCTAAACAACTGTGCCTAGAACAATTAGTCATGGAACTAAACACCTTTTAGGATTAAGACCCTGGCCTTAATCCTAAAAGGTGCTGCTCAGGACCTAGTGTGAGGTACCTGAACCATTTTTTTCCAGAAAGGAAGGGTGAGGAATTGAGGCAAATAATGGCGACAAGAGATGAATTTCTTGATCTTATTAACAAATTGAAAGCTAACTGGACCCAGATGATATCCATATTAACATTCTTAAAGAACTCAAGTGGGAAATTGCTGATCTTCTAATAAAAATATATAACTAGTCCCTAAGATCAGCCTCTGTACCGACTGGATTGCCAATTTAACACCAATTTTAAAAAGGGGATCAAAGGGCATCCAGGACATTACAAGCCAGTTAGCTTAACATCTGTTCTGGATAAACTGGTGGAAAGCATGATTAAAGATAAAATTAGTAAGCATATAGAAGGCCTTGCTAAAAAAGAAAGAAAGAATCAACATAGCTTCTAACTAGGCACTAGTTAGCAATATCATACTACTTTTATACAAAACTATGGTGTGACTGTACTTGGAATGTTGTGAACAGTTCTGGTCACCACACCAAAAAAAGGATACTGCAACTCTTCTATTAAGAAAGGTTATTACAGGTATACAAAATTGTGCATGGTGTAGAGGAAATGGATAGCAAGACATTTTCTCTCTCTTTGTCATAACGCTAGAATTTGGGGTTAGCTCATGAAGCTGAATGGTGGGAGATTCAGGACAGATAAAGGCTTCTTTAACACAGTGCATAATTAAACTATGGATTCACTATCACAAGATGAAGTGATGACCATCAATATGGATGGTTTTAAAATAAAGCTATTAATGGCTACTAGTCATGATCGTTTTCTGCTATGTCCAGTATCAGAAGTAGTATGCCTATGTGCACTAGTTGCTGGGAAAAATGAGTTGGAGGTTGCTATTGCATACATGTTCAACTTATGGATTTCCCTCAGGCAGCTGGGTGAACAGAATGTTAGACTAGATGGATCCTTGGTCCGATCCATCATGGTTGTTATTAAGGGGCATCATGATCTCCAACAAAACTTTATTTAGAGAGAGGGCTATATATAAAGAACAAGAAGGGGGAAAACAGGTGCACAAAAATGGATCAGCAGTCCTTAGGATGTCATATTGGATATTTTATGGTAACACTGTCCTTAACGTAACATTAACAACTTAATAGTTGTTCTAGAATAACTTCCTTCATTTTGGAAAGATTGGTGGACACCCTACCAGTACAGTTTGTTGAAAGACATTTTGGCAGAGAGAAGAGAAATGGGTATGCTTGATCAGGGTTTATGCTTCTATAAGAGCCTGTACTACTCAATTTACTTTTCACATTGTTATCAGCCATTTTTTACATCAACATAATACCATATTTGCATAGCTTGATTTTTAAACTGTAAGAATGTTCTTTTGGAATTAATTTCCCCCCTGGAACTGCATTTTGTATATGTAAAAGAACACAAATGTAGCCATGCTGCTCCATGAGAAAAATATCCAAAATCCACAGTTGGGCCTCCAGCAAAGGAGATCGTTACCTTGTCATGGTGCTGGAGCTTGAGCACCTCAAGGATGCCATGAGCTAAACCATGAAGGGATACCCAAGACGGGAAGGTCATGGTAGAGAGGTCAGACTAAATACGATCCCTGGGGAAGGTAATGGCAACCCATCCCAGTATTCTTGCCGTGAAAACTAAATGGATCAGTACAACCAGAGATATGTCGGTATACCATCGGAAGATGGGACTCCCAGGTTGGAAGATGGTCAAAATGCTACTGGGGAGGAACAGAGGATAAGTTCAACTAGCCCCAGATGTGATGACGCAGCTAGCTCAGAGCCAAAAGGAAGGCTAGCGGCCGATGGTGCTGGTGGTGAACGACGAATCCGATGTTCTAAAGATCAACACACCATAGGAACCTGGAATGTAAGATCTATGAGCCAGGGCAAATTGGGTGTGGTTGTTGGTGAGATGTCAAGACTAAATATAGATATTTTGGGTGTCAGTGAACTGAAATGGACTGGAATGGGCCACTTCACATCAGATCACCACCAGATCTACTACTGTGGACAAGAGGATGACCGAAGAAATTAAGTAACCTTCATAATTAATAATAAAGTGGCTAAAGCAGTGCTTGGATACAATCCAAAAAATGATAGAATGATCTCAATTCGAATTCAGGGTAAGCCATTTAACATCACAGTGATCCAAATATATGCCCCAACCACAGATGCTGAAGAAGTAGAAGTGATCAGTTCTATGAAGATCTGCAGCACCTACTGGATAACACACCAAACAAGATTTTATTTTCGTTACATGAGACTGGAATGCTAAGGTTGGTAGTCAAATGACATCTGGAATTACAGGTAAGCATGGTCTAGGAGAACAGAATGAAGCGGGACATAGGCTGATAGAATTTTGCCAGGACAACTCATTGTGCATAACAAACACTCTCTTCCAACAACCTAAAAGACAGCTTTATACATGGACTTCACCAGATGGTCGACACCGAAATCAGATTGACTACATCCTTTGCAGCCAAAGGTGGCGGACATCTATACAGAGGGTAAAAGCAAGACCTGGAGCTGACTGTGGGAAGAACTATGGACAGAAGTTTGCAACATTGTCCAAGAGGCGGCAACAAAAAAATGTCCCAAAGAAAAAGAAAACAAAGAAGGCAAGATGGCTGTCTGCTGAGACACTGGAAGTAGCCCAAGAAAGAAGGAAAGCAAAAGGCAACAGTGATAGGGGGAGATATGCCCAATTAAATGCAAAATTCCAGAGGTTAGCCAGAAGAGATAAGGAATTATTTTTAAACAAGCAATGCGCGGAAGTGGAAGAAGACAATAGAATAGGAAGGACAAGAGACCTCTTCCAGAAAATTAGAAACATCGGAGGTAAATTCCAGGAAAAAATGGGTATGATCAAAAACATAGATGGCAAGGAACTAACAGAAACAGAAGAGATCAAGAAAAGGTGGCAAGAATATATGGAAGATCTGTATAGGAAGGATAATAATATTGGGGATAGGTCAGACAGTGTGGTCAGTGAGTTAGAGCCAGACATCCTGAAGAGTGAGATTGAATGGGCCTTAAGAAGCGTTGCTAACAACAAGGCAGGAGACGACAGTATCCCAGCTGAACTGTTTAAAATCTTGCAAGATGATGCTGTCAAGGTGATGCATGCCATATGCCAGCAAATTTGGAAAACACAAGAATGGCCATCAGACTGGAAAAAATAAACTTATATCCCCATACCAAAAAAGGGAAACAAGAAAGAATGTTCAAACTATCGGACAGTGGCACTTATTTCACATGCCAGTAAGGTAATGCTCAAGATCCTGCAAGCTAGACTCCAGCAATTCATGGAACGAGAATTGCCAGATGTACAAGCTGGGTTTAGAAAAGGCAGAGGAACTAGAGACCAAATTGCCAATATCCGCTGGATAATGGAGAAAGCCAGGGAGTTCCAGAAAAACATCTATTTCTGTTTTATTGACTATTCTAAAGCCTTTGACTGTGTGGATCATAACAAATTGTGGCAAGTGCTTGGTGGTATGGGGATACCAAGTCATCTTGTCTGCCTCCTAAGGAATCTGTATAACGTCCAAGTAGCAACGGTAAGAACAGACCACGGAACAACGGACTGGTTTAAGATTGGGAAAGGAGTATGGCAGGGTTGTATATTCTCACCTTACCTATTCAACTTGTATGCAGAACACATCATGCGACGTGCTGGGCTTGATGAATCCAAGGCTGGAGTTAAAATCGCAGGAAGAAACATTAACAATCTCAGATATACAGATGATACCACTTTGATGGCTGAAAGCGAGGAGGAGCTGAGGAGCCTTATGATGAAGGTGAAAGAAGAAAGTGCAAAAGCTGGGTTGTAGTTAAACCTAAAAAAAACCAAGATTATGGCAACCAGCTTGATTGATAACTGGCAAATAGAGGGAGAAAACGTGGAGGCAGTGACAGACTTTGTATTTCTGGGTGCAAAGATTACTGCAGATGCTGACTGCAGCCAGGAAATCAGAAGATGTTTACTTCTTGGGAAGAGAGCAATGACAAATCTTGATAAAATAGTTAAGAGCAGAGACACCACACTGACAACAAAGGTCCGCATAGTTAAAGCAATTGTATTCCCTGTAGTAACCTATGACTGCGAGAGCTGGACCATAAGGAAGGCTGAGCGAAGGAAGATAGATGCTTTTGAACTGTGGTGTTGGAGGAAAATTCTGAGAAAATTCTGCAAGAAGATCAAACCAGTCCATACTCCAGGAAACAAAGCCAGACTGCTCACTTGAGGGAATGATACTAAAGGCAAAACTGTGGAGAAATAATGAGAAGACAGGACACCCTGGAGAAGATGCTGATGCTAGGGAAAGTGGAAGGCAAAAGGAAGAGGGGCCGACCAAGGGCAAGATGGATGGATGATATTCTGGAGGTGACAGACTTGACCTTGGGGGAGCTAGGGGTGGTGACGGCCGACAGAAAGCTCTGGCGTGGGCTGGTCCATGAAGTCACGAAGAGTCGGAAGCGACTGAACGAATAAACAACAACAACAACCACAGTTGGGCAATATCTTTCTTAGAACCAACCAAAATTCCACTTTAAAATCCTGGAAGTCTGAATTGGTTTTTGGAGGCAGCAATCACTTTCCACTAGGAAAGGCCATTCAAAAGGGTTCAACCATTCAACCAGGAAGTTCCTTCTCCAGGCAGTGTATGTGTCAAATTTCTTATGACTTCATTCATTGGCTAAAAACTCTGAAAATCAGGAGCAGGCTATTTTTGCTTACAAATGAAATGGGCAGAAGTAATAGTAGCTTTACATTTTGCTTCGGGCTGGAGACTTGATGGTGGGTTGTTTTTTATGATGGAAAACCAGGGATTATGGTTTATCCAAGAAGTTGGACACACAAACCCTTTGCCCCTTCCTGCTCATACGCATGGCTCTTAAATATATTTTTTCGTATAAATGCCAAATGAACTTGGGAGTCCATATTGAAGTAGCAAACTATGAATGATTTAACTTTAGCATAAGGCATAAAGAAGAATGTTGTTAGAGATAATTAGAAGTTATGACCAACATGTTTTTATGTATAAATGTATGACAGCTAAATAGTGCATAGTACCACTAATATTAAAGAATAAGTTAATGCAAGCACCTCACTAATCTACATGCAAAGCAGCAAGCTCTAAAGCAGCTTTTCCTACATGACCTTTAAACTAATTGGGTCCCAAAAGAGATCTGAAAGACAAATGAAACAAACTTTTAAATGCTAATATGGAATAAAGTATGTGTTACTTTATTCCACCCTTGTTATTATAAGGGGGTTGGGTGGGGTGGCTACTGGTTGTTTTGGTAATAACCTAGCCCCCAAAAGTATCAGTTCAATAAATACATTAAAATGCAACCCAACTAGTACAAATCACAAGAAATACAATGTAAATTGTAATGTACACAACTATCAACAATTTAAGCATAATGCTCTAGATATTATTTTATCTAGAAAATTTATTCCACTGCTTTAATTTTTGGCCTTAAAATTGCTTTATGACCCCCCCAAAAAGGGGGGTATTGTATATGATATGATGTATATGCTTATTCCAAATAGTTATCATGAAATTTATTAAGAAAGAAAGCTATAGGCC
Organism: Elgaria multicarinata webbii; assembly: GCF_023053635.1. Classification (NCBI taxonomy): domain Eukaryota; kingdom Metazoa; phylum Chordata; class Lepidosauria; order Squamata; family Anguidae; genus Elgaria; species Elgaria multicarinata. The sequence goes on from NC_086175.1 coordinate 63,901,615, forward strand.
TCTCATAGTCTCAAACAAAGTCCAGGCTGTTTAGATGTTCCTAACACCCTTAGCATTAAATCACAGCCAATTAGAAAAACCCTAAAGTACAATGCTGTGTATTCCTCTACAAACTCTTTACACTGCTCAGTCTCAGAATAGGTAGGAAATAGAAAGCAAATTATGTTAGTCAATAGTAACTTGATACTAGTGGTCAACTAATGAGTTAAACAAAGTTAACAGGAAAAAGGTTTTGAATCAAGAGTTTTCACCTACACGGGACATAATATTTAGATACAGGAAGGAATGCTGATTATAGACCTAGAGTTATGGATAGGAGTGGGAACAATGCTTCCTTCTGTGTTACTCCCAAGCTGCCAAGAGCTATGATTGGCCTCCATTCTCTTGGCTTTTAGAAAGGGTGTGAAGGCATTCTTAATTTAGCCTATTAAATTATGTAGATATTTTAATGTTTAATGTTTTATTGTTTTAAATTGTTGTACACTGCCTTGATGGCTTTTTAGCAAATAAAGTGGTATATAAAAGTTAATAATAAATAATAAAATCTGACATATTGATTCTAGAGGATAGCGTTGGCTGATGGTTGCTAGTACCCCTGGGCCTTTGGCCTGGAGTACTACAAGTTTCATCTTGTTCCAGGTACTTTTCAATGTTTATAGGAAACTGGTGAGAAAGATTGTTCAGCATTTTGGAGTATAGGGTTTTGCCAGAGAAAACCAACTCATTTGCATGTTTACACTAAGGACTCTCGCTGCCCCTCCTCGGACATATTTTGGGACAGATCATAGGGAAGGAAAGATATAACTTGCTATCTCCCACTTTCCTTTGACATTTTTCTAGATTTTACTACTCTTCTCTCCTTGTCTCCAATATGCTGAAGCACAATGCTGCTGCTGCTTTGGGCTCACCTATCTTCTCACTCTCTCTCTCTTCCGCTCCATTCTCTGTAGCAGCCTTCCATAATTAACCTGTACTTTCACAATAAAACTCCTTAAAATAAAAAGTTCCAATCTCTTCTCTTTTAATTCCTCCAGGGTACTTTATGAGAACACTCACTACTTGAATGATGTACCTAACACTGTGGTCCTGTGTATTTTAGTAAACGTGGTAATTTCTGGGCCAACTCTTATGCAAAAGCTTGTCCTAAGTCAAAAGCAGAGACTTTGCAAAACAGAGAAGACAAGAGGGTGAAATTGATGAGCATCCTGAAACATCCTAAAAGGATTGGAAGTGAGGATCAGATGTTCTATATAATGGGTTAGATAGCATTTAGTTAAGTTAATAATTTACTCCTAAGTACAATGGTGATTCCGTTGAAATGGAAATTATGTATCGGTTCATACAGTCACTCCACTGGAGTGTTTGAATAGCACAGTAGAAAAGCACTGTGTGTCTGCATTGTAGATATCCTACAGAGTGAACTGGGCCCTTACCATAAGGAGACCCACTTTACATGATTCTTCCTCCTTAAAAAAGTTGGGTGAAGACCAAATGAACCTATGTACAGCTAGGGAATCACAAGGAGGTTCTAGTTTATGCTCTCTCCGTTTTAGAGAGGAAGGAGTTGCAACATTTCTTCATCTTTTTTACATTTTTATTTTTTTCTAAACATCTAAGCTTTAGTAAAAGTAAAAGATGTAGAAGTCTAAAAAGATGTCATGTGGACCCTTTACAAATTATTATTAAAGTCTTTAATAACACTGAGACACAGTTTACAAAGTCTGCCAGTTTTTGCCCTTTTCACTTTCTTAGGATTTTTGTTCATCTACACCTTTGAAGATTGATATGAATGTGTGTATATTTTAGCCTATGGAAATTTACTTAGGTTATAGGGTTGGGCACAGTTTAACGAAAGCAACGTATGCTTAAGGTTATGCTGACAGATGGTCACAGTTTTTGATCTCCAATTGTGACATATTTTAATGAACATTAAATTTGTAGTCACTGTGTGAGTCAGCAGGGACATTTAGCAGCAATTTTAAACCAGCTGTCAGGTACCTGTTAATTAGTTTGAACAATCAAATGGCAAGGTCTCTAAAATATATAATCTTCTCAATTTATTCACAGCAAAATGGGCATTTTCAGGTTTGATTGTATGAAAATTACTAACCTAACTTTCTATAATAATTTTAGACAATTTGTATAAATTCAAGGCCACGGTGATTTTTCTTATTTCTATGATATAGAGCAAAACTACAATAACTATATTTACTACACTGTTAGATAACCAAAAGAGGCCTCTAACTACCCACCTAACTTTGTCTGTGGGGTCACATATTTCAGCAGCTGCTTTGGTACTGGTAGGAGGACAAGTTGTCTCTTTAAAGACAGCAAATTGTATCTCCTAACAAGCTCTTGGCCATTTACCAATGTTTACTTAATGTGTGGTTTCCCAGGTTTTGAGTTGTTTTTGTTGTGTGTGGCATTTCTCCTTGACCAGTTTTTTTGTACTACTTTTGAAGTTCCCTAAATCTAAATTTGAATAAAATTGCAGAAAATAGGTATTTGGGAATGTAGCTTTGATTACTGCTTCTCTGCAAATGTTAATTTAGAATCTGAAACAAATCAGAGAAGGTGAGGGAAACAAATATGCTTTGGCATCCCAACTAACTAAAGGATTTTAACCCTAGGAAGATAGTCACTATTCAGTGTCTTGCAGTATTCATATAGCTCCTAATTCTCAGATATAGGAGAATTATAAATGCAGTAGATTATATCAGCCCAGGGGTATTTGGGCCTACAGGGGCTGGAATAAGATTGTCTAATGAATAAATAATAGGCATGAAGATTGAAGGATGGGAGTGTTAGAAGTCTTTATTAATTGTTCAGTAAAAGCAGTTTGAAGCTATCTAAACCTCAAAAATATACAAACTCTCTCACAAGTTCTCCAGTATATGATGTCTTGTCTTAATTAATCTCTTACTGCACTGGTTCCCAATTGGGGGTCTGCATAACCCACCCAGGAGCTCCAAGGCACCATTCACATATTCACCATTCATTTCTGGAGTCCACTGACAACGAATTCCTACCAGAAGTAAAATATAACATCACTGAGCACCTGCAACTAGCTTCAGAGATTACTTCCCTGCACCTAATCCTGAAAACTCATGGATAATGAATCCTTTTGAATGTGGTGATGTACAACTAACAACTCTATCTGCAGAAGAGCAAGATGCACTTGTTGACATGACTTGTGAAGGTTCACTGAAATCATTTTTTAAAGAATATAGACTGGACTAATTCTAGGTGACTTTTTTCCTGATTATAAGAAGCTAGGTGAAAAAGCTTTGAAACATCTAGTTCCCTTTTGTTTCACATAACTTTGTGAACAAACATTTTCGACATTTTGTTATATGAAGAACAAGCATAGAAATCGGCTCGATGTTGATCCAGATTTGAGATTAAAAGTAGGAAATATTGAACCAGATGTGGAAGGGATTGTTCGGGACAAAAAGAGGCATGATTTCTCCCATCACAGGTTTAGTAGCTGCTAGACATGTCATAATTTTTTCAATTGTAAAATTAAATTCGTCTTTATATTCCTAACTAAACCATTGTCATTTTTGCGTGATAATATCACAAATTTTATGGTCTGTTTTTAGTGTACCTAAAATCCTTTGCTTATTAGTGGCTACCCCTTATTTTCTCCAAAAAATTGCTTCGCATAGGTAACTACCATAGAGATAACAAAATTTTCAAAAGTAGGGGGTCCATGGCTTGGAATTTGAAAAACAAGAGGTCCGCAGTACTTAGCTAATTGGGGACCACTGTCTTACTGCATTCTCTTGATTCAGAGTTTAAAAAGAACTTTGCAAACCAAAGAAAACACAAACAGGCAGGTAGTTCAAGTAGTCTCCAAAAGATATCAGTCAATGCCGAAAGTGACATATGATTACGTTACTTTTCAAGGAACATTACTGTTAACTTTGAGATGAACTCTTTCACTATCACAGTAACAAACTAAGGCTGTTCTTTGGCTGCTAATAGTCATATGATGTTATGTATATAGTATGACTACTAGATCTTGAACAAAACGGCAGTTAGCAAAGTTTCTACAAATTGCTTGCCTTAGGAATATTAAACCATTACTGACACACAGACCACAATAGCTTCTTTCTTTTAAAAAGGGGTAAGATTAAAACATACAAAGATGTGGAACAACTTCCCCTTCATTTTCTGCTTTTGGCCAGGCAGTAAAACCAATTTTATTTCAGAGGGTTGTTTAGGTCTTTGCCATTAACCAGGATTATAATCACTCTAGCTGTTGTTTGATTTTTGAAAATGTATTCAACTGTTTTTGTTAGTTATATTATTGTTTTGTCTTATACTCTTGGATTTTGTTCATTTATACTGTGTTATTTTATTCATAGTAAAATTGTAAGCAGACTTGAATACTTTGTAGTAAGGTGGGTATAATCCAAAAATAATTTTAAAGAATAATGTTATCTACAGGACTACCTTTTCTCATATGAATCTTTCCAAATTAGTTGTCGGTCCAACAACAGAGGTGAGTGGAGTGGCTGTCAGAGATATGGCTTTCATAGTAGTAGCTCCTCATTTGCGGAATTCCCTCATTACATCCATTAGACTGGCACCTAGTAATTAGGCACCAGGTAAAAACAGTTCTACTCAGCTGACCATTTAATATCCATTAGTGTGATTGCTTAATTTAATCCTGCTGATGCTTTATAACTGGAGACTGTGTTCCCTGGTGATTGTTTTGCTATGTTCTTTTTTAAAAAATACCTGAATTAGCAGTATCCAACAGGGTGCAAGCGCTAATGTAAATTACATTGTTCTAGCATAAACTATTCAGGCACAACACCAATTGTAGCAGGCATGCCAATTTCCCAGGGAAATCAGCGTGCCAGTTAATGTTATTGGCATTATGCTAGAGTAGTTTACTTTAGAGTAGAGTAGTTCACATTACTGGTTGCACCCTGTTGGATACTGCCCATTGTTTTATTTTGGGATATATTGCTGTTGTGAGGTGCTTTCAGTATAATGCTGAAAGGTGGGACAAAAATACTTGAAATACATAAATATGCAAACATTGAAAATAATAAACAATGAAAAACACCTACAGCCAACTTCTGCAGATTTTCCAACATTTCATTTTGATCTTTTAAATCAGTGGTATGAATATTGTTCACGGCATCCTCCTTTTCAGTAAGCCATACATCAAAAAGACCCTAAAAAAAGAATATTGTTTAGTAAAACCATACACAAAAGATTTTTGGAGGAAATAACAAATTGGTACTGCAAATATTTCTCACCTGTTCATCAGTAAATTGCAGCCATTTTCGAAGAACATCTTGGAGAAGAAACCAGCGGTCTTCTGTCCATCGGCAAATGGCTGCCCAGCGGTTTCCTAAATGCTAAAAAAAAAAAAAATAGTGAGAACTTAGTAAATATGTGATAATACTGACTTAAATTCAAAATATTCTTATCTGACAATGAATATTGTTGTGAAAAAGATGTAACCTTTATATTAACATTTTAAGGCCCAGTTCAAGAGTATAAAATATTTCAAAGATGATCTTGAATTCATTATGTTACTGTTTGATGAAGCACAGAATAAAATTGCAATTATAAAGTAATAAAATTATAAAGAACAGCAATTTTAATATTTAAGGTATGGCTAGCACTCCATAAGTCTATTAAACTATATACAAAAAAATATGATGGCTGATGCCCTCTAGAATGCTCACAACCTCAAGGGGAAAAAAAAGAAAACTTAGGCTAACTAATCGTATCTATGTTTTGAATTTACCCTCTTTTTATAAATGTTATAAAATTTCAAACTATGGACTATTTGCAAATAACTGTACAGCTAGTGATTGAGGAACTTAATAACTCACTAGATTAAAACTATACACCAAGTTCTCATTTTTTATACCAGAAACGTTTATAATTCAATGCAGTATTAGGAGAATACTGATATCTGCTTTACATAAGGGGCCTAAAAAGACCTGCCATGTGTTCAGAAGCCTCCAGTTGCTTGTAGCAGCTATTGATTCTACAATATGCTATAGCCAGACAAACACTATTACTACACAGCTGCCTGCCAGCTCACTGTCTGGCACTGGAAAAAACACAAGACAACAAGAAGGATATTGCTGTGACTTTCTTGTCACCCTGGTACTGAACAAAGACCCCCCTTCACTTTGGGAGTTCAGTGATTTGAAGAAAGGATGGAATGGGGCTCTTCAGCTTACAGCACTTGTCAGAAGCCTTTAGCCAGCGGCTGCTGAGCACATCGAGGCTCTTTTAGGTCTTCCCTGGCTATAAAGGGCTGGTTCACAGATGTGTGTTCATTGTTTCATGACAAACAATTAATTGAACATTTGATTGGGCCAAGGAAGGTCTAATACCATTGACAAACTTTCAATTGCTACTTTACATCATGCTCAATTCATATGTTCAGGTATCAGTAATCAAGTGTACACTAATCAAGTATAGAGAATTCAAGCATGGAGAACTCAAGTGATGTACATATTTTGCATGTCTACCTAATATGGCACGGTATGCTTCAAGTTGCACACTATTGTCCTTTAAAATTCATTTCCTTGCCCCTGCTTTTTTTAAAATATGGAAATTTATGTTTATATATTGCAATCCCCTCTGAAAAAGTATTTGAGACCGTTCCTAAAGGGGAAATTGTTCTTAACATTTTCAGTAAGAGCTCTACAGTTCTGCCTACAAGCCCTGTGATCTATCTTTAGAAGTGTTCTCCATTAATCTAGCAGCCAGCACCAAGTCAAATGATATAAGGTCACTTAGACTTGCACTTGCTTTGATATGATATTTCCCAATTTGCATGCTGGAAGAGGTTTCACATGCTACACCAAATCAAAACAAGATGAAAAAGTGTATTTGGAAATTAACATTACTTCAAAGAGAAGCAAGAATTACAAGCTTTGAGAATCATAGATCAACTGTTTGACAAGATGCAAGTGTTGAGGCAACTAGAATGATCGAATAACTATCCTGACAGAGAATTACAACTGTGAGTAACAATTGTTAAAGGCGGGTTTTAGAAAAATGAAATATTGGGCCTTAGTTGAATGTGAAGGAGTGTTTTGCAACCATTTTTTGGCAGCATCAAAGAGCATCTCTCCTCAAGTATTTTCATCAAAAGACACTGAAAGTGTTTGCCTATCAGAGTGAGGGCAATGGTTACTAAATCAGCTTCATCAGGCTAAAATGGCCAAACTTGACATCATGGCACACCAAAACCAATCACTCTGTTCACTACAATTCCAGATTCATTGAGATCACTTGTGTAGTGATCCAGGAATGATTGTCCCAACATCAGTCAGTTCAATTTGCATCAGTGATGCTGCATTGCTAAATATAATCAAATGCATAGTATGCTAATATCATTCCATTCACTGTACAATCCCTACTTGGCTTGTATTGCCCATATGACTGTTTCAGGAAGAAGATGGCTCAGTAATTAGATGAGAAAAATGGTGCCGAGGCAGCAGCAGTTAGGGAAAATGCTGGCAGTGAACAGGAATGGAGTGGAGTGAATATTTGTGCAATTTAGATTTTGGAGGGGAAATATTTGCTGCCCCCTAGCATTATTTATTTATTAACCCTATATGTCTGATCCAGAAGCTATACTGTTCAAGACCGCTGACTATACAGTAATAGTACCAGAAAAAAACCTAATTAAAAAAAACCCTAAAAAACAAGCACTGTCAGCAGCCAATAAAAATTGCCAAAGTAATCCTCAAAAGAAGACCAAAAAAGAGACAAGAAAGAGCCAGCTAATGTAATTCAGAAATCAAGCCATCCAGACAAAATTAAAGCATTTTGGAGAGTGTAGTGAAAACCCATGGAAGTGGTGATTCATGTTGGTGGATGGAGTTCAAAAGGCACAAGCAGTTACTCAAACTCCCATGGATCACACCTCAGACCTGACCTCAGTGGACCAACAGGATCATATAGTCCTTTAGGAATTCAGGAAATGTAGGCCTCTACATAGATGATATATCTGGTATTGTCCTGGGAAATGGCCCAGTAGTTAGTAGGTAAAAAAGTGGGGGGACTTAAATGTTAGCCAAACCTGGAGTTTAAAGTCTAGCTCAGGCTTCTTCAACCTGGTATTCTCCACATGTTCCGTTCCCATCAGCCCTAGCCAGCATGACCAATGGTCAAGAATGCTGGGACTTCTAGCCCAAAACATTTGGAGTTCATGAGGTTGGGGAAGCCTGCTCTAGATGCTGCATTTTTTACAAGCTAGGGTTTCCAGATGGTTATCCAGATGGTAACTATATTTAAAGCAAGCATGGTACAATACTCCAATCCTGATGTAGCTAAGGCATGTGTGAGATCATGGTCAGATCAGACCTATCTAGAACATGGTGCAGTTGGCGCACCAACTGACACTGGACATGCAGACCTGACCTCAGCTGCCACCTGGCAATCCAGTGGCAACAGCATTTCCAACAGCATTTCCAAATTGGGAACTTGCTGATATGTGGACATGGGTAGATTCTCAAATATGTGAACCGTTTTTGGTGGGCCTGCATTCTTCCCAGATTAGGTAGACAGGCATATACTCTGTTCAAAGAAAAATGATGTGGCACTGTTTGATACTTTCTCCCTGGGGTAGTGCTGATGGAGATAGATAGTAGCCCAAGACTCTTACTGGCTTGAGAGATCTCCCTGAAACATCAGCAATTCTAGACAGACCAATTTGATCTTCACTTATATTATTCTTTCACTCTTCAAATTCTCATTCGAAGAGACATCCCGACAATATGCCCAAGGCATGGAGGGAAATCGCATGGCACAGTAAGTCAATCAACATGCTATACGCGTATTTTAAAAAAAGGATTTTATACTACTCAGGTTCTTGCTATAAGAAAAGATGGTGGCAATTTACTTTATATTATTTTGCTTCATGACACAAATTATGTAAATATTTGACTAAAGTATTTCTATGTAGTTTGAAAATCAAGATACAAAATGTTAGTAACAAATGTTTCCTGTAGAATGTGTGGTATATTTTACCACAAATATACCGATACAATAATTACCTGAAGTTGATGTTCTAACACAACTGTAGCCTTGTCTCCACTAGCTTCATCTACTACAACAACCATATGAGTGAGTGAATTAACCTTGACTTGTTCCTGCTCTAAGTCTTCTTGAAGGGCCTATAATGAAAAAACAAAACAAAAACAAAAACACAGTCATTTAAGTGTTCTTAAAAGTTAAGCCCAAGGGCAGCTTGTTTTACCTCTATGATGAACTGAACTGAGTAGAACAACTGTAGTAGTACTTATTGTGATTAGAACTGGCAGAAATGTGTGCCTTTTCTGAAGAATTTATGACCAAAACAACCCAAACCATACTGAGATATCACAGCAAAACTGAGGAGTCACAAATTAAACTTTAAAGAACATTGCAGAATATGAGTCCCTTCTGTAGTCATTAAGGTAGAGGTGGAAAACTTGTATTGCTCTAGATGTTTTGGCCTACAACTCCCATGACCCCCTACCATTGGTTATAGTGGCTAGGAGTGATGGGAGTTTAGACTTTAGGCTAAGCATTGCCCATTGCTGCATTAATAGGGTATCGTTCTTATTTTCAGAATTCATAGGATTGCATTGTAAGAATTACAATAATGACTGTGTTTAGACAATGGGGCATATTTACAAGTGCAGTTTCTTTGTGGAATAACTATGATGTGCCTTTTATGTTCTTTTACTTGTACAATAAAATTTTTCTCTCTTTTCAAAATACAGCATATTCTTGAGTGGGTTTTTTTGTATTTTATGTTGATGACTATATTAGTGGACAAATAATTCCACCCATATAAGAGTGCACAAAAAAGTTTGGTACATGGAAATATAAGTTCTTTTAGTAGAACTTACAAAGTCCCGATGCATTTTGAGCCAGGGTGCTTTTAATAACATGACATTTGAAAGAGTTTCCAAGCATAATTCTCTAGTCAAAATTGTTTTTCTCAATGCTCATGACTAGTAATAAATAACTAGCCTGCATTGATTTCTTAGAAGCAGCCATTGAGAGATGGAAGTTAGGTTTCCCACTGTTCAAACCTTTTAACCAATTGCAGCGGGTGGGGCTTCAGAAAGACTGAAAAAGGGTCCTTTCACTACAAGGGTTTGGAGGTCATTCGGGGATGGAATATCAGTTCAGGGAAACTTATTTTTTTTGCTTCCAGTGCCAAAAACATTTACACTTAGATTCCAAACCAATATAGCTCATCTCATTTGGGAACTCACAGCATCTTATTTCCTTCTCAAATCTTCATCTCTAAACCAACTGAGAACTAACATGCAGACATTAAAATCGAGAGTTTCCAACCTGCTGGTACAATTTGACAGCTGCCAGTGGGCAGCATCCACAGAACAGCAACCCATTTTGTAAGGATGGAAGGAGCTGAGTCACAACAACAATGCCTCATTTCCAGCAGTGATGGTAGTAATGTTGGGAGGAGATACTATGAAATAGTTGCATAGGCAGATGACAGGTCTCCAGAGCAAGCTCTTATGGTTCTACCTCCCTCCTTAAACTTCCTACCCCACCAAACTAGGTTACAACAGAGCCATCAACCGGCTTCATAAAGGAATTATCTTCCCATTGGTATTGGTAAAAAGAACAGCACCAAAAATAGTACATTAACGCATAATCAAAAAATAAATTCTGCCAGGACCTGAAAATATGGCCTTTTCCCTACAGCAGCTCATCATGGATGCAATACACCGGAGGAATTCAAACCATACAGCAGAAATAAGACTGCTGTAATGAAACTATCCAGATGTCATTTTTTGTTGAAGCAGCATGGACAGTCCTATATGAAATTATTTCAGCTGGGTGAGGAAAATGGAACTCAAAAAGAATTATTTTCTTTTTTTTTATTCTTTTTGTTCTTTCTCAAGATTCAACACATACTAAAGAAACCAGCTTGTTTGGGATGCAATGCAAAATTATATGCCATCAAATGGACTGTTTTGGAATATAATGTATCATATTTCAATCTGTAGGAAAGATTTATATTTATTACATGCTGAGGAAATACAGTTAATGGCATCATCCTTTAGTAAAAAGAAAGAATAACTTAATATCAGACACTTAAAGAAATATGGTTTATAATATCAGTATCACATATGCACATGTTCTGGTTACACAAACTAATATGCTAAAATAACCCCAGAGCTTATTTGAAGATGGATTTGGTTATATGAACATGTGAATCAGACAGAGGCCTTAGCTAGATTTAAAGTCTATCCTGGGATCGTCCCGGGGTTGTCCCTGCCTGCTCCCAGGATATCCTGTGTGTCATTTACATGAACAGGGATGACCCCGGGACGATCCCGGGATAAACCTTAGGTCTAGCTAAGGCCTGAGCGAATTAGACTGTGTTGGAAGAACCAATAACTTCTAGCAACTCCTACCCACTCAGTACTAGATGTCTGCATAGAAAGATTGGTATGGCTTTTCAGACTGACAGACAGATAGGCTTGAATGACTGGAGATCTACCAGGACGCTCTCCTCCATGCAGCCACCTGGCTCTCTGTTTAGCAAGAGCTAACACAGGATGGGCAGCTGCTGGGTGGTCAGCTGCAGCAAGAGGATGGAAAGCTCTCAGTGGGCCCCTGCCCACAAGCTTTCCGAGTGCTGCCTGGCCAGCCCTGTTCCAGCTGAGCCGGCCCTGTTGAGTGCTCAGCGATGCGTAAGTGCAGGGCCTCTGGAAAATCAGCAATTCTCCTGGCACACCCTTAGCATGCTGGGGGAATTGCACACTTTCTAGAGGCCCTGGATGTGCACTTTACCTCTCTGCCCCCTAAGCCCACTGGGACCTGAAAGGGCCTCTTAGAGGCCCTTTCAGGTCCCAAAGGGTGAGGGAGAGGGGAGAGGCTGCCATTAGAGTAGAAGGGAAAACCTCTTCCCCTCCCCCACAGCTGATGGGGGGCTTAAAGGCCTTGTTAATAGGGCCTTTAAGGCCCCCATCGGCATGGGGTGGGGTACTAATGCAATTTCCCCAGCCTTGGGGAAATTGAGTATTTCCCCCCAATGTGGTAATAGCAGTATTAAAGGGACCATGGGACGAAAATCCACTGGGCACATTCGCTGGGGCCCAGGAGGGTTGGACGCAGGGGTGTCCAGTGATCTTGCAGGCGCCAGCAGATTTTTGCTCCATCACTACCAGCACCAGAGGCAATTTCCTGGGACATCTCTCCAGCCAGACAGTGCCTGGCTTTGAGAAAGGACCCCCTCAGAGCCAGGCATTTGGGCCTGCAACAGAAACAATAATGACGACAGCAATGGAGGTGGTGTGTGTGTGCGTGATGGAAGAGCCAGATGACGATGGCAAGGGATGGGTGGAGGTGCAAAGATGGCAGCAGGATCTCTTGCGCTTGCAGTGTTCTATAATATTGGAATGTTAAAACTAATGTTGCATTGCTGGGCTCAGCAGTGAACTGTCTGACAGATCCCAGTTTATTGAACTGAATTATCACTGTTTTAGTGGCTTGTTTCCTCTATCTGGGTTAAGAAAGAGAAATGAAAGATTAGGAATTGAGCCAAGTGTAAAATTGTCAGATGAGGCAAATAATGCAGACTAAAAGTAACCATTAATGCAACATTTACTTTCAAGGACAAAAAAATTAATCATCCTTTCCAAGAAGAAAATAAAATGTTACAAAACACATCAAGGGGAAGTGAAGGAAAATAATTACGTTGATGGGAACAGATAACAGATCCAGGGAGAAATAGGCATTGCTTACTTACATCTTTCTTTGAACAGAAATGGCACCGATCCAGTAACCAAAGAAATCCAGGGATCTAAACTCTAGTGACCAACTGCACACTGGCCAATTCTACACCTGCCTTTTTCTCAGGGATCGTCTTGGGATCATCCCTGTGCATGCAAATGACACATAGGGGATCCCGGGAGCTGACAGGGATGAACCCTCCATTTTCCTGGGATAATCCTTTGGTGTAGAAAGGGCCACTGTTTCAGAGGCTACTTTTGAATGATTCCCCCCCCCCCCCATTGAAATGGCAAGGGTGCAGAATAGGGTCAGGGGTGCAGGATAAAAATCACTGCATCAAACAGGCATTGTATTCCTTCCCCCAATCTACTGTATATACACAACACACTTATAAAAAATTTAAAACAAAAAAAAAATCCAAAAAGGAATACGAGAATAAAAATAAACTGTAAAAAGCACAGACAGTTGAAGCTGATAGGGGCAAAATTAGTTTCCACCACTAAACCAGTTTAATTTTCACTTTCTGAACTAACATATAAACTGGAAGGAAGATTGGAGTGAAATGTGTTTGTTTTGCATTTTAATATGAACTGACCTAATTCACACTTTTTAAATTAATGTATCAACTTGAATTCAATTATCCTTTGGCTTTCACAGTTTCATAAATTTTGAGTGTAGTTCCACAATCAAAAAATGCACACAATAATGTATACATTCGAGGAAATTACGGACAGAAGGGCATATATTATAGAAAAAATGCATACAAAAGTGTGTATGAATTTTCATATGTACAAAAATGTGCATCAAGTTTTGCCCAGATTTTACAAAATGCAAATAGGGTAACATAAATTTGTGTTTGAAATGTGTATATTACAGAAATTTGAACAGATTTGTCCAGTGCTAGCAGCTGATAAAATATTCCCAAAAAGGGGGGGTTCACTGAATAAAGGTATCAATTAAGCAGGGAGAAAAGGAGTCCAGAATTTAAGCAATGCCACAGAGAAGGTCTATTTGGGCTTCTCAGTTAGTCTTGTCTCAGCCACCATCAGGATATAAAGAAGAGCCTTCCTAACAGATTATGAAGCAGGGCAGGCTTGTATGGGATGAGACGGTCCTTTAAGTATCTTGGACTCAAGCCATTTTGGGTGTTGGTTCTAGTAATTGCAGCACAGGTACATATTTGCTCGAGCAGGATTTTAATCTATTCCAAGTTTTAGAAGGCAAATATTTCTTACTTTATGATTGCAACTAGTCCTATCTTGGCATTCTGCTTGTGTGCAAAACTAACAAGCAAAGTGGAAGAGAGAGGATAAGGATGCTAGGTCCACACTGGTCACCTTCCATGAGTTGGAAGGATAATTTCTGCAGAGAGGAGCATTTCCTGCATTTATTTATTTATTTACTGCATTTCTATACCGCCCAATAGCTGAAGCTCTCTGGGCCATTCACAAAAGTGTAGGCTTCCTGCACAATAGGGTTTCCTACTGGCCATTCTGAGATGAACGGAATGCTGCCATGAAGAACCTCGGTGGCAGGCCTTCTCTGTGCAGCCCCCGCCCTCTAGAGGACCCTCCCTCGTGTGGTTTGGGAGGCAGAAAACATAACTTCTTTGAAACGCCTCCTGAAGATATACCGTTTTATACAGGCTTTCCCTGGTTTTTAAGGTAGCTGGTTTTATATTGCCTTTTAAACTTTTTAACGTTTTAAATTTATATGTTATATTTTATGGTTTTTAATCGTGCACTGCCCAGAGATCGGCTGATGGGCAGTATAAAAATGTAATAAATAAAACTAAATAAATTTAGAGCCCTCAAATTTGCAGGGTTCTAAATCAAGTGTGGAGCCTCCATGAACACAGAAACTCCCCACTGCAGAGGTTGCCCCTCTAACTCACGGAGAACAACAAAGACAACAATAAAAGGAGGATGAAGCTGGTGCGCTTGTCTCTACTCTTTCCCCTAGCAAGTTGATTCTACACACACGTAAAAGGCTTGCATAGGGCGAACTGTCTGTCTCCTTACAAAACAAAATCTGGATGAGACCTCCATGTCAGGTGTCTGGCCCCCACAGCTGAATGATACCATATGTACATTGATGGTGCTATATAAATAAATAAATAAATAATAATAATAATAATAATAATAATAATAATAATAATAATAATATTGTTCTGCTCACTCCTTACTAAAGGTTGCTAATCTTCTCTATTACCCGTCTTTGCACAAAAAAGGTGCAATAATATTAATAAACTTAGAATACCTATTAACTGTGGAATCAGTATGCATGAGAGGTGAATACGTTCAAAGATTAAATAAAATCTTCCCCAGCTGAAAACATACACCCATTTTAATAATAATTAACATGATTATTTTCCTTTTAAATGATATGTCATCCTGTCTCTTGGCAGAAGACTGCAATTAAAAGTAAAAAGTGCATTAACATTCTTTTCACCTGAAAATAAAAGCAAAAAATTAACATTTCTTTATAATGGGATTATATAGAATCCCATTATATAGAAATGGGATTCTATAAAACACACCTCTTTTGTTCTTAGATTTTATTGCTACCTTTGCTATTTGTTTGAAGTAGAATTTTTGTGAACCGCCCAGAGAGCTTCGGCTATTGGGCGGTATAAAAATTTATTAAATAAATAAATAAATAAATCTCTTTTTAAAAATAAATAAATGTGATATCCATAAAATATGCTAGAATGGTAGTCCTGAAATTTGAATTATATCTGTTCACTCACAGAATCACAAAGCAGCAGCAGCTAGTTTATGTCTGCTTACTTTAAATAAATATGACTGAGCATGGCATATTGTTAACTATTCTGAGATGTGGGAAAAGGAGTAAAGCTGAGTCTCCATATTGCTCTTTATGCCCCTTTTTATGCCAACTGCATGGTCACTTTTGGTTTTGATAGAGAATTTAATAAGTTTTGAATAACCCTAGCAATTAAGCAAGGCCTCAGTGTTTATTCATTTGGAGATTTATTTTCAGCATCCTCTCAAATGCCTCAAAGTAGATAAGAAGTAAAAACAATGAATCAGTATAGAACAAACAATAAAAAGAAATGCAGGGAAAAACAAAGGTGACAATATACCATTTTTTCATTCATAAGACCTTTTAATATATCATTTAAAATGATATATTAGAAGGATACACAGCATTATACGAAAAGGGGTCTACATGTATATTGATTTACATGAGCAGAGTTCCTCCACATGTGATTGTGAAGGAGGTCCGGTAGACTGCTCTGGATAGAAGACATGGGTGATGTAGTGGGAAGGGTAGTTTTAAAAGGATAGTATTATGCACTAAGTGTTAATGACAAAAGGCCTTGCCTAGCCATCTGGAGGGGGGGAGGAAAGATGGGTAGCCTGGCCTTGGCGCCGGGAAGCCGCCTCTTATCTATCAAAGGGCCTTGAGTCATCCCAGAGCCCAAGAGAGGTGTGAAACAGAGGTAGTTGCCAGAGGAGGGGGCCAGGAGGAGGAGAGGAGGAAAAAGAGTATTTAGTTGGGGGGCCCACCTCAATATCCCGTCTTGAAAGTGGAGGAAAGTGGAAAGAGGCCTCGCATGAGTAACTAGTCACAGCTAAGTTTTATTATTTTAAGCTGTTACTGGGTTTTATGTTATGCATGCTTAGATGATATCGCTTTCAGTTATAACCACCCTACTCTTAGTCTGGTTAAACTCTTCTGTCTCAGGTGAGCCTCTTTTTGTTTTATTTTGAGTCCATGCTAAATCCAGTAGGAATCTGTCATACAAAGGGGACCTTCCTTTCATTACAGTGATAATCTAGATAAGTCCTATGTGCATACATGTACCTATTTCCCCTTTCAATGTAACACTAACTGTTTGGCCACTGGGGTATATGGCCAATGAGCACATCAAGTTGGCAGTCATAACTAGCAGGCACAATCCTTCTCCCTGTCACACTGAATGCATGGAAGGGGTGTGGGTTCATCTGTATAGGACTTAAGTTGCTAGGCATTTTATAATGCTGTGGGGTATTACTACATATGGAAGAAAACTGAAGAAATTAACTTCTCTCTTCCCTCAACTGCTGAATCCTGATGGGGTAAGATTTTTGTGTCAAGGAAGTTTAGGGATGTATGAGAAAATTGTTTCAGTTCATTTTGATCAGGATTTACCCAGTTCCCACCTTTGGGACTGAACAGACTTAGATGCAATCTGTAGTTGAAGTCCATACATTTCTGAGCTTGCAATGTGATCTGCGGACTAAAACAACATGCAATCAACAGCATGTGTACATTTGAAAAATGTGGATGAAAAATGCGTACTTTGGGAAAATGAGTAAAAATACAATAGGAGACGAATGTGTACATTTCAAAGATGTGCACAATTGACGTGTACATTTGGAAAAATACACAAGAAGAGATATACGTAGATTTTCATGTGGGGGGGGAAAGAAAACAATGCTCGCAATCTGATATGGACTTGAGTTAGAACGAGCTTGGAGATGGAACTCTGAGAACATTAGCAACTCAAGTTTTGCTGATTCCACACATCCCTAACAAAGGCTAACACCAACAAGAAAAGCGTTAGTCAAATGTATCCAGACCAAATGATTTCTTAATATGCTGCTATATGATAAGTCCAGAACTAAGATGTATTAACAATATGCTGTACCAGCAGGCAATAATATACTGCTCAAGTCTAACATTCCACACTGCACAACTACTTTATTTTTATTATTAATAATAATAATAATAATAATAATAATAATAATAATAATAATTCTATTTTAATTAATTCAATGTTGGGTGGTATAAAAATGCAATATAAATAAATTTATTTGTTATGTATTTTGTCACCAGTCTATTAGCATTTTGTTATCTATCCTCACACCAGGAGGAATCAAGCTATCTTGATTTAGTCTTTGAAACAAAGACTAAACCAGGGGTGGAGAGAATATGTGGTCATCCAGATGTCAATGTCAGGCAGACACAATACTAATGAGGTTAAAGTGGGGATGGGAGGGAAAATTCACACACAAGAGGGAAGGGTAGCCTGCTCCTGATGCTCCTGATGTTTTAACTTAAATAGGCAGCTAATATTATGTCAGCACCATTCCTTATTTCTCACTTATGACTTTGCCTAGACATTTTATCCAAAGCCAATAGCAGACCTGCAAATTGGATGTAGGCTTGTAGCTTTAATTCTGCATATTTAGAAGAAGCCTTCTTAGAGGTCTACATAGTTATAACAGAAAATGTCTCAGAGCACAACAAAAACAGTCTTACCCAATTCTTTTGTTCATTATGTGCTAGCTTGTTGTTTTTATAATTAAATTCATTTTTCAAAAACATTCCACATCTTTTCCCATACAAAGGCAGGCACTCAGTTTGAATACTTTACAGTGCTTGGGGGCTGCATGCTCAGAGTCCCAGCACTGCTAATGAGATTAGAAATCCCAATTATAATAACTAATTGTGTCGATTTGCTACTAGAGTACTCTAGAAGGAAAGCACAAGATAGCAAAAGAAAAAAACCTGGGAATAATAAAATCTGAAATGTTATTATTGTATTTCACAGTAAATAGCATATTGCAATTCCCCTTTCCCTTACCATCCCAGCCCACTTTTTAGTTCTGCGAATAATGATGGTGTGAAAGAAAAAGGCAGCAATCTTGGTCTTATTAATAGGAAATTCAAAAGATTTTCATCTAGATTTGCATATATTAATAGATTCATTCCCCCCACCATATAATATAGTACTATGGTGACATTTTCTCAAAAAGGAATACAAGCCCTTTATCTATATGGACCCTGGAAACAAATGGACTCAGGTAATACATTACAGTTTACCTTGTGTTCTTCCACCTGCCGTTTTAAGTCCTCCAGATCAGGCCCCAAGGGTTCTGATTCTATTCTTTCAGTTCTTTCTTCTGTTTTAGCTAACCAGTCAGACAGTTGACTTAGCTGCTGATTTTGTAAGTCCATTAGAACTCGGTGTAAACTGTAAACAATTAAAAATAATAACAACCGCAGTGAGTTTAAATCAGGCAGATGTAGAATCAGACACACCAGCCCCTTGTGCAACATAAGCAATAAATGCATGTTAATCATACCAGCCCACATTTTGACCAGGAAAACGTTCACAATTAAAGAAACTAAATTAAAGAGAGCAGGCCGAGTTTGGGGAGTTTTGCCTGGATTTCTGGGGACACCCCCCCCCAAAAGATGCTTTATTCCATGGGTCACAATATAACTCCGCCAAACCTATACTGTACTGGAGGGTGCCCTGATGACACAACCACTGCCAAATTTCCCTCTACCAGTACTTTCCTTTCTCACCCTCAGAAATCCATGCTTTATCCTCACCAGCAGCAAGGAAGGGGTGATCTGCATCGTGATTACTGGAGAGGATGCTCTCTACTGCCTCCCCTAGAAATCCTCATGCAGCTCACTGAGATGTGTGTGTGTGTGATCTGTGTGTATCTATGTGTGCAGTCCCTAACTCCAAAGTTAGCATCACATGTGGCCCTACGGTACCAACATTATCCTCTTTCTGGCGTCAGGTTAACACTTTCCTCTTTTCCCAGGCATCTGATGGCATATGATGGGACCTATAATATCAATTATTTTATCAGGTCCCAGTATCTTAATGTAACTATTTTAGCTGTTTTAAATGGTTTTAAAATTTTGCATGTTAAAGATTTTATATTTTTGGGGTTGTGATTTTTCTGAACTCCACAGAGAGTGTTGCCTATTGGACAGTATAGGAATGAAATTACAAGGCTGTGCACCCCTGCGTAATTTCTGTTCTACACCAACAGGAATGGAAACTATCCATAAGAGACAACTATGAGTGGCTATTCATAGGGGAAAGAGATTATTCATCAGTCATCCCGATGCCACACTCAAGAGAAATTGCACGCCGAAGATGTATTGAAGACAGAGAAGCCCTGAAAAGCCCCTATAGCTTTTCCAATCCAAACTGGACTGAAAGAATAGCACCAAAATTGACTAAAAAATAAATAAAACCACCACAAATCAAGTCTAGAAAAACATGAGTGGACAGAAAACATGAGAATGCAATGATTTCTCAACAATATCAACTGCACTTTCCATAAACCCTAATACATTTTTAATCATCACCAGTAGAAACCCAAAAACCATTTATCTTTAAGACCCATTTCTATCACAAGGGATAGAGAAAGTACCCTATTTCTTCGATTCTAAGACTCACTTTTTTTCCATATAAACATCTCTAAAAATGGGGTGCGTCTTAGAATCGCGGGTGTGTCTTAGGTTTTTTTTTCCTGTTGGTGGTACTGAAATTAGTGTGCATCTTACAATCGATGGTGTCTTACAATCAAAGAAATATTACTTTAAAGTATGCACACAAAGTTTTAGTATGATTTTATTTGTGCAAATGTCCAAAGTGTTATATTCTTTATTGAAGAACCAGTTTAGGATGCACTAAAGCCAATAGAAATGCATTTGCTGACGTTACTATTGGAAGGGAACAGGCCTGTTGCTGCAGATGGCAATGAGAAAAATCACTTTTAAAAATGAAAATGACTTAGTTCAAATGAGACACACAAAAGGCATTTCCAAGTCTTGATCTCTGAACAACAGGCTCTGGTATATTTTACTTCCTCTAAACATTTGGCACCAGCAGAATGCTAGTCTCCGTACATAACACCGAAGCAACACTGTGCTTGCCCTGGAGGATTTGCAGATTATGGCCATGACCAGAGAGCCTCTTTTGGGCTTAGTTAGAAAATGTGAAAGGAAATGAACCAAATTGTCCTAAATGTCAAATTCATTTGGAAATGGTATAATTTCACTGTGTTAACTGATTTCCCTGGATATAACAAAGAAGCAAGTCTTTTGAGTTCTGAGAAGGGTAAAATCCAGTTATAGCTTGAATTGCCTGCAATGGCTACAGCTGAATCCTGTGTGAGACAGCTGTGGTATTGCTGTTGAGATCTTTACCACTACTAAAGGGCTAAATCTGTTTACCTCTGTACAAGAGAAATTTGTTTCAGAATTTGACCAGTTTGCACATCGCAGACCCAAACACGGTTTGCAGTCTGAAGTCTGCATGTGTCCAAACTTGCAACATGTTGCATGCAAGAAAAAATGTATTAAAAACGCATACATCTCAGCAATGGGTACAAACATACTTTAGTCAATGGAGGGAAATGCATTCATTTCAAAAAGGTGCACAACTGAGGTAGATCAATCAATCAATCTTTATCTGTACAGCACCATGTACATTGATGGTGCTATATAAATAATAATAATAATAATAATAATAATAATAATAATAATTTACAGTCAACAGACCATTGTTATAGCATATAAGCACAACTGAGGTATACATTTGTCGTGTGTGTGGGGGGGAATCCACAAAATATGCAGAATTTTTCATGTGGACAAAACCTCAAAGCTCTCAATCTGATACTGACACAGGTCAAAAGGAGTTCAAGGTAGAAACCAGAGAACCTCAACGAGCTCAAGTTTTGCTGACTTGCATATCCTTAACCATAGCTAAATTTCCCAGTTTGATTTTACATCACTACTCATGGGATGGGATTGTGAGTGGATGAGGGGAAATAAAGAGACGAGACACATAAATATGGTATTAAATTGGGCCACATTTATTCAATTAAATCTGCAAAGGACTAACTGGGTGCGGGGCTGAACTCAGGCAGGAACTAGCTGAACCGTTATCAGGCGAAAACAGTCCATTCCTGTCAAGTGGCGTCTGCCAGATCGCCACTGACATGACTACCCCTTTGGGGAGGGGCGGCCTTCCTGTGTCACCCCCTCCTGGGCTGTAAAACACCAGGTGGGTGAGGTGAGTTGGCCTCACAGGTAACCCTTATCCTCCCACTGGGGCCGTAAAACCCTCAGCAGGAGGCCCTCAGGGCTCACCTGTCACTGTCATGTTGTCTTAGAATGCACACCATTCCTGAATTCCCTCATTGTGCCCGCCCCCACCAGCCTAACTGAAAATTGTAAACAATTGACATAACAAATCAACAAACCTCCAGATTAGCCTAAAACGCTCCTGTCCTACTTACAGTGTGGATTAGGCAAAAAGACTCCTAGCCTGGCCACTAAAACTAAGAGCCAAAAATTCCTACTCAGCCCCTAAAAGGATGACGAGCAGAAGCCCACATTGCATCCATAGAGGCAGCCGTGATCTGAAGAGGCTGTGGGCAGGGCCCCAAGGACTAATATAAACTTGTAGAACCCTCCCACAGCTGGTGGCACCACCTTGCCTCCACCAATGGGGGCAAGCTGAGTGTCCTATTCCCCCCCCCAACACAATGGGCAACTCCTTGGCTAGGCAAGCCAGACGTGTGGGGTGGCATTTATGATTAGAATATGGAATATATTGGTTCAGTTCCATCTCCCACTTCTTCCCTATCCCAACAACAACAAAAATGTACAGGTTGAATCTGGAGAACCTCCTGCATTTGGAAATAGGCTGTAAATTCTTCTCCTACTCAGATTTTAATGTGAGCAGGGAAAGAACAGAGAAGTTCCTAATGCTCACCTCTTTGTTGAGGTGACTGCTGCAAGCTCATAAAGCTCAGCGCCAATGAAAAAATAACAACCTTCATTTTCACATAGCTAGTGTACATAGTTTGTGAAAAGGCTTCTGGTTTTCAGGATCTCAGCCTGGTGGTGTCTTGCTGTGTTGCATAAGGACATTTATTCAGCCCCAGCTGAGCAATACCGATTGCTGTTGCTGCTCTGTGAACAGCTTTCTATGCTGGTGAAGAAAAATGGGTGTTGCAGTGCACTCCTGCTTGAAAGCTCAGCACAGCATCCTATGCTCATCTGCCACTGTCACCTCATTGAAGAATAATTTCTTAGCAAATCAGCAGCTGTGATAATTTCTGCATCAATGCTTTTTTCATAATTAGGGAAATGCACAAAGACTCAAGAGTATAACATTTTAAGCATGTTTTAAAGGAAGGCTATTAGATATTTAAAATAGGTTAAATAAACATTCCTCCTGGCAGCCACTAGCTAACTAACAACCGGATAGTATGGAGAAATACAATTTCTTAAATCAATTGATTTTAATGGCCTTAGGCATGCCTAATTCTGCAAAGAATCAGGCTGCTGGCAAACACTCCTGAATATTTGGAGTCGAACACAGATTTGAACCTGGGTTAGACTGCATCCACAGATGTGATGACTACCAGTCACTAAATGCCACACACAACTTCAACGCACATACACACACAGTTTATGAGATAATCTGCCACATTAGAGGGAGCAGCAAAAAGATGATGAGAAAGGAATGGGACCCCTATATGAGCCAGTGTGGTGTAGTGCTTAGAGTATTGGACTGGGAGTCTGGAGATCCGGGTTCTAGCCCCCACTTGGCCATGAAGTTTGACTTTGGGCCAGTCACAGGGCATGTCTACACTATAGGGTGTAGAGGGAGGGGGGAGGATCGCAGACTTACCGGCTTCCGGGATCCTCCCCCAGAGTCTTGGTGGCCATGTGACGTCCCAGAAGGATGTTGCATTCACCATTCCCCCTCCCCCGAAGAGGGAGAATGAGCATAGTTGCACTCCTCCACAAAAAAGGTAAAAAATAAATTTTAACACTCTCCCTGAAGCCACTCCCCACCCCTGATGGGCATGGACTGCCCCGTGCAGCTCAGTACCCATTTTACAGTCCCTACTACACACAGGGATGATAGGAGGACCTGGGAGCAGTGGCCACATGGGACCGTGGGAAAAACGGGTTTTCCGCAGTTCGCTGTATCCCAGGGAAAGTCCTTGGTCATCCTGGGTTGCCCCCAGGATCCCCTCTGCATCATTTGGATGCACAGGGATGCTACCCCGGGATATAGGGCTGGTGTAGACATGTTCACAGACTCTCATTCTAACCTACGTTAAAGGGGTGTTGCTGTGAGGATAAAAGGAGAGGAGGAGGATTATGTATGCCACCTTGAGGAAAAAAGGAGTGATATAAATCTAATAAATAAATTTTTAAAAATGTGAAATAAAAATTACTTTAGCTGATAGAGAACCAAAAAGCAATATATATGTGGAAGTTCAGTGTTACCAATTCTAGAGTATTGTGTGTAACTTCTCTCCATTCTTGCCAGGGATGGAAAGAACAGAATGTCACAAACAAAGTATTTTGCTTTGGTTTACTAGAATTTGAGATTTATTTATTTTTTACATTGAAAGGTAAAAGCTTCACAAAAATGCCTTAAACGAGTCTTCTGAGACTGGATCCACACCATGTACACTGTGCTGGTATATGAATGTTGTACATATGTGGACTTTTACAACAATGCAATAAGGATTGCATTGATGACAACAATGCAATAAGGAACGCCATGCCTAATTTCTTAATACTAATTGTTCACATGTGGCCAGTTGCAATTGTCAGAGAGCATGGCTGCTAACTCCCTACTTGGGTACTTTAGGCTGATTCTTACCACTGTCTGGGCAATTTTTTGGTTTTGGCACAGATTCCTGATCAATTATAGAGTTGTGTACATTTTCCCTTCTTCTCTGCAATGCTTTATTCTCATCAAATTGGGTAAAACGCAGTTTGTAGGATGAAAGAACAAGGTGGTGGACAGAATTCTTCTAATTACTACATCAAGCTGGTTAAGCTAAGGGTAAGGGAGATATTTGGCAGGGCAATGTGGGCTAGGGAAGAAAGAGGAAAATGTTTGAAAAGTGCCTTCTGGGATCTCTAAGGGATGTGGGAGGAGGACTTTTGCATAACCCACTGTGCAGTAGTGGCTTGGAGCTTGGTGTGAAAGACCATGGGACCTGATTACTCACAAGTGACAAAGAGTTTAGTGTGAGGGAGCCTGCATTTAGTAAACTCCTACCCCCACCCCAAACAATCCTCAGGAATATTCCTGTGAGGAAACTGAACTGGATGGCTAACTCTACTTCCAGATGTGAGTCAAGGTAGGGCTGCCTGAAAATGTAGGAAGTGGCCATAATGGCCCCTACTTTCCTCTAAGTAGGTTGAAATTCAGAAGGAATTAAAATAATATTGTGATAATTTGGGCAATGTTAGCACCCTCACCACATGTAAATTGTAACACCTTTATATCTAGCATTCGTCTCCTGACTTCCTTTTGCAACAGAGGGAAAATAAAAAGTGTCCTTACTCAGTTGTTTTATGGTGCTGTCCTTGGTGACATTTTACAATACATGGAAATGATTGGTTCCTGTGCTTAGTGCTTATACACAACTAGGTGACCAAAGGCAGAAATCCAACAATTTGCACAGGAATTCCAAACAACTACTATGCACTTGGTAGTCAAGATAATTGGCTCCTAGTCAAAGTACATCTCTTACTCACGCTCACACATAAGTATCACTCCATCTCTCCCTTTCAGAAATGTAAATGTATTCTGTGATGTGGATTCAGAACAAATGAACAATCTGCCAGATAGTTTAGGGCAGCTCTTTATTGACAATGAAAATTATGGTTGGAAGTGATTTTATTTCTGAAACTAAATTTATTTCAGTTGTTCTTTTCTCTGATGTCTTTCTCTACCCTTTCACGTATTTATCTGGCTACTGGTTTTACACAGGTTTCAATATTGAAATATAATTTCAGGACATTGATTTTTCTTAATTCCCCAATGCAAAATACATTTCTCCAAAACTAACCTTTTTGTTTAATTTGTCATGCCAAGATATTTTACAAAATTCAATTTTAAGGCGTTTATGTCTTTCTTCTGTTGCCACTGATGCTATGAGTCACATACGGTCAACATATTGGTATCTATTCATGAGCAAGTTAACTAGTGGAGGTCAATTTTAAATCAATAACACTGAAAGTTAAGGACACACAGAACAATTCTAAGTGTGACCAAAGAGAAGCAGAGCAATAGATCTGCCAGAACATCTCCTGCTTGCACCATCCGGGACATGTCCTTCAATCTGATGGATATATGCATTCACAATTTCCACCCTCACACTGTTATTATTATAATTATTTATTTATATAGCACCATCAATGTACATGGTGCTGTACAGAGTAAAACAGTAAATAGCAAGGCCCTGCCGCATAGGCTTACAATCTAATAAAATCATAGTAAAACAATAAGGAGGGGAAGAGAATGCCAACAGGCACAGGGTAGGGTAAGCAGGCACAGGGTAGGGTAAAACTAACAGTATAAAGTCCGCACAACATCAAGTTTTAAAAGCTTTAGGAAAAAGAAAAGTTTTTAGTTGAGCTTTAAAAGCTGTGATTGAACTTGTAGTTCTCAAATGTTCTGGAAGAGCGTTCCAGGCGTAAGGGGCAGCAGAAGAAAATGGACGAAGCCGAGCAAGGGAAGTAGAGTCCCTTGGGCAGGCGAGAAACATGGCATCAGAGGAGCGAAGAGCACGAGCGGGGCAATAGTGTGAGATGAGAGAGGAGAGATAGGAAGGAGCTAGACCGTGAAAAGCTTTGAAGGTTAACAGGAGAAGTTTATATTGGATTCTGAAGTGAATTGGAAGCCAATGAAGAGATTTCAGAAGCGGAGTAACATGGTCAGAGCGGCGAGCCAAGAAGATGATCTTTGCGGCAGAGTGGTGAACAGAAACCAACGGACTGATGTGAGAAGAAGGAAGGCCAGAGAGAAGAAGGTTGCAGTAGTCCAACCGTGAAATAACCAGCGCATGAACAAGCGTCTTGGCAGAAGAGACAGACAAAAATGATTGAATCCTGGCAATATTATACAGGAAAAAAACGACAAGATTTAGCTACTGCCTCAATATGAGGAATAAAGGAGAGCGAGGAGTCAAATATAAAGCCAAGGCTACGAGCTTCCTTGACCGGAGTAAGCGTAACATCATTGACAGTAAGAGAGAATGAGAGATGAGGAGAAGGTTTAGGAGGAAAAACAAGCAATTCAGTCTTTGCCATATTAAGTTTCAAACGACGATGAAGCAGCCAAGCTGAGATATCTGAAAGACATGCCGACATACGATCGTGAACATCAGGAGAAAGTTCCGGAGATGACAGATATAGTTGTGTATCATCGGCGTACAGATGATATTGGAGGCCATGAGATTGAATAAGTTTGCCCAAGGGCAACATGTATAAGGAAAACAACAACGGGCCAAGCACTGAGCCTTGCGGAACCCCTACTGAAAGGGGAAAGGAGGAAGACGAGCTGCCATTAGCCAACACGCTGAAAGAGCGACCCGCTAGAGTCTGCACTCTAGCTGAAAGAGCGACCCGCTGCACTCGAGGAGAGATGGGGGATGAGCTATGACAGCTCCAGGGCTGGTGTAGCTTATGGACTCAGATCAGACCTTCTGCAGAAATGGAATTGCTTTTGAAACAGCTGATCCAAAGCTAGCTCCTCTCCACCCCACCCCAAATGTCCTGTTTCAGGGCTTTTCTCCAGTGGTAGCTTTCTGCCTGCCTAGGCACAGCGGAGGTGCTCCTTGACTGAGAACCAACAGTGCATGATCTCCAGCCATCAACATCAGAGAATCAGAATTGCACCCACACATATTTATTTTTGGATTATTTTGGTTTTGGAGTATTACTGTGTTGAGGAATAAAAATAGAAAATTAACGGATAACCTTTCCTTCTAATAATGGTGGTTAATAAACTTTCAGTTACAAATTGTCCAGACTGAGGAAAGGCAGCAAATCTGGAAGTATTAGATCACCCAGTGGCACCAGATTCACCCTCTGGTGTCACATTACATTCCAATTGAAGAGAATTATAGGCTTTGGTATGAATGTCACAGCTGGAACTATATACAATTCCCTCCTATGACCAGCTGCCATGGTAGCACAGGGAACCAATGTCTCCAGTTCAAGGCTGACAATTCCTGATACATTTTTGTTCTTTAGAAGACCAGGTAATACTGCTTTCCCATTTATTTGTGTGTTTGTTTTTTGGTTTGTTTTCTGTTTTGCTTTCATTAAAATAATACGACAAACTTCGTAGTGCTTACCTTTATAGATTCTTCTGGTCACGCAAAGTAATCTTATTTTTGTAGGATTCTTTTTTTAATCAAAATAATTATAGTTTACTCAAGGAGAAGAAAATAATATACTATTACATTGTCCTGCAGCATTTATTTATTTCAAGGGCAAAACTGATTATCTCAGCAGCATTCATACTGTTGAGAACTTGTCATTCAAAGCAACTGATGCACATTGAAGAAGAAAAAAACCCTAACCTTCCGTATATGTTGAACTTCACTACCAAAAAAAGACTTTGGGGAGTAGTGGTGGAGTGCACAATATTTCAATAAATGCAACGAAGGAAAAACAAACCAAGAAAGCCAGAACTAAAACACACACATCACAATCTAAAAAACAACAAAATCAAAAGCCTACATGAAAAGAAATGTGTTCAAATATTAGCGGAATATAGAAGAGAAGAAAGAAAGTCTAACCTATCAGGGCAGGAAGTACTGTATATGGGGTACTGTATGTTGCCACTGACACTGGGCCTGTTCAGACAACATGCTAAACCACGGTTAGGCCACTAACCCTTTTGCAACATGTGATTAGTGAGTGGGTTTAAACCATGGTTATGTAGCCACCATGGTTAGGAATGGTTCACCTAATATGTTAAGCCATGGTTCACATGACACACTAAGCTGTAACGTTTAGTTTAAAATACTTAACCACAGTGTCCTAGCATGTTGTCTGAACAGGGCCTTTATGTCAGAAAGCAATGGTATGTGCAAGAGAGTGCCAGATTCATGTGAAAGAGGGTGGTTCTTAGTCTGAAAGGAATTGAACATAAGATGGTCAATATTAGAATGCTTTAATATAAATCTTCGATGTGGCCCACTGAGAATTTAGTGTGTAATTCTGATTCCCTCTTTTTTTAAAGGATACCAGAGAACTAGAAAAGGTACACAGACCAAAATACTTTTGGATTTATTATTTTACCTCACTTTTCTGTCTTTGGACACAAGAAGTGTTTTACAATACTAAAAATAATATAAATATTAATCACCATAAAGCAATCTGTTATCTGAGAAAACCTAACAAAAAAGATTAACATGGATGTCAACTCTGAAGCAAGTCCCACTGAGTCTAATGAGACTTATTCCCAGTTAAGTAAACATAGGATTGCAGTCTAAAGCACTTGGGGCATTTTAGTTTAGAAAGAGGAGATGAGATAGAGGGAAATACATTTTATAGAAATGTTCTCTCTCCCTCTCCTGTAATACTAGAACTCAGAATCATGTAATAAAATTGATCTGCAATAAATTCAGAAAAAGCAATGCAAAGTACTTCTTCAAACAATGTATATTTGATTTATGGATTTCACTGCCAGATGATTTGGTGATGACTACTTTTTTCTATGGCTTTAAAAAGAGTTTGACAGATCTGTGGAGTACAGATCCTTGAATAGCTATAGGCCATGTCAGCTAACTGGAACCTGTATCAGAAGCAGTATGCTACTAGCCATTAGCTGATGAGAGAAGGCAACCCCAGGAGAGGGTTCTTACTTTCATGCCCAGTTTGAGGGCTTTCTAGAGCCATCTAGTTGGAAACAGAATACTGCCCAAAATATAGTCTGATCCAGCAGAAATCTTCTTGTTTACAAAATAAACAATCCATTTAAAGAACTCAATTCTGACTAGGGATG
The DNA here is from genome assembly GCF_023053635.1 of Elgaria multicarinata webbii. Classification (NCBI taxonomy): domain Eukaryota; kingdom Metazoa; phylum Chordata; class Lepidosauria; order Squamata; family Anguidae; genus Elgaria; species Elgaria multicarinata. The sequence continues at coordinate 63,930,977 of NC_086175.1, forward strand.
TGGAAACATATTTAATTCAGTGAATTTCTGTGACCGTGTGAATTTGGAAAATGAAGAGTTAGGAAACTATATGGATTCTCCTGATGAAATATAAACTTGGCACATCCAAATCTATCCAAAGATGGCTAACTTTCAAGGAAAGTAAAAGACAGAGGAAAGAAATGGTGGTTCAACTGCTTAATGAGGATGGCAAATTGATAACAGATGACAACGAAAAGGCTGAAGTGCTCAATTCCTACTTTGCCTCAGTCTTCTCCCAAAAGCGGGTCTATGACCTCCCTGGAAAAAGTGAAGCAAAAGTTGAGTGGGCAGGATTGCAGTTTGAGATTGATAAACAAATGGTCAAAGAACACCAAATTTCCTTGAATGACTTCAAATCTCCAGGGCCCGATGAACTGCATCCTAGAATAATGAAGAAGCTAGCGGAAGAACTCTCAGAACCTTTGTCTATTATCTTTGCAAAATCATGGAAGACGGGTGAGGTGCCGGACAACTGGAGGAGGGCTAACGTTGTCCTATCTTCAAAAAGGGCAAAAAGGAGGAACCTGGGAACTACAGACCAGTTAGTCTGACGTCCATCCCTGGGAAAATTCTGGAACAGATTATAAAGAAGTCAATCTGTAAACACCTTGAAATCAATGCAGTGATTCCTAGAAGCCAACATGGGTTTGTCAGGAACAAATCCTGTCAGACTAATTTGATCGCATTTTTTGATCAGGTAACCTCCCTTGTGGACCGTGGGAATACTGTGGACGTCATATATCTTGACTTCAGCTAAGCTTTTGACAAAGTGCCCCATGATATTCTGATTAACAAACTAGTTAAAAGTGGTCTAGATGGAACAACTATTAGGTGGATTCACAGTTGGCTACAGAATTGGACTCAAAGAGTACATATCAATGGAACCTTCTCAAACTGGGGAGAGGCAACGAGTGGGGTACCGCAGGGCTCAGTCCTGGGCCCAGTGCTCTTCAACATCTTTATTAATGATTTGGATGAGGAGTTGCAGGGAACGCTGATCAAATTTGCAGATGACACAAAATTGGGTGGGATAGCTAATACCCTGGAAGACAGAAACAAACTTCAAAGTGATCTTGATAGGCTGGAGTGCTGGGCTGAAAATAACAGAATGAAATTTAATAGGGATAAATGCCAAGTTCTACATTTAGGAAATAGAAACCAAATGCACAGTTACAAGATGGGGGATATTTGGCTCAGCAATACTACAAACGAGAAGGATCTTGGAATTGTTGTAGATCACAAGCTGAATATGAGCCAACAGTGTGATATGGCTGCAAGAAAGGCAAATGCTATTTTGGGCTGCATTAATAGAAGTATAGCTTCCAAATCACTTGAGGTAAATTCGGCCCTGGTTAGGCCTCATCTAGAGTATTGTGTCCAGTTCTGGGCTCCACAATTCAAGAAGGATGCAGACAAGCTGGAGCGTGTTCAGAGAAGGGCAACCAGGATGATCAGGGGTCTGGAAACAAAGCCCTATGAAGAGAGACTGAAAGAACTGGACATGTTTAGCCTGGAGAAGAGAAGATTGAGGGGAGACATGACAGCACTCTTCAAATACTTAAAAGGTTGTCACACAGAGGAGGGCCAGGATCTCTTCTCGATCCTCCCAGAGTGCAGGACATGGAATAACGGGCTCAAGTTAAAGGAAGCCAGATTCCAGCTGGACATCAGGAAAAACTTCCTGACTGTTAGAGCAGTACAAAAATGGAATCAGTTACCTAGGAAGGTTGTGGGCTCTCCCACACTAGAGGCATTCAAGAGGCAGCTGGACAAGCATCTGTCGGGGATGCTTTAGGGTGGATTCCTGCATTGAGCAGGGGGTTGGACTCGATGACCTTGTAAGCCCCTTCCGGCTCTGCTATTCTATGATTCTATGATTCTGTGAAAGGATGATATGCCTTCTAAACACACTTCTTTTGTTATAAAATCCTTAATGTTAATTTCCTCATGGACACTGATTTTTTTTTAAGGTAACAATATTTCAAATATATTCACACAACACATGCATATATCCTTAGTATGCAACGATAACTGTTCCATTTAAGCTGGCAGTATTTTTCATCAATCTGTGCAATCCTGAAATGACTTAAACACAATGGAAACAATAGAATAAGCACGGCTTTCATTTTTCAAAAACAAATGTAATGTTTCCTTAACAAAAGGTAAGGTGATCACCAAATTGTAGTTTTGGACGAAAAGAAGGAAATTGTACACCCACTTCAAATGATATAATTGGTTTCTTTCTTTTAGAAAGAAACCAACAAATATATGACTAGTTCTCACAGCTCTCATGGAAGCCCTATTAATCTAGCTCTACCATGAAGGATAATTATGCCATAAATCTCCAAATAGTTAAAGCATTTAATGGCAGTTTATCATTCTAGGTTGTTTTCTGTCAGATATCCTTGTAATGTGCTGTACTGAAGTGGACAAATTTCAATTGAATTGAACTAGAAACAGATTTAATTATATATCTTGGAGCCAGAAGTTAACAGTTGTTCATATCCTTTTCACTATCAATGTCATCAAATTATGGACACAACACCCCATATTTGCATACTGTAAGAATGTGCGAGAATAGGTAAGAATTTGAAAACCCTTAAGAATTTAAAAAGGAGAGGGGAAAAGGAAGAAGCCCATTTCAGACATAACTGATTTTTTTTTCAAGAATTCCCTGACTCCAGTCAATTCTGAAAGGAAGTAGTAAACCCATACCCTGTCTCAAAATTCCTTATATTTAAGCCTCAGAACATCAAATTCAAGGTCTATAAGGCTTTTTAAAACTTAACCTGTTTCTTCCACCCCTTGTTTCTTTCATACTCTTCAGCCACCATAATGGTTCCTACCTATACAAATGTATAAAAAATATCTTAAGACTTAAGCATGCCCTATATGATGACAGATCTGTCAGTTTGCTTTTTTTCACATCCACTTTAAAAACAACAACAACCATATCTCAAGTTTTTCCCATCCCGTTTTGGAAGACATTTGTGAATTTTGGTAAATTTGTATCGAAACGAAACCAAGCAAAAGGTCTCACTCCTCCCCAATGACACACAGATCATACATAAGCAAAGAAAAAAAACTGAATATTTTAAGAGACCCGTATTTCATTTTTCTAAACAAACACTCTTGCTTTCCATTTTAGGGAGAGCTCAGTGGTAAGGGCACATGTGTTCCATGCAAAGAGTCCCAGGTTTAAGCTCTGGCATCTTCAGGTAGGACTGGGAAAGACTTTGTTTCAAAATCTTGGAGAACCAATGGCAGTCAGGGTAGATCAACTTTCCCCAGCCTTGTGCCATTCAGATATTTTGACTACAACTACCAGCATTTTTTTTTACCATTGGCCATGCTGGCTAGGAGGGAACTGAAGTCCACAAAATGTGGAGGGTACCACGTTGAGGAGGGTTGCTTTAGACAATACTGAACTAGATGGACCAATGGTGTGACTCAGCATATGGTAACTCTCTATGTTCCCCAATGTCCTTTATAGTGTGACACTTAATATTATCTTATTTATTCTACTATAGCTTTTCTTCTTTTGAAAATTATTGTTTTTCTCTACTACATGTGAAAATGTGATAATCAGTGTAGCATAAACAAATGAAATTCCTTAGTTTCTTTCTTTCATTAATAACAATATGAGCCAGACTCTCCCTTCTCATGCTCAGCCCTCTGAGGCACTAGCATACATATTTCTGTTGAAATACCTCACAACTCTATGGTTTTAGCTTGGACACGTGTGTGAAAATCACAGGATTCCAGGATACATAATGGCACTGTCATATTAATGAACAAAAACACCCACTTGCAATAATAATAATAATAATAATAATAATAATAATAATAATAATAATAATACTGTTTTATTGTGTTGAGTGAATCAGTGACAACTTGAAAAGTCCACCTTCTATTCCTATTGAAATATCGTATGAGGGGAGAGGGCAGGGGTGGGGTAGCTCTTTCAGTTTGAGGGCTGAATTCCATTTCAGGTAAGTTTGGGGGGGGCAGTTCCAGAGGTTCATGGAGCCTTAGGTGTAACAAAGCCTTAAGAGAGATATTTCAACCTATTAGGATGGAGAAAAGACTGAAAAACAAACAAACCAGGAAACCACCCAATGATTGCTGGTTGGGGGAAAGGAGGTGGGGCCATCCAGGAAAATTTGGAGTGGTTCTGCACCCTTGTTCTAAGGAATAGATTTTGCCTAAAATATGAAATAATGCTTCACCAAACAAGACTTTGTTTTAAAATGCCAGCTTTCAGATATGTGGAGACTCAGGTTCTAGACCCCATTCAGCCATGAAGCTCACTGGGTGACTTTGGGCCAGTCACTGATTCTCAGCCTAACCTACTTCACAGAGTTACTGTGTGGATAAAATGAAGAAAAAGAAAATCATGTATGCCACCTAGGGCTCCTTGAAGGAAAAGGTGGGGATATAAATGTAATAAATACATTACAATCAGTTCTGATGTTCATGAAATTGCAATAAAAAGAGGAGAAATACAACATAAAATATAAATAGCGCATTGCAACAACATTTGGACCAGCTACAACACTGCCAGCCAAATGTATATATTTACTTACTTGTTCTGTTTTTCCATACTTGTGACCCTGAGATTTTCCCATCGTGAATTCAGAAGATTCATTTGTTCCTGTATTTCATTTTCTTCATCTTCTGAAAGTTTCCCAAGTGACAGAAGTTGGCTGCCTACTTGCAAAACATCACCAACACGTCCCTGGTGAGCTGTTAATTCCATCATAAAACCCTTCAAAAAATGATTTTTAAGAAAGATTACCAAAAGAGAATGGATGTATTTAAAAGTTACATATTTTACTGAAACCTTTAAACTTTTATTTAATAAAATATTTAAAAAGGAATGTTAGGCCTTTAATTGAACGTTTGGGAACACACAGCAGGATCCAATGGGTTGCTTTTGCCCCTGCCAATTCTGTTTTGCCCCACTGATTCCCTTCTGCAAGTGGCACTCACTGCTTCTTGAATGGAGATGTAGCACTTTCAGGGGCAACCGGAAATGAGCAAATATGCTTGTTTCTGGAATGGGGCAGGACCTAATCCTGAAACAAGTGTTTCTGCTCATTTCAGGGCTTCTGCTAGGAAGCATTAAATCTTGGTTGCATAAATGGTAGTTTCCCCCTTGCACAATGGAATCAATGGGGGTAAGCTCCCCACTGGATACTACCTAGGGACTACAACCCAACAGATACCAAAATACCAGTTGATTTTCAAGCTTTTGGCCTTAATACACATCACACAGATAGAAGAACAGCAATTAGCAGATGAAGTGTTTGTGTTGGCTTTTGCAATCAGTGCTGTTCACACATACCTCATGGGTGTGAAACTGTTCCTTAACTTCTTCAACATCACTGGATATATCTCCTTGTGCTTGCAATGAATCTTCAGTAGACAGAAGCCATGACAGTACTTCTTCTAATGCAGTTTGGTAGCTTTCCAGATCTACTTCTGTATCCATAGGTGAAGTAGCAAATAACTGCTGTTCTTGGCCTTCCAAATACTGCTATAATAAATAAAAATAGGAATTTTGGACACCATCCAATTATTTTGTGCTTAAATGGTTCTTCTGGATTAGTTAACAGAATTCAGTCATGTTAATTCTATTTAATACTTTCTTTTTGGCATAAAAATCCTTATGAACGAGGAGATCTGGTGTAGCATATAAACCATTCTTTGAAAAGCCACTAAACAGAAGTACTGTAAAGGAAACACTGATAAATATGAAATGAACTATCAGTCATTTTAAATGCACAACTCCTTATAAATGCAATAAATTAAAAAGCTATACAAAAACTATTTTGATGAATTATGTAAAGCTCAGTTCCTTAATTTCTTGCTCTAGTCTATCTCATCCAAGCAATTGCATTATATCTGCATGCAAACAAAGCTGCACAAATGCAATATAAAATATTTTAAATGAAGGTTATAGATATAGATACCAAATTCTTATTTAAGCTGTAATCTACAGAAAACTGTGCCTGTCATTATTCTAGAACAAGTGAGTTATATGAGCTGCAAGCAATGGGAAGGCTATGGTGTCATGACAATGCCACTGTGCTCTTCCCTTAAGTCCAAGACTCATTCAAGCCACAGTCTTTGCTTGAGAACAATTTGTCAGTTCCTCCTCATGAGAAATGTCCAAGGATTTTTTGAGAAGTAGAAGTAGCAAAACTTCGTAGGTCAGTTCCACACATTCCTAGATGACATAGAGAAATCTGAGGCTCATATAGGAAAGCATAATGATTTGTTTTCCTCTTCCATACAAGACAATGGTGTAGCAAAATTGACTTGATCAGACAACCAGTATTTTCCAGAGAGAGAGAGAGAGAGAGGATTAGATAGATAGACAGACGGATAGATACATGGATGGATCTTAAGTGATGGAGGTAGCCTCCGTCAGGTACTCTTGCAATATTTTCTCTTCATTTTCTCTATGGCAGGAATGGGGAAATGTTTCTGGCTTGAAGACTGAACCGGTTCTGGGCATGCATGTTGGGGTGCCTCATGGCAGCAATGTCCAGGGTAATGCTACTGCTGGCATGTGGCACCAATGGGATTGCCCAGATGCCATTCACTCATGAGCATCTCATGTACACAATTACACACTCACACACAAACATCACCCCTCCCCTTGCAATGAGGCTTTTTGGTTCCAATGGAGGCTTTTGAAAAGCCTCATTGCAGCAGGGGAGGCATATTTTTTTGGGGTGGGTGGGGTTGAACTGTTGGGGATAAGAGGGTTAGCCCTTCCCTCCCCAGCAGCCCAAAAATCTGCACCCCCAGCTGCAATTAGACTTTAAAAACCTAGGGATAGGTGATTGAGCAATGTTTGAGAACACCAGATTCTCCAAATATTGACTTCCTGCTTGTACCGTGCCCAATTCATGATTCCATTTGCAATTGCTGTTCACTGTGTGTTAACAGGAAAACTGCACAAATTGAGCAATGCTCGAATGTGAAATGTGTGCAATTTTCCCATTTGGTTTGTTCAAATTTCCTAAATTTCCTTCATAGACAACTGTAGGGCTGATTTAGTCTATGGGGGAAATTTGCAGAAATGTTGAAAAAAATTGCAAATCGAATGCAAGCACATGTTCAGCAATTTATGGACTTTTTTATCATTGTGATTAAGTTCGAAGTTGCTCATGTTTTGTGAGCTAAAAAGGAATTCTCATACATTCTTATAAAAATCCTAATTGAAGCACTCAAGGGACAACAGGAAATCCCTTATCTCTGATCATTGAGGCTGGATGGGAACTTCCTGCAGGTGATGTGTAGTCCTTGGGATAGAGCTTCCCCATTTCTGCTCGATGGCAAAGTCTTATACTTCTCCAGCATGGAGATGGCTTAGGCTGAACCTGCATCAAGACTACACGCACCCCTCCCTTTGCCATCTCCTTAGAGGTGCTGAACAATCTTTGACTGCATAGTTTATGGAATACAAAACCAAAAATACATAGAAATTGTGCTCTCACAGATGTTCATAATTTGACAAGATAAAAGATTTTTTAAGTGCAGTTACTTTTAAATTAATCTGTTCAGGACGATTAGAAATGTTTCCTAAACTACATACCTCCCACTCTATTTTTCATGCCACAAGAAAAAAAAAACTGTATTGGAATGAAGAAAGGGGTTTAGTTGAATCCTCCTGTATGTCAGTAAAATATGAGTTTTAGAAGTTTAGCAGCAGATTGACCTATTTCTTAATCTATTGTTCAGTATAATTTCTCTTCTTTCCTTACTCATCTATATAATTTCTTCTGTGTACTAAGATTACCATGGTTGGTATAGATGCAAGCTTATCAAGCTATTCTTAAGACAACAGTGCCCTTCTCAATTAAAAATTAAGTTGAAAAATGCAGGCAACCAATGTCTAATTCCAATTAGAAGATCTGAGTTAACACATTAGACAGAGCCAAAGCCTGGTTTTCCAGGGAGTGTACATTCACATAACATAAAACTGCAGTCAATCATGGCTTCCCAACTAGTGTACCTGGATGATGCACATACTTGCAAACACATATTTATTGCATTCACACTTCGGATGTTTAGGTGTACATCCAAAACATTTTAGATGTATACTTAAAAATGTTAGGTGTGAAGTGCTCCAATGTCTCTACCTAGAAGTTCTTAATTGATCCTCATACTAAAATAAAGAACAGTGTGAGTATCTGCTAACTGATGCCTGTTTCTGACTGAGTTTCTCAAATCATATTCAAGTTTAAAGGGGATCCAGCCGCAAATGTGATCAGATACACACTACTTCCACTTCAGTGAATCTCCCAGACATGTTTTAATTTATTACTTAGGCATTAGTTTATTTTTAATCTCAGACCCATTCTGAGCTTCAGGTCACCGCAGCCATCATTACGATCTATTCAACTCCATCAGAGAATTAACTGAATGGAGGCATGCATACTTGGATGTGTGCAAGAACCATACAACCCTACATCACTAAACTCTGTCTTATTTAAGAAAGTACACCTCTGTTGATTCTTTAGGACGTGGCATGAAGTGGCCAAATAAATTAATGACAAACACATTTATGTACACATACACACACCAGATGACTATGTTCTAGCCTTACACCATTTTCATTTCTACAAGTGCTCAGATGTGGAAGGCCTTATTTATTATTACCAACTTTCCTGAGCAATTCAATAATTTACTTCCAAGTCACTTTCTAAGACACTAATCTGCTATAAATCTAATCCCTAACAGCAAAGAGACACCCTGAGCCAGTTGAATGCCACGGCTTTCAGTGATCTGACTTACTCCAACAAACATACCTAATTAAAATTCTCTTCCCTTATTAGTATTATTCCAGTACAAACCTTCCACGGGATAAATTACAATGAAGGTAGTACATAATTTTGTTACCATTATCCATATTCAAATTATACCGTTCTCAAACAGAACAAATAATTACGTATGAATGCTCTCCAGAAACTATTATGTTAAGTAAAAAGCTATAATAAAAATTAAAATGCTAACCCTTGTTGAAAATATTTCATCTACTACCTTTAATATATTTGATCAATAGTTGGATCATTCAGTACTATCTATATACTCTATACACATGTTGTTTCAGTGTTAAGCATATCATTTTAAGGTATAACTATTTTTGTGGCAAGCAGAACCAGGTCTTCTAAGGAAGGCCTGGGCTGTATGGCATGTCTCTATGTGAAAACTATTTAAACAAAATAAAAGGAAAATAAATGAAATCACTGCTGTCACCACATATTTAATAAAATGTAAGAACCCTCCTCCTGAATACCCCTATAAAATATGTTAGAATTTCAATCCTCCAGATCACCAAAAATATGCCACCCCCTTTTGCGGCTCACACATAGTCCGGTGAAAATGAGGGAAGGTGTTTTTTTCCAGCATTGCTTGAGTTCAGAGAGTGACTGCCAGGGTTCTGACTGGCTAGATCATATTGCACACATTACCAATTTGATTCTGGGGTCAATTTAAAGGGAAGTTTTTGACACTTAAAGTTCTAACCAGACTGCTCCTAGAATTACAGCAGAACTGAAAGTTATCAGAGCATTTGGCTTGAAATTTGGGCTATCAATTTTTCCGCTGCTGTCACTTCAGAGCAAAGCCCTGTTGGCCACCATTTTTATTTCCAATTATTTTCTTGGGAATAACATTATGTGATACCACAATGTCATTCCCACATGAATTATGCAAAATAAAAATGGTGCTGCCAGTTGTGGAAACCAGGAAAAAGCACCTTATTTATGCCATTTTATTTCCATTTTGTCCCACTGCAAATTCTTGAAATGCTTATTCTGTGGCATTTTGAATGTCTGTTGCCATTTCAAGTGGCAGCTTCGGCTATTGGGCAGTATAGAAATGCAATAAATAAATAAATAAAGTTAGCCCTAACCAGAATATCTGGAGAATCCTGCCTGAGACCTCTGTTTCACTTTGGAGGCCCTCCTTTATGTCACCTAGTTGGATATATGATGGCTGTGGGCCAGAGAGATTGATTTTCAGTTGTGGTACCCAAGGTCTGGAATAGCATCTGAAGAGAGGTATATTTGATCCCAGCACTGCCTGGTTTTAGAAGAGCATTATATTTATGTGGGCTTTCCCAGAATGCCATTGTTAACAAGGATATGTCTGCTACTTATATTTTAGTATTTAATATTTTAGTATTTAGTGTTTAATATTCTAGTATTTGTCTTTAATTTTAGTGTTTAATAGTATTTAATTTAGTATTGTGTGGGTGCTTTCCCAGAATGTCATTTTAACAAAGATTATGTCTGGTGCTGATATTTTAGTACTACTGTATTTCTTCGATTCTAAGACACACTTCCCCCCCCATATAAACATCTCTAAAAACGGGGTGCATCTTAGAATCGCAGGTCATTTATTATTTCTTAGAATCAAAGCTTTTTTTCTGTTGGTGGTACTGAAATTAGTGTGCGTCTTACAATTGATGGCATCTTAGAATCAAAGAAATACGGTATATCTTACATGATGAATGTCAACCATATAAAAACAGGATACTCCTTAATTTAAAACAGGATAAATACAGAGTAATTCTTTAGTGCAACTAATATTTCTTTAAGTATCCATTGGATAGAATAATCAGAGAATAAATTATGTATATGAGTCACACATAACATTACTGTTCTGTGGTTTTTAATATACACAGAAGTTTTGATTAATTTTGATGCAATTTAAATACATATGGAAACCAACTTCATTATGGTGATGGGGCTACAAAGAAAGCTTCCTAAACCAACATTGGTTGGTGCAAAAGGTACAAAAGTACAATGCAGGTATGCATTTTCTGGAATGGCTTTCTGCAAATGCAATTCTATATGTTGGGATTAACTTTTTAGGATGATTCCAGAAAAAAATAGAAAGTGTTAATAGTTAACTACTCTAAGGAAGAATGATCAGCATGTGGGCATTTTCACTCAACTGGGTTATTAAAGCACCATTTCATTATCTGGATTTATTCCATCTCCTGCACTTGGACATTTTGTTTTCTTTCTGCGGTTGATATTTTTCCTAGGTTGTGGACAAAGATCAATTGTCCATTTCAATTAGTTTTAGTCTATCAAGCTGCCTTTAAGAAACTGTTCAACAGAACTGGTGGATGCTACAGTTTAACTAAATTTCACATCAAAACCTATAAAGGAGAATTTAAGTAATTCCAATCTTCCCTATTTATTTTTGAGATTTCTGCATATAGAAAATTAGTGGTATCCCTATGGAGAGCATGTGGCACTTTGACCTTGACAACATGGGTTCAAATCCCAGGTAGATTACCATTATAGTGTAGGCAGGCCAACAAAACAAAAGGAATATTGTTCTAGATTCCTGTCAGTAGGTCAAGGCGCACCTACCAAACAAGGAGGGATGGTTAGAGAAGATAAAATGGAAAAGAGATAGATGTGGGTAAGCAGAAAGTGATGGAATGTTAATATATTTATAGAGTCTGCTGCTAAGTCTACTCATAATTCAGAATGAGGTTACACACTGCAAAAGTTACACTGCAGATTGAGGTTACAATCCTCTGTACTCTGAACGCTGCTGACAACTAAACAAATGGTTAAAGTAATGGTGGGAGAAGAATCTGACAAATGTATCTAGCAGAATTTATTTTTCCACAATTCATCTTTCACATCAAGTAGCAGAACATCACAAGCTAAAGTGCTGCCTATGGTTAGGCAGCACCTGAGCTTGTGTGAATGCAGGGACACAACTCCATCTACTGGTGCAGGGACACAACTCCATCTACTGGTACATCTGCCAAATTTTGGGTGATTATGCTCTCTATGACACATGTTCAGGAGGGTCTTCAAGAGAGAGGCTTTTTAGGAGGAGCACAAGGGCTGCAGAGTGGAGGAGAAAGATCTACTCCCCTGAAAAAAAATATTTATTTACTTCGTTATTATAATCCCACTTTTAAGACAATTATTTTCTCCCAAAGTGGCTCACATCAATGGAAAGAGAGAGAGAGAGAGAGAGAGAGAGAAAGAAACATTAAATACTTATAAATCACAAGCCGAAATACCAAGCTACGTCCTGGATCAAGAAATGTACTTTACATATCACATACTTCTTGTGAAACGTCTTTCAGTTTCTAAAAAGGGTTGCATGTGGCATAGGAGAATGCTGTTTAAAGGACCCTGTTGAGCATGCAGAGTAGTCCTGCACTCCTTTGGATCTGTTAATAGCTAGTTTACACAGCTGTCTCATATTTGGAAGAAATTCAATGTAAAATATATTAATATATATTTAATGCACAAAAGTAGCTGTGGCCTATTTTTCCAAGAAAAGTAAAGCATGTAGTAGGAAGAACTGATACTAAAAAAAAAAAATCAACAACTGAAAAGGGTATCACTGAACATTAAACTGGACACAAACGAAAGAATCTTCAAAGCGCACATATTTTCCACCGCAAGCACAGGCATATTAGAAATAGAGTAATAGTCACAACAAACAATGTTGACAGACCTGTGGAGGGAACATCCTCCCTTTTTGGTCAGGGGACATGACATAAGCAGCTTGTGTGTACGCATAGCTTTTGAAGCGATGTTTAGGTGGAGGTGAAGGGGTGCGCACAGGGCCCTGTGCTACACTGACTTTGATCTAAGGAGAAGAAATTAGGAAGAAAAGCAGACATAAACTTATAAGTGGGTGGAATATAATGGATGAAACGTATTATTTTCAAGGGAGGATACCAGCAGTTTAACTCTATCTTGTAAAATAAAAATGAATGCGGGAATTAAGCATTCAAAAGGTGTATAGATAGTTGAATCACTTCCATTAATATGGCATTCTTTCATGAGAAGAAGGAAGATTCCTTGAAGTGCCTGCTAATTATGCCTGGCGTGATACCCACAATCAGTAAAGGACTGCCATGAATCAGTACAAGAACTTGCAGTAAGTTCTGAATAAATGTGCTCAGCTGTCAGCAAGCAGCCATCTGATCAACATGTCTAAAAATAATTAAGTGGCCCATAAACAAGTCAGCTAATTACTACTTCATAGAATCATAGAATCATAGAATAGCAGAGTTGGAAGGGGCCTACAAGGCCATCGAGTCCAACCCCCTGCTCGATGCAGGAATCCACCCTAAAGCATCCCTGACAGATGGTTGTCCAGCTGCCTCTTGAATGCCTCTAGTGTGGGAAAGCCCACAACCTCACCAGGCAACTGATTCCATTGTCATACTGCTCTAACAGTCAGGAAGTTTTTCCTGATGTCCAGCTGGAATCCGGCTTCCTTTAACTTGAGCCCGTTATTCCGTGTCCTGCACTCTGGGAGGATCAAGAAGAGATCCTGGCCCTCCTCTCTGTGACAACCTTTTAAGTATCTGAAGAGTGCTATCATGTCTCCCCTCAATCTTCTCTTCTCCAGGCTAAACATGCCCAGTTCTTTGAGTCTCTCTTCATAGGGCTTTGTTTCCAGACCAATGATCATCCTGGTTGCCCTCCTCTGAACACGCTCCAGCTTGTCTGCGTCCTTCTTGAATTGTGGAGCCCAGAACTGGACTCAATACTCTAGATGAGGCCTAACCAGGGCCGAATGGAGAGGAACCAGTACCTCACGTGGTTTGGAAGCTATACTTCTATTAATGCAGCCCAAAATAGCATTTGCCTTTCTTGCAGCCATATCGCACTGTTGGCTCATATTCAGCTTGCAATCTACAACAATTCCAAGATCCTTCTCGTTTGGAGTATTGCTGAGCCAAGTATCCCCCATCTTGTAACTGTACGTTTGGTTTCTATTTCCTAAATGTAGAACTTGGCATTTATCCATATTAAATTTCATTCTGTTGTTTTCAGCCCAGCACTCCAGCCTATCAAGATCACTTTGAAGTTTGTTTCTGTCTTCCAGGGTATTAGCTATCCCACTCAATTTTGTGTCATCTGCAAATTTGATCAGCGTTTCCTGCACCTCCTCATCCAAATCATTAATAAAAATGTTGAAGAGCACTGGCCCCAGGACTGAGCCCTGCGGTACCCCACTCATTGTAGGCCTTGCAATTTCTAATCACTTCAACCAATATAATTTTAAGATGGCTAGTCTCTGTGGGACTGGAGTTCAGTTCTCATGGTCTGCCTGCCCAAATAAAGAAACAAATGATTTAAATATTTCCATGAAAATTTAAATTTGAGTTACTCTAGTCAGTTTTTTACAAGGAAATGGGGCTATGAGTAAACATTAATTCTACATCATTAATAATTTGTGTGACTATTACCCCCAAGGGTTAAAAAAGGAAAGAGATACAACCACAGAAATGCAGTTGATTTTCTGGTGGGGGAAAAAAGTGGTTGTATCTCTGTTTCACCACATGAGATGAAGTTATAGGAATGGGTACCCACAGAAGAGATGCTTATCACTTCCTGGTGACATTTCCCTGCATGAACTCATTTAAGAAAAATATCCTGGAAACACATTCTTGTCCTAGGCATGCAGCCTGGCAGATCCATGGGCAAAAGGAAGTAATAGTGGGGTCACATAAACCTATGCTACATCATAGTGTCCCAAAAAAACACCAAAGGACCCCAGGAAAGAAAGAAAGAAAAATACCTTCAAAAGAAAGACAAAGAATTGATCTCCAGTACTATCATTCAGCATGTAGAAGAGCTCAACTGACAGTGTTACAATAGTTATGAAGGTTTCTGGTGATAAAATGCTATTCTGCCTTGTATCCCAAATCAACACAAATAAAATTATAGATGAGAGGGCATCAAATAGGCCCTAGCTGTAAATTATCCTACTATAGGGCTAGCTATAGAAGAAAAATCAGGGCATGTCATCTTAGTTATTTAAAAGCTCAGTGTAGTCTTATCAGGTTTTGACCTATTGCATCGGAAACTGACTTGAGTTTGGAAAAGGTTTTGTTCACCTAGGACCTAGGCTTTCCCACCTTATATCTTCTTTTTATGTGCCAAGGATTGCCACACATGGAAATGGGACATTGATGGGGTGAATGTATGGTTGAAGGCCGAGGAAATATTTTCTCAGAAAGCCTTGGCAGATGATACATGTTCAACCACATATAAATCACCACCAACAGGACTGCCCCTTTTGGGGAGGGGAGGCCTTCCCGTGTCACCCCCTCCCGGGCCATAAAACACCTGATGGATGAGATGAGTTGGCCTCACAGGTAACCTTTATCCCTCTTCAGCCCTCAGGGATTACCTGTCAAGGCTGAAGGTAGGTGTCAACCCCTGAAGACTCCTCCCCCAGACTGTGCCTCCACCAGTGGTGGCGAGTACAGTGTCCCTCTCTTCTCCCCCCCCACCATCGCAAGCCAGTATGGCACTATCTCTAGATGAGCTTGGAGGTTTTGACTCCTAATGAGGCACTAGGAAGGCAATTAGTTTCCCAGTTTTGAGGATTTGGGAACCTGCAAGAGGGAGCCCCCCCCCCCCCCGCTTCTTCTGAGAGGGGGGAGGGATGCAGCTACTGAGAGAGGCAGGCAGGCAGCTCACAGAGAAGCCTATATGATCTAATGCATAGGCTTTATAACACATCTGGGATTAAAAACTCTTGAACAATGCTGATCTGGAACACAGATTGTACACAAAAGCTGCTGTAGCAGGTCCAAAAGAAAGTTTCTTTGAAAAATGATACATATAGCTGGACTTTTCCACTGTCTCTCCTGAGAAACCAAGAGGACTTAATTCAACTTTCACTTAGTGGCAGCCATTTCAGCAGGCTAAATAAACTGTTTTCAAGCCAGTTCATCATTATAAGAACTATAGCCCAAACTTGTTTTTTTACCTCATCCTTCCCCATCCCTTCTTCCTTGTGAGTCATATCTTAAATTTAGAGGCCAGGGACTGTCATCCTACTTATCTTTGCAAGCCATTCTGGGAGCCCTTTTGGCTAAAGGTCAGGGTATAAATGCCATAAATAAATGAATCAATTGTGTAACACAGGTGGCCGAACTCAGACATTACCCAGCATATATTAACCATTCATTATATTAAATATTTTACTAGAAGGTCTACTGAGAAATAAACATGTTTTCAGTTATTTGTATGTATTACTTGATTGAAGATTCAAAAGATGAGGAACAGAGCAATGCAGTTTAAAAATGAAGTAGCCTTTTAATAATGAATGTCTGCAACTCTTAAAGAATTGGATTGGTAAAGCCTTACTAATTTCAAAATACTAAGACACAAAAATGTACACAAAATCTTACCTTATGTTCTTTTCCTTTAAGTAAAGAAGTGTAGTAAGCTATTGAAGCCTGCTGTACATCATGTAATTCACCAAAATAATAATAATAATAATAACAATAACAACAATAGCAATAATAAATACATTGCTACATTTTAAAAACAGCCCATTACTTCATGCACAGCAGTTACCAATATAAATCATACAAAGAAGACCACTTCAATAAACATACTCTCTCTCTCTCTCTCTCTAAGATAGAACTACAGGGTCTTATTCTTTACTGGCCATCAAAATGAGAGTAATAATTCACAGGACTCACCTGTTGAGAAAAGCGCTGTTGGTGTAACTGGACATGCTCCTCTCTTATGTGCTTTGATCGCCGTGGCAATGTTTCTACTTCCTGGATAGCTTCTAGAGTAACTTGCTGCGGCAAGACTTGGAAAAGTGATGTCACATACATCAAGATGGACTTCTTATCAGGATAAGCAGTTGCGACATCTGGAAAAGCATATTAAACACACACAGCATTAGACAGTTTGCAAGACTGTCTAGAAAGCAAATGGACTAATGAGCAGTCCATTGTCCATTTAAGCCCACTGGGGACTAATTAAAGTATTACAATCAACTGCAAGCTTTCACACCAAACTCGAATACAAATGAGAAAGAACAAAAGTTCCAGAGGAAGAGCAAAAATGGAAACTACTTTCTTAATTCTTATGATTTTTTATCGCATATAATTTTGCATTTAAATGCAAAACTGTGCATTCACAATTAAGGACCTTAAGGACTCACCAAACATAAGAGACAAACCCATAAAATAGCTTCATTTTATTTTAGGACATGTTACTGCTGCGAAAAATATACATAGGTTAATGACCAAGGTAGTTATACCAGGCTGATATGGATATAGCAGTAGGCACTAATGGAATAACTTCTTGAAGCAACGCAACAAGTACATAAAAGTGAAAAGACGTTTTGAAACTGTATAATCTAACTGGCTTTTCCAAGTTGATTGCATGAGCAGCAAATTGGAATTCATGTAGGTGCTGCTGGTGGATTTGTCTCCAGTTAAGCCGGACGAATAACCAAGGTTCTGTGTATGTATCACTTAGAAAATAAATCTTAAAACAAGGAAGCTGGGGGGGGGGGGGAACTACACTCCCGTCATCTTATAAAGTCATTTAGCCAAATCAAAATCACTATCAGCCACTTTTATTCCCCCACCGCACCCCGTTCTAAAATAAACAAAATTCGGGTCTTAATTGAAATCAAAGTGCTGTCCATAAAATATTCTAGGGAAGCAGAAACCTTCAAGTTCCCCCAAGTTGTTTTTATATGTGACAATACAAATCTATTAGGATTATATGTGTCTTCTAATCTGAGATATAAATACCATTTTCATAAATATGAAAAGCTTTCTAAGGTGGCAAGGTAATACAGACTTTCCTGGCTGAAATAAGTCCCACTGAATTAAATGCAGCTTACTTCTGAATTGCACCATGAATGCTGCTGTTGCACATCAAGAAGAAAAAGTTGATTGAGCCCAATGATTGAAGCCAATAACAATTTATGGAAATCTAAGTTATGCAGCATTGCTTTCAAATAATTATTTTGTTGATGGGCATTTAAATTTACCTCATGTACTCACCAAACTGAATCAAGATGTTAAGAGGTGGTTGTATAAGAATTTATCATTAATCCTATAAGTGCTTAAACATAAGCACTGGCAGAAAGCCAAGAGCTATTAATAGCAATGAGGTTTTATTATAATAATTCTACCTTAGCTTTGCTAAGATCTGCAAGATCAGAGGCATGGTGCTGTTAGCAGGTGGTTTGCCTGTCCGGCTAGGTGATGTTCACCCTATTCTGGAGGGGATTGCACTCCACTTTTAAAGGACCGGGTCCGTAGTTTGGGGGTGCTCTTGGATCCAGAGCTGTCACTTGAGGCACAGGTGAACTCAGTGGCAAAGAGCACCTTTTATCAGCTTAGGCTGATATACCAACTGCACCCTTATCTGGACAGAGATAGCCTAGCTACAGTTATCCATGTTCTGATAACCTCTCCTTTGGATTACTGCAATGTACACCAACAGAATTCCTATTCTGTCCTGAACACCCACCTTCCAATATGCACACTCAAAATTGGAAGACTGCAGGATGGATTACCTGGACAGCAGGGGCATTTACAGCTTTGTAAATTAATTTCAAGGTGATGGTATGAATGTGTTTTGCAACTGTGAATACATGTAAGACAGGCTTTTAAACAGACACTCTCCTATTTGCTTGTGTCCTCTAAGCATAAAAGTTCCAATAAACTGAAAGTTAGTTTATTTTATTTCCTTTTAGACTACTAATATGCCAAAAATGACTTAGAGAGGTGTGAGCAGGCAGGCCGGGAGCTCTTCTGGGCTTCATAGAAATGCTGATGTAACAAAACATATTTTTGGCTTTGTGTAGTCTAATATGTTCATTAATATTTTTTTTCCTTTTTGCAGAGATACTAGATTATTCAAACTTCATTAAGCAGATGGTGTAAAACTATCTCAAATACTTAGAAAGAGTATTCAAAGGACTGGTGAATCTTATTGCAGAAAGTTTCAGAGTAATGCTTGTAAAATAATCTCACTTCTACATTTGTAAAGGTGAGTTCTAAACAAGTTATTTCCATTCAGAAAGATGTTGGAGTAATTTGTAATTGTTAATTGACATCATCAGTTAATAACTGAAGTCACTAAAATGGTAAGAAGAATGGCTCCGTATACTTCAAAAGTCACAAAGCACTATTGTTTACAATACTTACTCCATTTCTAAAAATGCGTAGGAAAAAGGAAACATACATGGACAACAACAACAACTGCTCAGTTGCTGGTCCGGATGAGATTGGATCAAGGAGCCAAGGAAATTATATGATATTCGGAATTCTAAGGAAGCTGGTTATTTTAGATGATCAAAGCTCTGAGCAAACAATATATGGGCTACTTCATCCTCAGATGAGTTATTCAACTAAATAGCTATATCGATGAGCAACAATGTGCAGACAGGTCAATAATGCAGCTTTTCTAAGGATAAATAAAATCACCCAGAGCAGAAATGTTTACAACAAAAAAGTTTTGTATATAAATCCAGCATAAATAAACCTGAACAAATGGCATGGATAAAGATGACATCAGGTGGCTCAACACAAAGGAGGCCCTTACGGCCCTCTGATAGCAAGTGGACACCAGTGCATTATGGCACATGTGTGTCTCGCCAAAGACTTATCATCATCATCATCTACAAAACACCATAAAATACATAAAACTGATTAAAAACATATAAAACATTATTAAAAGTCATCTTAAAATTCAACTGGGTAGGCCTGCCAGAAGAGATCAGTCTTTATGGCTTTCTTAAATTCGGGAAGTCTGTTAAGTTTTATCAGCTCGGGCTGATATACCAGCTGCGCCCTTATCTGGACAGAGATAGCTTAGCTACAGTTATCCATGCTCTGATAACCTCTCGTTTGGATTACTGCAATGCGTTATACGTGGGGCTGCCTTTGAAAACGGTCCGGAAACTTCAACTGGTGCAAAACAGGGCAGCACGCTTACTAACAGGGACTGGCCGACGAGACCACATTACGCCAGTCCGTTTCCAGCTTCATTGGCTGCCAGTCCAGGTCCGGGCCTGATTCAAAGTGCTGGTATTAACATTTAAAGCCCTAAACGGCTTGGGGCCAGGTTATCTAAAGGAACGCCTCCTCCCGTATGTACCTGCCCGGACCCTAAGGTCATCTTCAGGGGTCCTTCTCCATGAGCCCCTGCCAAAGGAAGTGAGGCAGGTGGCTACCAGGAGGAGGGCCTTCTCTGCTGTGGCACCCCGGCTGTGGAATGAGCTCCCTAAGGAGGTTCGCTTGGCACCTACATTATATGCTTTTAGACGCCAGGTGAAGACCTTTTTATTCTCCCAACATTTTAACAATCTATAAATTTTAAATAACATGGTTTTAAATTTGTAATTTTGCATTGCTGCTGTTTTTATCTGGTTGAGCTTTTATATTGTATTTTATATTATGGTTTTCTACTGTTGTTTTATATTTTGAATGGTTTTAATTTTTGTGAACCGCCCAGAGAGCTCCGGCTATTGGGCGGTATAGAAATGTAATAAATAAATAAATAAATAAATAAGTTGACGAGTCTCCTTCGGCAGGCCATTCCACAGTCTAGGAGTAGCAGAAGATAAGGTCCTCTGGGTAATGGTTGTCAACCTAGTTTTTGCTGACTGGAGTAAATTCTTCCCAGAGGACCTGAGTGTGCAGAGCAGATTGTATGAGAGAAGGCGATCCCACAGGTAACTTGGACCCAAACCACATAGGGCTTTAGCAACACTTTATACTTCGCCCAGAAACTAATTGGCAGCTAGTGAAGAGATTTTAAACCTGGTGGGCTAAAGGGAGGGAAGGACAAGAATTGGACTAAGCTCTACAACGACTCCCTCCTGTACTTTTCTATGCACAGTTGTATGTGAGGAGGGGATGGATTCTGTCTCCTCTTGCATATAAAACTAATACAGAAACAACAACAGATTTTATATTTTATAGATAACAAACATTGAATTATAATATTTATGTGATGCTAGGTTTCTAAAAATATTGAATTAGACAACTTTATATAACTTTAATATTTAAGATGGATTAATTCAATCTGGAGTATCATCTATTTTACCATATAAAACTTTTCTTTCCACTCTCTTTGCTATTCTTGTGCTGATAAAATGTGTTCTTAAGTATCATTACCAAGTGTGAAAACCTTCTGATCAAGTGAGCCTTCACTACAGTCAAGAGACTTCAGGCTCAATTGACCAAGCACTATACCATAACACAACTGCCATTCATTTCAATGAAATTTTCTGCAATAAATGAAGATTATACAGCTTGAATCCCTTTGCTGCTTAAACAAGTGCAAATAGTAGAGCTAAATGGTTTGGATCATTAGTAATGAAGACATAGGTTTCAGTTATGATTTATCTCAAATCATGATTTACACAAAGTAGTTTTATCTGTTAGATTTATGAGCTAAGGGAATGAATTGGCTGTTCATAGGATAAATTTCCTAATGCAGGCAACACCCCCCCACACACACCAAAGCACCCAGTCCTAACTTATATATATACACGAGCCAAGAAAGTTCATGGGCAATATAGCCTACATTCCAGGTCCCATTAACTTCTGGAGGTCGAAATCCAGGAGTATAAGAAAATCAAGGCAGTGTTTATAAAAGCATCTTCTACTAATTAAAATGGATCTTGGGAATAGCAGCACAATCCACTTACTTGATAACAGATAATTGTCAAAGAATCTCTGAACTTATTTGTCTGCATGAGGATTCTTTTTTTAATCACCGTGTTGAAAATAATAAATAAAATATTCCGTAGTGGTTTATTATTTATGTTGTCTGTTCAAACCCATCCATAGCCTTGTTGCTGTTGATAGCCAACTTCTGATATGATGGCCAACAACTGGAAAGACTAAGGCAAAACTGTAGTAACTGAGAGCTCAAGTCTGCTTTGCTTACTACTACATCTGCCTGCTGCTTGTACTGTGCATCTAAGCATGGTAAGGTAGGCTCTCATAGGGAAAACAAGTGGGGAAAGATCCTGGTATACTTTGCATACCAGGTTCTTTGAACCTCAACTACAGTGCTGAGTGGATAAAAAATCACGAAGAAGCAATTCACTCTTTTCTAAAATATACGGAGTTACCAGACAAAGGCATTTCATTTTCATCTGAAAAACTGCTGAAAAACTCTGCCATGGCCATTTCAATTTATTTGCTTCTTTGTTTTTGTGAGGGTGGAGATGGGTGGAGGGTGGAGTAAATGGAGGCTTCTCCATTTTAACCCCCTCTTGGGGGGATTCGGGGGGGAAGTGTGTATGGGGAAGTTTCACTATCCCCTCCCAGAGTGCCATGGTCCAATCTGAATTAGGGCCACACATCATGAGATGAGAATAAAATAAGCCAGGTTCAGCTACATGCTATGTGATTAGTGTAATGTGTAGTTTGGCTAAGAGTGAAGCAGAAAGAAGAAACACTGAAAAGAAGAAAGGAAAAGTTGTCCAGGGTGCAGATTCCTGTATTTCCATACTTAACTTCACAAACTGTCATGGTTGCTGATAATAAATATGACCCTGTATGGAAATATTTTAAAGGCATATTTTAAAGGTCAAAAAAGCAAACATGTAAAATCTATACAGTGTAGATTCAAGGTGAGTTGTAAGAATGCAACAGTGTAAATAATACTGTACTTAGTTTTGAATTAACATAGATTAGTAGTCAGGTTTGCAACACTGTCTAAGAGATATATTAAGAAATATCAGTGGGAAACTTGATTTACATAAATGGTTTAAACTGGCCTTTTTGCTTGCTGGCTTAAATTCACCCCACTACAGCTTTCCCCTTTTCCTACAGATAAAATCAGGATCTTTACACTGTTTACAATCAGAAATCCTAAGAAATTAAAATAAATATGAGGCCTATGTAGTGCCAAGTGACGATGCTCCAGAGTGCTCTTAAATGATGTACATATAACACAAACAAACAAAGGGTGCCTTATATTAGCTGGAACTAAGCTTTCCTACATCTGGTTAAAAATGATTGAAATTTTCCAAAGTGGACAATATTTTTATACTACGGTTACACATTATACTTTAAACAGGATATTACAGAAAGTGTTTTTTAGAAACAAACAGAAAGTTTGCATAGCCTAAAGTCTGTATGCACTAGCAGAGTACGCCTTAAAAATTTAAAGGGAGTTGGATAAGAAATATTTAGGAGATTGTAACACTCAATCAAGACAGCAGCTTTCATACAACATATATTTTGGCATTGTTCATTTGTGAAAAAGTAGTCAGTTCTTATAAGCAGATCTTTTAAAAAGTATATTATATTTTCTATATCAATTATGACAATATATTTCTTACATAATTCATTAGATAAAGGGACTGTGAGATGTTTTCACATTGTAGAAACTAATGACTATATCATATTGTGAATCTGTCAGTGACAAACTGGGAAAAGTTTCATTGCTTGTCAATCTATAATAAAGAAGTCTGTGCTGTATTCAAACCAAATATGCTAAATTAAAATATATGTCAGTAGATGGATGTGGAAAAGGAAATAAGAAAAACAGAAAGACAATCCAATCTGCTTTCACAAAAAGCTCCCTTATCAGAAGGAAAAGAAAACCATGTTCTACTGGAATGAAAGCAAAACAAAATAAAACTGAACCTCAAATTTTATTGCCACTATTAATGTAATCAAAGGCCCAAATGTATTTGTTGTTCATTGTTATTTGAAAAGCCTAAAAAAGTAATTATAAAATATATTGCCATCTTTATGATGTATTTATGATTAGTGATGAATTTTATATTTCTATTAGACTTGTACTATTATTTTATTAATAACTTTCCTAATACTAAACCTGATGGCAATCAGTATGGACACCAGTTAATGGATGTAAAAAAAAATTCCTTAAGTTACTCTGTGAAATCTTATTCATAGAAGGAAGTCCTAGTTTCTGTGAGAATTCCTTCCAGGTAACTGTGTTTAGGACTACAGTTTATGGATAAAACAACAAAGAGTCTTATGGCACCTTAAAGACTAGCAAATCTGCCATAAAAACAGAGGGGTTGTGTGAGATGTAAACTGTGTTGTCAAAGGGAACTGACATGCAGAAAGTACAGGCAGTGAAAATTACCTTAAGAGTGGCCACTCACAAAACATTGTTCAGTGATAACGCAGATATGGTAAGCCAATGCTGAGTCCAAGTGCATGTATATAAATCTGCCAATTTGTGTGTCTGATGAAATGGCCACTGTCCAAAGAAACTTGTGCCAGAATAAATGTGTTAGTCTTTAAGATGCCACAAGACTCTTGGTTGTTTTTGCTGCTACATACTAACACTGCTGCTCCTCTGGATGCTCATGGATGCAATCCTATGCATAATGCTTGGGAATAATTCCCATTGAACTTAGTAGGGCAGTTCAGATGTAATGCTAAATAATAGTTTGGTGTTACATGAATGAGCAATCAAGGAGCCTCAATTCTGCCACCTACCCTTTCAGATGGCAAGGCCCTCCCTTCCTTTCCTGGTTCTCAACTATTCCTTTGCCATGTGAGGTGGTAAAATATTTCCAACTGAACTTCCTTTAGTATTTTTTTGCTAGAAGTTTCAGCACATGCACCATGTATTTGTTCTTGAACTCGGATGCAGGTCCATCGCTCCAAATTATGTCCTGAGTAATACCAGTTTCTTCACTCATTATCTATTAGAGTTTCATCAGCATTACATACACAGTGTGTTTGTCCTTCTGTGTTATATCTGAGCACAAGAGGAAGGTTCTACAAGATCCATTTAAGAAAACAGCTGCAGTGAAAAGCGTTACACTTGCTCGAGACCAAAGGGCACTCTGAATCTTGTTCTGATACTCACAGCTATAAGACATGGCAACATCAATTTGAAGCCCTCTTACATTTTCCAATTTTTGATCACTTAAGAAAGCATTTGCATGTATTCATTTTATGTGAACATGACCCAGAAAGTTTTCATAACTTGAAACAATATCTTCGTGTAATTCACCAGCACAACCATCTTTCATGCTTAACACTAGTCTTCCATCAGCATCCTTTTCCCACTGCTTCTATGTGACGTGCTTTGCTGGCTCTTCAGGAAATGGAATATTTTTTCCACTGGAACATTTTTCACATGTATTTAGCCAACAGTTGGAATTTAAATTGTCATCACATAAAACAGACTTTAAAAATCCTGTGTCCCCTCCAATTCTAAGGCCCTTTAACTTGAGTTTAAAATTTTCATGGATTTTACATCGACACTGATCCACTGGAGTATCCTTCAGAAGAAGAATATTTTTTGGACGTAGACTACAAAATTTTGCAAAACTCATTTTAACTTCAGGGTGGCCATTTTTAAACACAAAAAAATGCCTCTCTTAAAAACATAGTGAGAAACTGTTTTTGAAGTCTAAGTTTCTTTCCTTCTTCCCAAACAGTTATGCAGTCCTTCAATCCAGGAGCTGTATATACAATATCATTGTGAAAAAAGAAGCTCTTAACAATGTTTATGTCTTCCTTTAACATGCCACACCCTTGTGAGAAGGAACTATGCATTTGATTAACTAGTTTAATACCTACTCTGCAAAATAAGTGTCACATATGGGACAATAAATAAAGGGATGTATAAACTGTTTAAAATACAAAATTAGCATTAAGAAAATATTTCATTGTGCAATAATAATAGCAAAAGTTTATCTTTCATCATCTCTTTCCACTATATATAACTAATGCAATACAAAATATTAACTAATTTTTCATTTTGAAATTTCATGTGTTTGTCCCTGTTTCAATGGAATGCTCCTCAGGTAGTCCTCCTAGTGATGGGAGCCACACTGTTCACAGTGATAATCCTGGTCATCTTAAACCAAAAGAGTGAATCTGCCAGTTCTTTGATACCCAAGTCTATTCTTTATCTATTTATTACATGTTTATACTGCCTAACAGCCTAGGTGTAGATTAGGCCAAAGTCAGCCTTTGTTCTCCGGTTGTGGGCTTCCTGGAATCATCTCATTGGCCACTGTTAGAAACAGGATGCTGGACTAGATGGTCATTCCAGCATGGCTCTTCTTGGGTTCTCATAACTTAGCCTTCTCTAATCTGGTACCTTCCAGATGCTTTGGACTTCAACTCCCATCAGTCCCATCAATTCCCATTCAACTCCAATCAGGGCAATGATCAGGCATGCTGGGAGTTGCAGTCCCAGACATCTGGAGGGCACCAGGTTGGGGATGGCTCTAGAAGATACATAGTAAACAATCCAGAGATGCTCAAACTAATAGACATCCTCATTTGATTTTAATGTAATTGGATAAAGATGTATATCTGTGCACCTATGGACCTTCTACCTAGTATGGTACTTCTTATGTTCTTATAACTGGATTAGAATGTATATCTTTGTACTCCATAACTCCCTTTTATTGTTATGAATGTTAATACACCCTTTATCGTTAGCACAGAAAGACAATATATTTTGTCATTTATTGTGCTTTTATATTGTATTTTATAAAATGTTTTTATACTGTTTGTTTTATACTTTGAATAATTTTATTTTTTGTGAATCGCCCAGGGATCTTCGGCTGTTGGGCGGTATAAAAATGCAATAAATAAATAAATAGGCTCTCTGGGCAGTTTACAACTAAAACCATGATGCGACAATCCAATTTTAAACTTTAAAATCACATAAAACCAGAATAAGTTACAGTCCAGGGAAGGCTTGTCAAAAGAGATATGTTTTTAGGAGGCATTTAAAAGATATTACATTTTCTTCCTCCTGAACTGCATGAGGGAGGGTTTTCCAGAGGGTAGGTGCCGCTACAGAGAGGACCCGCTGTCGAGGTGCTTCATGATGACATTCTCTTCATCTCGGAATGCCGAGCAGGCCCTCCTCGGAAGATCATAAATGTTGCCTGGGTGTATGTAAGGGAAGACGGTCTGCTAGGTATCCTGGTCCCAAGTTGTTTAGGGCTTTGTAAGATAATAGCATGACCTTGTACATGGCTTGGTAGCTAACAGGCAGCCAGTGCACTTCCTTTAACACTGTTTAATGTGGGCAGAGCTAGGCATCCAAGGGAGCACCCTAGCTGCTTGTTCTGCACTAGCTGCAGCTTCTGAAACACATTCATGGGTAGCCCCACATAGAGCACATGACAGTAGTCTAAGCGTGAGGTTACTAGTGCATGAATGACCGTGGCTAGGCTATTCCTGTCCAGGAAAGGCAATAGCTTGAGTACCAACCAAAGTTGATAATGGGTGCTCCGGGCCCCTGAGGCGACCTGGGTGTCCAGTGACAAAGATGGGTTCAGGAGCACCTCCAAACTACAGACCTGCTCCTTTAGATGGAGTGCAACCCCATCCAGAAGAGGCAAATACCCCAATTCCCAGACCTGGGAACCACCTGTCTTATCGGGATCAGCTTCAGTTTATTGGCCCTCATCCAAGCCATAATTGTATCCAGGCACCGGTTCAGAACATGCACATCCTCTCCCGATTTTGATGTTACAGAGAAATAGAGTTGGATGTCATCAGCATACTGGAGACACCTTGTCCCAAATCTCCTGATGACTGCTCCCAAAAGCTTCATATAGAGATTGAATAACATTGCGGACAGAATGGTGCCTTGTTGCACGTTACAATTCAGCTGCCATGCAGCTGAACTACAGTCACCCAGTGCTGTTCTCTGGAACTGACCCTGCAAGTAAGAATCAAACCACTGTAGAACAGTGTCTCCAACTCCCAGCTTGTGAAAGCAGTTCAGGAGAATACTATGGTTAACACACAGGCTGAATTTAGAACTGAATTTTAAATAATACAGTGAATATGCTAATAGTAGCAAAATTCTGGTACATCAAATTTATTTCATGGCATACATTAAAGCCAAGGGAGAGCTTGAAATTCTGAGAACAAAATGTGTGTAGGGGGGGACAAACCTCCATGAGAATAATTGTAAACTTAACTAATATGGAAAAATGGATGATTTGAAACTACCCCCTTTTTGTTGTATGATGAATATGTAAAAGAGGACAAGAAAATAGGAGCCGCAGGGTTAGCTTCTGTCATTTGAGATATATACAGATATTCTCATATGGCAGAATTACATTCATAGGTTCATGGCCTGGGCATAGTGAACATTTCAATAGGAGCCCCACTGCTCAACTTTCAGTGTTCTATACACTGCATCAGCCATTACAGTGCTACTATAGTGCTATACCATAACATGGCAGTGATAATGGTACTGGGAAGAGGCCTTTCAAAGCTCAGGGCTATTATTTCATATTGATATTAAGCAATACATTTCAAAAGAAATATTAGTTGGATAAGATATATTACAAGATGAAAGCCAAGAAGAATTGTGAAATATATCTACAGAACCTACATTGATAAATGAGAACAGATAGCTACAAAATAAGGCATAATCAATGGCATACAGCATGACAACTGCTTTTCAATGCCAATTAATTAAAGTAGTTAATCAAGAGGATGACTCAAATTACAAAAATTGGCATTTTATACAGTTAATTACATGGACTATAGAGGTAGACAGGGAGGATAACTGCATAATAGCTTTTGGATCAGATTGGCAGAAAGGCTCTGCTGCCTGCCTGCTAAGTGAGCTAATATGGAGAACATAAAAGCATTTGTTAAGGAGAAAGTGGCATGGCAGTGCTAGGAGGTTGAGGAATCCCTACAGCAAAATCTCTAAAGCTTTTGGTTTAAAGTGAAATTAGCTGTTAAACAGCACAGATAAAAAGTGGCTAGAGAAATATAATACAAATATCTCTTAGAGAAGGCTGCGAGGAAGGGGGATTCCTTATATCCCCCCTCCAATGTTCTTACCACTACCATCCCTGCACATGCAGGTAAGTCCAGGGTGGGCAACTTGTGGCCCACCAGATATTTTGGGCTACAACTCCCATCCTCCATCACCACTGACTTTGCTGACTGGGGCTGATGGGAGTTGTAGATCAAAATATTTGGAAGGCCACAAGTTGCCCACCCCAGAGGTAGAGGAACTGTGGAGAGGAACTGACAGGGAATGTGGCGTTTATTTCCCAGTGCTGGGGGAGCATGCTTACCAATAAAGTCGATGTGTTTGTGCATTCAGTTATTTTCACACATCTGTTTCCTGCAACAGGAGGATCCAGCAAGCTCTGCTGATTCTACAGAGCTCCTGACCTCAGGAATCCAGCAAGAAGGGATATCATCTAACATAATTTATAAAACAGTTCAGAGTGTTTAAACAGCATCATCGTTCTTTGTACAACAAATCTGCAAGGTAGGCTAGCAGAATTATCACACATTCTATATTTACTGTTGTACTAGTACTGAGAAAATAATGATTTGCCTAAGGCAGTCATAGTAATTATAGACTGTGTGTGTGTGTGTGTGCATGTTTGTATAGAACAAGAGAATAACATGGAATAGGAGGCTGATAATTTAAGGGCTACATGTGGCATTTATTGTTGAATGTACATTGAATGGTCTAATAGTATTTTCCCCAAGATCACGTACAATAAATCAAAGAAAAAGTTGGAATTAGTTTTTTAAGGCTCTTTTCTCTGTGCTAAGTGCCATGCTTTAAACATTGGACCACATACTGGTAGGGTATTCAGCTGACATAAAACAGTTTATCTGCTAGGATGATTTGCTAGCTTTTCCTTTAATCAAACTGTCAAGTACAGTCAGAAAGTATACTTGCAAACTACACCTGCCAAGGTTTTCAAGATTGTCAACTGTTTTATATGTGTTTCATGTATTTTTCTTCTGTTTTCTGCCTCCTCCATTTTACTTACCACATTTAATGTTAATATTAGGCACACAAATGACACATTCCTGCCTTTTATTTCATCATACAGAACTATCTTACCCTTCAACAGTGTCCTTCACCTGAAGCTTTCCCTTTTCTTCCCCTTATAGGTGTCCTATACAACAATTCCATTGTTATTTAGGATTCTGATACTTTCAATAATTATTTATTTCAATGGGAAAATTAAGCACTCTCCCATTGTGACATAAAAGTAATTAGGGGTTGGTTGTTAATTCCACAGTAGAAGCCATCCATTGTTCACATCTTTTTACACATCACCCAGCCCACATGGCAGCAGTCCAGATCGCACAACACGACAAGACACACTGCTGAAGGTAATTATGCAACCCCCCCTGGCACATGACCAGCCACCATGGCTTATTTCCCCTTCTGAGATCATGAAAACATGGTCAACACTTTTTTGTCAAGTTGTTGCACTCCATAAACTCTGTTATTCTCCTGTGCTTATTTAGACTTGATCTGTGGCAATTTCTTGGGGGTGGGGGTGGGGGTGGGGGGGGGCAAGAAAAATCAATTCCAGCACCAGTCTGTATAATGTGGATGGTAGGCAAAGTACAATTGCTTTTAATTGGAAAATTTCCAGTTTGTAGATTTTGTCAATTTCATGGCCTCCTATTTATTGCAGCTGGGAGATTAATAATGAATTTCCCCTTAATTACCTGTTGAATAGTTTCTCTTAATTGTCCCAATGTTGGTTTCTGTTCCCACAGGGCAGGGCAGGCTTTTCTTTTCTTTCTTTTTTACAGATTTCCTTACTTTTTCTCTTTTCAGTTTATATACCAAATAGCATGAGTTTAATAGCACTTGGAAGTCTGGGAAGAAGACTCGTATCGCTCTCTCTCTCTCTCTCTCTCTCTCTCTCACACACACACACACACACACACACAGAGAGAGAGAGAGAGAGAGAGAGAGAGAGAGAGAGAGAGAGAGAGAGAGAGAGGTGCTTCTGCAAGCCACCTCAAGAACTTTAGTTAGTAGGCAGAGTAGAAACATTTCAAATAAAATACATCCTGCCCTCTTGTAAACCATGCAAGAGTTGTTTAACCCTTTCATAAGACACTCTTGCTGGCTTCACATAACATGATCAGCAACCCACCACCATGCCTTCAATGTTCAAAAGGGTGACTGGCATAGTGGGCTGCAGTGATCATGTGAACCCAGTCAGAGAACACTTAAAGCATATTGGATGGAAGCTGTGGCTGGTAAAATGTGACAGAGGAGGGCCCCCAAAATAGCATAAGAGTCAACAAGAGACATTAAGGTGGGGGACATGGGACCCTGACAGGGTTAACAGAGGGAACAAGCCAGGATGGGGTTGGCGCAACATGAAGAGAGAGGCTGCAGCAGAGAGAGGAAGGAGGAGTAGGGATTGCGAGGCAGAGGAGTGCAAGCAAGAATGTATTGGGCCATATACACAAGTGTGGCAGAGACTACTGTTGTTGGACCCCAGGAAGAGCTAGATGCTATGAGAACAGCGGAAGCTACAACAGTATTGGACTGGGGCATCCAGTTGAAACATAAAGATGTTCAGCGGTAGTGGATAGCAAAGGGGCTCTAAGAAAGGCACTATTCAGAGCTGGAAGAGACAATCATGTTAATGAGGATGAGATTGGCAAAAACCCAAATCCAGAGGGTCTTTGAGTGAAATAAAATACAGCTGTGTTGGAAATGCATGGCTCATCTCACGCTACTTACTTTGAGGCTCTCCCATCATATAGCCCTCTGATGTTAAGCTCCCCCAGCAGCCCAGAAGCCGTAGAAACAAAAAGGATTATGCAAAAGAATATTCCTTTCTTCTCCAATCAAGTGGTAGTATCCTACTGTGCCTGTGCACTCCTGGGAGCCACTGCTTATGTGACAAGGGTTTTGCAGTTCTAAAAGTAACCCAAAACAGGTGGAAATACTCACTTCAGGGATGGGGCAGGTCAAGAAGGGAGCTCTGCAGTCCTGTCCTGATTCAAAGAAGACCCGTTGGATACTGCCCAAGGTTACAGCACATGAGACTAACTATCTCTTTTTCTTTCAATATATGGGCTACAACATTTCAAGAGTTTTCTCAGAGTGAATTATATCAATTTTACAGTTCACAGAATTATTAAAAGAAGGACTTTAACTGCAAAGTAAACTATGACAACTTAAAACTCTCTTGAATTAAATGTATTAAACTGATGGTGTTAAAAGTTATGTACCTAGTAGAAAATTCACTGGTTCACAACCTTGGGCCCCCCAGATGTTGTTGAACTATAAACCCCATCGTCCCTATCCAGCATGGCCAATAGTCAGGGATGATAGTACTTGCATTTATTTCTTAGCAAGTTTTTTTTAGACTGTAAGCCTGTAGGCAGGGACTTACTTTTGTAAGCTGCCTTGAGAGCCTTTTTGGCTAAAGGGCAGGATAAAAGTGCTATAATAAATAATATTTTATATCCTAATTTGAAACAAATGCCAAAGCAGTTCACAAAAGCTGTGCGCACACACACACACACACACACACACAAATACCATATTATCATGAGCCTGTTCCAAAGATAGCTCATGGTTGCGGAAAAGCCAAAGAAAACAAATATATTTTCAATAATTGCCTAAAAATTGCCAGCGTTGAGATCTGAGGAACCTCAGAGGGAAATCATTCCACAGGGTGGTGTCACTGCAGAGAATGCCCATCACTGTTTCAACACCAAATTGAAATCCGTAGTCCAACATCTGGGGACCCAAGGTTGGGAACCACTTATTCATAGGCAAATAACATTTCAACTTAAAGAACATCTTTGAGAATTAGACCTGAATCACTTAGCCAATGAATCCATTAAAAAGTAGAGTGATTAAAAAAATACACCTAAATAAATTGGATGGCAGATTTCTAAAAAAATAACATTAGGGGTGCAATCCTATGGTGCCTGGGTGAGTATCCCAGGGACAGAGGATTTGGGGGGATCCCTCCTGAAACTGTACACCAAGGGTGGGGAACTTTTGTGGGCTCATGTGTAGAGCACCTGCCATTGGGGTGTGGCCATTGGGGTGCTTGAAAATGCAGCACGGAAAGAACAAAAGACACAAACATCATTGAAGAGAAGAATTTATTCAAAATGTCTTTAATATCTTGGAATATTGGGGATAGGATTGCTGAAACATGGGATATCTGCATGCAGAGTATGTGCTCAATCATTGTATGAGTGAACTCACAGGCAGGAACTCAAACTCACTTGCTCACACAGGCAGGCAGGCAAATGTCAACACACAATGGCTAGCTCACTCACTCACCTACTCTCTTGTAACACAGCGGAAGCAACTCACACAGACAAGCTCTGGATTGCCTCTTCTCCCCCCACTTCCCTAGATTGCTCATAATTTCCTTTCCCTCTTGCTTCTCCTGCTGTCATCTTCTCTCTCCTCCTCGCCCACCTGTCCCCACCCTTCTCTGCCCTTGTGGTCACCTCAGGAGAAAGGAAGCAGCAAGCAAGCACCAACTTTCTGTTTCCTTGCTGCTGAGCTGAGCATGGTGGGCGCATGCTGAGCATGGCAGATGATATGGTGCCGACAGCTCTGGGCTGCCAACCCCTGCCATAGACATTACCATGACTTCAGGAGGGAGGCTTCAAGCTGTGATGCCTCTCCTTCTCCTTCCTCTTACAACTGCCACAGAAAGAACAGTGGCACTTGATTTCTGAGGTAAAAAAGTGGGGCATTCTGGTGGGAGGGGAGGGGAGAGAAGAGGTTGAGATCTGCAGAATCCTATGGCCTCGTCAGCCCCAGCCCCACCCTGGAGGCCTGTCTAAAGGAAAAAGTAAAATAAAGCTGGAGAGGTGAAAATAGTGACTGCTACTCCACATGCCCTGCTGACAACAGCTCAGGAATCTTGGAAGCCTCCAAAATCGGAGGTTTCTATCTAGGAGGTTGCAATCCAAAAGTGGTGCACCCTCGCTATTTTTAACTGAAATTCATACAAACCATCTTAGGTATACATGTTCTAGAGGAGGCATTCTTTCTTTCTGTTTCTTCAAAGTTATTACTCCAAGAATAGGAAGTAATTATTCTTGGCAATTCCTAAAAACACTTCTTTGGGGAGGCAGAACAACAGAGATTTCGACCACCTTCTATTGTTCTGTACAGGTTTTCCTCTCCAACCTCTAGACCTCTCTTTAAAGCCCTTTTAGTGACTTCCATAACCTCAATACTGAAAACACAAGAAAGGTTTTATTTTGTGTATTTCCGTTTTTCAATTCGGGCCTAGAATTTGTCTGGCAGTTTGAAAGATTGGGTATATCCTTAAAATGTCCTTGCACTTGTTAGTTTTCAGAATCGATTTTCTCTTGGACAAAATAATTAAATGAGCAGGTGATGTTTCCTCAAATAGGTCTCAAGCAAACAAAGCTGTGCATGAATACCATGCATGATTGTGGCACATGTCAGCATATCATTGGTTTGTGTGCACACCATATGATGAATAGAGAGGCTTATTATTTTGTTGCTGCTCCTGTTAATTAGTTGGTACAGGAATGATCGATAACAAATGCACATCCAAATGCTCAGAGGAGTTTTGGAGGTTACAGAATGGTGAAAAAATACTTTTCTCCTATATAGAAATTTAAGCAATTTGGGGGGGAAAGCTAAGACTGCCTGTCATAAAACCAACTAATTCTCTTGTAAAAAGAATAGCAGATGAATGTTCAAGGTTGCATTTTATATGTTCATCTTATCAGGGGAACTAAGAGTCAATCCATAAAGATTCTACCACATCAATGAAGTCAAAGCTGATTTTCTTACCATGTAAAAATATTTTAAAATCTGAAGCAGAAAAAGCTAAGTATGTTATTACCTAAAATTGGATTGCATTTTGGTACCATTAATCTGTTGAGTTATCATTAATTTTGTTTAAAATTTCTATTCGAACTTTGGCAGAGCATGCATCAATTAATTAAAAAACATGTGTGATCTCTTTGGGAGGTAGTGGCACTTCAAGTCCACCCAGCTTCATTGTCTCTATTGTTAAAGGAGCACATGTCAGGCCTTACATCATTCAGAAGAAAAGAAATGTATTGATACACTAATAGTTTAAGAGCAGTTTAGTGTTACTTCCCCATTTATTCCAGGTGTTTAGTTATTACTGATGGACCTTCTTCCATCTTCCCTAGCATAACAAGGACCTTCTTTCACAACTTTGCACATGACCTTTGCTATGTTGGAATTGGTAGGTATGTTTAGGACTTGCCAGCTCTTCTTGGCTAGAATTGCATATGAAATTGAACCCAAGGTTAAGAGCTATGTCCTTGTCTCCTGCCCTGGAAACAGAAGGAGATCTCCTCTGGTAGCATAGGTAAGTATCAAAGAGATGGGTTCTTAGGTCACCTGGACCTTAACTGGAAGTGATGGTCATGGCAGGACCATACTTGGACTCCTCTCATATTAAAACTAGGTGATAACATAATTGAAAACTACAATGTTAGCAAACAAAAGTTCCCATTTTGTTTGTGCTAAAATGAGTGTTTGTGTTTTGTTCCTGAGATCCCTGAAAAGCCAAACTTGAGGGTCATAATGGCATGGGGGTGGGCTGCAATGAAGAGGGAAAGCGAGTGCAAGGACTTCCAATTTCTACATACAAACAGAAAGAGAAAGAGAGACCCCTCTTGTCACATCCCATTCCCATGTCATTGTGACCCTCAGGATTGGCTTTTCAGGGATCTTAGGAAGGAAACACAAACATGCACTTTAGTACAAATAACATGGGAAATTCAGTTTGCTATCTTTGTAGTTGTCAATTATGGTATCACCTAATAATAATTCTGGAGGATCCTTGTATTATTGGATTATATCCTTCTGCCAAAGTGTAAGCAATATATCCATCATAGCATAGCATGATGGATACATACATAGCATCACAGCCTCACCCAGCAGGATTCTCAAGCTATATGTTTTCCTTCCACATTCTTGGAGACATCTTACAGATGTTGATGTGCTATATAATTTTCCAAATCTTGCATTTTCATAGGGAAATAGCACTTGGATTAAGTGACTCTCTCTAGTTCTATCAACTCTAAAGTGAGGATGTCAGTAATGCGGGTTGAAGCTCTGCAAGCATGGTGATGCTTTATTTCATTGCTGTTGCAATCAAGATATTAGCTGTGCAATCTCCACCTCTTTCCTAAGGCTAGAAAAAACAGCATGTAGTAATGCAGCGTCATCTTCGTATTTCTCTTCTCACTATAAGCTGCCAGTAGGCTAAGTAAGTTACAAAAAGTTCTACCCAAGAAGAGGAGCTGAGAAAGTAGAATTTTAGGCAGTATTACTGGGCAGACACTGGGGCAGTCCAGGGTCTTCTGCAGTCGGCCAGCCCTGCTGATGCCAGTGTGTGTGCATCCCCTACGCTGGCGGTCATGTTGTAGTGCTTCCAGGGGCAAGCCGTGAAATGAGCAGAAATGCTCGTTTCTCAGAGGCAAAGGAGGGGGCGACCT
This sequence comes from Elgaria multicarinata webbii, assembly GCF_023053635.1. Taxonomy (NCBI): domain Eukaryota; kingdom Metazoa; phylum Chordata; class Lepidosauria; order Squamata; family Anguidae; genus Elgaria; species Elgaria multicarinata. Next base: position 63,967,083 of record NC_086175.1, read on the forward strand.
CAGAGCCCAGACTGTGCAAGTTTTACCCAAATTAGGTTTTTTTTTATGACCCATCCTTGGGCATTTTCTGTGAACAAAGTTATTATTAATTCCTTGTCTGACATGAGAAGGCTGCACCCTTGAGATGTTTCAATCACCATTAATTTCTCTTTTTCCGCCATTGCATTTATATCCTACCTTTTTTTCTTCCAAGGAACCCAGGGCAGCTTACATAATCCTCCACCTCTCCATTTTATCCTTACAACAACCACCCTGTGAGGTAGGTTGGGCTAATAGTCTGTGACTGGACCAGTGGGTTTCCATGGCCAAGGGAAGAATAGAACCCTGATCTCTCGATTCCCAGTCCAACACTTTAGCCACTACACCACACTGGCTCTTGATCTTGACTCATGTGTTAGGTTTATCCTCTATTAAAAATAATCTGAAGTTGCACTTCTATTGTAATCAATTGATATTGTATATATTAATTTATATTAAAACAACCTGCTATGGGTGTGAATAAAATCTGAAATAAAACAAAATTTTGGGCTGGAAATATTTTATATATCTTTGACAGAAATTATGCTGATCCAGCTACATGTACTTTATATATTACAACACATTCCTAATATAAGTATCTGATTGTATTTTACGGTAATGGCATCTGGGAGGAATAAAAGAAAGGAGGTGACATCACCATCTTAGTTTCAAGAACTGCTCTTCTCCTTGGCCTATTTGGTGTGCTAAACATAATCAGATTAACTGAAACATTTTAAACACTTGTGTTGTAACTAGGGATGAAAGATCTGTTAATCTCAATCTTGTTGAGAATGTTAGGGTTTTTGAGGTCAGAGGTCAAGCTTATTTCATCCTGTTTCTGCAAAAACATGCAGGAGAGAGAGAGAGAGAGAGCGCTCTAAGGAAATTCATATGTATTGTTTGCAATGTATGCATTTATGTATGCATTGTTGTGTACATTTCAAAATGTATACATTTTTAGACCTATGGACCCATTGACTAAATAGTGTTTGTACACATTTTAGAAACCTTTTCTTTGCAAATTTTTTCAAATGTGTGCAGGGCTAGATCTACACTAAGCAGGATATAACACTTTGAAAACGTTTTGAAGACTGTATAGGCCGTGTCCTGGGCCCTAACGGTTGTCACTATTGTTATAAATCGTTTTAATGCAGTAGTGTAGATCCTGCCCAGGTCCTGCCCACCATCCGAAGCAGAATGGTGTAGTACAATAGGCTGCAGCTCTTCACCCTACAGATTGGTAATACCACTGTAGAATCCCACACCGTATAATAAATTTCTCACAAATAGAAAGCTTGGCAAATCAGGGAGAGAGATGGTATCCTACCACTTTTCCTGATGTACTTCTGTTTAACATGTAAAGCATTTTTAAAAACAAAAGAAAGTGTTCACAAATGTGATCTCTTTCCTGCCTCTGAAATAATGCAGTTCATTCAGCATTCTACCACCTTATTTTGCTACATGTGTCTGTGGAGGTATGTCTCTAGAAATGAGCTTGTAATGATTTATGGGAATGGTAGGACGATATAGAGCCAAGTGGTCCAGTTGTATAGGCTCACAATTCCCATACTGACCAATAGGGATGGCTTACTGGATAAAGTAACAGTTACGGGAACTCTGGGGGAAAGTGACCACATCATACTTGAATTCTTAATGCAGCTGGACAGCCATCTGTCAGGTATGTTTTAAGGTCGATTCCTGCATTGAGCAGAGGGTTGGATTCGATGGTCACCCCATGCCCACCTGATAACACGAAACAAGACTGTAAACTGAGGAATATTTGTTCTGATGTTTCATTTATGTCACATCTTTTTGCCAAAAATTAGTTTCTCCATGACCAAAATTTAAACTTGTGTTATTAGAACAACACTTTTTATATCACCATTGTTGTGCTCCGATATGTAACTGAAAACAACTTCACGATTATTTGCATGATTAAATAAATATGAAAACTATAGCATCTCTTTTTGTGGTATTCTTCTAAATAACTATAAGGTAATTGGAATAAATGAAAGGCATTTACAAGTCCATCACCTACTGAAAATATAGTTTTAATTTATTTTTATTTATTATTTTATTTATTTATTGCATTTTTATACCGCCCAACAGCCAAAGCTCCCTGGGCAGTTCACAAAAACTAAAACCATATAAAGTATAAAACACAGTATAAAAACATGATATAAAATGCACATTAAAAACTGATTAAAAAATTAAAACATCTTTAAAACATCCTTAAAACATCCTGATATTTAAGGACAAAATGTATTAGCACTACCTCAGGATATACGGGAATTTTAATTTTGCTTTCAAAACATGCAAACATGCCCCATGTCCTGAACGTAAGCATATGTCCACCAAAAAAAAGTCACAAATTTTAACACATTTGCACTTTGTCTCATTCTTGTTTCTCAGTTTAATTTGTGCAAATTTTCTAATTTGTGCAAAAGTCCTCAGTAGACTTAATCAACCTTGCTTTAATCTATGGAAGAAATTTCAGGAGATTTGTGCAAATTTCTGATTCGATCAGTGCTTGATTTGCCCAGGGTTCCTGCTTGTGCAAAGTGAGCAGTGATCACAAACGTGAATGGGAACTGGGCACGAGACGAGCAGCGAGATGATGTTCAGAGAATCCTAGCAATCTTGAGCACTGCTTATTCACCCATCTCTAGCACTTTCCAGATGGGTCATATAAAGTATACTAGTATAAGTTACTTCTAACACTATAATTTTACTACAGATATCTAAAAATGTTATCTATTCCAGCAGCAAGCAACCTTTTTGGGCCATGGGCACATCTGGTAATTTGAGAAACTGTCCAAGGCACCTTCACAAAATGACTGCCATGGAGGTGTGGCAAAACAAGTAACCTGCCCAAAAGTTTGAATATAAGACAGAGGTGGCAGAACTCACATTTTTCAGCACCAATGGAGATCTGTTTCACAGTGAGCCCAGATGCTAGTACGAAAATGTATTTGTTAAAACTATAAGTTTTTGTAAAAAGTGGGAGGGTAGACCACCTTATCTATTATCTGCCTAATTTTCGATTTTATCCAATTATGTTTTTTTTAAGCTTTTAACACATTTGTTTGTGTGTTGCTAAACCCAATGTAACAATTCATTTCTGAGAACTAATACTGATGGTTGCTTTATTTTCAAAACCTCACCTGTTTTTCTTTTTTGCTAAGTTGATATTTCTTAGAAATCATGTTGACTAAAGCCTTAACAATCTGCCTCAAGGGATTTCAATGCTGTGTTTCCCCAAAGACTTCATAATAGTCCCACATTCATTAATGCTACTTGAAATTGTAACTGGTTTTTTAATTTATATCCCACAGGCCTAAATACACTCTTGAGATTAAGTGTAAAAATGCAGTGTTGAGTTGAATTATTGTAAAAATAATTTATCATTATTTGGGTTTTGCGTCAGTTCCCACAACAGACTTCCATTTGTTCAATTAACCTTCCACTAAATTTTTCAAGCAATCAAGTCACTAAATGCATCTGAAAGAGAGGAAAGGCCATTTCACAAAAGGGGAAGGGATACCAGTTCATTCTGTAGTACATTAACTGCTCCAGTGGAGCAAAATAATTAATTTTTCTTCATTGTACCATAATCAGCAAACCTAATCTTTAAAGTAAAAAAGGCAAACAGCTTTGCAATTGCTTAACACACATTCAGATGCACTGAGTAAAGTCAAATACCTTATTAATATTCTGTAGGTAATTGCTTTATATTCTATAGCCTGAGCTGACAAATGTCTTTTTAGCCACTGCCAACTACATCAATTAACTGTAGAAACAAATTTGAATCCACCTATTTAGCAACTACTATTACAATCAATTTACACTACAATAGCATAAGTTAAACCCCAAGCAATACTTCATGCCTAACAAGCAACTCCATATCTTCTAAGGGAAGAAATTACATTGCCTTACCCTTTAGCAAGCACTTACTTAGGGAATATATTCAACTAGAACTTGTAGATAATAAAAAAGTTACATAGTACCGACAGACAAAATAAAGTACGCACAGAGCATTAATTTGTTTATGTCTTCATTTGGATACCGAGGTTCTCTAGTATACTACAAGCCTTTGCAACTTTGACTACTCAGCCTTTCTCATGAGCTAATAAACCATGCCACCCTGTATCTTGGAACTGCATTGACACAAGTGACAGACAAGAACCTGGAAATCCATAAGAACAAAAGAAGAGCCCTGCTAGATTAAACCAAAGGCCTATCTAGTCAAGCTTCCTATCTCTCACAAGGGCCAACCAGGTGTCTCGGGGAAGTCCACAAACAAAACATGAAAGCAATAGCTCTTCCCACTCTTGTTCCTCAGCAACTGGAATTCAGAGACACGTTGCATTTGACCCTGGAGATAGCATATAGCCATTATGAGTAGCACGGCCAGCAGGGTGGCCTTTGCCTCAGGCAGTGGATCATGAAGGGCAGCAGATTGCAGGTTCTCCATTCACCAGCCAGAGGGTTGCCTGCTGCCAGTGGTTGGTTGCAGTGACAGCTGCTGCACCTCTCCACAAAAAGCAAACCCCCACTACTTGTTGCTGTGCCATTTGCTGCAGCAGGAAAGCAGCCAGTGAGGCTATCCAGTGGGGCTGCCTTGCTCAATGCTCCTATAGGAGTGAGATGTTCGGAGAGTGCTCCAGAAAACCTTGACAATCCAATGCATATACTGACTCTAAGGGAAAAGTTTTTGAATAGCACATACAACTTTACATTTATATCCACACTTCACAATTTATTTAATGTAATCCAAATTGTTGTCTTGAACCTGAATATAAATGCTACTGTAGTTCAAAAAGGGGAAAAAGCTGATTTATATTCAGAATTCAAAAGGTACTTACATAAAACCCAAAACCAATTTTGTCACCTTATTAGATGTGATTCAATAGTTCACTGAGAATGTGTATAAAAGCCCTCCAGGTACAGTCTGCTATACGATCTTAAAAATACAAGTTTATATTATGTTATTATGGTTTCAGTTCAGTCCAAGGAAACAAATCACAGGTTTGTACTGTAACAAGATATACAGGAATGTTCAACGATAAAATAGGATACTGCTAAAACTATTGTATTATATCAGGAAGTCGCTTCTTTGCATGTATATTCACAGGGCATTTAAGAACCAAATTTTAATTTTTAATGTCATTTCTTACAATGGTCAAAACTCTATGTCACAAAAGAGATAAACAATAACCTCTTATCTGCCTTAAGGAAAGCAACAAAAGAAAGTGAGATTTAAAGATTAATGAGTCCAATGCTAGAAGGAGCCTAAAGGTTAATCTTAATAATTCCAAAACAATGCATCTTACATTATTTTAATGTCACTGGCTATATGCAACACTTAAGTGTTATTTTATAAGTACAGAAAATTGAGAAGGGGAATTAAAGGTAAAGAAAAATAGGTAAAGCCATTACAGCTTTTTAGAATGTTTACTCAAAAGCAATTCCCACTGTATTCAATGGAACTTATTTATTTAAATCATTTTCATCTTTGCTCATTGAACAAAGAAATAAGCATGTTTACATCCACTTAACAGGGAATAAATTCCATTGAACTCAATGAGCCTTACGTCTGCGTAGAAATGTATTGGATTACCGTGAAAGCCAATAAAATAAGAAGCTTTATTATATTACTCTTAACAATAGTTTTCTGTGATATCATTAAGTATTTGAAACATAAGGCTAATGTCTAACGAGGATGAAAGTGGAAGAGCAAGGAAGAACAACTACATTATCATCTTTCTTGACAATTCCATTTCAATTATTGGAAGGCTTCAGGCAGAGCTCATATTCTGCTTAGATGCTCCTTGAATCTAGTTTTCTCTTTGGCTCTAGAAAGCGTTTGGCTAGGCGCCTCTTAATTTCCTGCTGCTAGAATCAAAACAAATGTTTTGCCTGAGGAGGAACCCCCAATTAAGTTTAAATTTTGCTTGAGATGAAATTTTGATGGCAACTTTAAGATCTGCAGAACTGATCAAAAGACTTAAAACTTTTTAGAAACATTGCAGCTTTTGTTCTATTGGGGGGACACCTTTAAAAGAATATGTCAGACAAACACACCACCATTCTTATTCATAGGGCAGCACTCTAACTGAGCAATACAAGCCAGAACCTACAAAAACTAAGGGTGACATCCAGTGTTGTGCAAGCAGACCTATTCTTGCATGATTTGGCCTCCTCTTCTTCCCCTGCCTTTCTGCCACCCCCCAATCTACTCCAGAAGGGCCCCAATACTCCATAGCAGATTTTGGGGTGCATGGAAGGCTATGGGGGAGAAGGGAATGAAACAGACAAGCCAGTTACAGAAATTACATTAAACCATTTCTAAAACATGCTGTTATAGAAAGTAGTATATCTGTAGTTCTCTTCTGTATTCCCTTTTACAGATGAGGCCCAGCCTAGCGCAATCCTATGGATGTTTACTCAGAAATAGGCTCTACTGAGTTTAATAGAACGTACTCCCAAGAAAGTGTGAATAAGATTGCAGTGAAAATCTCTGATCTATTATTCAGTTTAAATAGCACTGCATTTATCTTAGTTGCATCGGAATTCTGTGGGGAGAAAAGTTTATGAATGCATTTATATGCATTCAGAGTTACATTTATTAAACATAAATGAATATCTTTGCTTAGATGTCATTCAAATACGGCTTTACTCTCCAAGCAAATAATCTTGCAGACTGATAAATAGTCTGCATTAAAAAAAATCATCTATTGTCCATATTTCAGCTGAAACACTGCAGTAAAAATATTAATATTTAAACATTTTCTTTAACACAAATCTCACCCAGGGGCTTGTCAATACTCATTCAAGCTATGTGGCTAAACTGGAGGGAAACATACCTCAAGAAAGAGATATAAAACAGTGTGGATTTTCTAATTTTATTTTGGAATAGTGAGTCTTCTGAGTTTTGCCACTGACACTGATCCTGGTCGTAAGCTATCGGCAAATAGTATAGGGATCAGCACAATCCACCTGTAGGTTTCAGGTGTCAGGTATGCCTAATAAACAGCTGTCTAGAAACATTCAGGAGAACTGCAGCACAATTAGAAAATAACTACCCCAAATTGCCTTTGAATTTTGAAGAAGTTAAATCAGTTTTATGTAATCCAGAAAGCTGTCTCCATCATCATAGCATGGGGGGGGGGAATTAAAAAAGAAAAGAAAACATATGGTATCTACAAATATTTGACATGTTTTATGAACAGATGTCCTCCCTATTATGCTAATTTTTTACTGGCAATCATGTATATTGGCAACCATTATAAAGAGAGATTCTTCACAACCCTGTCTTTCTTGTATTTATTGTTCCTTAATTATTCTCAGAGAATGGAATTAGATCTTTTTTTATTACCCTTGTGACATATGTCCTACCTTATTCTGTCTCTATTAGAAATGATTAGTAACATTAATTTGGTCGTTCCCACTATAGTAAAAACTAGCTGATCCAATAAAAGTTATCATCTTACTTGTGCATTGCCTCATTTTATAAAAGCCACAGCATGGTCATGCACCTGCTGATGGCCCTGGGGCTCAGAAAGGCCCATTGCCAACCCTGCTGATCACTCCACCAAGAGTCATCATCCATCAAATCACGCCTGCATCACTGTCAGCATTGCCAGTGCCATCGGGGTGGGGGGAGCTATCCAGTGTGGCTGCTTGCTGTAACCCTGGACACACTCACCCCTTGCCTCAGACTGGGTGCATGCGCGCGCGCGCACACACACACACACACACACACACACACACACACAGAGTCTGGTGTCCCTGCTCTCCTTTCCCTTCAGAGAATCCTTTCCCAACATGGTGACCTCCAGAAGTTTCAGTCCAACTCCCACAATTCCCAGCCAGAATGGTCAATGGCCATGCTGATGGGGGAATTCTGGGATCTGCAGCCCCAACACAGTTGCAGGATACCAGGTTGGGGAAGGCTGCCACAGAAGACCTCTTAAAGGAACTTGCAGATATCTTTGTCTCATACCCTCCTTAACCCAGTTCCTGGTGCTACTGCCCAATTCCAGCTTGATCTGAGGGAAACAGAGAAGTGACAGCCAAAGAGGAAAAAGAAAAGTGACTCCTTTTCGCACCTTTCCCTTCCCTTTCAGTCTTCTCTATGCTAGGAATCTCTCTTGAATAACTCCACAGAAACAGCAGCCTCCACCAGGCAGGTTGCTCTTCCTTTGAGGTAGACTGGGTGGTTGTTGCCACAGAGATGCTCAGGAGAAGCTTTCTGGCTCAGTAAGAAACCGGGAGTGAAAGAAGAACAGGTGTGTGTGCGTGTTTGAGTGTGTGTTAAGCAAAGGCAGATCAGAGCTCTTTTCATTTTCATCTCTTTCAATCTGGCCATCCCTTCTGACTTCCTCCATCCTGTTCTTTCGCCTCCTTTCCTTACACATGGCTGCACCATGGATTTCTTGTCTTCCCCTTTCTTTGTTCTCTCTTTTCTTCTCTCTCCTCAAAGAAGTTTGGGGGCGCCTCCCTTTGGGCAGGCATTCTTGGGGCCCTCAGCACCATCATGTTCAGCAAAGACAACACCAACTACAGTAGACAAAGGAGGCCTATGGTACGGTGCCCATCCAAAAGTGCAGGGCAAAGCACGTCTCGTCTGGTGTGTGAGTGACTGGTGGCAGCAAGCAGCAGCACTGAGCAGAGGCTCCAATAGTGGCAGAGGCTAAAGATGAGTGAAACTGTAAAGCGTGATCTCATTCAAGTTCTCAGTTTTCAGCAGTAGGCTTATTCTGTCCCAGTTCTGTAGGAAATTCATATGTACTTTGTGCACATTTTTCAAAGGCACACATTTTTGTATGCCTGCATTCACTGACTGCTTGTGAACATCTTAGAAATTTATCTATTAATTTGTTTAAAATGTACACATTTTTGCCCTGGGCATTTAAAATTTTATTTTTTGCCTTGAGAAATGCACTGCAAAATATGGAAATGTACAGCTTCCAAATCACAAATGGCTTTTGGGTCCACATTCATTTTGGGGAAGTGTAACTTTGGTAAACTCACACTAAAATGTGAATCCAACAAATTTCTCACCTATCCTTAGCAGAAGGGATAGGGCAATTCAGGTACCAGGTCATACATAATGTTATATGCTTATTAAATTCACCAGGTGGGATGGTGCCTCACAGAATCCTGAGAGGAGGAGCAAATTTCAGTTGAGGCAATGGAATGAACATCATTGTGTCACCTCTTGGTTAGTCTATTGACTCATGTAAGGATGGAAGCTGTTCATTGATCTGCTTCCATATGCTGGAGTGGGGTGCCCTGCAAACCCCAAGGGTTCTGAAGTTTTCATTGAATTCCCCTCTCCAATATTACACTGTTCACATCATTATACATCTCATAGAGCAGTTAAATAACAGAGCCAGTGAAGATGGCTCTGTTAGAGCAGTACGACAATGGAATCAGTTACCTAGGGAGCTTGTGGGCTCTCCCACACTAGAGGCATTCAAGAGGCAACTGGACAAGCATCTGTCAGGGATGCTTTAGGGTGGATTCCTGCATTGAGCAGGGGGTTGGACTCGATGGCCTTGTAGGCCCCTTCCAACTCTGCTATTCTATGATTCTAAATATTAATCAGTGCTTTCACACAATGAGATACGTAGTTCAATGCCAAGTGAAACAGTGAAGGTAATAAATTAATCCATACTCTTGAGTCTAAAAACGTCTTCGGTTTAAGAACCACTGAAGTAACACCTCATAGGAAACTACTGTTGATATTACAGCTGATGAAGAGCTTCAGCTCAAACCATAATTTATTTGGAGGGTATATATTATTCGCTTTTGTTGTTTTATCATGTTACAGTGACAGTCTCTTCCGGGTTTGGGGGAGAAACCTGAGGAGAATATGGTTGTGGGGCTCATTTCTGCCTAAACATGCCTAAGAGATAAGTTGCTAACCTCTCCCTTCTTCTACTCTCTGATGTATTTCCTGTCCCTCGATTCAATTTCTTTTTTATCACTTTACAGGCATGTCATTTCTATATGAGTCTTCCTCTACTACATCTAGTTAAAATAAACCATTTTAACAGTTATAATGTTTTGACCACTTAAGCTTCAGATTGATACACAAAACATCTGAGTGTGTAAGTATTCACTTAGAATACTTTCTCTTCTCTCAGGCAGTTAACAACATATGCTGAATTTTTAATTGACCCCAGAATATTTGTTTTAAATTGATATTGTTTTTAAATCGATATTGTTTTTAAATCGATATTGTTTTTATAATTTTGATGGTTTAAAATTTTTGTATATCCGTTTTGAATATTCATTGTTTTTAACTTTTGAAAACCGCCCAGAGAGCTTTGACTATGGGGCGCTATCTAAATGAAATAAAATAAATAAATAAATTAGGTTGAGTAATTTTAGCAGTCTAAGATTATGGTTGATTAAAGTTGTGTTCATAATAAAAGTTCTCATGGAAACCAAATAAATAAGAGCAGTGCTAACACTATTATCATTAGCAGTAGAGATAAACTTAGAAAATGGGGATCAAAGTACAAGCTCCTCCAGCTTGGAAATTCATAATCCATTACAAATGGTATTCAAGCCCATTTTGTTAGTAGTCTCCAGTCCCCCCTACTCCAGTGGAACAGTTTATATTCTCTCCTATACTTGTTTTTTTAAAGGGGTTTTCTTTTTAAAATAATGTATTATGGCTATGAGGTGAGCTGGGGGAAGCTTGCCCATCATCTCAATTCATGATGACTTAGAACACTTGGTGTGTGTGTGTGTGTGATAAGGAAATACCTGCTAGTCTATCCTATAATCTACAGAAGTTTTAGAGTTAGAAGGAATTCACTGACCACCTGTTTTGGGAATTAGAGCTTCATCCCACATACCTGTTTCCCTAGAATTATCCCCTACAGCGCTAAGCTGTCGGTGTTGTTCTTGTTGCTGCTAAATCACACCCTGGGCGGCAGCACTCCTAAGATCCTTTGCAAAGGGTTTAAGGGGGAAATGTAAAAAAATCATAAAAAATCAACGGATGACCCAATCCGATTCAAAATTGGTATGCTTAAAGCTCTCCTTAATATCTATTACTGTGCCTATTTTGATGTCTTTATCTTTAAAGCTTATGCAGATGTAAGAATTTGCTTATTTTTTCTTTAAACATATCAAATCCTGCTCCTGTGCCCCAGTGACCACTCGGAAAACAATAAATGATGCGCTTGAAAACTAGTAGCAAAATAAGGCGGGTCTTTTCCCTTTATAGCACAATTAAAGCAGGATGCATGGGAATACTTCACAGTCAAAGCAGACTATAAACTGGAAAACTTGAGTGTACTTGACAATAAAAGCAGATTATAAACTGGAAAACTTCAGAGTCCTTTGCACGCAATTCGCAGTGATTGCACAGTATAACACTGGTGTGATAAAGCTCTTAGAAAGTAATTTTTCAGGAAAATGTTGCTGGTTCATCAGGCTGAGGCTCTAGACTAGATAAATATCCTGACCAAGAGCTAGCAAACAGAAAGGAAATAATAAGGATCTTGCCTGTCTGTGAAAGCAAAGCAACCAATTCATGAAGAGCGTCATCACAAGGGGGTAAATGGTGTTTCCTTACTATCGCTTCTCCGCCCATGTGTTTGTTTTGTTGTTTTATCATGTTACAGTGTTTATCATGTTCAAAAGAAGAAGTAAACAAGGTGCATGTGGCCTATTCAGTGGGCCGTTTTGATCGCTCGGCTGCTCCTGCACACAGGAGGAGATAGCAGCAAGTTCCATCTCAAAAAATAAGTCAGACGTACTGGGGTGTTCTTTGGTTGTGCGAAGAAGGTTAGAAGGGGCAGGAGGCGCGCTTGATGCAGATGTTGTGAGAGGGACCTGCAGAAATCCATGAGTGCCCAGCAATGAGCGTGCAATAAAACACTTGCCTGATAATGCCCAAAGCTTCAGATATATCCAGTTATTAAAAAAATTAACTCCACCTTTATTTGAACACTTTCATACTATTAAGGAGCAACCATAAAAATATTGTGATAATTTCTTTCAGAAGCAACCAATGGCAAACTGTACTGAAAACTGTAATGATTGCTTTGAAAAATGGAGCAATAAAACAGCAAATGCTCTGAGGAACAAAAGAAAAAGGCTAGGAAAAAGAGTAGCTCCATTACAGCTGAGGTTTCATTTAAAAACATTTCCTTTTCCATATTTATGAGTTGATTTATTATCACCCAATTGACCTGTTAGCAACTTAATTATGTATAAAGTACTTCATAGTAAGTAACTATTGGAGGTTTTAATAGACAAATTAAGTTACTCTGAGGGTATTGCATTAATAAGATGATGTCAAAATACAGGAACTTTGTATTGGAAGCAGGAGAACCTTTAAAATAATGGCATTTAATTTGGAAACTTCTATTTGTAGCATTCCTTCTTACAACACACTCAAAAAGATGACACTAATGGGTGCATTTGTGTTGTAAACCCACCAGTATTCTTATTCTGGCAAATATGTCCCCTAGAACACAAATTATATATCTTAAATATGCAGTTTTCAAATCACTGGTCTCCTGGCTGAGGAGCTACAGAAAACTGTGTTTACATTATGAGTCACTGTTTGTAAACCTAATGAGTTATATCCAATGGTGTCGGCCCATCAGCAGAACAGAGAGATTTTCCGTTTCCTCCCACAGTCCCAATATGACCCAAATCTGCCCCAGTATTGTGGGACCCTCTGGAGCAGATTTGGGCAGTGCACACGGGATGCAGGGGGTAGTAAAGGAAGAGGAAGTCCACTCATATAACATTAGATGGAGCCGATTGCAATGAGCATTCAAACACATGAGAGTATAGAGTTTAGCCCAATGGTGACAAATTATTTCTGATTTTATTCAGGATGCTGATTTTCCAGCATTCCAGATTTCACAAAGAACCCCCACAGATGCAGAAGGCTCTCCTCTTCACAAAGTTATCCTCCAGGGAGGCAATGAAAATGATGACAGAGGGAGAAGGGATTAGTGTACGACCCCTCATCGCATATTTACTGTTATTGGATTTGGAGCACCTAAATAGGGCTCCAGTTTGCAAACATACCTAAATATTCTATCTACTTTCCACTTTGCTCAGAATAGATGGCATTGCCTCATGGAATTACCTGAAATAGCTCTTGAGCATTTGGACGTATGGATATTTAGAAGCATTTCTGTCTTTTTGGGTTGGGTACAGTTAATTCTCTCCAGCAAAGGAGATCGTTACCTTGTCGTGGTGCTGGAGCTTGAGCACCTCAAGGATGCCATGAGCTAAACCGTGAAGGGACACCCAAGCTGGGAAGGTCATGGCAGAGAGGTCAGACTAAATACGATCCCTGGGGAAGGTAATGGCAACCCACCCCAGTACTCTTGCCATGAAAACTAAATGGATCAGCACAACCAGAGATATGTCGGTATACCATCGGAAGATGGGACCCCCAGATCGGAAGATGGTCAAAATGCTACTGGGGAGGAACAGAGGATAAGTTCAACTAGCCCCAGACGTGATGACGCAGCTAGCTCAAAGCCGAAAGGACGGCTAGCGGCCGACGGTGCTGGTGGTGAATGATGAATCCGATGTTCTAAAGGTCAACACACCATAGGAACCTGGAATGTAAGATCTATGAGCCAGGGCAAATTGGACGTGGTTATTGGAGAGATGTCAAGATTAAATATAGATATATCGGGTGTCAGCGAACTGAAATGGACTGGAATGGGCCACTTCACATCAGATCAGCACCAGATCTACTACTGTGGACAAGAGGATCACAGAAGAAACGGAGTAGCCTTCATAATTAAAAATAAAGTGGCTAAAGCAGTGCTTGGATACAATCCAAAAAACGATAGAATGATCTCAATTCGAATTCAGGGTAAGCCATTTAACATCACGGTGATCCAAATATATGCCCCAACCACAGATGCTGAAGAAGCAGAAGTAGATCAGTTCTATGAGGATCTGCAGCACCTACTGGATAATACACCAAAAAGAGATGTTATTTTCGTTACAGGAGACTGGAACGCTAAGGTGGGCAGTCAAATGACATCTGGAATTACAGGTAAGCATGGTCTAGGAGAACAAAATGAAGCGGGACATAGGCTGATAGAATTCTACCAGGACAACTCACTGTGCATAACAAACACGCTCTTCCAACAACCAAAAAGACGGCTTTATACATGGACTTCACCAGATGGCCGACACCGAAATCAGATTGACTACATCCTTTGCAGCCAAAGGTGGCAGACATCTATACAGACAGTAAAAACAAGACCTGGAGCTGACTGTAGTTCAGATCATGAACTTCTTATTGCACAATTTAGAATCAAACTAAAGAGAATAGGGAAGACCCACAGATCAGTTAGATATGAGCTCACTAATATTCCTAATGAATATGCAGTGGAAGTGAAGAACAGATTTAAGGGACTAGATTTAGTAGATAGGGTCCCGGAAGAACTATGGACAGAGGTTCGCAACACTGTCCAAGAGGTGGCAACAAAAAACATCCCAAAGAAAAAGAAAACCAAGAAGGCAAGATGGCTGTCTGCTGAGACACTGGAAGTAGCCCAAGAAAGAAGGAAAGCAAAAGGCAACAGTGATAGGGGGAGATATGCCCAATTAAATGCAAAATTCCAGAGGTTAGCCAGAAGAGATAAGGAATTATTTTTAAACAAGCAATGTGCGGAAGTGTAAGAAGACAATAGAATAGGAAGGACAAGAGACCTCTTCCAGAAAATTAGAAACATCGGAGGTAAATTCCAGGCAAAAATGGGTATTTTTCTATAAATATAAATCTATTTCTGTTTTATCGACTATTCTAAAGCCTTTGACTGTGTGGATCATAACAAACTGTGGCAAGTTCTTGGTGGTATGGGGATACCAAGTCATCTTGTCTGCCTCCTGAGGAATCTGTATAACGAACAAGTAGCAACGGTAAGAACAGACCACGGAACAACGGACTGGTTTAAGATTGGGAAAGGAGTACGGCAGGGTTGTATACTCTCACCTTATCTATTTAACTTGTATGCAGAACACATCATGCGACGTGCTGGGCTTGACGAATCCAAGGCTGGAGTTAAAATTGCAGGAAGAAACATTAACAACCTCAGATATGCAGATGACACCACTTTGATGGCTGAAAGCGAGGAGGAGCTGAGGAGCCTTATGACAAAGGTGAAAGAAGAAAGTGCAAAAGCTGGGTTGCAGTTAAACCTCAAAAAAACCAAGATTATGGCAACTAGCTTGATTGATAACTGGCAAATAGAGGGAGAAAACGTGGAGGCAGTGACAGACTTTGTATTTCTGGGCGCAAAGATTACTGCAGACGCCGACTGCAGCCAGGAAATCAGAAGACGTTTACTTCTTGGGAGGAGAGCAAAGACAAATCTTGATAAAATAGTTAAGAGCAGAGACACCACACTGACAACAAAGGTCTGCATAGTTAAAGCAATGGTATTCCCTGTAGTAACCTATGGCTGGGAGAGCTGGACCATAAGGAAGGCTGAGCGAAGGAAGATAGATGCTTTTGAACTGTGGTGTTGGAGGAAAATTCTGAGAGTGCCGTGGACTGCAAGAAGATCAAACCAGTCCATACTGCAGGAAATAAAGCCAGACTGCTCACTTGAGGGAATGGTATTAAAGGCAAAACTGAAGTACTTTGGCCACATAATGAGAAGACCGGATACCCTAGAGAAGAGGCTGATGCTAGGCAAAGTGGAAGGCAAAAGGAAGACTAAGGGCAAGATGGATGGTGATATTCTGGAGGTGACAGACTTGACCTTGGGGAAGCTGGAGGTGGCGACAGCCGACAGAAAGCTCTGGCGTGGGCTGGTCCATGAAGTCACGAGGAGTCAGAAACGACTGAACGAATAAACAAAACAAAAAAACAGTTAATTCTACATGCCAGTTGGGCTTCAAGCAGGTCCTCTAAAGAGCAAATTTTAATCCATCCTGTTTCATCTAGCTGGATAACAGCTACTAGAAGATGTTACATAAATTACATTAGACTGTTTATATAATATTGATATTACAGGTATATAACTGGTGAATATAATGGAAGAATGTATGTGTACACACACACACACACACACACACACACACACACACACAAAGTGAATTGCAAAAAAGACTGAGTCCTGACATTGGAAATGAATTGTAAGCCCTGCCAAACATCAAGAGGTGTCTCTATCATATACAAAGTTTGTTTCATCACCAATAAATAACCACTTGGATTCTCTTTAGTGTTGGAGAAAGAAGCAAGAAAGCATTTCAAATCAAAAAGTCTCTATTTTCTCTGTATATTTACATAGCCAATAATTACTGTACCTTCAAAATAATGGTTAAACTTATAAATACCAAAAAAATCTTCCTAGTTTAGACTCGCTCTGTGCTTGAACTGTCAGAACCCAAAAGAAGAACCTCAAAACATAAATAAAAATAATTCTGACTGATCCCTGGACAAAATAAGAACTCCAAGCCTTAGTCAAAGGCATTTCATCCACACACATAAAATAAAAAATATAACAATGGTTCATGAATCATTACTGTGAAGAACCTAAAATCAGCTCCTTTTATCGATATTTAGGCCACAATTTCAGCATTGCTGAGGAACCGCAGCTTCTAGAGTAAGCAATAAGAACTGCAAATCTAAGCACCTTTGAAGAAACAACTACTTTATCTTGGTGTATAATAAAGAACAAACACTTTAAAATGTTGGCTGTAAATCCAGGAGTGTTGGCTCAAATCCTTTGAGTATTAGTGAATTTATTATGCTGTGTTACTAAAGAGCAAACTCAACTCTGAAGTCTCAGTAAACTAAATTAAAACCCATGTGTGGTGCAACTATGAAAATCAAAGTGGAAAACCTGTTGCCAAAGCCATAAGCAGAGACTAAGTTTAAATTTGAATGTGAATGTTACCTAACTCTAATTTCGTCTTAGATTAGCCCTTGCACGATTAAAGATGCAACTAATGAAAATAGCAGTTCTAGAAGGGCGTTTTAATAAAATTCCTTATGCCTCGAGACTCTGTCCTTGCTGTAGTGGCAAAGTGAAGGATCTTTCCTCATTATTTTTTCTACTGCCCTATCTAGTCCCAAATTCGTTCTAAATATTTAGATTGTTTTCTTGAGAAAAAGTCCAGCTGGTCCAATTCAGAAAGAATATACTTTTTGTTTACCTGCAATAGCAAGACTTTCCTATTGGCATTGGCCAACTTCACTCTTACAGCCCAAATGTATATCACATTATTTCTGACATTGCAGAATGCATAATTTGTTTTATCATTGTTTTCACTATGCTTGTTGTAACCACTGGTTGAAACAATAAAGCTTTATCTACCTAATCATCTATGTAGGAAAACACACACACTCTACTTACAAACAGAACTTGATTTGCACTAACCTTCAGGATCGAGGAGTTTCTCTATTCCCAGGTGTCGTTTGGCTATGTTGAACGCATGGTCTAATCGCTGTACAGGTGAGTGCTGGCAAACTACACTGTCCCAATCAAATAAGTCTGGTCTGAAAAGAGAAAAAAAATCCCCAAAAGTTAGCTATGCAATTATACTCCTATCTTCAATTCTATATCCCTTGTGCTAGACAACTGCATTTAAGAAGGGCCATGGGGGTGGGGAGTTCCTTATATACAAAATGTTCCAGTACATCTGCAGAGGACTGAATTTTACCCTATTGTTCTGTTTTGGGAAAAGGAAGCACATTATTTATGAGTTGGGCATGTAAAGCTCTAAATCAACCTTCTTCCAAGGTACTATGAACTGCATAGTAGCAACCCAGTGAAGCATATTAATCCAAGAAATCGTAACTTATTCTTAAAAGCTACACTTTGAGCTTCATGGGTTGCCCACATCAAGATTACTCTAACCACTACCCTACATCATATAAAAAGAAATTTGATGCATTTTCTTCAACTCAATTCCTCTATTTCCTACAAAATTAAATATGACAATATCATGGGAGACATGAATTGTTCAGTGAACAATTATTTTTATTATTTATTTAAAAACATATATCCCACCTTAACTTGTCAAAATATAACCCAATGTCTATCAACATGCCATAAATAAACTTTAATTCTACAAGAAGCTGGATTGCTAACATAAAAATGAATTGTATTTAGTATTGTGCTGAAATGGACTAATTCTAATTGGAAATAAAAGAGGCAGGATCAAGTCCCTCAAGGAGGAAAGGGGGACAAATAAGACTGAATACTAATTTATGCAAAATACATCAATTCAGCACTTGTCTATGAGCTCAAAAGTCCTTTAAAGCACTGGTTTCCAATTAGCTAAGTACTGCAGACCCCTTGTTTTTCAAGTGCCAAGCCAAGGACCCCCTACTTTTGAAAATTTTGTTATCTCTATGGTGGTTACCTGTGCGAAGCAATTTTTTGGAGAAAATAAGAGATAGCCCCTGATAAGCAAAGGATTTTAGGTATACTAAAAAACAGACCATAAAATTTGTGATATTCATGATATTACCACACAAAAATGACAATGATTTGGTTAGGAATATAAAGATGAATTTAATTTTACTAACGTATAATTTACAATTGAACAAATTATGACATGTCTAGCAGCTACTAAACCTAAATGTGATGGGAGAAATCATGCCTCTTTTTGTCCCGAACAATCCCTTCCACATCCGGTTCAATATTTCCTACTTTTAATCTCAAATCTGGATTAACATCGAGCCGTTTTCTATGCTTGTTCTTCATATAACAAAATGTCAAAAATGTTTGTTCACAAAGATACATGGAATAAAAGGGAACTAGATGTTTCAAAGCTTTTTCACCTAACTTCTTATAATCAGGAAAAGCCTTCACCCAGAATTGGTCCAGTCTATATTATTTGAAAAATGATTTCAATGAACCATCACAAGTCACATCAACAAGTGCCTCTTGCTCTTTCGCAGATAGACTTGTTAGTTGTACATCACCACATTCAAAGATTCCTTATCCATGAGTTTTCAGGATTAGGTGCAGGGAAGTAATCCCTGAAGCTAGTCGATAAATCACACAGGTGCTTTTGCGCATGATGTCACCGTTGAGGCAAATGGAGCGGGGAGACGGCGTATTTTCTTTTATTAAAATGCGGACCTTGCAGAGCTAATATGTGAATGGTGCTATGGACCCCCTGGGTGGGTTTCGCAGACCCCCTGGGGTCCACGGACCATCAACTGGGAACCACTGCTTTAAAGAGATCAGGTATTTCTATAGTCTTCTAAATTAACAGTATTGACCATTATGCAGCATCAGTTCCTATTAAATAGGCAAATTTACCACCTTACCACTGAACAGTACTGAAAGTGTGTGTGTGTGTGTGTGTGTGTGTGTGTGTGTGTGTGTACAAACATATCTAATGATCTGATCTTTTTAAATGTTCCATTTCCTGTATCTGATGTGTCTTGCAGGTTGAAAGGCTATAAACTTACTAAACCAGTTCTCAAGCGATATTTCATTTTGAAGAAGTGCTTATTCTGGCATATACAGATTTTAATCCTGTTGTTGTTGTTTTTAAAAAGGGATCCTGCCAAATACCAACCTATCAGTCTGCTAAATGTTATCAGTAAACTTTTTGCTAACCATCTGCATGGAAAATTAATAGACTGGTTAGGCCAGAAAAACATTTCAGGCTGGGTTCAGAACGTGAAGATCAACCACAGACCAGGGTCTTATTTTAAAACACTTCTTCATCTGGGGCACTCTTTATATGGCCTTTATTGTCTTTATCGACTGATGACCTTCCCACTATGAAATCCAAAGGTCTCTATTCTGTTCTTATTCTTCTTGATCTTTCTGTGACCTTCAACACTGTTGATTGTGATCTTTAGCTGGATTCCCTTTGTGACCTTGAATTTGTGACTCTGCTTTTAAATGGTTCACTTTTTCCTGTATGTTCTGACTAATGACTGCACCTCACTTTCCTTTTCTTTTTTAGTTGTGGTTCCCCAGGGTTCAGTTTTGGGCCTCCTGTTGCTTTCTCTCTAAATACTGTCTTTGGGTAATCTTATTCAATCTCATGACTTAAAACATCATCTGTATGCCCAGAGCAAATAGCAAGATGATATTTCGACATGTCTTTTGAATATCTCAGCTTGGATGCTTCATCACCATTTGAAACTCAATATGGCAAAGACAGAACTGCTTGTTTTCCCTCTCAAGTCCTCTCTCCAACATACATTTTCTATTACTGTTGATAATGTTATTCTCTATCCGGTTGAGGAAGCACATAGTCTCAGGTTCATTTTCAATTCCTCTTTGTTCCACATATTGAAGCTGTAGCCAAGTCTTGTCTTTTCTTCATCTGTAATATTGCCAGGATTCAACCGTTCTTTTCTCTCTCTTTTGCCAAGACACGTGTTCATGCTCTGATCATTTTTCGTCTTGACTATTCGTCTTCTCTTGACTGGTATTCTTTTATCTCATATTTGTTCTTTGGTTTCTATTCAGCATTTTGCAGCTAAGATCATTTTCATGGTCCATAGCTTTAATCATGTTACTCCGCTCTTGAAATGTCTCCACTGGCTTCCTATTTATACTAGGATTCTGTATAAGCTTCTTCAGTATAAGCTTGTCATGGTTTAGCTCCTCCTTATCTTTCAGGCCTTATTCCAATCAGAGCCCTGTGCATGCTCTTCGCTCTGAATGCTCTGTTTCTTACCCGTCCAAGAGTTTCTACTTCCTTTGCCCAGCTCCGCTCTCTCTCTCTTACTGCTCTCTACTCTTTCCTAAAGAATCTGGAGTTTTAGCTTAGATGTCACTAGTCTTGATAACACTGATTATTTAGATTTTCAGTGTTTTTTTGTACCCATCTGGTGCATTCCCCTCCCTTCCTTTTGATTTTATTTTGTGATTTAAGAAGAATACATGCCTTTGTGGCATGGACTCGCTGTTTTATTTTTATTCTGTACTGTTCCATGTGCTGCTAATAATAATAATAATAATAATAATAATAATAATAATAATAATAATAAATTTGCTTTTCACCTCATCCCTCAGGATACATTGTGGAAAAAATTGAAGCCATTACTATAGATAGGCACTTGTTAATGCTTATTTATAGCCTGAAAGAAAATCGTTGCTGCTGGTAAGCTATGATTGCATAAGGCACCTTCCTGACCCTGATCCAACTTTTAATGGAGTAAAATAGGATATATTTTTGCTCCCACACTATTCAATTTTTACGCTAATTTGATGGTTATTTGATGCTAGTTTCTGTCCCCCTAAACTGGATACTAGGGGGCTGACTATAGGCACTGAAAGCCCCAGGGTGGCTGCCCAGTAGTGTTGCATTGATTCTATGATGCAGCAGCCAGCTCACAGCCATTGTGGGGCTTTCCTTGGCACATCTGGCCGGGCAGATGGCAACCCCTGATTGGTTGCCGTCTGCCCGGGCAGAGGGTGATCACAGCTGCCGCTAACCCTGTGCTTTCGCTGCTGTGTCGGGATTAGCCACTGCCACTACAATGCAGCAAAATTGCAGTTTTTTGTTTACTGTGGCAGCAACCTGCCGCTGTATAGACAGCCCCTAGATCTCTGTCAGTTCTTCTCTATGCTGATGATGCAGTGCTATTATCTCAGACAAGTATTGACTTGAAATGACAACTAACTGTGGCGATGAACTAACTATAAACTATAGGAAAGCTAAAATTATGGTCTTTACTAGAAGGAGAACTAAACACAGATAGCAGATAAATGGAAATCCTATTGAACAGGTAATAAGCTCTAGGTACTCGGGAGTAATTTTCCATTCTTCCAGTCCCTGCAAAGTGCAGATTAAAAATGCCATGGCAAATGCACAAAGGAGTGTCTCAGAGTAGCTTAAATTCTTCTATACAAAATGAGGACACTATATTCCTTCAGCTATTCAGGTATTTGTAGCCAAGATCGTAGCTCAGATTATGTATGGGACTTAGTTGTGCATTTATGATAATTATGGGCCTTATGAAGTCCTTCAAATCAAATTCCTGAGAGCTGTTTTTGCAATCCCATGTTGTGATTCTAATGCGGCCATGTGCCTGAAGGTGGGTCTAATTTCTATGGAGAACTGTGCATGGCTTAAACTTTATTTGGCTTAAACTTTTTTTCCTATAGGATTGACCCCCATTGACCATAACAGATGCTTTCTAGTCAACATGGAGAAATCGCTGACATATGGGTTCACATCTAGCATTTTAATAGCCCTTGGATATTTTAAAGTTAAGCTATTAAACAAAGAATATGGTTTATAGGTCTGTTACAAAATTCTATTTCTCTGGGAGTAAAGTACTTGTGCCTGCAAATTATTTGTCTAATCTAACAGTCTCCAAATTTAGAAATGCTTTTACATTAGACCAATTTAATGATTCACCATCTATACTTCTAAAGAAAAGATCTTGGAAGGTTCTGAACTATGAGTGTATATGCCTCTGTAATGAAGGCGGAAATGAAAACCATTGGGCACGTTTTATGACATCTTTCTTTCTTTTGAGAATTTCACCCTGCTGCCCCCTCCAGATTTTTGAGATTACAAGTTCCAGTGTTCCTAACCATG
Source organism: Elgaria multicarinata webbii (assembly GCF_023053635.1). Lineage (NCBI taxonomy): Eukaryota > Metazoa > Chordata > Lepidosauria > Squamata > Anguidae > Elgaria > Elgaria multicarinata. The sequence goes on from NC_086175.1 coordinate 63,989,652, forward strand.
GGACATACTGACTGGCAATGATGGGAGTTGTAGTCCAAGTTGTTTGTTATCAGTTTTCCACAACCCCACAGTCACCTCTGTATATCATATTCTCCATCCTGTTCTCATGGTTTATCTGCTTTGGAAGAATGAGAATTTCACTGGCACGTTCTGCCTCCTTAGGGAGGCTTGTGAGCCTTAACTACCAATTTCTCTGCTTTTTGGTGCTTGGTTGAAAACTGTAGAGCCTTAACATTGTTTTGTAAACCATACGTTTTTTGTTTAATGAATATATAAGGAAGGGAAACAGTTAAGGGAGACAGACTGGAAAAATAGCACCACTTCAGATAAACAGAGAACATGGTTTATTAAAAATAACCCTCAATGCTATTTTCTAGCATCTATATTTACATTCTTGGGAATGACCCAAGAATATAACATCTTTATTATCTAGAATCTAAAGAACATAAATGTTAGGTTCTTGGGTCTATATCAGAAGTGGGTAATTTAGCCCAGGGGCTGAATTTAATTCTGGAGAAGCTCTTCGGGACCACATTCTGGTGGTGGTGATGGGGGCAAAGTGAAAAGGTCAAAGGCAAAAGAAGTGGGGACAAAATATAAAAAATAGCAGCATACTGTAGGTTAAAGCTCTTACTGGCAGTAACTAAGCTTTAGGAGAAGCATTTCAGCCTTTTAGAATGGAGGAGGAAAATAGCAGAAAATCCAGGAAACCATCAAATAGTGGCATGAGTGGGATCCCAGAAGGGCTAAATTTGTGCCCCCTCGTGGCCTGAGATTCCCCACCCCTGGTCTAGATAAAAAGATAGAAGTCTGAAAAGATAGAAGTTTGAACAGTTCCACTTCTGTACCAAATTTTGGGCTGGATCCAATGACATGTGACCAAGTCCACTTGTGCATCAGAACTTTGTGTCCTTTCCTCCCTGCACACACCCTGAATCAGAGATGATATGGGGCAGTGGAAGTAGGGAAAATCCATTCTGCCACTGGTTTCCCTTCTGTCAGAATGGCACAACTGGATCAGACCTTTTGATAACAATTTGAGGGAAATGGCACAGCACTCAAGCCCAGGCCATGTTGTGCTAGTATGAAGAGATCAGTGCTACAAAGTAGCTCTCTTATGAGTGAAGAATACTGACTCCATTTTGAAGCAGCCAAAAAATCAATTCATCCCCACATGGAAGAAAGGCACAAGAATAGGGCTGAGAGCCCTACTGGACTAGATCAAGCCATTCAGTTTCTAATAGTTCTCCCATAATACAGTGATGTCACTGCCTTTCTCTGAACCTTCAGGTTTGGAGAGTCCAGAGTCCCCTCCTTCCCAAAGGCATGGGACCATGTTGCTGAAATGACTAAGTGCCTTACTCCCAAGAGGTAAGGTGCCATACTGCTGCTGAAATCACTGAGTCTCTCCTCCCAGAGGAAAGGCTCCTGCTGAAATCACTAGGCTTCTTGCTTGTAAGAGCAATGTGCCATTGGTGGGTGCCTTGTCTCCCCTAGGCAAGGCCCCCTATTTTCCTTCCTCTTCACTGAGACCAGGAGCTGCAACACATGCTAGTTGCTGTCTACAGGAAAGGGCTTCAGCCCAAGGAAAGGTATATTGCTTTTAGAGGTTCAATCCCCTTTTCCCCCCTCTGTCTGTCTGTCTGTCTTTCTCTCTCTCTGTGTGTGTGTATTATGCTTTATGTCTCATGAAGTCTCCTTCCCACAGTTATGAAACTACTTTAAACCTCCATTTCCTCAGCTATTTCCCCCAAACAAGCTTGTGCATTTGAATCTGTGTAAATATAAAAAATGTGCCATTGTGTTGTTATCCTCTTTAATGGTGTGGATCTCTTTGAGTGAGAATTGCCTTCTTAGATGTAAGACAATCTATTGGCAATGTCTAAAGATTTTATAAGTGGGTGTGTAGGTATTGTTGGAACGTGTGCGAGTTTGTACACGGGTCTAATGAGAGCACATCATGTTACATAAGAATAACAATGAATCACAGCAGTCAAATCTATTCCATTGTTAGCTTTAAACATGCATGATTATACATATTTGCATATTATAAAATGTGTTGAAGTTCAGTAGACCAAGCTGATTTGCATATATGGCAAATATTTTTATAGGTTGCATTACTAGACACATTAGTTAATCTGCACAATAATCTTTTCCTCTGTCAGAGATCAGACATCATTGTTTTCTCTGAAAGGAGGCAGTGAATAATCTTATATTCTTGCCGTTGTGGCTTATTAGGAAATGGCTTTCTCAAGAGAGCTCAACTAATAGAATTTAATGCAAATCAGCCTTAAACAGCAATGCACTGGCTATATGGTATGTGGAGTTCTACAAATTGTGCCATGTTAACATTCTCCACGAGAAATTGAAGAGATGGAATCTCCTTATTCAAATTTAGCTTTATGGCTGATACTTAAATTTCATTCCCTGGAGTGCAGATTATAATAGGAAGTTCTTCCTTCCAGAGTCTTTTTTTAAAAAAATAAAAAATAAATCCTATTTCAACAGGCTTTTATCTTTACAAAAGGGTTTTTATGCATGAGGGTGTGAACATGACATAACCAGAGCCATACTGGATCAGACCAAGGCTCATCTAGTATAGCATTCTGTTCATACAGTGGCCAACCAGCTGTTGACCAGGAACTCAGAAGCAGGACACAAGTGCAACAGCACTCTCCTGTCCATGATCCCCAGCAACTGGTGTACATAAGCTTACTGCCCTTGAAACTGGAGGCAGCACATAGCCATCAGGCTGTTCTATAGACATATCTTTGGGGGCCTGAGCAACGCTGGGTATATCAGCTAGTCTATCTACATATCTATATGAACATCAACATGAAGAAAAGAAAACATAATGTTCTTAAACAATCTAACTTGAAAAACAGAAGTTCGGAAAACAAAGCAACTTTTTCTGGGATTTATTGCAGACTGAAATTAGTGTAAATCTTGTATGACAAAATTGGGAAGAATTGGGCTCACAATTCTCTTATGGTGTTTTTTTTTATTAACAGAATGTTTACAATTTTCAAGATCATTAAAGATAAGAGTGAACTATTATAAAATGGCTAATCAATGAATACCTTACTTTGCGGAAGCTATTAAATAATTATCTACACAGAAAAAAAAATTATTCTCCCACCACCCCTGGTAAAAAAACCATATCAAATTATTTATATGTGATGAACATGTTTTTGAAAGCAGAAAAAAAGAATGATGATAATAACTGATGTGATGTGCGATTTGGTACTTTCAGTATACCGTTATCATTTCATCCAATGTGACACTAACACTAACGTAAATTATATTGCACTAGTGAAAACGACCTGTAGCGCCACACCAAATAGCACTTGCTGATGTTTCTGCTAGAGGTCATTTATGCTAGGTCAACATAATTTACATTAGTGGTAGTGTCACATTTGAAACTTTTCTAAGTCTTTAAGAGCTCAATCCTAAGGGATTGATAAGTCGAAAGAGAGCTCCAATCTTTTACAGCCTCCCGCTCCTATATATATATATATATATATATATATATATATATATATTCCAGTTACACGGGCCTCTCAGCACATCTAGTTGACTTACCTTGTAGTGGGTAGGATGGCACTGGAGAAACTCTTGAATCAAGCAGGTTCAGGTCTCTCCCTCCCCCCACAGAGAAGAGAAGCCACCATGGTGCTTTCCATGAGGGCTGGGGTGGGCGATGCAGTTGTGGTTATGGCTGTTAGGGGGAGGAATCTGCACCATCCTGTGGCTCTTCAGATGCTGCCTGAGAAGCCATAGGATGGCTCTATATAGAATTTACAGTACTTAGAACTAAAAAGTTCATAGGATATACTAAATGTAGTGAAAATATGCCTTTCACTGGAAAGCTTGTACAAATCAATCTACAACTGAATAGCTCCTAAAAGAATGGGATTTAATTCAAATGGTCAAACAGACTGCTTAGCTTGAAGCAGCTACCTGAATTTCCATCATTAAACCTGCAATCCTGTATACACCTGGGAGTAAGTCTTTGTGAAGAAACGCTGTATATTCATCTATTTGTCTATGTTTTGTAATATTTATATTCTTTGAGTAATCCCTGAGGAAAATTATAATGTAGCTGAGTAGGCCAGAAGCCCAGCTTTGATATTCTGTATTGGATCTGAAACAGCCGTGATAGCCTTGGTTACGGTTGCTATGAAAGCAGGCTTTAAGCTGAGTTTGAAAATGCCTATGGGAGAACATACCTTTGTCTGGACTGCTCAGATGGGCCAACAAAGGTGATACACGATTGGAACCTCCATTAGGAAAATGATTGGCCAGGGGATTAGAGTTAGTTGCTGACAGAGCTAGTGATTATTGGCTAAAGGGAGTCCTCAGAGCTGGAGACGGAAGATGAATACCAGAGCTGGGAAGTCTGAATACCAAAGCTGGTGGCAAAGGAGAGCAGGAAGCTGTGAGGTGAGGTGGCAGCGAAGCGTCAAGACCTGTGTTGATGTATTGGATTCTCCCCCGCCCTTTTAATCTGTTACTGTTCTTTTTTATATATTAACATGTTTTTAATTTTACTGTAGATTTAATTCTATTTTTACTTTTGTAAATTTATATTTATATGTTTTAATTGTACATGTTTTAATCTTGTAAACCGCCGTGAGTCCCAGTACTGGGGAAAAGGTGGGATATAAATAATAATAGTAATAATAATAATAATAATAATAATAATAATAATAATAATAATGTCCCAGAGGCTAGCACCAGTAGGTTTCAGGCAATGGTCTCACCAGAGGAAGGTTCAACAAGGAGTCCCTAAAATGAAATCATCCTATAAGTCAGAGGCAAAAGAAAGAGCTGGAGGCCAAGGAAGACTGCTATACAGCATCAATTCTTGGTTGTGAGGAATTGGCTGGGGTCTGAGGAAAGCTATTGACAGCTTATTAATAGGGGCAGACCTCACCCAGGAGTGGGCAACTGCGGAATGTCCAGGGGCTATTTTTGCCCCACGCACCTGCGGAAGAAATTATAAATTTGAGCCAAATTTTACTCCCTCCATCTTACTCAGGTTCAGGACAGTTAACTAGACTGTGAGCTTGGCTTCTAAGGCCAATAGAGAGAGCAAATACTAACTGTACTCTAAACTGTCAAAACAACATGACTTTGCAAACTAGAAGATGTTTACTAGCTTCTGCCTTGTACCCCAGCCTGTCAGAACCGTATGTGTTCTATAGATAAAAAGTTATGTAAGGAGTTTATGCCCTATAAGTGGACACAAACAACCCATTGCATCAGCTTATTTTTGACTGGATATTTTAAGTTTGTTTGTGTGCTGTGATTGAACATTAACCTAAGAATTATGATTGTTGCCTTTTTGGATCTGAGTAATGATTGGTGGGTTTTACAACCTCCACAATAATTATATGATGTGCCTATAAAAGCATATGATGTTGTATCCAATACTAGTCTCACTTTGGGTTCATCCTTCAGTGCAGACTTCTTGCAATTGCTCATAATAAACTTTCATTACAAAAGAGATACTGTCTTGAGAATCTTTAACCCCCACTCAAATGATCCTAAAAATCGGGAAAGGAGTTCCGAAATTCCTCCACAGCACCCTACAGGCTACACACCCCTTGAAGGCACCAAAATTTAAAGTTTTTTAAAAACAACATGGCACCAGTAGTGTTGCAGAGTGTCAATGGTAAAATGGTGGCTAGTAAGCTAAATGTGGCTGTTTTAGCATTCTGTAGCACTCTGGATACCATTTTTTGCAACTCACTCCCCCCCCCAATTTTAGGAGACATTTAGTGGGCAGGTGGGGGGAGGAACTGCATGTTACCCACCCTCCAAGATTTTCACTCCAAGAATGAAAATACACTTCAGAACTCAGGTGGCACCAGGATTTTTAAATATCATTAATTTAACTTAGCATTAGTTTGCATTCATAGCCAGATAATATTTTCAGCAGATGGTACAGAACTAAGAATTACTGTGGCAGAAACAGAAGCTTACGAGGGGATGTACCCTAAATAAATAAAGCATCAAAAGTCATTATGTTCTGATGGTATTACTTTACCGATCCCTTCCCTAACACCACTGGCACATTGTTTTTATAGTTTGAGACAAATGCCATAGTTGTGCATCACTTCCAAGGGCAATTACTCCTGAACACAATTTCCAAGTGCACCTACTGGAACAGAGGGGAGTTGTCACAATTATATTTAAAAGGCACCTGTTTAAAGGATCCCTGTGCTATTTTTGTTCCTTTCACGTTCTTGTAGAAGAATCTGACTTTTATTTTTCTAAACACTGAGCAGAAGGGGGAAAATATCAGTGGGATTTTTTTGCGCTACTTAGAGTAAAGTAATTATTTTTACATTTAAGTGTCTGCTCTGAAAGCAAGTGCTTGGAAGACTGCAACCTGGTTCCACTAGCCAGAGAGATAATAGCAATTTTGCAGCAATGTAGTCAAATTAGTGCTATGTTACGTAGGCTGCCACATAATGCTAGGTGTTTTTCTCAGGCTAGGCTGAAGGTCACTGCAATTTCAAATACCTAAATAATAAATTAAGTCTTGCTCGGAAGGTGTGTAATTAAAACATCACACTGTTATTAACTGTCTTGCAAGCTATCAGCTAATGCTTGTTGCTATTATGTACAAACACAGGGTTGGCTGTTAAATGGCCAGGAACATCTCTTCACAGTCCCTGAAGCAGGTTGAACAATGCATTCCCCCCATTCTTTCCAACTTAAAAAGCATTTATTTTACAATGGATTGAGGACAGATGTATTGCAAGAGCAGATGGAGCAGGTCAAAATGAGAGCAAGGCTTCACTTTGCAAACTGCATTGATGGGCCAAAGAAAGCTTTCAAATTCAAGGAAACATCATGATCCTTTGATTCCCTTCTTTCCAGAGTCTGTAACCTTAGACGAGAGCTGGTCCTTGGCTCTTCTCCTGAGCTTCAAAGTACTGTGCAAGAGGCAAAGAATTTTTTTTCACACATATGATGATGGGATCTAAATTGCCTGTGACTGCCCAAGAAAGAGAGGGAAAGTAGAAGGCTGAGGGAACATCACTGAACAATGCCAAAGGGGTTGAAGATGCTTCAGTTTAGTGGGTGGGTGGGTGGAACTAAAAGGAGACATGATAGAGCAGTTTAATGTTATGAGCAGTATAAAGAGAGTCAGTAGAGAAATTCTAATGACATTAGAACATGAGCTCATCCATGTCGGACAAAAAACAAGTGTTTTTTAAAAGCACTGCATAACTACAAGAGAGCTTTGGCAACCGGGCAGTATAAAAATAAATGAATAAATATTGTGAAGCAAAGCTCTCCGTTTATTGTGCAGGGACGGGCAGGGCTGGCAGCTAGGGAGGAAGGGGTCTAGTAGAAGTGGCTGCTCAGCCTCAGCACCGGAGCCTTCTAGGGTGGTGAGGAGACCTACTGAGCCAATCAGGTCTCTGACCGGCTTAATGGGGTGAGGCTACAAGGTTTCCTGCTCTGGCCCACTTAGGGCCTTTATTAAAGGCCTCTGCTGTGGCTTCAGCATTGCTCTTGCCAATTTCCCAATCCACCAAGTCATGGCAGTAATAGGTCTTGAAGTGGACAAAAGTTAGTCACTGGTTTAAGGGGTTGGGAAGGAAGTTTAGCTACATTCCAACTGGTAATATGGTGCAGGATATTTGTCTTCCCATTGCAAGATTATGTTGGATCTCTACTGGAGGTTAACTCTTTGTGGATGCATCATTTGATAATATTTCATGTCACAACTACATAGGCATGATAGGCATTGGGGTGGATCTATTTGTGGGAGAGAGCAGGATTTGGCTTCCACCTTCCTCTTGGTGAGAATCTCATGAGGATGTGGCACCATGACAAGCCCAGCAGGCTTGCCACATCCAGGGATAAGTGGTCACATTAGCAGTCTCCGCTATGGTGAGCACCTGACCATCCACCACCAACATTCCCGGTATGTGGGCTAGGAGGAGAGAACCAGCTAGCAGGCGGGCTGCCCAATGACAGGATCCTTATTCCTCTGCCATTCCTATTCAAGTAAAAACCATTAAAAGTTGTGGCCAATTTTATTAACCCATCAAAATCGAGTGTCTTCTCCCCGCCCACCCCATCTTCTCCTCCCTTCACCACTTGGATACATCTAGGCACTGCCCCACACAAATCCATTATCACAAGGTTTAGCCACCACGGAAAATCCAATTCAAAAAATCCATGGATATATCTATCCAACACTGGCTATTAGTCATGATACATAACAGCATAGCCTTAAACATACTTACTCAGAGGTAAGACTTACTGAGCTAAATGGGTCTTATTCCCAGGTAGGAGGGTATAGAATTGTAGCTTAAATGGAGCTTCTGTGATTTCTGGCAGTATACTTCTGTTTAGCAGAAGCTGAAAATAAATAATTGGAGATGACAAAGCCTATTTGTTGCCTGTAGCCACTGGCTGGACATTGCTGGGGGGCGGAAATTATTCTAGACTAGGCAGACTTTTGCTTGAGCCAGCAAAGTGATTCTTATCCAATTTGTGTGATGAGATAAGAAATGAGATAGCATGACACAAACAAACAAACTGCATTTTGCTGATGAATTTGTAACACGTTTCCTACCTGTGACTGTGGATGAGTGCATTGAAAGCCAAGCCATCAGACCAGCTACTGGTGAAATTAATAACATTGACCTGTGGATAGTTCTGAGTTGATTGACGAACCCAGCTTAACAAGATCTTTTCACTGTTGGTCTGCTGCAGTCCGGCCATGATGTTTTTCATTACATCTTTGACCTATGTTGGAAAACAGAATTTCATCAGTCTCTGAGTTTAGTTAGAAAAGGCAACTCATTTTCCTCCTTCAAGTCAAACTCGGATCCATTTGCTTTGCTGTGAGGACCAGATATTCAGCACAGTGAACTCTGACATCATAAATAAGGTATGAAAGGATTCAGGAGGGACACTTTGTATAGGAAAGCAAGGTTTAAATATGAAGAAGGGACCACTGCTCTCCTTACTACTATTTCTTCTTTCTTTCTTTCTTTTTTTCTATATGCAAGACATATGCATTATCCCACATTATCCAAAGAAGCCAGTGTTTCCACTGAAAATTTGCAGAATTAGGATAACATGAAGGAAAATAAATCTGGCCTACATACTTGGTGCAAATCAGCTGAAATGCAGGCAGTTATAAAGTAAAAATAATACCCTTTGGTGTTAACAGCATTTAATAGGTTATAGATATAATTACAGACTTGGATCCAGACTTCACTCCCACGGGCAAACTTTGATTATTCCTTCCTGCTGGCAGTCCCTTGCGCCCTCTGAAAATCTGCTCTGGAGGTGTGGGGGGCCATCTGGAACTAGCAAAAGTCACACCCACACCCACACCCCAGCTTCTGGATTAAAAGCCTTCCATGGAAGGTGATGTTTGGATCCAGCCCACAGCAGGTTAAATACATTCATAGCAAATACTTGCTACCACAATCCTATAATTAGTTTTACATGTAAGGGCTAGTCATATGACAGAGAGAGAGAAGGGAAAAGATGAAAGAGCAACATTTCTGTATATTATTTTATTTTTTATTTACATGGGTTTTCACTTTTGTAATCATGAAAAATTTCCCACTGCCTCAATTGGGCTGGATAAAGAGCATCCTTTACTTAAACTTTTCTTAAGCCAGTACACTGAGCCTAGAGTTAAATTGACAAAGGCTGGACTTTTTGCATTTCATGACACTCAAAGTCACTGTTCACTTCTTTCCCCCACTCGCTCTGTATCCATATGTAGCTATACCAACTGGGAATAACACCCCATGGATCTAATGAAATGGACTCTAGTTCATGAAACCTATCACCATAATAATTGTATTAGGTTATAATCACTCCCTTTCACTCATTGAGGCATTATGATGGGGCTAAAATGGTGTCTGCCCAAATTTTGCTGCAAACACCTACCCAACAGCTATATCAATGTTTGGCTATTAGGAATACATCCTAAAAATGTTCTGCAATGCAAATGACTGACTAACCTGCCAGTGGAGAATTATACTCCAGATCAATCCAAGGGTCAGTTTGTGATTTCCATCCACAATATCTGTACTGCCAATATTCACCAGATCTACCTACCAGACCAAAGTAAAACAAAATAAGACATTAGATAAGAACTATGTAGACAATGGCATTATTTTGAAATACAATAAACATATTTAAAAAGAAGTAAATGAGTTTACATTTCCAGCACAATGGACAAAGAAATACATGTTGAATAAAATATAAGCAAACCTTCTAAAACCAACATATTTTATAAATACATTGTCAGGGCTGTGTGGTTTTGTTTGCATATTAATCTACCACTTAGTTTTACTGGCTAGTAAACATGCAGAGAATATTTGATACAGGGCAAAGCATTGTTTGATAAAAAGCAAACATTACATGCATTTTAGGAAAACGCAATTACCAAGGATGCAACATTATATTACCAAATAAACTTGTGTTTTAATAATTAAATACTCTCCTCTTGTTAATAAAATGCTTTGGTAGAACAACTAAATATTACACAGTGAGGTTCCAGCAGCAATATCTATATTTGTAGTACTTTTATATGTACACAATTTCTTAGAAAAATATCCAGTAATAATAAGCTTCAGACTGAGGAAAGGGGGCGCATGGGGGGGAGGGAACAGAAAATGATACATCCAAGAACTCAAGGCAGAATGTAACATTTTAAAGTAAACAACCTATTTTTTTTCTGTGCCATCTGAAAATTGATAGCATTTCAATTTATATTTTGGCTAAGGCAAAAATAGCACATGCTCCCACTTTGTTTGTTTTGTATACTGGATATCTGTACGATCTCATTCATTCTTGTGTATTCTGCGATGGTGTTTATACTGATGCCCCTCATATTTAACTATTTTCTTCTTTTGACTTCTTATCAAGCTTTCCCCAGGTGATTATGCTTGCATTTCCTCCTGGATGAACTGTGAATATGCCTTGCTGAAAAGGAAACTGGCCATCTAAATCAACCAACTCCAAGCACCCAACCTCTCACTACCAACCATTCTCTCACTACTGAAGTCCACTATTTTGTGCACTTGAGGGAAGATTTACACCTTACATTCATCATGCAGAATCTTTTTAAATTTTTTTCCCATGCAATGGATTACCCCAGCCCACCATGTTAGAAAGCTGGCCAACATGTAACTGATAGAGCTGTCACGTCCACATATCATTCTTCTCTTTGCTAACAGGATCGTGCTGGCTACCACTAAGAATATGTGATACTGATGTGAAGATACTCCACTTGATGCTGGTGTGAAACTGTATGTGGTGCCATGCTATGGCTGCTTTTGGGGAAAGCCATCACAATCAGGTTGTTTTCGGGGGCTTCTGCATGAAGGACATAATGGCCTCAATTCTATGATAAGCTAACTTAAAGAGGTTAACTGAAGAAATGATTCCCATTCCTGCCTCTTTCCTGCATCCACCTGTGACCTCTGAAAATCCTCTCTGGAGGGTTGGGGACCCTTCCGAAATAATGTAGGATGGGGCTTTCTGTGGGGATGGGAAATGTTGCTTCTGTGAACATCCATTAAATTAACCCAACTTACCTTAGGAACCTGGCCTGAGTTTGAGCAATTTTCCTCTACCTACGGCATCCCCTGTGCCCCTCCCACTATTGTTCTTCCAGAGTGTCTTTTTAGAGGGTACAGGTAGCTGCAGGGGAAAAGGGGATAGAAAACTTTCCTTCCATTAACTTCCTTAAATTAATTTATCTTAAGATGCAAGCCAGTGAGTTGTTTGACTATGCAAGACTATGATTATGCAAGACTAAGACTAATGTTTACTCCTTCTGTTCTACATATCCAAGACCCAACATTTTATCTCTGTATTACATCCTTGTAAAAACATAAGAAGGGCCACTCTTGATCAGACCAAAGGTCTATTTAGTCTAGTTGCCTGTTTGTGCAGTGACTGGATGCCAGTGTGTTTTGTGGCCCAATTTAAAGTGCTGGTAATCACCCAAAATGGCTCAGGGCCAGGTTGTTTGAAAGACTGCCTGCACCTTTATGAATCTGCCCAAGCCTTAGGGTCAGCCACGGAGGTCCTGCTCTTGTGCCCACTTGTAAGTTAAATTAGGCTGGCAGGTACAAAGGACAGGGCCTTTTCTGTGGTGATCCCATCCTTATGAAATACCTTACTATGGGAGGTGCGCATGGTTCCCTCCTGGACATTAAGACAATAAATGTTCCAGTCCACTTTTAAATGAATGGATGCTTATCTTTATTTTATAAAGTGGAGCTCTTACTGTCAGTATCTTATGAAACACTTTATGCTATGGTTTTAGCTAATTGTATTCTAGATTTCATTGTTTTATTGTTTGGTCTTGTAAATATAAATATAAATATAAAATATAAATATAAATATAAAAATATTTGAAATTAATTAAATTAATTAATTTGCATGCACTGTCTCACAAGATTGGTTTTTGGATGATTCAGACTATCTCTGATAACTGCATCCCCCTCCCTATAAATGGAATGTGTCAACCATAAGCTTATGCCTCTTTTGAGCCTCTCTGTCATACTCTCAACATCAAGATTCTAGTCCAGATCTGAAAAATAATTTACATATGAGTAAGGGGCATCTTTTGACAGGAACATCTGCTGACACTTTCTCTGCAGGAGGTCTCCTCCAAAAGTCACTTTGCAAAGCAGATAGTTTTTTTGGGCGTGTGTGTGTGTGTGTGAGGGGGCATCTACAAAGAAATCCTCAAGGAAAGTTACACACAGAACTTGGTGGCATGCAAACTACTTGGAATCACAATGTCAAATCTTTACATTTCTCCATCTTTTTCATCCTAGCTATGAAAATTTAGTCGTTATGCTCATCAATGGATATCTCCAACATCAAGTGATGACTTACAAGTTTAAAACTGACATCATAAATAAACTACTACAAGCTGAAACTGCAGTCAAGTGGTGAAGCCAACTGAAAGGAAGTGCTTTTAAATTGGGGTTGTTCACACCATCTGTGAGTCACTAAGTAGAGCTATGAGTAGTGTTCCAACAGCAGAATTCAGCAATTTTTTTGCCCCCAAGGGCTGCATTCAGCAGTGGGTGATGGGTTCACCCCCTTACTGATGGTTGTAGCCAGAACACACAGTACCTTCCCTTCATTCACACAGATACATGTACCTCCCCACACATGCACAAGCATTAATGAGGATGGGGAGAGGAGGTTTGATTATTCCCTGTCTGTGCACCATCCTCCTGATCACAATCACATTACCCATAGCCTGTGCAGTATTCATAAGGGGAATGGCAAAGGTCATCTCCATGTACCAGGAACCCAATAAATATCATATTCCCCACAAACAGCCAAACAACTTCTGTAGGTAGCAGGTCATGGATTGCTTACACAAATCCTACAGAGTCTTCTGATTATGTTCCACAGAAGCTAATGTGTCAGCCATCTTTGACACCTTCTTTTTCCTCCTGCCTATGCCCTTTAGCTAGAATGACCCCCATCTCACTTCCACTACACTAAAGTTGGAACAATACAGAGAAAATTAGCATGGCCCCTGCACAAGAGTGATACATAAATATGTGAAGCATTCCATTTTTATGGGATAGGGCCGAGGCTCAGTGGTACAGCACATGCTTTAAATGCAGAAGATCCCTGGTTCGATTCCTGGTATTTCCAGGCAGGGCTGGAAAAATTCCTGCCTGAAACCATGGAGAGCTGTTGCCAGTCAGTGTTGACAATTTCAGGCGAGATGGATCATACTGACTCTGTATAAAACAGCTTCCTCTGCTCCCACCTCACTCTTCCTTACCCCTTTCCTGCTACAAACTTGTCATCCTGATCCTCGCCATTGTTTTCCCCATCAAATATGGGTGTGAATTAGTTACTTCTAGGGTGTGAATTAGTTACTTCTACTCTGTATCAATTATACACAAACATTAAGGTATTTATTATTTTATATTGACTTTCATAAGTAGTTTAAACAAAGAAATAAATACATTCTGGGAAGTAACTCTTCCTTTATATTAATAAAAACCATTGAGTTTACTCTACCTGAACTCATTAACTGAATAAAATAGTGTGCACTTTAGATATTCAGCGTAATGTGCATTACTGTTTTCCGCCACAGCTTCCTTTTAGTCATGATGCATTTTAATCCCCCCCCCCGCACAGGTAATATAGTATAATTAGACATCTATTGAAGGCTAGTTAAACAGGTGATTGTAAAAGGAAGATGTTAAATGTTATAGATAGGATATTGATCAGGTAACCCTTTCAAAAGTGCAATGGGATTTTGAAACCAGGAACATCTGCATTCACATACTCTCACCAGTACTTACGGACATTTCAGTAAGTTATTAAATCTGAGTGTGAAAAAGATCACATTTTTATGGCTTGTTCAGGCAATGCAATTTTACAGATAGAAGCCAAGGCTTAGCGATAATAGCTTCGTCAAGGGCAGTTATTGAACCTGTGGCAGATGTGGGCCTTGCACTTTGGTCTCCCATGTTGCAAGGGATTATACAGGATCTTATTTATTGTAAAGCATACTCCAAAAACAAGCTTTGAGCTGGCAAACTCCCTGTGTGCATTATGAACCCACGCAACTGATTACTTACATTATTTTTCTGCAGGACTTGTAGTGCTTTATTGACGTTGTTCAAGGCATGAACTCTTGTGGAGCCCTTTTCTTTCCCCTATAAATATACATAGTAGTTACCAATGATGAAAAGCAAGAAAATACTCTGCATTAAGATTAAAAACATCTCTCTTTATGACAGAGAACTGTCTTTGTAACAGCACACCAGAGTCTAAAGTACTAAACAATGTCAATCCTTACTTCAGCAATATATTTCTCTATGGCATTTTTCAGGGGCCATATTCTGTGAGGGCAACAATGAGGCAAATTCAGGTTGGTTTTATTATGACTGATTTCCTCTCGGATCAATTTAGGAATGTTACCATGGCATCAGGCATGTATGATATTCTGAAAGTAAATCTTCCCTGGCATTTGAGTCCTACCAACAGTTTTATCTGCTGAATGTGAGGAATTTTCTTGTATGAAAAAGTTTCATTGTAAAAAAAAAAAGAAAAAAGGAAAAGACAAGAAAAGAGAAAAATAGTAGAGGGTGGTGGAAATTACAAGAAGTCCCAGATTAACACTTCCAAAGCAAAATCAGTTACGTGGATTTAATGGTGCTTTTAATAATGTATTAGTTTTAAATGTTTTAATTAGTTATATGTATTTTATGGTGTTTTCATTTGTGTTGTACCCCACTTCAATCCAGAGGGAGAGGCGGGTTGTTGTTGTTGTTGTTGTTGTTGTTGTTGTTGTTGTTATTATTATTATTATTATTATTATTATTATTATTATTATTGTGATGTTTGTGTTTAAATATTAGACATGGTACCATGGAGGAATAATATAGTTCTACAATTTTATTAAGAAATCTAGTTTTGAATTGTAGAAGTAAAGTGCAATCCTATGCATGTTTAGACCGAAAAGAAGTCCTACAACTAGGGATGGACATACTCACCCGTATCTGGATCTGTTGTGTACCCGCCAAGCTGCTGACCCCACCTGCACCACTTGTGGCACTGCATGAGCTTCCTCGTGGCCTGGCAAGTGTGCACAGAAGCTGCAAGGCCTCCTGTCCTCATCCACAGCCTCCATTATGCACAACAATGGTGGCTCCAGAAAGAGCGTATTTCCCAAGTTGCATAAATGGCAGCCCCAAAGGCCCCTTTCACACAAGATTAAAGGCATGAACCAAGTACAAGGGAAGCTCTGGATGAGGACGGACAGCTGCTGGGTGCTCGCCAAACTGCGTCACACTCAAAGAGCAGGCCAACCAATGCACCATGGCTCGGTGAACATGCTATGTCTCAGCGAACTGGGTTTGAGGGGGAGGGCACAGGGCAGTCTGCTGGACACCTGCATCATCCCTACCTACAACTCCCAGCATTCCCAAGCATTGTTGTATAAATATGCATAGGACTGTGCCCTTCTACTCTTTCACTCTTACACTGTTTCAACTTTGATCTGAAATAGAGAAAACTGCCCTGCTTTCTTTTAATGAATGTATACAAACATTCCCACCATTCTAGTAAACCTACAAAGCTGACCTTCAAAAGTTCATGACAATTGTTTTTTGAATTCTAGAAGTATTTTTGAACAGGAAAAGGAAACCTCTAAGAATTTTCTACTTGAGGCATACAAGCAATACAGGGACAAATGTTTTTAAAAAACAGGATGAAGAAACTAAATACTATTGAAAGTTATGGACAAACTGGTAAAATAATAGTTAACCATGATGGGAACTATTGCTGGGTTTCTTTGTGGGAATGTATTTAGATGCACTAGTTGAGTTCATTAAGGGGAAGACAAATGATTTGGAGTCAGTCAGAAATTTGAATTTGAAGTAGTGAGCCTTCAAAAATTCTCATTAAATTTCTTCCCAGATCTTCAAATTCTAAATAATCTGGTTTTGTTTCTCAAGTGCAACTGATACATTTGGAAATGTGCTGTATTTTATTATGAATTTTGCACAGACTACTTTACATGCACAGTTTTCTGTAGCTTTCAGTTCATTCATGTCTTCCACTTCCTGAATTACCCAATGGGCATGTTCTTATTGATAAAACATTGCAAACCAAAACATCTTGATGGGATCTAGGTTCCATCAAGTTCCTTATTCTCAGATGTTTTATTGATGCACATGAACCCTTTTGTACAATCGATGGGATGGGGGAAATCCACTCATCTCTTCTTCCATCCAGGTCTTAAGGTTAGCAAGGTTTGTCTACGTAATGCCTATGGCACTATCTTTCCGGCGCCAGGTTAAGACTTTCCTCTTTGCCGAGGCATATGGCGGCACATCCTAATTACCCACATGTTTAGTTTTTAATCGGTTTTTAATGCTTTATGTGTGTATGTTCTGTGTTTTAGAGTTTTAAATTTTGTATACTTGTTTTTACCTCAATTTTAGAATTTCTGTAAACCACCCAGAGAGCCCTGGCTATGGGAGCGGTATATAAGTGTAATAAATAAATAAATAAAATAAATGCTGGGGAAGAGAAAGGGGCATGTTTAAAAACAAAATCTGGCAGTCTCACCAACTCCAAAATTCACCAGTTGTTATAGGACACAATGCAGAGGCTATAATTTTGTTAAAGGAATTTAGGAAGACTATCTTCATAACATGTCAACGTTATTACTGTATGCATGTTCTTATAATCATTGCAAATTCAAGGTGCTTCACAAAATAGGCTTTTACCAGTCAGATCCACAAATAACAATTCTATAAAGTGGTTTCTGCACTTTCAAAGTCAAATAAGCTAGCCATTGTGGGAATGTAAAATTGCTGGGATATCTTCAAGAAAAAAACACGCATATACGTACAAGTTTTTGGCCTGTAAAACCTTCCAGGAGCTCCAAAAGCCTTCGTCCATCTCGAAAATCATTGAAGAGATCTTCTATAGGATGTGTACCAAACTAGAATAAAATAAAGGGAAGTTCATTAAAACAGGGAATTGTAGAATACATGCTAATGTTCTTATGACATTGTCCCTGTTCTTTGGATGAAAAGCAAGAAAAGAAAAGAAAAGTCTTTTACCTACTTTCCAATGTATTCATTCTTTTTGGGCAGAACACTTGATTTTGTTGCTAAGATTTGTGTAAAATCAACCAAGCATTGATGCAGCAGAATAATTTTATTTGAATGGGGAGAGGTAGGGTGAAAAAACAGATAATAACTCTTGCTCTGTATTCTACAAAATAGGTGGTGAATGATGCCATTTATTTCATGTTATTTTATTTAGTTATGTTTATGCTCCACATTTTTCCAAAGATATTAGAGTTGTTCACAGATGGCTCCTAGATAATCTCCCATCCACCTCAGAGTCAAATATCCTTCACTTCAGATGTTGTACTATACTATGTACCTTCCGGCCATTTTCTGGCCCAGAAAATAAAGTAAGGATGCATGGGAACTTTGTTTTAAGCTCACAAATCATGAGAACACGTGCTGTTTGCAAACCTGAATGTGAACATAAGCAAGAGAGTATGGAGAACATCCTCCAGAAATGTTCACATATTCTCAAACTTGCGTTTGCATTTCAAAAATGTGTATCCCCCCCCCCTCAAATGTGCACTTTTAGAAATGTATTTCTTTTAAGTACATACTTTCATGCTGTACTCTGGGGGGGGAGTGTGCGTTTCAGTGTTCAAAATGTGCACTTGCCCCATTCAATTGAAATTAAAACAGGACACAATTGAATGTGGGAAATGAGCCAACCAAAGTTTGAAGGTGGTGTTCAGACAATCTAGACAACTGTAAAGATCACTTATTCACCCATCGCTGGAATCAGATTTACCAAAGCTTTATTTTGAAAGCTTAGAGTTATACAGTTATACAATATAATGCATCCATAGCATTCTGTTGGCTAGCTCTGAATATATCCCAATCGTGGTTAGCACCAGGGTTGTGACCCACAAATGCCGTCTGTGGGTCCCTCTCCTATCAGTGGTCCTCTGTCCCAGTCCTGATGCCTGCCATGAGCCACCTTTATATTTATTGCAGCTTCCAGCTGCCATCTTGGATTTGCTTGCCAATGTCTTGTAAGTTGTCATGCCAATGCATTCTCAACAAAGAAATATAACCACTTTTACAAAACATAGCAGGTACACGACACAGCACAGGTTAAGCTCCAATACACTTCGCCATTGAAATTGCACTCTCCTGAAATAGTTCCCCCCCCCCCCCGAAACAAGAGTGATTTCTGGTGTTTTGATATTCCTTTAAGGGTGCAATCCTATGCATGTTTAGACAGAAAAAAAGCAAAAAAAGCCCTAAAACACCCAGCATTCCCCAGAATGCCATTTTTTTCCTACCTAAACATGCATAGGATTACGCCCTAAGGCATCCTATTTTTTTAAAAAAATAAAATATACAGTTAAAACTGATCCTAAACAAAACAACATTATATGGGAGGTTAACTTTAGAGGAGGAATAAAACACAGCATGGAAGCAAAGTTAGAAGGATATTTTAATTACAATTGTGTTACAAGTAACCCTTTTTAAAATAATGATTTTGAGGCGCTTGAAAGGCATCCTTCTATTAATCATCAACTAAATATTACGGAAGGTTTCCTATGCTGCCGCCACACATTCTAACCTGAAGAAGAGCTTGCTATTTGTCTGGTGGTGAGGTAATTAAGTTGCCTTTCAGAAACAGATTGAATGTCTTCAGTGGATCGACAATGCAATAAGTCTTTAGAACAAAGGATTTGGAGAGATGGCAAGAAATATGTAGCATTTCCAAGGTCATTGGAAAAGTGTATTAAGATGTGAGAAGCTTTTGCAAGAACAAACTAATATATTGAAATGCTATTTTGAATTCCAGACACATCCAATATGAACCTTATTTGCAATAGCCCTCAAGCAGATAGATACAATTATATTTTTTCATTATGCACTTTGCCATATAAATATTAAGTTAAATTTACCATTGAAAAATGTAAATAATATGGATGGTACTTTAAACTTGACTATAATTTCAATGATGTTTCGATGCTTCAGGCATCCTACACATGTAAGGAAGCATCTGAGATCTCTCTTCAACCTGCACCTCTTAGCTCCCGACCTACATTTGATAGTAATACAAAATTGCATGGTGATGGCAGGTAGGGACACATTTATGTTCGATGTCTGCTGGGAGGGCCTTCAAGGTCTGGCCAGCTCCATAGCCTAGATCTCAACGAAGTGAAATGTAAACCAAAATACTTGGGTTCAGAAGGTAGCTCTCAGTTACAAAATATGACATCATAGTACAATAATTTGTAGGAGTGTACACTCTGCCCTGGAATTATTTGGTAACCGCAAACATCCGTGGAGCATTTGATCTTCCAGTGCAGAGACATGCCCAATCGGAGCAAGAAGCAAGAGAAGAAGCAAGTAGAAGGTAAGACTAAGGGGTGTGTGTGTGTGTGTGTGAGAGAGAGAGAGAGAGAGAGAGTATGGGTGAATAGGGTGCCTGGTTGTTTGAGTTAATGGATGCTGTGTGCGCATGTTTTGGAGTGGGTGATCCTGAGTGTGTATGTGTGTGGGCTGGCAGTGTGAGTGTATTGATGTGATGATGTCTGAATGGGATGCCTGGTTGTTTGACTATGAATGGATGCATGTGCATGTTTGCAGTGTGTGTGTCGGGGTGTGTGTGTAGTTTTCTGTGTGAGAGTTGGGAGGGATGATTTGGAGGTGATATTCCTATTTTGATCCATAGACATTCCTCTCCAATTTGTTTGATATAATTGGCATGATGTATATTTTATTTCAGTATTTTGTATAAACAATACTGAAACAGAGTGAGATAGACACAGGCAGATTAAGATTTCGTAGGCAGGTAAAAGAAGACTGGAATGAAGGAAGAAATAGACATGTGAAACACATTTACAAGGAAGCTCAAAGATATCAAATAAAAGTATTTGAAATAAGTTTTGCACTCCTGGCACAAAGCCCTTGATTTAAAGAGAACACAGAGTATTCGGTATCTTACCACATAAGGTAAACACTGCTGTAATGCAATCTCTTTTCTACTGAATAAAGGTCAAATCACAGACACTTTTGTTGCCTTTCACTGCTGTGGCTGGTGGCTGCGATTACTAATCTTTACATGATACAAGGAAAGCTGGGGAAAAATCTAGCAAAAGGCTTTAAAAAGAAGGGAAAAGCAGCTGAAAAGATGCAACAAACAACACAGATAAGTCATCTGATAAAGATGGAATTAAACCTTCAGCTTTTCTGTAGACTGAAGAAAGTGTAAACTATATCTAGAGAACTCTTAACAAAACTGTTATACCTTGCAAGGGAATGTGCAAATCATCTTACCCAACAATAAATAAGACTTTCTCTAGACATTCTAGGGTCAGGCCAACCCATACATTTTTGAAGAAAGACACAACTTGTCATTGTGAAAATATTTGTATTTAAAGCTATCCCTAAAGATACGATGTTAGAAACCTCTAGGATTCAACTCTGAACCCTGTGGACCAGATATTAGCTTCCTTGGAGCCACTGGGGCTGAAGAGAATTACAGACAATACCAGTAGGGGGTTCAAACCCCAGCTGCTGGCCTGGGAAGACAGGTGACAGCAGAAGAACGAGGTAGTGATACTAGCTAATATACAGCTGCCCTCAATTTGACCAAGCTGTTATCTCTTTGCACCACCAGGATAAGAGGCTTCAGCATGACTTTGGCCTTGACTTTCATCTCTAGCCTTCTGATGCCTCCTTGCCACCAGTTTCCACCTCAAGATATGTGTCTGCCCTCAGGCCTGATTACCTGACTCAGAGGATCATTTCTTTATTAGATACTGTGAATGAAAAAAGAGGCTTTGTAGACTGCAATGTTCTCTAAGGTGTGTTAACTATTTCCTAGGCCAAAAGAGAAATCATTACTGCCTTCAACAGTCAACTGCCAAAAATTAAAAAAAAATGCTGTGGTATCCAATAAAACTACTTATGTGACATGTATCCCCACTTAACCTACCAGCATCCTGTGCTGTGGAAGGAAACTACACAACCTACATTGAAGCTGTGATGGGTGCCAGCCCCCCAAAATAGTGTTTACTAGGGGAAAACACAGTGGGCAACTTAACAGGATTCAAAAACAAAAACAAAAGCAAAGAGAGAGGAAGTGAAGAAGTAAGAGAAACAACTTACATTAGCACAGCATTTTATTATGAGTTTACAATAAAAAAATAATGTGAAGGGATGGCTCCCAATAAACGAGCTTTCCACAGGCTGGCATTCAGAGGAAAAGCTGACTCTCAACCATCTTTCTTCTCATGCTTTGTCATTGGGAACATCTCTACGTCACTGTGTAGCAATGGGAACAGTGGCATTCTAGAAGAGACTGCTTTTAACTAGGAGGCCACAGCTGAGTCCAGTGGCTTGCCCTTGGTTACAATTAAAAAAGAAGGAAAGATGTAAACAACTCAGCTACCTCATCAAAAATTAAGCCCCCCACCTAAGAGTTCTCTCCCAACTCCCAAATGTTGCTCACATCACCTGACCTTCAGGAAGGATTCCCACCATGAAGTGGTTAATAAATGAATGTTCGTATCAGCTCTACATTTTATTAACCCTCTCTGTAGTATCAGTCTCTCTTTCAAGTCATCCACTTTCCCTCTATTAATCTCCTCAGCTCTCACGTACAGTCTTATAAGAAGAGCCATCTGGATCAGAACAAAGGATTACCTAGTCCAACATTCTGTTTCCACAATGGCCAACCAGATGCTTGTGGGAAGCTCACCCTCCTGCTTGTGTACTATGGCAACTCCTATTGGTGCTGTGCTCCAGGCATATTACAAAGGGCGACATTTCACAGAGCTCAATACGCAAAAGCATATTTCAGTTTTGCAGTGACACTAGTAGAAAGGATTTTTAAATAAATGAATGAATGGATAAAATTCCATGCCTTGCCTCACTCGAACGCTACAGATCTGGAATTTTATTTCCCTTCCTTTTTAATGGAAGGGGACTTTTGCCCCTACCTCTATTAAAGTCAGTGGAGAAAGATCATTCCATTGATTATAACAAAAGTGGGGAACAGGGTCCCCCTGCCAAAGAATGGCTGGAGGGAGAAAGTCCAGCCACTGTCAAAGACCCTGGAACCCCAAGGGTCCATGGTGGGGGTGGGGGGTGGGCTTCCCCCTGCTCAAGCTCCCCCATCTCTCTCTTTGGCAGAGAACCCTTTCCCCACCTCTGTTAAAGTCAATGGAGCAAAGAGGAAGTGAAATGGGAATCACTTAGAAAAGGGTTCCGGACCCTTTGCACAGGCAATGAAAAGGCCCTCTCCCTGGTTCCAACTAAACACTTCCCTAGTTCAAGATAAACTGGTCCAGAAGGCTAGCTGAAGGAGGTCCAGAAGAACCTACAGGGATGCACGCCACCTGTCCAATTATCAACATAGATCATCAAATAAACAAACCACAGCTCATATCCAATTTAACAGGACAAGCAGGTGCCAAAGTGTATCTACTATTGCTCTAACTGCAGCACCTAAATTGGAATGGATATGAGTGACTTCCTCTAGAGTGTCTTGTATATTAGTCACAGCAGGCTACTGAGCAATTCTTCCCTCCACTTTATGAGCTAACATTTAAAAGACCTCTAGAAATTTGGAATGCCTCTCTTGTTGGCTCTAAGCAAATGCAATGGTAGTGGAAAAGTAAGATTTCTTTGCCACCTTCACTACCACAGAGTAGGCTCTAATATGAGCTCTAGACTGTGTTCAATAGCATTAATCAAGTCTTCTGCCACCATCACTCTAGTCATCTTTCTTGCCATTTCATTGCTGTCAGATTCTCAGACACCAAGAAGTGAGCTCAGCTCCATGACTGGAGAGAGGACATTCAGGTGCAGTCATGTCAGCCATCCAGGCCATGTCCACATTCAGCCACCCAGGCCATGTCCACATTCAAAAGTTCAATCATCAGGATTGCCATCACCAAAAGACATCAGAAAACCACCAGGACCCACCAAGTCTCCTGGAATAGCCAAAAATTTTAACCCAAACACCCAAGGCTACATCCTTCCAGGTCCAAAGACTCCACAAAAACCCTTTCAACATTCTTGCTTCTGGGAGAGAGAATGAACTAAGAGCACTGAGCACTTAAACAGTCCTACAGTATATTACTTCAACACCCCTGACCTCAAGCACTAAGTCTGGAGAGCCCTGCTAAAACCATCCACTGTTATTAGAAGCTAGAATGGTCAGGAACAAAATTACATTCCACTCTTTCCCTACCCTGGCATTTTCCTTATATGGAAAAGTTGGGGAGAAATTATAAATATTTGCAGACATAATGTCCAGGTCTTTAAGTTCCTCTGAATATGAATTGCTAACAAAGCTTGAGAAGGTTCAGATTTGGATTTGGTCAGCTTTGGATGAGTCCTGCTTCTATTCAGACATCTCCTGAATCAACATGATTCAGTTCAGGATTCAGCCAAATTTAAAGCAAACCTCTAACTAAAACTTGAATGCTGGGAGTTTACCTACAGTAAAAAGAAGGAGGTCTGCATTTAGAAAGTTTTATATATTTTCAGCTAATCAGGTAGACACTTCATTATGGGTTCATTGAAACTGATGCCTAGAATTTATGGAAGAAGAGGGATATTACATTCTGTTGAGCTCAGCATGGCTTTTAATTCAGTTTTAATAAAAGTGGGATTGCAAATATGTCTTAGGTATTTGCTAGAGCTATGTTACATTTATTACTTTTAACATTTGTCCACCCCGCTTGTCAAATCAAGTGATTTTTCAAATTCAAAATGTATTTAATAGTACATACTAGAAAGGAAAAGTTGTAGGACTAATACATATTTCAGAATACTTTTTTTAACAGAAAGCTAGATTGTGGTACAAATAATTTTTTAAAAACTGTTTTAATTGACAAAATTGACAGAGACAAATCACCACACTCACACCCAGGAAAGCACTTTCCTTTAAAAACATTTGCAACACAGAAGCTATTTGGTACGTATTCTAGGAGTGATATGTGGCTTTATTTATAAGCTGTTTTGAATGTGATAACTCTGTGTATTAATATTCACTGATCAAAAATAATACAGTAAGTCCTCTCCATTCCACCACTTTTCCACCAATCAGATAGATCTGATGCTAACAAAACCACTGGGTTTGTATCAATACAGCTTTTTCAAAAGAACCACATTACTAACATGTTAGGAGTGTAATATTGGGTAGCGTCTTAATTTCAACTACACTATTATTGAGAAAGTTCATTTTTCAGTAAAACAACATAGTTGGAAAGACATTATTAGGGTCAACACTCCACAATGTATTCAACATCTACACGAATGGAGTAAAGTTTCTAGTTACCCTGCAGTTTTTCTTCAACATCATACATATAACACAATTACAACAATTACAACAGTGTGTAACCATGAATGGTGTATTACCTGTAACAACAAATTTCAAAGAACTTATAGGCATAGCACATGCTACTCAAGCAGTCTGCATGACTTGAGAAAGTAGCTACATGAAGCACATCATAACTACAATTTCTGACACCCACACAAATGTCCACTTTATTTGAAAACACACCATTGCCAACATTCTATCACACGTTTGGAATTGTACATGGAGGAGACCTTCTGGCCAAAAGTGTTTATCTACGTTACTTTTAGTGTTATTGTAATAAAAAGTGATATCAGTCTTATATTTGTTGTCTGAGAGTGCATCTCTCATGCATTGAAGAAAGGTGAACCACTGTCTTTCCATTCTAACAAACGCCCAACTTTTTAAAGAACAACTCACCTCTGGATTTGTGGGCAAGGAATGCAGGGGGGATTTCTGAGCAGAGTCAGGCTTTCTTAGCTAATTTTCCAACTAGTGCCAGAGTGCTGAAAAAGTTATCAGTTGTTGTAGTTTGGCTGAAACCCTGTAGATTTGTTGTTACTCACTGTCTGGCTTTAATTTTGAGATATTTTTAAAAATCCAAATTTAAAAATCCAAATTTTTAAATTTGGATATGGGTGGCGGAGGTGTGGGACGAAATGAGGTCAGCGCAGTTTCCGTCGAGGTCAGCACTGGTCAGGAAGAAGGCGTGCTAAGGGGAGTGGCCAGCGGTTTTGGCCAAACCTTATCCTTCATTTGCGCCCTGTGTGCAGCTGTGGCAGTGGCGCGGCTTTTTTTTTTTTTTTTTTTAACTAAACGGGTCTGCTTTGTGCACGAACGGACGACCGAAAACCTGTCTGGTGAGTTGTTTGGGGGGGGTGTTGTGGATGTGTGGGATATGTGGAGCTTGTTACCTCTGTGTGGGTAACTTTTTGGGAAGGCGGGCATCCAACTGTAATGGGAAGTTGGTGGCCTGTCGCGGTGGGCAGCCACAGGTACTGTAGGTACCGTGGTTTAGGCTGCATGGATGATGTAAAGGCGAGTGGGGAATGACGGGCACGGTAGAGGCAGACAGGGCTGTGTGCCTATTAGTGTGGGTACGCGGCAGCTGGGTATAAGGGGGCAACAGGCAAGGGTGGGCGGCCATCTTCAAGCAGCCACGCAGCAGCAGGCGGAAGGTCAGGGAACCATCAGACCAAGGGGTTGATGCCCTGGGGCCCCTTTGCACTGTGTCAATACACTCCCCTATCCTTCTGACTGCATTTGCTGGGGGGGGGGCGTGGAGTGATGGTGGCAGGCTGCTGACGCCAGTTTCACACCTCCGCTGGTGCTTGGCCCGTGTGTAGGTATCAGGAATGGCTCTGCAGGGGAGGAGGGTCACTTGGCGGCACCAGGAAATTCTAGGTCTGTTGGACATCTGGGAAGAACAGAGGATACAAGAGCAGCTGAGGGCTAGCCACCACAACTTTAATGTGTTCCAACAAGTGGCACAGGAGATGGGCAAGAGAGGCCATAAACAAACCACAGAAGAGTGTCGCACTAAAACCATGGGCATGCAGACAGAGTACCGGCATGTGAGGAACCATAATGTGGGTTGGCTCTGTGGCATGCGGGGGAAGGGCGCAGGGCCGGTCATCGCCGGAAAAACTCAGAGGCCAGATGGGAGATGTAGGCGCAGAGTGCACATGCAGACGACTGTCCTCGGATCACAATACATCTGTCATCACCCCCAAAAGCAAATGACAGCATCTCTGCCTTGTCAATGTTGCTGCTCAACAATGCCACTCTTTCCCATCCTCCTGCCGCCACTGGCCACGCCCCGTGGGTTATCCCCCAATGCCAACTGGCTCCCCTGTGCCCAGCCCAGGGGGGTGGGGAATGCAACAAAAGCAACAGTGGCACTTCAGCCACCGCCGCCGCCAACCACCGCGGATTGCGCTGTTTCGCACTTGCGCAAATCGTGCCACAGACGGAAAAAAAACTGAAAATCAGGCCGGTGTGGCTGTGCATCCCGTGCTCGACCCGACAGCAGCACAACCAGAGCAAACTCCCGCAACCACCCCACTCCAATACCGGGATAACCCACACAACTTGTGGACCATGAGGCATCACACCTATACAGGAAAACCCGCTTTCACCCCTCCTCAACCACGGAACACCCAGTAGGTCTAGCAAAGCCCTAAGTATCATGCTTTCAGATCACAACACAGCAAGACTTTTATGCCATACTTTGCAGGTTTGGATGGCATATACTGAATGGCACTAATTGTTCATAAGTTATAACATTCTCATACGGCTTGAAGCATTTTTGGAGAGTCTTGCAACTGGAGTCAAAATGACCCCTAATCAGTATTAGTAAGTATTGCTCAACTCGAACTCTGGAAATAGTTATGCTAAAAGTAATTAAAATCTGTTTCTAGTGATATTAGTATATTATGGAAATACACAAAGTACAGTTGTTGTTTTCACCTACGTATTTGCCTTCATGTAATAAGAGTTCAAATTCATTCTGTTTGTTTCCCATGCTCTGGGCATTAGTATATAGACATCGAAGACCATGTGTTTTATAGTTTGGCTTTGTTCCTACATTGTTGCGGACACTATTTGGGGGCACTATTGGAGCTGTTCTCTGTACTGTGGTGCCTTGGCCTTCATCCATTGTTGCCTCGAGGTTTACGTCTCCCGCCCCCGTGAGATTCAGTATAAAGCCCTCCTGATCAAGTTCTTCATGCTGTGGCCGAACACATTCTTTCCAGCCCTTGTGAGGTGCAACCCATCCCTTGCCAGCAGTCCATGTTCCAAGTAGCGTAGCCCGTGGTCCCAGAATCCAAAACTTTCCTAAGTGGAATTCATTTTCTTGCCATGAAATTACAGCATAGCCAGTCATATAGCCTGTTACTATTCAATTAAGCATCTGAAGTTAAAAGGTGAAATTGCTTTTGTATAATTAAGAAAATTATTCAATCAAATGCATTCATTTTAATTATACAATCTATCTTAATAACATATCTAACACCATTGTACCAGAGGAAAATACTATTATAAATGATCTCTTCCTGTTTCAGTGTGTTCCATTTTTAATAAGAGAGAAATTAGTTTAAAAGCAGGCAACTTCTAAAACATGATATTGTTTCGAGTTTGGCTTTCATGATTACTGTGAATAGGTCTCATAAACTAATGGGTAGTCAGGAACTATTTGGGAGCTTGATGCAGTATGACTAGTTGTGCTGAAATCTGCCCTACAATTTCTTGACAGTCCTCCCCCATGTCTTGCAAAATGGGCTTCTGTTTTTCTGTCGAATTCTCAGGACACTTTAGAATTTCTTTTGAATTTCTCTTTGTCGTATTTTGAGCTTACCGTATCATGTGAGGTGGCCCAGTATCCTAACACAATTATGCATGAGATGGTTAATTCTATCTTCAGGCTTATATTTATGTTGGTAGATTTGTTAAAGACGAAATCATTTGTTCTGAATTCCTGGTTGGGATGGACAATTCAGTCAGTTTGGCTTTCCCCCACATTTTTTTTTTAAAAATCTCAAGTTTAAAATGTAGACTTCAAAGAGCTAGGGCTCTTTCAACATGGAGCTTATGTAGTGCCATCAAGATTTGTTACTCACTGAAGTTTGTGGCTGT
The DNA here is from genome assembly GCF_023053635.1 of Elgaria multicarinata webbii. NCBI lineage: Eukaryota > Metazoa > Chordata > Lepidosauria > Squamata > Anguidae > Elgaria > Elgaria multicarinata. The sequence continues at coordinate 64,018,221 of NC_086175.1, forward strand.
TTTCATGAAGCCATAATCCTCTGGTGCCTCTCCCACCTTTTTTAAGCTTTATTCCGCCATGATTTAACTCACCAAAAATGCAGTAATAAATGGGATAATAGAATATTGTTCTCACCTATCCCTAGTTCTTTCTGGCAGCCAAATCCTTAGTGCTTACAAAAGGCTTTTGTCAACTACTCACCCAGTACAAAGCATCGTATTCCTATGTTGTAAATTGTTCTACACTGAGTTGTTCTTATGAAAGTTCTCTGCAAGAGACATTAAAAAAATGGAATACACCATAGGCGTTTCAGATCAGTTTTGTGTGTGTATGAAAAGCAAAACACACTGCTTGGAAACTGGCAGGGATCCAGGACCTATAAGCGCACTCGTGCACATTTAAAACTTTGTTCCTTTGAACATCAGACTTCCATGCCATGTCTCAAACTGCTTTGGAAACTCCTTTCAGGATCAGATTCACAGTACAATCCTAAACATATCTAGTCAAAAGTGAGTCCCACTGAGTTCAATCAGGCGTACTTCTAGGACTGCAGACATGACGGCTATTTGCCACAGCTGTTTCCCATACAGAAAAGAGAGGGAGACTGATGACTGAGAAAAACACACATCCAAATTCCCCATGGAAATAGTTGCAATGTTCTTGGAATGCTAGCCACAAAGATTGACTTGACTTTTATCCTTAAAAGTACAGTGAAGCTTAACACTGTAATCCTTTGCATTTTTACTCAGAAGTAAGTTGCACTGACTTCAATGGAACTTACTCTCTTGCAAGTGTGTTTAGGACTGCAGCCTAAGCACCCTAGGCATGTCACCCTGACGATCTCAGAGGACCAAAGAAGAGTTAGTTGATCCACAACTTAAATTCTAGAGACTTGAACAACTCACTGGAGTGAGAGTTGTCCTACCAAGCACAGGAGGGTCCTTTTTTGTGCACAGAGGGCTTTTGAATGGGTGAGGACGTGATCGCGGGTGATTACCTTCCCCCACTGGCAGTCCTCCGTGCTGCCATAAAATCTACTCTGGAGGGTTGGGAGGTGGTGAAGGCAGCTGCACTGCAAGGGTGAAATTGATGATCTCACACTTCCTGCTGTCCAAAGCATTTTCAGAGAGGTTCCTGCTGGCATGGAAAACAGGTTCCAGCCTATAGATTTACTAGCTACTGCAAAATTATTAAGGAAAAATGTAATCCACTCAAATGGAAAAATAGAATTATACATAAATGAAATACTAAACAGACGTAGTTTGATAGGTTTCTGTTTATTTTGCAATGAATATATTTATAACCTAGTTCACTAACATGTTTATATACCATGTTTCTCCTCCTTTAGAATACACTAAACAAACTGAGAAGTGTTGGCATACTAGAAGAAATAAACAAAACAAACCTGGGTGAATTTATAATCAGTCTAGTGCTATCACCACAGTATGCAACAGCACGCATGCTATTTAGCATATACATGAAACCACTGTGAGAGATTTTCTAGAGTTTGCGGGGAGGGCAGGGTCAGTGCCACCAATATGCTAATGACACCCAATCCTATCTCTCCTGTCCATCTACATCCAAGGAAGCTGTTCTAGTACTAAATCGGTGTTTGCTTCACATTTTGTTAACAATTTTTTTTTTGATGGCTGCATTCCCTCCCCTTAATCTCTTAGAGTGATGCTAGGTATATCGGTCATTATGGAGGATGCAAAACGGGGGCCAGGCAGTGGATGCTGTTGCTGTTCTCTTCACGGGAAGAGGCAGAAACTAGCTAAACTGACAACAATTCCCAATCACCACAATCCCCATAAAAGACTTGCCAGAACTCAGAAGTGATGCTGGAAGCAACTATTGTTCTTGGTGCCTTGTCTTTGTCACTTGCATACCAGCTCCTTGATCTTGCCTGGACTTATCCTGACCTTGGACCAGACCCTGACTACTCTTTGACGCTTTCCTGAATCCAGTGTTGTTTGACACGGCTTCTGACAGATACTTTGGCTTTTGACTATGGACTGTTTGTTGACATTTCCCTTCTGCTTATTGAGTTTAATGCTGGTGATTTATGACACACACTGTCTCTGGGTGGAATTTAAACAACTGGGAATGTCTTATAAAGTCCTTTTATGGCTTGGAACCAGGCTACCCTGAAAGACCAAGTTCTCTCATATGAACTCACCCAGGTCTTCAGATATTTGGGAGAGGCCTTTTTTCCATGACCGCTGCCTTCAGAGGCATGATTGGTGGCGAGACATTTTTAGATTTCTACCCTAAAATAAATTTATTGTATTTATCATAGGTATTATTACAGCACCCATTAACCATATTCCTACAGCAGTTTACAAGACATTATAAAAGGCATCATGTTTTATTTTGGTATTTCCAGATTTTGTATTTTATTAGGAAAAGTATCATTATCATTTTTTTAAATCAAGCTCCCAAACTGAATTATGTGGGGGTTTTTAAACTAGCAATTTAAACCAGTATGCAGTAAGGATCTTGCCAGTGTCATTAGGTATTAAAGGCAAAGTGTGATGAAGCATAAATTAATAGTATTAGTCAGATAGGGGAAAGCAACTAACTCATATGATGGATCTCCGTGATTTGTTAAAGATACAAAAGGAAAAAGAGCAAAAGAAATTAGGAGGGGGAAGTAGCAAAACTCTGCTCTTAAAACTGAATATACCAACATCAGCAGTCTATGTCCTGTGACTAGTAAAGGATTTCAATAATATAGATTAGAGACAAGTCCCACACCTGTGATTCCAAATGCTATTAGTGTCAAAGGCCGTCTTTTACAGACTTCAAGAGGCTCCAGATCACTCATCAAATAACTATTTTTTGTTGACAAACCTCACTGCAGCGATTTTAAATTAAAAATAAAATCCTTGTGCGGTACTTTGCTTAAATTACAATACCTACTATTGCAGACAGGCAGTTTATCATGAGGCAGGTCTAACCATCTGGCTGGGCAGCTCTGGGATCTCTTGGCTTCATGGTACTGCTAGTTCCCATGTTCTTCACTTTTCTAACCTCATCAGTAGTTGAAGGCCACTGACAGCCAGCATCATATTCAGTTAGAGCTATTGTCCAATGAGTTTTGAAGCGGCCAACACACCCAGATGACTGATTGATAGTTCCTTTTGTTCACCAAGGAATTGCTAGCTTGTGATGAAGCAAATGCTATTGCAGAAGAACACTAAATAACATCTATCAGAACAGCCTCTTTGATTGCATGAACAATTTAATTTTCTTTGATACAGACAGTGAAAAGGAAAGATAAAAAGGCAAATGTTTCAGCACAAAAACTCCTTCACTTCAGAATTGTGGGTTACCACTTTAAAGGCCTCCTATCTTTATATAGTTTTTTAATCTTTATATAGTTTTTAATTGGTTCAAATGTATGTATAAGTAAAAGAAATCAGTGATTTTTATGTCACAGACAAGCATCTATACTCTTTGGGGAAAGGTTTTGAATAATAGATTGCTGTAAATGCAAACAGCTACTTCTCTGTCCTAACTTTCTTGGTTCACAGACATTTTGGAACAGCTGTGTCTCAAGAGAGTTTTTGGAAGTAGTAATTGACTGCCTTTGAATTCATTTCAACACCATTCAAAATTTGTGGTGTTCAAACTCATGTGAAATAATTTATGCAGCTTCTTAACGTGACTGAAATTGCTTGTAATTGTTAAGATCAATTCTCACAACTTTCAAGGCACTATGATTAAACTCTGGTGGTAAAGCCAAAAATAATCACACACTGTACTTTATCCTTGGATGATGATAACACTTTACAGTGCTCCAAGTCATAAGTGCTCCATACTTCACAGTTGTCAGACAAGACAAGACAATCTCCTTCTTAAAGACCTTGAAGTTAGGTCCTAATCTTATAAAATGAATCATCTGTAAAAAGCACCATAACACCACATGGTGTCACAGCTTCCCTACATAAATTGTGATATTACTCAGGGAAACATAGAAAGATAGCAAGATCACCACCAAGCAATAAAAATGCAATGTAGGAGTTTTCTTGTATGTAGCACGATACACACACACATGCTGCCTGAGATTTCAGATCTGCACAGGACATTTGTGAACACACTATTTCAGCATTTTAAAATGTCCTTATCTATGCCAATGACCAATTATAAGGAATTTTGAAGCAGAAGTGTTTGTGAAATTGCAATGAAAGGGATCTATGATTAGTAGGAAGAGGGAATAAGCCATATGCTTTCTAGCACATGAGGTTGAACCCGTGATTTTAAAATAGGAATTATGTAATTTATTTTATGCATCTCACTTTCATCACCAATACATGCCATAGGATTATTCAGTCTTGTTTATACATCAATACCACATGATGTGAGGTATTTGATTAAACGTTGGCACATGATGTAGTCACTTTTGTTGAAATTAATATCATACCCACAAAACAAATGTCCTCTTTCAAAAACACACATATGGAAGCTGCTACTGAGGCAGTACAAAAATAAGTCAGCCAGTCTTTATATATTTCACACATTAATCACAGAGCAAACCTATATCTTTTGGATTTCAAAACACTCACAGTGATGGCATTAGCTAAGGCTCAGTGCAATAGGCCTGCTACAACTGTTTAAAAAGGCTAGAGATGGACCTAATATTACTTATTAGTTTGGCTCCTTGTACCAAGGCAAGAAGAGAATATTCCTGGGGAGAGAATTCCAAAAAATAGGATGCTACAACTGATGAGGCCTTTTATGAGTCAACCATCTACCTTACATTAGATGGCAGGGAAAACCAGAAAAGAGGCGCCACCAACAGGGATGAATGAAACTAGCAGTTTTACTTTCTCTTGCATTTGGTTTTTTTTTTAAGTCTCAAGTTCTTTCCATGCCAAACATGAACAAAGTTGTTATTTATTTTCAGTTTTAATAAAAAATAAACTGAAACTGAATCATCACCTATCCCTATTCCATAGATAACCTAAGTGTATGGACAGGTTGATGTAGGAGTAAGCATGCTTTGTAATTGTACTATTGATAGGTTGTATTTTTGCTGCCCTTCCATTTTAACTTAGAGAATGTCTAAACTTTATATCAGAACCGGCATGTGTGCAGTTTTCCACTATTCATGCTTGTTTTCTATTATAGATTGCATTTGTGAATAAGTACTTATGCACATTAATACACCATAGAAAAAAGGAGTCTTGATGCAATCACATGTTAGTATCAGGATTTATTTGTGCTGTGGTTTAATCTGTGCACATGTTCACATGCATATTGGTAATACTAACCTATAAGGAGAAAAGGATATGAATTAAAAACTTTGGCAAACTGTGCACATGCAGTCACCAGAATTGAAATTGCTGTAAGTGTAAAGGAGCTTCAATACAACAAAAGCTAAAGAATTTTTTTTCAGCTGAATGGTAGGGCCAAAGATCTATCATGCTGCTGCTGAAAATGAGACAGATATTTTTGGCATATACACCAAAAACTGAGAATGAGGTCAGAATGAAACATGCATTGTAATTCAAAACCTAATTATGTTGGCACCTAACTTTTCAAATAGCAGCAATTTATGCCAGTGTTGACTTCAACACTCACTTCTCTATGGCTTCTATGATTATATAAAATTAATTTCCTCAAGAAGAAAATTACTGGCTATTCCAAAAATCATATGCATTAAATACAGGTATGAAAGGAAATGTTTCTTTGAAAAGGGAGTACTTCCCAGCTGTACCAAATTTTTGCCCAGTAGGACAGAATAAATTACACTTTACTGCCAAACTGTCTTTCTGCATAATTTCTTTTAAGCATCCCAGAGCAAACAGCAGTAACTTAATAGTAGATCTTCTAACTGTAGTTGAACAAACCCCAGTATTTAGTCAGATACAAATTATACAGCAGTAGGAACATATTCCACAGTAGTTCCAACAGTGAAACCAATACCAGCATAAAAAACTCTACTATCCAGCAGTCGACTGACCAACCTATCAGCAATTCTATTATGATTTCTGTAACATTAGTCAGACATATGGAAAAAGGCAAATTTTAAGTACAAATCTGTTTCTGCTGAAATAAATCTGTCAAATTATTGTATAATGGTACCTTACCCCAATGAAATTTCACATATTGCAATGGGCTTGGCTAAGTAATCTTACCAGGCCCCTCAAGGGCCTGAGGTCTCTTTGGAGTCCACTCAGAGTTGAGTTTTTACTGTACTAGCTCCCTCTCTGGAATTCCCAGCCAGTTAATAGGCAGTGTTGCTCCTTTTTAATTTAAATAAGTCTTCCCAGAGTAAAAGGCCAGCCACAGTTTTATTGGTATAATTTGATTTTTAGAAGTTTCTTTAACATTTTGACATTTTCCTCATTGTTCACTGTTTGGGAATCTTTTTTAGATTCTAAAAATAAATAAAAGCAATGACTGCTTGTCCCCATAGATACCTTGCTTGATATGCTGCTTTTCTTTAAATGCTCAAGGAATATTACTGGGGTATGTGGTCAATTATCAGTGCAAAGGTTATCAACCTCTTGGTTCTACAATACAGATAGCCAAACCCACAACTCCAGTGTCAAGAGAGCAAACTATTATTATCTTTCTGTAACCATCCATTGTTGAATCTGCCACATGCACGAAACTCCTTGTGCCTGCCATTTCATGAGTGAATGGATTGGAGACAGCCACAAAGTACTACACAGAGAGGGGCTACAGATGACTTGCTGCCCAGTGCCCACATTACCTGCTTGCCTTTCACCAGCTGCTTACCAATAATCTTTGAGAAGCAGCAGAATAATTTGGTTTTGTTGTCAGTAACTATAGGAAGTTCTGCCAGTTAGCATGGATAATATGTATTGATGCATCAACCTTTATGTGAACCCCTCTGCCTCTTTTCAAACTTTGCTGCTGCTTTTAAGCTGTCTTTATATTGTGTCTCACACAATATAAATTTTATTAGCATTCTGCAGCTTCTTACAAAATGTAAGGAAATGTAACACAAAGGGCATGTTGTTCAAAAGTCTTAACTGAAGCTGGTTTGAACGTGCTGATTATGGCTGTTTCATCCAGGTTAACCATTCTGCTGATGGAATACAGATTTGGTTCTAAGATGCATCTAGCCAGGCTAGAATACAGATTTGGTTCTAAGACACAGTTTTCTGGCTTGGGGAGAGAATGGCTGGTTCTCATGCTTGAAATATTAATCAGTATCACCTTTGCATGACTAAAATGGCACATAGAGACTGCTGAATAAAAGGGACAGCTGAATAAAGTAAAGTTAGCTTTTAATCTGGATATTGCTGGAGGACAGCTAAATAGCAATTAGTTTATTTCTGGTAATGGCACTGTGTACTCTTCCAGTCTCTTTCTGATGAACAGGTTGTACTCTTCTAACCCCCAAATCATCAATCTTCTGCACAATGGCAGAATCTTTCTTGCATCAAGAACAAAGTGATAATCATTTCCCAATATATGGATTTCCCATTTCCTCTATGGCTGCAACAAGATTTTATGCAAGACTTCCAAATGATTTCTGAAATCTCTTTGCCTGTGATTCCTTTCCACAGTACCTTCAAATTCATGTCCACTGACACAAAGCAACTGGATTCTTTGGAATATCAACCACTCCTCCTTCAGTCTTTACAGGAGCATGATTTTGCTGATCAATGATCAATGGATAATGGCTTAAAACAGGCTGTGATTTATGCAGAACAACATTTCTATGATCAAACTGCATAACAATAGTTTGGTTTTGACAATAGAAGTATACCATATAAGTACATTGTATACACCAAGCACAGCTTTGATGTCAACGCCTGAAAAAACCAGGGTGTCACTTTGTAAAGGGATTCTTGGTACGATCTGAATGTCTCTTCTATAGTATTCATGTAGAACATATAGGGTCAAATTTCATTTTTTTATGAGAGACTCTTGCATATATTGTTTATTATTATACAAATTACTGCCCCAGGAAAAGTTCCTTTATACTTATCTTCTGTTACCTCACATGAGTTGAGATGGTTATTTACCCAGTGCAGGTTAAATTCACTCCAGTTAATGGAGGTGAAAGCGCGTTACAGGATCCATCCACGCGCTAAAGCTGACTGCCCAGCCGGCTGCCCCAAAACTGAAGATATGACACACTTTCTAGTTGAGTGTCCAGTGTACGTCGAGCTGAGGAAGCAATACCTTGAGCCCCTGATTCCCGGGTTCAACCACATGTCACCTAAAAATGTAACTCAGATATTATTGTTAGGCTCTGATAATTATATATCGTTCAGGACTGCAAAATTTGTACAGTGGGCGCTGGAGGTACGGAAGCTTTTGTTTGCCATATAGGATCAAATTTTACTAATCTGAGATTACATGCGGGCCAGTACTGGTACTGCAATTGAGCCTACTATCAGTTTTATATTATTATCTTGTATTATTCTTCTGATTGCGGTGAGATGGTGTACGGACATGCTTTTATGTTATTATGTTATTTTGCTACTATTTTATCTGTTTGCGATTGGCCTAGTCGGCTAACAAGCAATAAAGATTGATTTGGTTATACAGAGAGAGAGAGAGAGACTTTTTTCAGCAGTTTAAAAATAATATGCATATTCAGATAGCAGGAAAACTGTTTTTTCAATTGCCTTGGATACTAGAATGACTTCCTTCATATGTTGTACATTTGATGCGATATTAATTTTCCTTTGGGAGAAATTCAATTTGACAGCCATTTAAAAAATGAATAGAAATAATCAGTACTGGTCATGCCTCCGTGTTTCAGATACTTCATAATATCTAGAATAGAACACCTCTGTCAATTTTTAGACTTATATCGCAAAAGGAAAGGTTTTTATACATGTCCTATGAATTTAGCTCTTGATTTTTCTTCTAGCTCTACACAATATACACAATTCATTTGCATATTATACTAGAGCTGAAACAAATGTTCTCAAATGCACAAAATACACAGAAGTTCCCCATTTTGTCATTCAAAATTTCTAACAAGAAACAAATTCGTATTTTAAATGTCACAATTTTATCTCAACGTTTGAATGCTTTAAAGTTGTTACCATTGATTATTATTGTCTTATATTTCTGGTCAGATATAAAAGTGTGTAAGTTGTCAAGTATAATCTATAATAATAATAAAAGAGGATATGTGTCTTTCTGTCCAACAGCGCCATAGAGCTCCAAGCCTGTGAAACTTGGGCACTTGAAACATGGCATGCATATCAACAGGACCCTAAGGGTGTTCACCCCAGGATTATATAGTTAAAAAGCATTAATTAATTTAAATGTTTCTGTATACATGAAGGCAGAAGTTCTATCTTCAGTGACCCAGAGCGGACTTCTCTAATGAACACTTAGCTTTGCAGGTGATATAGTATGAAGCCAAGTACAGTAGTGTGAGGGACAGAGTTTTAACAAACTTTTCCCTCAGCTGTAGGGCATTCCCCATCGGAGGAATGGGGTGGACAGGTCCTTCCCTCAGGAGGAAGGGATATAGGGGTACAGCATTAAAGGGTATCATGCCTAGGCATGCCAGAGGTCAAGGCTTCACTCAGACAAGAAGGCCAAAATGTGTCCAAGTTTGATAGCTCTGTAACTGTGATATAACAAAGCCATCAAGAAAGCAAAGGACTATTCCAACCCAAAGATGGATACACTTGCTAGTACTAAATATCTGGAGAATATTTGTTTTCAAAATTAGGGATGTGTGAATCAACAAAAGTTAAGCACTGACATTCTCCAAATTCCAACTTGAAGTTTGTTCCGACTTTTTGTATGGATAGCTATCTATATTTTCATGTACAATTTTCCAAATATATGCATCAATTCCAATCTTTGAGATATATACATTGTTCTCCCATTGATTAAAATATATTTGCGTGCATTTTTCCCCCAGAAGGAGACGTTTTTTCATTCATTTTTATAATGCATGCATGCTGTCGAACACAGTTTTATTAGTCTGCGAATCACATTGCAAGTTCGGAAATGTACGACTTTGGCTGCACATTGTGTCTGGGTCTGTGTTCAGTCCAGAATGTGTGAACTGCATAAATCCTGATAAAAAATGAACTGGAACAAATTTATCATTCATCCTTAATCAAAATCTACAAAGGTGAATTGTTAGAATGTGAGGAAGTAATTTCATTTCACCTCAATTAATATCCACTTGAATATTTTGACTTCAAATTTGCCTATATCTCCCCAGATATGTAACATAAGCTCCTTCATTTGTTTTTTATAAACAGAAAAGGACATTTAAACCATCTAAAATAAGATATCAATCCTTTGAAACTGAATTTCAGATGGCACAGAAAACTATTTTGATCCTAACTTAAAAACTTCTCTTATTCTAGAAACCTTGTATTTGAGACAGAGATGTATAATATCCCTGAACACCGCCTCCACCCCCAGATTCACTCATTGATTTTCCAAATCTAAGAAGGGGCAGCCTCCACACAACAAAGAACATTCTGAAATAATGTTATTGCAACTGATTTATATATTAAGACCATTAATCAAGTGATAAGAAGAAATTCCAAGTGAATATTCATGGCGTTACTTGGTGCTTTTGAAAATTCTGCTGCTCACCTGAGACTTTAGATTTCTCAGGACCTTGATTTAGGGTCTTAGACTTCCCTTAAAATACAAATCATAATCTTTGCTTATTATTTATGAAACTAAGAGACAACCAAATACAGTATGTGCCTTTAAAATGGAATGATCACAAATCTTGTATGCCAAAAATTATTACATGAATAAATAAGAGGTCACAACACTGTCATAAATCTAAACCTCTGACACTAGAAACACTTGTACTGTAATGACAAGCTTATTTCTGAATACAAGGGCTTGAGACCAGGAATTACTTCAAAAAACACAAATCATACAGGCATAAGACTTGCCAAAGCCAATGATTGTGCTTGTCCTAATATTACAGACAAAAACAATTGAAGCTGCATTTGGAGTGACAAGAGCAGTCTCAGTGAAGGAATGTGGTGAAAGACTGTGCTCCTACTTTCTCTTTACACCTGAAGAGACCGGTGGACTTTCAAGTAGACCTGCCCACAACATCAGGCTTGATGAGTGACTGAGACCATTGTGCCCATTCCCAGAGTTCTCTCAAGGTATTTTGGTGCCCTACTACTATTAATTCCTGAACAGCATGAAATGTGTTAATGGGGGAGGGAGGGGGGAATGAATTTCCTGGGATATTGATACCTCCTATTTTCAGTTCCTTTCTTTAAAATGGAAACATTTATTATTATTATATTATTATTAATATTTATTTATAAAGCGCCACCAATTTATCCATGTCATTGTACTGTAAGGTGCTTTAAACATTTGTTTGGAACATACTATATACATACTGTCAGCGTTTGCCAGCTATGAGTGGAGATTTACGGCTGTTCTTATCAAGCGAGGAGGCCGAGCCGGAAAAACAGCAGTTGGGATTCCTAAGTTGGCTGGAATGGCAGCAGTCAAACAACGCAGTCCTGGGGTCACAGAGTAGGGTTTCTAGATGCAGGCAGAGTTAGGGTCGCAGCCCAAGGGTTTCGGTTCACCAGGGAATCGAAACACATAGAGAGCTGGATGGGCCGAACACTGGGGATCGCACCACATTGTTTCCAGTGTCATCTCAGAATTACTCAGGACTTTTTAATCCTTAACAACCTGACACCAGGGGCTGACAATTAGCCCTGTAGCTTCTGATCCCTGGCTGCCTGCTGTCACTGATCTTCACTCTCATTAGCCTGCACTCAACTGGGGTTGGCGCGGCCTCGTGATCCCCTTTATCCCTGTCCAACTCTGTTAGAAAGGCTTCAACCAAGTCTTGTCACATACTTTAAATCTGTGGTCTTCAGCCTGCCCAGACCCTAGGGCCATCTCTTTTTTCCTAACTTGCAATATGGGACCAACATGATCATTTTAACTTTTTGTTTATATGGGACACACACACACACACAAACACTTCTTTGGACACACATTCTCCTGTTCCACAAACAACTCACATTGTACAGAGAATCAACTTTAAAATCATGCATGCAAAATAGTCACACAAAATGATTATGATGATAAAGGTATCCTCAGAGCAACAACACAGAAAAGCAGTCTTTGGAACCCAGCAGCAAACCACTGCAAAAGGAGACACAGATAAATGATGATAATGATAATATCCTCAGAGCCACAAAACTGATATTTCCAGGAGTCGGAATGTTATTGAGAACTGGAACAGAAATACTATCTTATTTTTCTTCTGTCTTTCTCACCATACTTTCTATTGCGCTTTTCTGAATGTGCCAAAGAGCAAGGAACTTTAAATGTTTGTTGAGGACAGTGCAGGATGTGTGTATGCCTACTTGTCCCCTTAATACTAAAGCATTACCCTATCACTTGTCTACCCATTCAAACCCATTCCATGCCCCCCAAAGCTTCTTTCTCTGTGCTATGCCAACAAACTTTTATAACCCCAATCTTACACATAGCTAGTAAAATTTCAAATGAAGAAATAATCTTACACTAGTGATTGAAAGCTTATGTTGGTTAGTAAAAAAACTTCAGATGATATTCCAGTATGCATCATTCCTGTAAAATATAGGGATGTATGAGAATTTTGTTTCAGTTCGCAAATCACTTGAAAATGACTTATTCACAATCCCAAACACAAACCCGAATGGGGGCACATTTTCTCTAAAAATGCACACAAATTGCCTTCACATTTGCAAAATATGCAACTTTCTGAAAGTCCACAGCTTTATCAAAGGGCACAACTTCCTCAAAGTGTGCATTTTTAAAATGTGCACATTTTAAATCACCCACACTTAGTCTATGGGGACATTTGCACCATTTTGGAAATTTGCACAGATTTGGGAATTGTTGGTGCAACTTTCACATTCTATAGCTATTTGTTTTGTGCAATTTTCCTGTTTGCACAAAATGAACAGTGATTGCAAACGCAAGTGCAAATCAAGGAGAGACAAGTGGTGATCTGGTATTTGGAGAATCCTGGCAAGCATAAACATTGCTTGATCCCTAGCCAAAAGGCGCCCTGCATTTAGCAGCATTCCCAATCTGCTTAGATTAACTGGAGATGTCGGCAAGCCAGCTTTTTGCATTAGAGCTCTGACAGCTCAAAACAGTGGCCTCACTCACCAACAGCATGGAAAGGAGCCTTCTGGTCTGAACAGAAAAAAATGCTTTGTAATGTTTATGCTTCATCTAAGATTCACTGCTGTATCAACTGAGGGTTGTTAAGTTTAGTGGACCCTGCTGCATAAGATATTAAGATCAGCTCCATATGGAGACTATGGAACGTATAATTTCAGAACTGTGTGCTTAAGTTTGATAGTACACAGCATGATGTGATACTACATGATGCTTTTGTGCAGCAGTCGGTTACTTCTTAAGGCTTATCAATAGAGCTGTGATCTTTTCTAGCCAATACATTGCTCTGTGTCTCTTCCTTCTTACTGCCAGAGCTAGAAGGAAGGTGGTGGAGATGGACAAATATTAATGTGAGCAAAGGTGAAGATCCAATAATTAACTGGTATGGGGAATAAGACAGGTTGGGGGACAGAGAAAAATGTTATCTGCCTACAGAAAAGCATTGTTTGTTAGAAAATAATGTTGCATGTACAAATACAAATGCTAGGTTTCTGTCTTGCTCCCATTAATCTTCTGCTTCTCTCACACTGGGGTGGTTTGTATGATCATCATAGACAAAACAAGCCACTGTATTAGCCATGGCATGTGATAAGTGTGATTTTCATAATCACCTACCTGGGTGTGCCCTGTCATGTCATCTGAATCCAGGCGGCATGGCTTGATTGAGGGAGAAACAACCCCCTCATGGGCTACTGCTGGGTTATTTGAGGGTTGTTTCCCTCCCTCAAACAAGCCGTGTGTTCATTTGTGTTGAGACTGCACACTAGACACATTTAAACCTCTCCTCAAAGTCAACTCATAATGCCTTTTAAATACCCCATAAATGGGGCTGTATACCACAGTCCTCGATGTCAACCATACATCAACAAATACATTTAGCATTGACATTAAGT